>NC_045618.1:147309907-147909907 GCF_009829155.1 Mustela erminea
TTTGTTCTATCCAGGGGTTCTCCACAGTTTGTCCCTGCAAAGTGGAGATTTGCTTGATAGACAGGAGCTGCTCCAGTGTTTAATGGACAGGAGGCCTGGACAACCCACTGGAACACAAGATAAGATGTCACTGACTAAAGTGAGACAGGAAAAGTACTGGGGGAGTGCAGAGATTCCTGTTAGAGGTGCGATTTCAGTTCTTACAGTTCTTTCTTTTCTAAGTAAAAACTACTGAAGTACAATGTAGTTTTGAAACAATTAATATAATGCAGACATTAAAAAAGAATCACTGGTTTTAAAGATTAGCACCTTTCCAAAGAATGAACAAAGCAGGATTTTAGTTTTTTTAAGAAGTTGTTTGGGGTTCAAATTGTTTTCAGCATCTGATGTTGCAATAAAGTTGCTTCCCCCCTAGATATGTAGCTGAGGAACTCAGAAAATGTATTATTTATATGATTTCCAGAAGAAACATGAACCTGAAGACGATGCAGAGGAACAATTTTACATCAATATGCGAGTTTCTCTGCCCTGTTAAAATTCTGCTTAACATAGGTGTTTTTGAAAGGTTATTGTCAATTATGGGAATATAAATGAAACATAATTAAAATGAGGAGCTTTCTGTGAAGATGCTATAAGGACATGTGTAATATGTTTATGTCATACGTTTAAGGTATATTTGGAAAAGCTTGATGCCCATAATAACTACACTAGGGTGTAACCATGGAGCAGAAATCTAGAGTAACATTTATAGCAATGGATTGAAGAATAAGCATATTATTCAAATCCTTGTCCATTAAGGGAGTTTGTGGGTCTAATTTTATGTGGAAATAGTATCAGCCTTGTGGGCATAATCTTATTTCTAATGTGGGATCTGTGTCTCTGTGGCAATGAGATGATTCTGGTCACGGAGACAGGAGAAGGCCCTTTGGGACATTCCTGCTTCTCCTGAAGATACTTTCAGAAGAATCTCTTCCTTCTCCCAGTCCCTGTTTGGGTCTGCCTGTCACCTTTGGGAATGCTGCCACTATGTCCACCCATGATGTGGGTTACCTGGCATTGGGAAGTGCCATAAAATTGATTTTACATCAAGATACTGGAGGCAACCTGGACGTCATTTCTCTCAGATCATCTGCAGTCTCTCACCTCTTTGGTGTCACGAGGTGTTATCAAAGTCTGGTAGTTAAATGTTCTGTTGTAACATGGTGCAAATTAGAGAAAAATTGGTTACAACCTTGATTCAGGACTTGGAAGGAAACTCAGAAAGAGAGTCAGAATATTTCCTTCTCGTGTGTCATCTTCAGCAGCAACTTTCTGGGGAACCTGAAAGGTGGAACATTGTGAGAAACCAGTCTTCAGGAGCCCACAGCACACAGGTAGATGGACTTAATCCCATGTCCACCCTCAATGGCACATGCATATGTTTTATTTCTTGTATGTGCCCTTTCCTACATTGTGAAGTCATTTCTGAAGCCTCCATTCCTTCCTGCAGATGAAAGTCTTCTAGATTTGTGTTTCCATCCTGGGTCAAACCAGCTTTTATATCCAATGGCTGAGGTTCACACCTGACAGCTGTCACCTCATGGTGGGACAATGGTGCACGGTGTGGTTCAGAGTCAGATACCACAAGACCATCATACCCACAGTCTCTGGAAAGGTTGAGAAAAGAGTATCCATAAAGTAAATTTACACAATCTCTCAGAGAAGCATGGACTCTGTTGTCCACAGATACTCCCACTGGCACTGATGGTTAGTGGTCAATGGACTCAAGAGCACATGCCTAATCTCCCTGTGACATAGTACCTGGAGAGGCCATGCATTTAGAAATATTTCCTCCAATTCTAGTCTCTGCCCTATTGCATTCTGCGGTGGGACATTTAAAAAGGATTCATGCATCATATCCCTCCTAAACTAACAAAGTCAATCTGCCTGTCCACTGTAAGTTTTTGGTGGATTATTTGACTTTCTTTCTCCAAATATTTCATTTTTCTCAGTGTTCCAAGCCCTTTGCCTTTCACTTAGTAAATTCAGTCTAATGGGAGAGCAGTAAATAAATAAATAATACATAAATAAATAAAAAATAAATTAAAAAAGAAGGACTTACAGGGACTGTTGACAACAGACGCAGCAGGGAAATTCAATTCCAATTCAGCCTCACGTTGCAGCTCTGATCTATCTGTTTTCATTTTCTCAGATCAGACTCTTTGACCTTGATGCATGAGTTCAGGACTTCTGTTCTCCACATCCCCCAGTTTCCATCCCTGAATGCATCATGTGCTGCAGGAAGACTGCAAACTGGCCATGCCATCCAAAATGCACCTGTGTTCACTGCACAGAGACATGGAGTGGTGCTAGTAATATTCCTGCAATCCTTGTCCTTCGGGAGAGCCCCTCACTACTTGCTCATAGCCCCAGGCTCACTGCCAGGAGGTGCATTCTTCTCTGAGTCTCCTAGTGAGAGACGTTATGTCGGTGGACAAAATATGTCAACCATTAATGCAAAATAATATAATAATTGCATAATATTTAATCAATTTGCTCATTCAAAGAGCAAGTGAACCATAAGACAACTGGATCAGAGCAAAGAGAGAAATAAATTAGGATATTCTGAAATAAAACACTGGATTTCAACTTTGAGCTTCAGCAATAAGAAGGAGTTATATGCTGTTATAAGAAGGAGCTGATCACACCCTCTTTGCTACAAGAAAATGTGGGACGGAGTAGTTAGGATGGTGGAGAAGGGGTCGCTATGCTTGGATTTCTGGAATACAGCTAGGTAGTCATCAAGTCATTCTGAGCAGCCAAGAAGACAATCAGAGGTCTGATAGAAGAAAACCCACAAGTCTTCAAATAGAAAACCGACCTCCTTTTGTTATGTAATAGGTGCAGAGTTGTCTTGGGACAGATAGAGCTGTGGGGGTGACATCAGGGATGGAGCCTGCATCTGGAAGCTACCCCAATGTATTGTAGCAGCAGAGCACAAAATATGAACTTTTAGAAGTGTGCTACTGTGGGGATGTGGCTGGCATAAAGGTGCTGATGTGGCAAAGTGAGGCAGAATTCCAGGGTCTGAGGTCTGCTGAGGCACAAGAAGGATGTGTTGTACCATTGTGATGCACAGATGCTAGGCAAAGAGCCAGGAACCCGGTTGAACAGTGAGTCTAAGTGCGGGCTTTCTGGTCTGATTTGCCATAAACAGTGAACCACAATCTGGTCATGGGATGTATTTCCTGAGACCTGTAGGAAAATGGAAAAAGATATAATACTCTCCCCTGGAGGAATAGCATGGGTCCACACCATAGGAGTCCCTAGAAGTTTTGAAACTCTATCATGTGCCTGAGATACAGCAGCTCAGTTACAGGTAGGGTGAACATGGGTTTCAGATGGAAACATTGGAGAGAAAGGGGTTGATTGCTGCTCTGTGCGGGCTCACTGAAGAGTGGGGTGTATGTGAAATTTCAACCTCTGCCCAGAGAGAAGATGCTATGTTCAACCTACCCATCAGTGCCATCAGGAAGCAAAACAGTGGCACCTAGTGGAGGGCAGACACACCTACAGGAAGCCCTGTCCTCTGCTCCCAAGAGGTGCCTTTCCATGAGGGAAAAACCACCAAGAATAATCATAGCAGGCACCTCCGCCAGAAGATCCTCAGAACAATTCCATCTCAGCAAGTTTAATGATCATAGAATGTGGCACACTTTCCGTTCCCATGGAAGTAGGCTTAGCTTTCTTTCTTTTTATTCTTGTTTTTTTAATTTTTATTTTTGACTTATTTTCTGATTCATCTTTCTTTACATTTTATATTACTCCCTCCTCATTTTTTAGGTTTAATTTTTATAAATACACATTCTTATTTTTTCTATTTTTAATTTTTTCATTGATATATATTTTATTTTTTGTGATCTATATTCTATTTAAGAAGCATTCATTATGACAAATCCTAATTTATTTGTCTTAATTTATTCTGCTCATCTTATTTCATTCTCCAGGAAAAAAAACAGTGAATGGATGAACAGACACTTCTGCAATGAATACATACAAATGGCTAACACACATATGAAAAAATGTTCATCACCCTTAGCCATCAGGGAGATTCAAATCAAAACCATATTGAGATACCACTTTACACCAGTTAGATTGGCCAATATTAACAAGACAGTAAACAACCTGATTTGGAGAAGGTGTGCAGAAAGGGCAACCCTCTTACACTGTTGGTGGGAATGCAAGTAGGTGCAGCCACTTTGGAAAACAGTGTGGAGATTCCTCAAGAAATTAAAAATAGAGCTTCCCTATGACCCTGCCATTGCACTCCTGGGTATTTACCCCAAAGATACAGATGTCGTGAAAAGAAGGGCCATGTGTACCCCAATGTTTATAGCAGCAATGGCCACATTTGGAAACAGTGGAAAGGGTCAAGATGCCCATTAACAGACGAGTGGATAAAGATTTGGTTCATATATACAATGCAGTATTATGCCTGCATCATAAAGGATAAATATCCGCCTTATGCATCAACATGGACACGTCAAGAGGAGATGATGCTGAGTGAAGTCAGTCAAGCAGAGAGAGTCAATTATCACATGGTTTCACTTACTGGTGGAGCATAAGGAATAACACGGAAGATTTTTGGAGAAGGAGAGAAGAACAGAATTGGGGAAAACTGAGGGTGAGATGAATCCTGAGAAACTGGACTCTGAGAAAGAAACTGAGGGTTTTGGAGTAGGGGGTAGTGGGGGGTTAGGTGAGCCTGGTGGGGGACATTCTGAAGGGCACGTATTGCATGGAGCCCTGGGTGTGGTGCAAACACAATGATAATTGGAGCACTGAAAAAATAAAATAAAAATTGAAAAAAGAAGATATTGAAAAGAAATGAGAGGATGGAAGAATTCACCATAAAAGAATGAGTCAGATGTAGATCTCCTTCCCAGGTTTTTAATCAATACAAACATAAATATGAAGTCTGTACTAGAATTTAAAGTGGTGATTTTAAGTATACTAGCTGGCCTTGAAAAAAGGTTAGAAGACAATAAGAATCCCTTACTGCAGTGATAGATGAACTATAATTGAATCAGGTCCAAATTAAAAACAAACAAACAAGCTCTAAAACCAAGACACAATCCCAAGTGGAGGCCATAAAAAACAAGGATGGACGGAGAGGAGCCAATCGGCGGTATTCAAGATGAAATTATAGAAAGTAATGACTGAGAAGATGATGGAATCCAAGATAATGGACCGCAAAGGTGGACTTAGGGAACTCAGGGACCTTTTAAAAACATTATAATATTTGTATCATAAGCGTCTCTGGAGATGGACAGACAGAAAAGGAGGGATTAGGTTTATTCTGTAAGATAGTAGCTGAAAAGTTCCATAATATGCAGAAGGACACAGACATCAAAATCCAGGAAGTACAGGGAATTCACATTAAATGCAACAAAAGCTGATGATCTCTCAGGCATATCATAGTCAAACTGACAAAACACAACACAGAGAAGGAAAGAATCCTGAAAGGAACTAGGGAACAAAAGAGCTTAACCTTCAGGGCTTTCAGTACAACACTACTCTGTTGTGTGATGATCAGAATCAAATCCCACAGAGTCATCACATCCACATCTTCTGGGAAGTTTGAAAAATCATCACCCTTAAGTGAAAGTTCCAGAAATTCTAGGAAACCCTGACTCCCTTGTACCAAGGTCCTCCTTGTGCGTGTCCACTGCATCCTTTCACAGAGCCCTGGGATAGTCAACTGGTTAGTCCTGTCTGTGGGAGGGAACATGTGACAAGCCCACTCTGAATCTCACTGAAGGAACTTATCAGGTACTTTTCACAACAAAAGCAGCAGAGAAACTCCAGAGCATCAGTGCTTGGGTTCCTGTGTCACTAATGTCTTCATCTGTTCCAGCTGCTGTAACAAGGTACAAAGACTGGGTGACTTTAAACAACACACACCTACTTCCCACATTCTCTTCTGTAGTCTTGGAAGTCGCATGTCAAGGTGTAGACAGATCTGGAGACTGGAGAGCCTACACATCTTAGAGTGTCCTTTCCCTGTCACCTCACACGGGACCAGGAGGCAAGGATCTTTCCCAGTCCTGGTGGGTAAAGGCCCTAATACCATCATGAGATTGCTGTCTCCTGACCTAAGTGCTTCCCTGAGAGCCCTCCTCCTCCTCCTCCTCATCCCATTACATTGTCGTTAGGATTCCCTGTGATGGTAGAGGTCACACACATTGAGCTGACAGCAACAACTAAAGGATCAGTTAGTTATTCCCTGCAGGTGGAAGGCCCCTCCAATCCAGCATCTGAACCTGAGGATTCTCATGGATATAGTAGAAGCTTCTGGTCTCTGTGTGCACACAGGGAACACAAGACCTTCAGAACCACCTCGTGACCTTAAGGAGTGGACACCTCCCCCTGCAGACACTGGGTAGAAAACAGTCTACTTCTATCATTATCTTTTTACTGTGGTGCTTCTATGGATTGTTCTAATTTTCCAAGGATTCATACTATTTTCTAGTTAGAATGGTTAGTTTCCTCTTTTCTTCTTTCAGTTTCGCACATGTTTAGTGGAATTAGTGCCTTCTAGGTCCTTGACATTCATTCCTCTCTCTTTTCTTTCTGCCTCACAGATGAACCTAATCCCTCCTTTTCTCTTTGCCTGCTACATTTTTCCGTCATGTCCCCTATCCCAGAGAGTAATTGCAGTGAGTCAAACAATCCTTTTCTTTGGCCTTGGTCACTAAAGGTCATGTATTATGTGACCAGACATATTTCTCCTTTCTTCTGACTTATCTACAAGACTTATGGTCAATGTGTAACCGACTCCATCTTCTTTGTTGGTTGTTACCTACTTTCTAATAAATATGAGACTGAGGAGTTGTTCAGGGCGACAGTCATTTCTACTGTTGCCCCGTGGTACCATTCTCTTGCAGCTGACTTTTTTGTGGCTCATTCTTCTCCTATGCACCATCAGGAAGCTGCAATAAACTGTTCTTTTAATGATGGGCAACATTTCAAAGATAACATAGAGCACAATGTGTCCATTTTTAAGCTGGTGATTGGGCTTGGGATCGTTCCCAGTTTTTTTTTTTTTCATTTATTTATTTTCAGCATAACAGTATCATTTTTTTTTTCACCACACACAGTGCTCCATGCAATCTGTGCCCTCTATAATACCCACCACCTGGTACCCCAACCTCCCACCCTCCTGCCACCTCAAACCCCTCAGATTGTTTTTAAGAGTCCACAGTCTCTTACGGTTCACCTCCCCTTCCAATTTCCCTCAACTCCCTTCTCCTCTCCATCTCCCAATGTCCTCCGTGTTAGTTGTTATGCTCCACAAATAGATGAAACCATATGATAATCGACTCTCTCTGCTTGACTTATTTTACTCAGCATCATCTCCTCCAATAATGTCCATGTTGATACAAAAGTTGGGTATTCATCCTTTCTGATGGTGGCATAATACTCCATAGTGAATATGGACACATCTTCCTTATCCATCCATCCGTTGTAGGGCATCTTGATTCTTTCCACAGTTTGGGGACTTTGGCCATTGCTATGACTATGAACATTGGGGTACAGATGGCCCTTCTTTTCACTACATCAGTATCTTTGTTGTAAATACCCAGTAGGGCAATTGTAGGGTCATTGGGAAGCTCTATTTTTAATTTCCAAAGAATCTCCACACTATTTTCCAACGTGGCTGAAACAACTTGGATTCCCACCAACAGTGTGAGAGCATTCCCCTTTCTCCACATCCCCTCCAACACATGTTGTTTCCTGTCTTGCTAATTTTGGCCTTTCTAACTGGTGTAAGGTGGTATCTCAATGTAGTTTTGATTTGAATCTCCCTAATGGCTAGTGAGGATGAACATTTCTTCATGTGTCTGATAGCCATTTGTATGTCTTCTTTGGAGAAGTGTCTGTCCATGTCTTCTGCCCATTTTTCAACATGATTATCTGCTTTGTGTGTGTTGAGTTTGAGGAGTTCTTTATAGATCTTGGGTATCAGTCCTTTGTCTGACGTCATTTGTGACTATCTTCTCCCATTCCATGGGTTGCCTCTTTGTTTTGTTGACTGTTTCCTTTGATGTGCAGAAGGTTTTTATGTTGACAATGTCCCAAGAGTTCATCTTCTCTTTTGTTTCCTTTGCCTTTGGAGACATATCCTGAAAGATGTTGCTGTGGCTGATGTCGAAGACGTTACTGCCTATGTTCTCTTCTATAATTTTGATAGATTCCTGCCGCACATTGAGGCCTATTATCCATTTCAAGTTTATTTTTGTGTACCGTGTAAGACAATGGCCAAGTTTCATTCTTTTGCACGTAGCTTTCCAATTTTCCCAGCGCCATTCATTAAAGAGACTGTCTTTTTTCCACTAGATATTTTTTCCTGCTTTGTCAGAGATTATTTGATCATAGAGTTGCAGGTCCATTACTGGGGTCTCCGTTTTACTGGTCTATGTGTCTGTGTTTTGCCAGCACCATGCTGTCTTTGTGACAATACGTTTGTAGTATATCTTGAAATCAGGAAACGTGATGCCTCCAGTTTGGTTTTTCTTTTTCAACATTTCCTTAGCAATTCCGGGTGTTTTCTGGTTCCATACAAATTTTAGGATTGTTTGTTCCTGCCCAAAGTAATGAAAAAGCATTCCTTGCTCATGGATCGGAAGAATAAACATTGTTAAAATGTCCAGAACAGTCTGTACTTTCAGTGCCATCCCGATGAAAATTCCACCAGCATTTTTCAAAACAAGGACTTTGAATGACACACTCAATCAGACTGATTTCTTATATTATGCTTTAAATTATTTTAATTTAAATTCAGTTCAGTTAACACAGAGTGCATTACCGGTTTCAGAGGTAGATTTTGTGATTCATCAGTTGCCTATAATAGCTAGTGCTCATTCCATGAATTGCCCTCTTTAATGCCCTTTGGCCAGTTACCTCATCCCCCATAGCCATCCTTCGTTTAAACAAAAAATTTTGAAGATAATTTCAGGATTTGGATTGGGGAATGTTCATCCTAGAATTATAGCTTTATTTATTTATTTTCTCACAACATTATCTGCTTAAATTCTTTTTTTAAAATTATGTTCAGTTAGCCACCATATAGTACATCATTAATTTTTGATGCAGTGCTCAATAATTCATTATTTGTGTATAACTCCCACTGCTCCTCCCAGCATGTGCCCTCCTTACCACCCGTCCCCAAGTTACCCCATTCCCTGACCCCACCCCTCCAAAACTCTGTCTGTTCCACAGAGAAACATATTGATTTCTGGTTTTATTTATTTGGGGCTTTTTCTTTTCATTATGATAAATCTAGGCAGAGGTTTCTCGATTTTATTTTATTTTTTCCAAAGAACTAGACCTTGTTTTCTTTGATCTGTTCTGCTGTTTTTGGTTTTTATATCATTTATTTCTGCTCTAGTCTTTAGTATTTCCTTCCTTCTGCTGTATTTAGCTTCAGTCACTGCATTTTCTCTAGATCCTTTAAGTGTAATGTTAGGTGGTGTCTTTTAGATTTTTCTTGTTTCTTGAGGTCTTCCTGTATGCTTTGTATTTCTGTTTTTGGAACCATCTTTGCTGCGGAAAAATTAAGTAAGAGAAAGTTATGAAGGTTTTATACTCTTGTGTGTGTGTGTGTGTGTGTAATGTTCAGGCTCTACATCCACACCACACCTGGTGGGGTTTCACTGCTTTCTGATGTTGTCACTAACATTGATGCTATGAAGATTGTTTAAGACAGTGACACCCTTCTCCAAAGACCATTTCTTCTTCTTCTTAACTTTTTAAAAGAAATCAAAAAAAATTAAAGTTGTATCTAGGAAGTAGTGGTGGTTGTTCTCTTGTGTTTTTTTTTGGCTGGCTTTCTGTGGGAGGGGCCTGCTGTGTGTCTTTTCAGGAAGTCTTGCTATAGCTGAGTCCTTCTGTCCCCTCTCAAGGTTGGGCTCTGAGGAAACTGGCTTTTCTGGCTTTTGTTCTCTGGAGTTTTTTTTTTTTTCTCCCTTTGTGGATTTTGGCATTTCTTTGGAGGTCTAGAGGAAAATAAACTGCACCAGGATGTCTGCCTCAGAGAGAAGCCTCAGTCTGTTCCTGTCTGGGTGTTCCAGAGCACATAAATTACCCCCCTGCTAATGGAAGAACACATCCCTAGCCACGGTCTCAGTGGTCAGAAGAACACCCGCTTTTACCCAAAGCCATGAGAAATACTAGTCCAGAGAGCTGGCTTCCTATGGCTGCCTCTGCCATGGCTGTGCAGGTCCAGACCTCCAGAGAGGTCCCAAGTAGAGATAGCACACTGAGATTTACAAGCTCTCCCAGGCTGGGAGTGTTCAGACTCTCCAGGTCCTAGAGAGCACTGGCTAGGATCTCTCTCAGGGAAGGGTGTGGAGCATGACTCAGACCCCATTCGCAGAGTGTGCATGCAGAGTACAAAAAGTGGTTCTAGAGAGCTCCAGCTGGCATCCACACAAGACTCTCTCACGTGAGCCGCCATCCAGATGCTTTCATGCATGTTGGCAGTTCAGGGACCAAGGCCTGGTTATCTGCTGCACTCTCTCTGGCTCAGCACCAGGGGTAGTGGTCCTGGGTTCATGGTCTTAAACCCCTGTCCCTAACCACCTGATTCAACCAAATTCCCCTTAAGATCTTTTGCTCTTTTTGAGTGCTTTCAACCAGACTCCAAGTTAATGCTGGTTCCCAATCACAGGGCACTCTCATATTGGGGTATTACTTTCCAATGGGTCACTTTTGGTGTCTCCCTCTCCCTCTTATTTATCTTCCAATATCAATCCGATGTTCCCACTCCACTTTACCTGTCCACTGGCCTCTTCTGCCCCCACAGAGATCCAGAAGTGTATAATTCTAATCTCAGGCTGATTACATGGGTGATCAGAGTTCTTTGGTAGATAATCAGCTCACTTTAGGGGACCGGTTGGAACAGCATCTCCTATTTCTCTGCCATCCTGTCTCCTGAGAAAAGGTGTTTATCAGGTGTGAGAGTAATTATTCAAACATTTGAGAGAATAGGAAGTATCCTGAAAGTGGACTGCGAGGTAGCTGGCACGCTGGGAGAGAGTGCAGAGGAAATGGTCTTGCCTTCCTCATGGAGCAAACTCCTTCCCAGGCTGATTGGCAGCTGGAGGAGTGTGCCCTCTTGCTGCAGCTGGGGAAGCAGCCCAGGAAGAAGAGAAACAAAGCTAATTAAGCCTAACCTATTCATTAGAAGGGTAACAATTAAGATCAGAGCAGAGATCAGTGAAATAGAAAGCAGAAATACAGTAGATCACATCAACGAAACTAGAAGCTGGTTCTTTGAAAGAATTAGTAAGATAAATAAGCCACAGGCCAGATTATCCAAAAGTAAAGAGAAAGGACTGAAATTATTAAATTATTAAAGTATTAAGTTATGTAAATTAAATTAGTAAATTATTAAATTACGAATGAAAGTGGAGATATCATGACTAACACCAAGGAAATAGAAACAATCATCAGAAATTATTATCAACTGCTATATGTCAATATGTTAAGCAACCTAGAAGAAATGGATGCATTCCTGGAAACCCATACACTTCCAAGACTGAAACAGGAAGATATTGACAACCTGAATAGACCAATAACCAGTAACGAGATTGGAGCAATGATCACAAACCTCCCAAGAACAGGAGTCCAGGACATGCTGGACTCTGTGTGGAATTCTACCAAATACTCAAAGAAGAAATAATACCTATTCTCCTGAACCTTTTTCAAAAAAGTAGAAACAGATGGAAAAGTTCTGTACTTATTCTATGAGGCCAGGATTACCTTGACCCCAAACTAGGCAAAGACCCCATCAATTAGGAAAATTTCAGACCAATATCCCTGATAAATATGGGTGCCAAAATTGTCATGTAGATCCTAAATAATTGCATATTAGTACATTAAAATGATTATCCATCATGACCAAGTGGGATTTTCCCTGGGCTGACAGCTCCATTCAACATTTGCAAACCAGTCAGTGTGATAGAACAAATTAAGAAGAGAAGAGAGAAGAACCACATGGTCTTCTCAATTGATGCAGAAATAGCATTCAGTAAAATACAGCATCTTTTCCTGATTAAAACTCTTCAGAGTGTGGGATAGAGGGAACATTCCTCAATTTCATAAATTCCATCTATGAAAAACCACAGCAAATATCATTCCTTTAAGATCAGGAACATGACAAGGTTGCCCCCTTTAGCCACTATTGTTTAGCATAGTGCTAGAAGTTCTAGAAACAGCAATCAGAAAACAAAAAGAAATAAAAGGTATTCAAATGGGCAAAGAAGGAGTCAAACTCTCTTTCTTCACAGATGACATGGCACTTTAAGTGGAAAACCCAAACGACTCCACCTTCCAACAACTAGAACTCATACAGCAATTCAGTAACATGGCAGGACCAAAACCTATGCACAGAAATCAGTTGCTTTTGTATACACTAACAATGAACCTGTGGAAAGAGAAAATAGAGAATTGACTCCATTTACAATAGCACGAAAATAATAAGATATCTTGGAATACACCTAACCAAAGAGGTAAAGGATCTATACTCCAGAAACTACAGAACACTTATGAAATAAATAAAAAAAGACTCAAAAAGATGGAAAAAAATTTTATGTTCATGGTTTGGAAGAATAAGTATTGCTAATATTTCTATGTTGCCAAGAGCAACCTATACATTCAATGCCATCCTGATCAAGTGCTGGAATAAAGAATCCTAAAATTTGCACAGAACCAGAAAAGATCCTGAATCAATAAGGAAATGTTGAAAAAGGATAACAAAGCTGGGGTCATCACGTTGCCTGATTTCAAACTATATTACAGAGTAGTGATCACCAAGACAGCAACCTGAGGGTTTTGAAGGGGCAAGGGTGGGACATTGGGTGAGCATGGTAGTGGGTATTACGGAGTGAACATAATGCATGGAACACTGGGTGTGGTACATAAAGAGTGAATTCTGGTACACTGAAAAGAAACTAAAAAAAAAAAAAAAGAAGTATGGTACTGTACAAAAAGAGACACTTAGACCAATGGAACACAGTAGACAGTCCAGACATGAGCCCTCAGCTCTATGATCAAGTAATTGACAAAGCAGGAAAAAATATCCAATGGAAAAAAGACAGTCTCTTCAATAATTGGTGCTGGGGAAATTACCTATATACAGAAGAATGGAATTCGACCATTTACTTACACCATACACAAATATAAACTCAAGATGGATGAAAGACCTCAATATAAGATAGGAATCATCCAAATCCTAGAGGAGAACATAGGCAGTAACCACTCCGACATTGGCCAAGCTAATTCTTTCAAGACATGTCTCCAAAGGCAAAGAGGACAAAAGCAAAAATGATGTTTTGTGACTTCATCAAGATCAAAAGCTTCTGCACAGCAAAGGAAACAGTCAACAAAACAAAGAGACAATGTACAAATGGGAGAAGATATTTGCAGATATTAGACAAAGGGCTAATATCCAAGATGTAGAAAGAACTCAAACTCAACACTAAAAAGAAAAAAACAAAAAACAGATAATCACGTCAAAAAATGGGCAGAAGACATGAACAGACACTTCTCTAAAGGAGACATACGAATAACCAAGAGGCACATGAAAAAGTGTTCATCATCATTCGCCTTCAGGGAAATTCAAATCAAAATTGGAAGGGGAGATGAACCATGAGAAACTATGGACTCTGAAAAACAATCTGAGGGTTTTGAAGGGGTGTGGTGTGGGAGGTTGGGGGAGCCAGGTGTTGGGCATTATGGAGGGTACATATGGCATGGAGCCCTGGGTGTGGTGCATAAACAATGAATTCTGTTACACTGAAAAGAAATAAAAAAAAATAAAATACATACCAGTAACAACAACAACAAGAAAACCACACTGAGATACTACCTTACACGAGTTAGAATGGCACAAGTAACAATGCATATACAATGAATCTTGGAGCACTGAAAACAATGAAATAAAATTAAAAAAAAAGAGAAGCCAAGAAACAACAAATGTCGGAGAGTTGTGGAGCGAGGAGAAGCCTCTGACACTGTTGGGGAATGCAAGTTGGTACAGCCACACTGGAAAAAAGCTGGAGGTCCTAAAAATGATGAAATCAGAATTACTGTATGACCCAGCAATTGCACTACTGCGTATTTACCCCAAAGATACAAATTAGTGAAAAGAAGGGCCACATGAACCCCAGTGTTCATAGCAGCAATGTCCACAATTGCCAAACTGTGGAAACAGTTGAAATGCCCTTCAACAGAGGAATGGATAAGGAAGATGCAGTTCATATCTACAACAGAATATTACTCCTCCATCACAAAGGATGAATACCCAACTTTTGTATCAGCATGGATGGGACTGGAGGAAATTATACTGGGTGAAATAAGTTAAGTAGGGAAAGACCATTATCATAGGTTTCCCTTATTTGTGGAAGATAAGGAATAGCATGGAGGACATTAGAAGAAGGAGGGGGAAAATGAAGTTCTGGGAATCAGAGGGTGAAATGAACCACGAGACACTATGGATACTGAGAAATAAAGTGAGGGTTTTAGAGAGGAGGATATTGGGGGTTGGGTTAGCCTGGGATGGGTATTAAGGAGGGCACATGCTGCATGGAGCCCTGGGTGTTATATGCAAACAATGAGTCTTGGAACACTACATCAAAAACTAATGACGTACTGTATGGTGACTAAAATAACATAACAATAAAAAATAAAAAGTAAGTGCCTGGCCCTCGGTCATAGAGTGTCTTTAGCTTTGTTGTCCCTGTCACCTCCTCAGTCCAGCACAGATGAGCCTTCTACAGGTTTCTGACACAGGCAGGATGTGGGTTCTCACATCGTGTCTCTAGCACAGTAATACATGGCCGTGTCCTCAGAGTTCAGGCTGTTGATCTGTAGATAGGCTGTGCTGACAGAGGTGTCCATGGAGAAAACAAATCGACCGGAGAAGCCCTGGGCATATGTTGGTTTCCCAGTGTTAGTGTCGATCCATCCCATGTACTGCAGGCTCTTTCCTGGTGCCTGTCGCACCCAGCTCATTGCATAGCTGGTGAAGGTGTACCCAGATGCCTTGCAGGAGACCTTCACAGATTCCCCGGGCTTCCTTACCTCAGCCTCAGACTGCACCAGCTGCACCTGGGAGTGGACACCTGTGGAGAGGGAATAGGAGGCGATGAAGTCATGATGACTGGCCCTGTTCCCCTCCTCTGCCAAAGGACTGGGGGAATCCCTTGCCTGTAGCCAACACCACCAGGAAGAGGATTCTCCAGCTCCAGTCCATGGTGAGGTGCTGTGCTCTCATGGTATCTACAAAGGATTGTGTGCAGCTGTTGGGTGATGTTCTCAGGGCCCAAACATGTGTATATTTAAGAGAGTATACCTTGGCTCATTTGCATATTCACAAAGCAGAATATTTCATATCAGGCAATGGCTCTTTCAGAGAGGAGACACATCAGAGGGGAAACACATTCCTGGGATGCTAAGGTCCCACATCTGAACATCTCTTTGAGGATATACACCCTTGCCACAGCCCCAACTCTGTGTTACCAGGGTCTCTTTCCACTGAGAATGAGCCCGAGTACAGAGCTGTGGAGGCTACTGGGTAAGGCAATTTCCTTAGGAGCAGAAATGAGTGCTGATCTGGAACCAGGGGACCAGGGATGGCAAACCTGATGTGTCAGTCCCTGTGGGCCAGTGTCTGTGATGCCCTGTGCACCTCCCTTCTCAGGTGGAGACGTGGGGTCTGGGTAGACAAACACCTGAACCTGAGGCAGGTCACCAGGATGATGTGTCTGATAGACCCAAATGCACATATTGTAATGAAATGCTGGTAAACCTAACATAACCACGTGTGTAAAAATTACACATTCCTACAGAGTCTCTTCTAATCGTAATGTGTTCAAATGTTAACATCAAGAAGTCATCTCCCTATTTAAGATAAAAAGTCATGATCATCAAACTAAAAATGATTTAATGAATGAAAGATGTCTCATTTAATGGTAAATGACTAAACCATTTCCTTGGAAGCCATGAACAAGGTTCCATCCTACCCTGTATCATTATTTTCATGGATAAAGAAGATATACATGGATATACAATGGAATGTACTTCTCCATAAATAAATTTGCAAAGACATTGGTGGAACTAGAAACTGTTATGCGAGGGTGAAATAAGTCGACCAGGGAGAGAAAATTATCATACAATTTCACTCATATGCGGAACTTAAGAAACAAAACACGATCATGGGGGAAGGGAGGGAAAAATAAAATAAGACGAAATCAGAGAATGAGACAAACCATGAGAAACTCTTAAATCTAGGAAACAAACGAAGGGTTGCTAGAGGGGAGGGGCTGGTGTCTGGGGTAAGTGGGTGATGGACATTGAGCAGGGTATGTGATGTAATGAGCACTGGGTGTTATATGCAACCGAAGAGTAACTGAACTTTACTCCAAAACTAATGATACACTATGTGTTAATTAAGTGAATTTAAATTAATATGAAAAAATCTTTTCATTTGGAGAAGCAAAGTAACAAGTACTAAATATGTAACAACAAACCAAATCCCTATTATTCATGTGTGACATGAGGAATCTGGTTTCTGGTCAGATCTGTCAAAGCCTGGATGTCTGTGGTTTGCCCATAAGCTGAACAACTGGAAGTCATCAGCTCTACTCAGACCCACCAGAGATGTTGTGATAGGATATCTTGTCTGATCTGGTGGCTGTGACAAATACCACTGCTGGGTAGTGTATAAACTGTGGAAATGAAGTGGAAACTCCATCAGAGTTATGAAAGATGGAAGTTCAATGTCAAGTCATGCAGCACATCCAGGCCACCTTGTTCAGCCTGTGCTGGGAGGGGGTCAGTCCTATTGATCTCCAAAATGTTGTGGAGCGTAGGTACAGGCTTCTCTTTAGAGGCTCATATTGTTCTCAGGGTCTTGACGAGGAGCTCTAGGGTTATGCTGAGATGGTCAACCATAACCAACCCCTCATCAAATATTTCCACATCCTTCCTGATTTCTCTGGAACAAGATCTCTCCTTCCTTCCAGTAGGAACAGGCTGAGGATTTTCCAAAATTTTCAGTTCTGCTTCATACTGATTAATGATTATGTCTTCATATCATTTGTTCATACCACACTTTATCATAAGAATTCCAGAGAAGCCTTCTGATGCTTTAAGCCTTTGCTCAGAAATTTCCTCAGCCTCTTACCAAGTTGCACCTCTCCCTAATTCTTCCTTTCAATCTCAATGCATGCATGCTCTCTACCAGTCTACAACATACGTCACCTCCCCTCTGTTTCCCAAAGGTACATTCCTCATCTTGTCTATGACAACATCAGAGTGGCCCATAATGTTTATGTCTTACCACATACAGTCCTTAAGCATTTAGATACTCTCTAGGAAGATTGGGGCTTTCATTGTAGGTCTCTTCTTTCCTTCTGGCATCTCCCATGAATCACCCTTTATGACCCCTTCCTGGCAATGTAGGCTGCTTCTGCACACATCACAGAAGCCTGCTAGCCCTTACCCATTATTCAGATCCAAACGGCTTCCATGATTTAGGTCCTTGTTAGAGCAGCTCCACACTTCTCAGGATGGTATAACAGAGAGCATCAACCAGGCAGCTTAGAAATAAATTTCTCCCATTTCTGGAGCCTTCCAAGTGCGAGATCAAGGTATTGGCATATTCATTGTGTAGTGAGTGCCTCCATCGGGATCATTGGGCATGTCTCTAAACTGTGTCTTCATATGGTAAATAGAAGGTTTTGAGGATCCTGTGGGATCACAACAGCTCTGATTCCATTCTTAACCAAACATTCTCCCAGAGCCCTTACTCCTTTGCCATCTCATTGGACATTACATTAGAACACTTGAATTTGCAGGGGACACATATATTCAGATCATAGTTCAGGGAAAACTGTGACCCCAAAATTGAGTTTACAAATGGGCATATGCAAGGAATCACAACTTACTAAGGCAAAAGCCACCTGCAGATATATCCACCGGACCCACAGGAAAGTAGAGAAATATCTAGAGGACCCACAAGAAAATAGGAAAATTGAAAGGCAGATGGTGAATTGACGAAGGCTCAGTGTGGAGATGTCTGAGTGGAAGCTCCTGTGGAATTGGTGACAACCTTAGGGTCTTCTACAAGTTTGTGTTTTCAGTCTTGAAGCCCCACCTCATTCCCCCAGGAATGAAAGGATGAACATTTGCTGTGCTTCCGAGGTGGGGAAAGATCCTCTTATGAAACTTGCCAGATAATTCAAGAACTGGAGGAAGTTATATACCAACATCCAGTTCATTCTAGATTTTGCGTGGGGTAAGGGAAGTACGCCCTCCTCTCCCCTCCCCTTAGGCCTTCCTGTGTCAACTCAGTGAGGTGTAACCTGAGATTTCTTGTGAGGATGACATCAAGGGTCTCAGGTCAGGAATAGAAAGACCAACCATAAACTACAAACACCTGTCTATACCCACACCTTATCCCCCTATGATAAGGATCTTCTATAATAATAACAACAAGAAAAAGCAAAGAGACCTAGAAAATCAGAAGTTATTTTTGAATTCTATATGGAATCCAGCTCAAAATGAGTCAAAAGCAGGGACATGAGAGGAACTGTCAATGTTGTCTCATCAGTGGTTGATTCATTATTTTTCTTCTGAATCATATTTTGGGCCAGAGTTCCCAGGTTAGACCCACTTTAGGGTTCTGTCATCATGGTAGACATTCGTTATTGAGCCTCACTCTACAACTGGCACCTGCTGGGGATCAGGAAAGAGTGACAGGACTCCAGCCCCATGGGGCTCAGGGGCCAGGACAGGTTGAGGGAGAAGTTACAATGGGGCAGAGAGAGGACATGGTGACTCTCTGTGGGATAATTGAAGAATAGCAACAGATGGGCAAGGATCCACACTGTACCAGCCAGATCTGATGATTCATGTGGGTTTCCTGTTTGGAAGCCCAGAAACACATTTCAGACGCATCCCCCAAGGCTGCTCTCATAGACTGCAGAACAGGACCCAGTAGTACTGCGATGGGTTTTTGTCTCTGGTTGTCAACTTTAAGGTCATCCTGCCTGTTTCTTAGGGGGAAATCAGAGAGCGTATCCCATCAGATGGGCTACCTTTCCACCGAAGAGATGGAGCGGTGCCTCCAGAAGGACAGTTACTGATCACCAGTGTCCACCCACTTGAATAATGAGCCAGAGGATAAACTGTACCTAGGAGGACAAGGACCCAGTTTGGGTAGATGTCCTGGGGGTATTTTTTTTTAATGAAATTAATTAATTTATTTTCAGAAAAACAGTATTCATTATTTTTTCACCACACCCAGTGCTCCATGCAATCTACGCCCTCTATAATACCCACCACCTGTTACCCCAACCTCCCACCCCCCTGCCACTTCAAACCCCTCAGTTGTTTTTCAGAGTCCATAGTCTGTCATGATTCACCTCCCCTTCCAATTTACCCCAAATCCCTTCTCCTCTCTAACTCCCCTTGTCCTCCATGCTATTCGTTATGCTTCACAAATAAGTGAAACCATATGATAATTGACTCTCTCTGCTTGACTTATTTCACTCAGCATCATCTCTTCCAGTCCCATCCATGTTGCTACAAAAGTTGGGTATTCATCCTTTCTGATGGAGGCATAATACTCCATCGTGTATATGGACCACATCTTCCTTATCCATTCATCCGTTGAAGGGCATCTTGGTTCTTTCCACAGTTTGGCGACTGTGGCCATTGCTGCTATAAACATTGGGGTACAGATGGCCCTTCTTTTAATGACATCTGTATCTTTGGGGTAAATTTTTATAACCATGTGGAGACAGTGTGTGCCCGATGAGGTCAGAGAACAGGAACAAACTCTCAGAAAGCCTGGGCTGTGCAGGTGATTCTCAGGGATGCTGAGAATTCCTGCAGGTCCGTTTTGGAGAAAGAGAAACAGGATATGGATAAAGTTGATGAAGCAAAGTTCCCTAGGGACTGGTGAGATCTCATCTGCATGTAGACAATGTTATCTCGTTCTGATTGGCTACATGGACAATATGAGAAATTAGAGATTGAAGAAATAACCTTATATATCCCTGAGTGAATCTAGAGAGGCTAGAGGGGAAACCCCCTGTCTCAGTAGAAGCCCCCCCCCACCTGCCACTGCTCCTGGGTCTGATTTGTGTCTGTGGTTCTTGAGTGCACCGTGCTGAAGTGAGCACCCCCTGGTGTCCTGAGCACCTCGAGAGCACTGAACTATGTGATCCTTCTGTCTAATCATTCCCTGGTGCCCTGAGAGCCCCTGCGCCCTGAGAGTCCTCTGGTGTTTTGACTGACTCCTGGTGACTTGAGCACCTGTTGGGGACCTGAGCTCCCTCTGGTGACCAGAGAGCCTCCTGAGGCCTTGAGAACCCCTGCAGTCCAGCTACTCCTGTGTCCCTGCAGGAAAGTTTCTGTCTTGGCTCACCACAAAGTGTACACACTGGGTTCACACATTGCAGTGACACACAGTGGTGTCCTCAGCTCTCAGCTGTTCACCTGCAGAATCAGCATGTTCTTGCCATTGTCTCTGGAGATGGTGAATTGGCCCTTCACAGTGTCTTCATGGTATATGTAACTACCACCACTCGTAATGGCTGAGTCCCACTGCAGCTCCTTCCCTAGAGCCTGGCAGACCCAACTCATGCCATAGTAACTGAAAGTGAACCCAGAGGCTACACAGGAGATTTTCAGGGACCCCCAGGCTTCTCCAGGTCTCCCCCAGCCTCCACTAGCTGCACCTCCCACTGGACACCTGCAGACACAAGACATCCTGGTCAGGAAACTGTCCTTCACTCACTGTTTTTCTTACTGATATCCACTATCTTATTCAATGTCTCTTGTTCTCTGTAAATGACCTTTTAAAAGAGTAACAAGGAAAATCCAGCAAAGAATAAACTCCATCATGAGCTGTCTGTGTTCTGTCCTGAACACTGAATGGAAAACCTGGGAATCCCGAGACTGGGGTTCCCATCTCAGCTGCAGGCTTGGGGCTGGGCTGGTTTTATCAGCAGAAGGTGGACCCTATTTGCATGACCCTTGACTCTGTAGCCAGCATGGTATCCGTACTGACAGAGAGGACAGTAACCAGAGCATCTGTGACTGCCTTTGATTTGGTGATACTGACAGGGTTTGGGAAAAGATGAAGTTTAAGTATATGATTTTCAGAGTACCTGCTGGGTTTCCATTGACCAGTTTGATTTCACATAGTCACACATATCGGGGTGTAGGTATCTTGTTTCCCCTTAAAGTGACATGATCCTACACCCAGAATTGTGGAGGGTTTGTGAGGTGTCCAAGAACACTGGGGTGAGAGTGAGCCCTGGGATTTGGACCTGTGCTCTTCTCCAAGGACCTACTACCCACCCTGATCCCCCTGCAGGACAGAGTGCACAGGTTCATGGAGAACGTAGGATGCTGCCTGTAGTGAGGACAAGATGACCTTGTTCTAGAATTTATCTGAAATACAGAATCAGGGTGCATGCATGTGTTCTTTCAAGTCTCTAAGGTTTCACTGTCACTGGGTTCATCCCAAGTCATCTCTGGGATTATTTGTAATCGTTTTGATGAGTGTTCTTGACGCAGGATGGACTGCACACAGGCAGAGAGTGTGATATGAGAAACACAGGTGTCAGGATCAACAGTACCCAGAGCAAGAAAATCCATTTTCCACAAATTTTCCTGTATTTGCAATTCTTCCTTCCTCATTCCTTCTTCACTCTGTCCTTACATAGCTATTGATCTTCATGTTACCTCACACTAGCTTTAATTTTCTAGATTTTATAATTTTGTACTTGTGTGAAATGTACCTTTATTTCTAGGGTTTCTATTGGTGAACCAAATACCTGACAATACCCCCATATTTATTATGTTTTTTTAATGATGGTCAACTTTCCAAAGATGACATAGAGCACAATATGTCCACTTTTAAGCCGACGACTGGGCTTGGAATTGTTCCCATGTTTCTGTATTTTTTTTAATTAATTAATTAATTAATTATTAATTTATCTATCTCTTTATTTTATATACCATATGGACATCATTAGTTTTGATGTAGTGTTTCTGTATTTCAATAAACTCACTGCTCAGATTGGAGTTGCAAGAGCTAAAGAAATAAATAGAATAAACTTCAGATCAACAAATTCATGTCAATATACCTTGAAATTGTGGTCATGAGACAAACAATAATCTTAAACTCTCAGGAGTAACAAGTACTCACAGGGGCTAAGAACCAGCATCTTGTCATATTGTGAATGCAGATCCCTGATGACAAAAACTATCACCAGGTTTAGATAGAACATTTAATGGATTTCTTGACATCACGTGTGCTAATGATGTTATAGTGTGAGGTTCTCCAGGACCATATCATTATATCAGTCCTGTCCTCATGCATTCCTATCCTGTAGGATGGGGACAAATCATAAAAAGCCTCCCCACACCCTGGTGGACCTGGCAGGATGGGAGAAAGATGATTCAGAGCAGGAATTCATGGAGATCCACGCATTCTGAGTCCACCACAGAAATAAAGAATTTACCTGCAGAGGAAGCCCTCAGAAGAACCATCCTGGGGTCACAGGTGGAGCCCCATAGGATCTGGGATGGGAACAGACATCACAACCTCAGTTCTGTTGAGGACCACACACATTTTTCACATGGAATGAAAGCCTTAGTATTCAGGGGAAAGTAGGGAAACAGGAAGCTGAGGACATCCAGGGACCACTGGAGCTGTGGGAGGGGACAACCGGGAAGAGCAGAATGACTGTGTACCCAGAGACAGGCAAAAATACATGGATTTGGTCCACTGGTGGAGGAGGGGCAGTGACACATGAAGGCCTCCCTCGACCCAGGTACCTGGGAACACCTGAGGCTAAGGCTACTTCATCGAGTCAGAGTCCTTGTAGTCTGAAGCCTTCAGCACACTAATGACTGTCACCCGAGTAGAGCAGAGGAGTGTACTGGAGAGTGGAAGTAGATTCTACATGGGGGAGCTCACGGCGATCACAGCGCTGATCTGGGACCAAAAACAGGAGATCTCTGGAGGAATCTGAGCTCTTGTGTGGCTACAGCAGAGACACATTTCACTGCTGCTACCCAGGCAGCCCATTTACCAATGGAGCCAGGAAGAGAATCACACACTCCACAGCATAGGCCTCACAAAGAGAGGGTGTGATCATCCACAGGAAGCATAAAACACAACAATATAATACCAAGTGCCCTGTGCATGGTAGACCTTCATGAAACCCCACCGTTTGCAGGGGCTCCGTACTGTTAGGGAACCTCTCTGTTCCACCTGCCCCTCTATTCTCTTGTGGTTAGAGTCCTCAGTATGCAAGTTTGGGGACAGAAGCTCCATGTACAAATCATGTGGACATTTGTCAAAGCTGGGTCACTCCACTGTATTTGGCAATTCAGAGCTGCTCCACTCATCATGAGTGGACTTAACTTCCCTGAAACACCTTCACTACCAGGAACGTTCATGTGTAAAGGACAGAATACGATGGCAGAGCTGTCAGATTTTGTCATCGCTCCAATCAGTGTCACCTCCCTGGGAACTGCCTGGGTGAACCCTCACCTCTCAGTGATACATTTACCCAAGTAACGCCTTCTCTGGTCCTGCAATGACACTTCACACCTGTGTGACAAGTGCAGGTCACCCCCTTTAACCTGTGTCCTCATCACTGCACTCAGTGGTTTAGGTTAGTGCTCTGTGAAGGCGCTTCTCTCATTGTCTTCATGAACAGAGCTGTGGATGCAGGATCTTGTCTCCTGGCTCCCCTGTACGTTGTTAATATGAATTAAATAATAAATACACTCCCTGCCTGATAGAGGGATTGAAGACCATGAGAAGGTGGCAAATTCAGTTATGAGGATACATCTGGACCCTGTCTTAGGGCCTGGAAGAGTGGGCTGACCAGCTCGGGGACTGCAGACAAGAAGAGACAGCCACAGCATCTGGGTCAATGGGAGTCCCAAACTCACAATTTGTTCTCTGTCTGCACAGACAGAGGTGAGTGTCCACCCTGGCTCCAGGGTGTGTGTGGACCTGGATAGAGAGCTGCTGACATCACAGGTCAGAGGGAAGGTTCACATTTATGTGGGTGTGGGTGGGTTGCTATGGGCTTCTCATCCCCAGGAACAAAACAGCTGGCACGTTGGAGGGTAACAGGTGTCTGTGATGTGGACATTGTCAGTGACAACTTTGGCTGGATACTAGGGTGTGTTACCTAAGTAGTTAAGAGACCCATTAAGAAAAGGACTGCTTAAGTGTGCCTGGGTGGCTCAGTAGGTTAAAGCCTCTGCCTTTGGCTCAGGTCATGACCCCAGGGTCCTGGGATCGAGCCCCACATTGGGCTCTCTGCTTAGTGGGGAGCCTGCTTCCTACTCTCTCTCTGCCTGCTTCTCTTCCTGCTTGTGATCTCTGTCAAATAAATAAATAAAATATTAAAAAAAGGAAAAGGATCACATCAACATCTGAGAGGAGAACACAGGAAGTAACCTTTTACATCCTCAACGGCAACAACTTCTTGCAAGATGGGTCTCTAAAAGAAAGAGAAACACAAATCTCCCAAAACAGATAATCATATCAAAAAATGGACAGAAGATATGAACAGACACTTCTCCAATGAAGACATACAAATGGCTATCAGACACATGAAAAAATGTTCATTATCACTAGCCATCAGGGAGATTCAAATTAAAACCACATTGAGACCTCCCCTTTCAATTTCCCCCAACTCCCTTCTCCTCTATAACTCCCCATGTCCTCCATGCTATTTGTTATGCTCCACAAATAAGTGAAACCATATGATAATTGACTCTCTCTGCTTGACTTATTTCACTTAGCAATTGGAAGGGGAGGTCAATCACGAGAGACTATGGACTCTGAAAAACAATCTGAGGGTTTTGAAGTAGCGGGGGGTAAGAGGTTGGGGTACCAGGTGGTGGGTCTTATAGAGGGCACGGATAGCATGGAGCACTGGGTGTGGTGCAAAAATAATGAATACTGTTATGCTGAAAATAACTAAGAAATAAATTATAAAAAAACCACATTGAGATATCGCCTTACACCAGTTAGAATGGCCAAAATTAGCAAGACAGGAAACAACATGTGTTGGAGGGGATGTGGCGAAAGGGGAACCCTCTTCCACTGTTGGTGGGAATGCAAGTTGGTGCAGCCTCTTTGGAGAACGGTGTGGAGATTCCTCAAGAAATTAAAAATAGAACTTCCCTATGACCCTGCAATTGCACTCCTGGGTATTTACCCCAAAGATACAGATGTAGTGAAAAGAAGGGCCATCTGTACCCCAATGTTTATAGCAGCAATGGCCACGGTCGCCAAACTGTGGAAAGTACCAAATGCCCTTCAATGGATGAATGGATAAGGAAGATGTGGTCCATGTACACTATGGAGTATGATGCCTCCATCAGAAAGGACGAATACCCAACTTTTGTAGCAACATGGATGGGACTGGAAGAGATTATGCTGAGTGAAATAAGTCAAGCAGAGAGAGTCAATTATCATATGGTTTCACTTATTTGTGGAGCGTAACAAATAGCATGGAGGACATGGGGAGATGGAGAGGAGAAGGGAGTTGAGGGAAATTGGAGGGGGAGGTGAACCATGAGAGACTATGGACTCTGAAAAACAATCTGAGGGTTTTGAAGGGGTGTGGGGTGGGAGGTCGGGGTACCAGGTGGTGGGTATTAGAGAGGGCACGGATTGCATGGATCACTGGGTGTGGTGCAAAAATAATGAATACTGTTACGCTGAAAATAAATAAAAAATAAATTTAAAAAAAAAAACAGAAAGGAATTTTTGGACTTCACCAAAATAAAAATCTTCTGCGATGCAAAGGAAACAGTCAACAAAACTAAAAGGCAACGTATGGAATGGGAGAAGATATTTGCAAATGACACTACAGAAAAAGGGTTGATATCCAGGATCTGTAAAAAACTTACCAGAATGAACACCCAAAAAACAAATAATCCAGTAAAAGAATGGGCAGAAGACATGAATAGACACTTCTCCAGAGAGACATACAAGTGTCCAACAGACACATGAGAAAATGTTCCACATCTCTTGTCACCATGGAAATATAAATTAAAACCACAATGAGATATCACCTTTCATGAGTTAGAAAGACTAAAATTAACAAGACAGAGAACAACAAATGTTGCAGAGGATGTGGAGAAAGGGGAACTCTCTTACGCTGTAGGTGGGAATGCAAGTTGATACAGCCACCTTGGACAGCAGTGTCTAGATCCCACAAAAGTTAAAAATAGAACTACCCTATGACTCAGCAATTGTTCTACTGGGTATTTACCCCAAAATACAGATGTAGTGAAAAAAGGCGCACATGCACCCCAATACTCATAGGAATAATGTCCACTATAGTGAATCTGTGGAAGGAGGTGAGATGTCCTTCCACATATGAGTGGATAAAGAAGATGTGGTCCATATCTACAATGGAATATTACTCAGCCATCCGACAGGATGAGTACCTACATTTCATCGATTTGGATGAAACTGGAGGGTGTTATGTCAAGTAGAATAAGTCGAGGAGAGAAAGATAATTATCCTATGGTTTCACCTCTATGTGAACATAAGGGGTAATGAGGAGGACCAGAGAGGAAGTCAATTATCATACGGGTTTACTTACTTGTGGAGCTAAGGAATAACACAGAAGATATTAGGAGATTAAGGGAAAACTGAATTGTGGCAAATCGGAGGAGGAGATGAAGCATGAGAGACCGTGGACTGTGAGAAACAAACTGAGGGTTTGGGAGTGGAGGGTGGCGGGATGGGTGAGCCTGGTGGTGGGTACTGAGGAGGACGCGTACTGCATGGAGCACTGGGTGTGGTGCATAAGCAGTGTATGCTGGAACTCTGAAAAGTAAAAATCAGGGAGGGAGACAAACCATGAGAGACTGTGGATCTGGGAAACAAACACGGATTGCAGAAGTGAGGGTGGTGGGAGACGGGGTAACCAGGTGATGGGGTTAAGGAGGGCAGGTGATGCGATGAGCCCTGGGTGTTACACACAACTAATGAAACTTTGAACACTACATCAAAACTGATGATGTACTATATGCAGGCTAAGTGAACATTAAAAAAGGATATAGACTTTTTTTCATTTTTTTTTAATTTCTTTTTAGTGCTCCAGAATTCATTGTTCATGCACCAAGGAAATAAGGGCTTTGAATGACACACTGGCCCAGATAGATTTCTTTGTTATTTACTTGGGCTCTTTCTGTCTCATCTTGGTAAACTTAGGTAGAGGATTCTCAGGTGTTTTGTGGCTTTTTCCCCAAAGTATCACGCGACGTGATGAGCATAGAGTTTTATACTGAACAGATGGAGCATTGAATATTATATCAAAAGTCAATGATGTACTATTTCTCAGCTAATTGAATTAGAAAACATATGCAGACCCTGGTTTCTTTGATCTGTTCTGTGTTTCTTAGTTTCTATATAGTCTCTTTCTGCTCTACTCCTGCTCTTTCCTTCCTTCTGCTCTATTTAGGATTCAGCCACTGCTATTTCTCTAGCATCTTTAGGTGTAATGTTAGGTTGTTTTTAGGAGATTTTTCTTCCTTCTTGAGGCCTTCCTGTATGCTGTGTATTTCTGTCTTGGGACCACCTTTACTGCAGAGAAATTACAGGATGGTGGTAACGGTTTTCTACTATTTTCTTAAATTTAATTTTATTTTTTCAATGGAGGTTTTATACGTGTGTGTGTGTGTGTGTGTGTGTGTGTGTGTGTGTGGTCTTCTGGCTCCACTGGAGGTTCATGTGATCCACAGTGAGTGCCACTGAGATTCTTTTAAAGGTTTTGTTGACCTGCATCAGGATATTTGTAATTTATTGGTATTTAAGGACAAGAGGAAACTAATGTAACTGACTCCTTTTTTTTTTTTTTTTTTTTGCATGTTAGTATATTTGTCTTCCTGCTACAACTAAGTTTCTAAGTCAGAGAGTGAATAGGTAAGCACAGGATAATGTCAAGGAGGCTCCCTTGGTGAAACGGCTCTATGGAAAGGAAACCCCAGACCCTGACAGGAAATATGTCATAGACTCCATGTGCACCTGCTCCTGGGACTAAAGACAGAATTGGTGAGGAGTGTGCACCCTCTGCTGGTCTGATACCATTGTAGTCTGAGGTTTGTGTCTGGGCTCACACTGATGTCCCTGCACTGTGTCTCTTGCACAGTAATACACGGCCGTGTCCTCGGTTCTCAGGCTGTTCATCTGCAGATAAAGCGTGTTCTTGCCGTTGTCTCTGGATATGGTGAATCGGCCCTTCACAGAGTCTGCATAGCTTGTGCTACTTCCACCACTGCTAACGTATGCGACCCACTGCAGCCCCTTCCCTGGAGCCTGGCGGACCCAGTGCATGCCGTAGTTACTGAAGGTGAATCCAGAGGCTACACAGGAGAGTCTCAGGGACCCCCCAGGCTTCACCAGGTCTCCCCCAGACTCCACCAGCTGCACCTCACACTGGACACCTGCAGACACAAGACATCCCAGTCAGGAATCTGTCACACACCCTTGGTTTCTCTCACTCATATCCACTCACATCCTCAATTTCTTTGGTTCTCTAGAAATTACCTTGTAAAAGAGCAGCAAGGAAAACCCAGCCCAGCACAAACTCCATGGTGAGTTCTCTGTGTTCTGCCTGCTCAGTGAATGTAAACACCTGGAAATCCCAGGCCTGGGGCTCCTTTTCCAGCTGTATGGTCCGGGCTGGGCTGTTTTATTCAGTGGAGGGAAGACCCTATTTGCATGTCCTCTGAGTATATAGTTAGCTCCAGACATAGGTTCAATTCTTTACAAGTTAAAAACAAAGATTGCATTGTTTGTGGATCACTTTGTTTAGATGGCGCTTTGAAAATATGCAGTATTCTTTTTTTGTTTGTTTGTTTAAAAAATGCATTTATCGGGCCCCTGGGCCTCTCAGTGGGTTAAAGCCTCTGCCTTTGGCTCAGTTCATGATCCCGGATTCCCGGCATCGAGCACCCCCATCAGGCTTTCTGGTGGGCCAGGGAGTCTGCTTCACGACCCCCCTCTCTCTGCCTGCCTCTCTGACAACTTGTTATCCCTGCCTGTCAAATAAATAAATAAAATGTTAAAAAATGCATTTATTGTTTAAAAGTGTTGGAACAGGACATCAAAATATAAATTCCCATTCAGAGTTAAGAGTTCTATTAGAGCCATATTTAAATATACCTTCAATATATTAATGGATAAACTTTGCAAAAGTACTAGGACTATCAGTTTCCAAGCTTTCTGTTGTGTTCCATTGTCCTGTGTGTCTGCTTTTGTGCCAGCACCATACTGTTTTTGAAGGGATCCAGGGCTGAAAGAGTTAACTGTGTAAAGCTTCTGCTAACTTGCTTAACTTGCTTTTTGTAACTGCTTCACTAGCCTTGTGGCTAGAACTTTGAAACATAAGAACATGACCTTCCCTCCTCTTGTCCCACATCCTGAGCACGTTCCCTGCTTAGGAGATGTCTTTGAATTATGCTTATGGTTAACAAAGAAGAGAACTGTTTTGTCCTAGTTTCACAGCCGCCCAGCTACACCCGGACAATAAGATATGGCTAAAAAATGTATATGTGCTGCCGAAGCGAGCACAAGATATGGCTAAAAAATGTAAACTGTGCAGAGCATACCAGGAACTGTAACTATGTAAAGAGGCCACTGTGATTATGGCTTTGTGACAAGCCTTTGTCTAAAAATGCATAAAAACCCCATACTCCCTTGGATTGGGGCTCTCAGCCTCTGCCTGGTTTTCAGGAATGCTGGAACAATAAAACCCTTGCTGTTGCAGAAAGAGCCGCCTTGGTGTCGTTCCTCCGCAACTCCCTGGGTTGAGGACTTCTCGACCCTAACATTTTCATGAAACAGCTTTGTAATCTAGCTTGAAATTGGAGTGTGGTGACTCCAGGTGGTTTAGTCACTTGTTCACTATCTTTCTTTTTTAAACTTTTTAAATATATTTTTTATTTATTTTCAGCATAACAGTATTCATTATTTTTGCACCACATCCAGTGCTCCATGCAATCCATGCCCTCTATAATACCCACCACCTGGTACCCTGACCTCCCACCCCCCACCCCTTCAAAACCCTCAGATTGTTTTTCAGAGTCCATAGTCTCTCATGGTTCACCTCCCCTTACAATTTACCCCAACTCCCTTCTCCTCTCTAACACCCCTTGTCCTCCATGCTATTTGTTACACTCCACAAATAAGTGAAACCATATGATAATTGACTCTCTCTGCTTGACTTATTTCACTCAGCATAATCTCTTCCAGTCCCATCCATGTTGCTACAAAAGTTGGGTATTCGTCCTTTTTGATGGAGACATAATACTCCATACTGTATATGGACCACATCTTCCTTATCCATTTGTCCGTTGAAGGGCATCTTGGTTCTTTCCATAGTTTGACGACTGTGGCCATTGCTGCTATAAACATTGGGGTACAGATGGCCCTCCTTTTCACTACATCTGTATCTTTGGGGTAAATACCCAGGAGTGCAATTGCAGGGTCATAGGGAAGTTCTATTTTTAATTTCTTGAGGAATCTCCACACTGTTCTCCAAAGAGGCTGCACCAACTTGCATTCCCACCAACAGTGGAAGAGGGTTCCCCTTTCTCCACATCCTCTCCAACACATGTTGTTTCCTGTTTTGTTAATTTTGGCCATTCTAACTGGTGTAAGGTGGTATCTCAATGTGGTTTTAATTTGAATCTCCCTGAGGGCTAATGATGATGTACATTTTTTCATGTGTCTGATAGCCATTTGTATGTCTTGATTGGAGAAGTGTCTGTTCATATTGTCTGCCCATTTTTTTGATATTGTCTGTTTCGTGTATGTTGAGTTTGAGGAGTTCATTATAGATCCTGGATATCAACCTTTTGTCTGTACTGTCATTTGCAAATATCTTCTCCCATTCCGTGGGTTGCCTCTTTGTTTTTTTGACTGTTTCCTTTGCTGTGCAGAAGCTTTTGATTTTGATGAAGTCCCAAAAGTTTATTTTCGCTTTTGTTTCCTTTGCCTTTGGAGACATATCTTGAAAGAAGTTGCTGTGGCTGATATAGAAGAGATTACTGCCTATGTTCTCCTCTAGGAGTCTGATGGATTCCTGTCTCACGTTGAGGTCTTGTATCCATTTTGAGTTTATCTTTGTGTATGGTGTAAGAGAATGGTCGAGTTTCATTCTTCTACTTATATCTGCCCAGTTTTCCCAGCACCATTTATTGAAGAGACTTTTTTCCACTGTATATTTTTTCCTGTTTTGTCGAAGATTAATTGATCATAGAGTTGAGGGTCCATATCTGGGCTCTCTACTCTGTTTCACTGGTCTATGTGTCTGTTTTTATGCCAGTACCATGCTGTCTTGGTGATCACAGCTTTGTAATAAAGCTTGAAATCAGGTAACGTGATGTCCCCCAGCTTTATTTTTGTTTTTCAACATTTCCTTAGCGATTTGGGGTCTCTTCTGATTCCATACAATTTTTTGGATTATTTGCTCCAGCTCTTTGAAGAATACTAGTGGAATTTTGATCGGAATGGCATTAAAAGTATAGATTGCTCTAGGCAGTATAGACATTTTAACAATGTTTATTCTTCCAATCCTAGAGCATGGTATGGTCTTCCATCTTTTTGTGTCTTCTTCAATTTCTTTCATGAGTTTTCTGTAGTTCCTCAAGTACAGATCCTTTACCTCTTTTGGTAGGTTTATTCCCAGGTATCTTATGGTTCTTGGTGCTGTAGTGAATGGAATCGATTCTCTAATTTCCCTTTCTGTACTTTCATTGTTAGTGTATAAGAAAGCCACTGATTTCTGCACATTGACTTTATATCCTGCCACGTTGCTGAATTGCTGTATGAGTTCTAGTAGTTTGGGGGTGGAGTCTTTTGTGTTTTCCATATAAAGAATCATGTCATCTGTGAAGAGAGAGAGTTTGACTTCTTCATTGCCAATTTGGATACCTTTTATTTCTCTTTGTTGTCTGATTGCTGTTGCTAGGACTTCTAATACTATGTTGAACAAGAGTGGTAAAAGTGAGCATCCTTGTCGTGTTCCTGATCTCAACGGGAAGGCTGCAAGCTTTTTCCCATTGAGGATGATTTTGCTGTGGGTCTTTCATAGATAGATTTGATGAGGTTCAGGAATGTTCCCTCTATCCCTATACTTTGAAGCGTTTTAATCAGGAACGGATGCTGGATTTTGTCAAATACTTTTTCTGCATCAATTGAGAGGACCATGTGGTTCTTCTCTCTTCTCACATTAATTTGTTGTATCACAATGATTGATTTGCGAATGTTGAACTATCCTTGTAGCCCAGGGATGAATCCCACCTGGTCATGGTGGATAATCTTTTTAATGTGCTGTTGGATCCTGTTGGCTAGCATCTTGTTGAGAGTCTTAGCATCCATATTCATCAGTGATATTGGTCTGAAGTTCTCCTTTTTGGTAGGGTCTTTGCCAGGTTTGGGTATCAGGTTAATGCTGGCTTCATAGAAAGAGTCTGAAAGTTTTCCTTCTGCTTCAATTTTTTGAAACAGCTTCAGGAGAATAGGTGTTATTTCTTCTTTGAAAGTTTGGTAGAATTCCCGAGGGAATCCGTCAGGTCCTGGGCTCTTGTTTTTTTGGGAGGTTTTTGATCACTGATTTAATCTCATTATTAGATATCAGTGTATTCAGGTTGTCAATTTCTTCCTGGTTGAATTTTGGTAGTTTATAGTTTTCCAGAAATGCATCCATTTCATCTAGGTTGCTAAACTTATTGGCATATAACTGTTGATAATAACTTCTGATGATTGTTTCTACTTCCTCAGTGTTCATTGTGATCTCTCCCTTTTTATTCATAATTTTATGAATTTGGGCTTTCTGTCTTTTCTTTTGGATTAGTGTGGCCAGTGGTTTATCGATCTTATTGATTCTTTCCAAAAACCAGCTTCTACTTTCATTGATACGTTCTACTGTATATCTGGTTTCTACCTCATTGATCTCCACTCTAATCTTGATGATTTCCCTTCTTATGTGTGGAGTTGGTTTGATTTGTTGTTGATTCTCCAGTTTTTTAAGGTGTAGAGACAGCTGGTATATTCTGGATTTTTCTATTTTTTTGAGGGAGGCTTGGATGGCTATGTATTTCCCCCTTAGGACCGCCTTTGCTGTATCCCATAGTTTTTGGATCAAAGTGTCCTCATCCTCATTTGTTTCCCGAAATTGTTTAATTTCTTCTTTGCTTTCCTGGTTGATCCAAACATTCTTGAGCAGGATGTTCAAGAGAACTCTGTGGTGACACAGGTAAGTGAGAGAGTTTGTGCGGTTCTGCGCACCTGGGTCTCCTTGTCTGTTTTCATCTGTACCCGTGCACCCAACACAAGGAGAGTCACAGGAACAGGTACATTAGATTAGAAGCTGTTTTTAGACATTCCTGAAATGTCTGAGATATACGCACAATACATCTTCCAATAGACAGAAGACCCCTAATGAGTTTCCCTCTTCTTGGGACCGGCTGTCTCCAGGAGCTTCATGCTGAGGTGAGGACTGGGCCTGACACTGCTCCAGCTACAAGGGCACAGACTCACCTCAGACACAGAAGATGGATTCCATGCCGACCCCCCTCAGATGGCCCCATTCCTGTGACTTCTCTGATGTGCCGTTTTCAGTACTGGTTTCATGGGAAATCAAGAGATTAACCGCCTAGAAGTTATTTATGAATTCTCTAGGGGAAATCCTGGCCAGTCGATGGGACAAAAGCAAGGATATGAGAGGAAGTGACAGTATTGTCTCCTATAGTAGTTGATTTAATATTTAAATTCTGGATCATGGTTTGAGCTGTAGATCCCAATTGCAGCCACAATTTAGGGCTCTGCCATCATGGTAGACATTCACTATTGAGCCTCTCTCCATCTTGCACTTGGTGAAAATCTGGGAAGAGTTACAGGGCTCCAGCTCCATGGGGCTCACGGTCCAGGACAGATTGAGGAAGAAGTCAGAAGAAGGAGAGAGTGAGGTTGGGGGTTGGTTTCTGATGGATATTCAAGGGACAGCACAGGGTGGGCAAGGATCTGGGACCTGCCAGCTGGATCTCAGGATTCATATGGATTCCCTGTTTGGAAGCCAAGAAACACATCTCAAACACATTCACCAAGGATGCTTTCATGAACTCTCCCCACCAGAACAGGACCCAGCAGGACAGGGATGGGTTTTCCTCTCTGGGATGTCATCCCACCACTTTCTTGGGGAAATCTGAGAGCCCCTCATAACAGGTGGGTTGTTTTTCCATGCAGGAAATGGAGTGCTGCCTACAGAGGGGCAGTTCCTGATCACCTGTGTCCACCCACATGTATAATGAGCCAGAGGATACAATGGAGCCAGAAGGTCAAGAACTGATTTGGGCAGTCATCCTGGGGGAAGCTAATAAACATGTGAGGACAGTATGTACCCCCTAAGGGCAGAGAATAGGCACGCAGCATGCAGAAAGCCTGGGCTGTGCAGGTGCATCTCAAGGACGATGGGAATCTGCAGCATGTGTTTCTGTGGAGAATGAAAATGGGACATAGAAGAGGTTGATGAAGGGAAGTTCCCCAGAGACTGGGGAGATCTCAGTTATGTGGAGGCAAAGTTATATTCTTGTGGTGGCTGTATGGAGAACATGAGGTATTAGCTATGGAAGAAAAAAAAAATATATCCTTGTGGACAGCTGAGAGTCTGGAGAGGAAATCCCTGATCTCAAAAGGAAGTCCTACCCCACTGCACCTGCTCCTGGGTCTGATCTCTGCTGTGGATGCTGAGCACTCTCTGCTGCCCTGAGTGCCCCTGCAGCTCAGCACATCCTGTGTCAACATGGAGGTTTCTGTCCTGGCTCACGTTGAGGGCCCCTCACTGTGTCTGTTGCACAGTAATACACGGCTGTGTCCTCGACTCTCAGGCTGTTCATCTGCAGATACAGCGTGTTCTTGCCGTTGTCTCTGGAGATGGTGAATCGGCCCTTCACAGAGTCTGCGTAGTATGTGCTACTACCAGTATTGCTAATATGTGCGACCCACTGCAGCCCCTTCCCTGGAGCCTGGCGGACCCAGTCCATGTGATAGTTGCTGAAGGTGAATCCAGAGGTTGCACAGGAGAGTCTCAGGGAACCCCCAGGCTTCACCAGGTCTCCCCCAGACTCCACCAGCTGCACCTCACACTGGACACCTGCAGATGGAAGACACCTTGGTCAGGAAACTATCACATATCCAGTGTTTCTCTCACTCATATCCACTCATATACTCAATTTCTTTTTTTTCTCCATAAATTACCTTTTTTAAAAGAGCAAGAAGGAAAACCCAGCCCAGCACAAATTCCATGGTGAGTTGTCTGTATTCTGTCCTGATCACTGAGTGAACACCTGGGTATCCCAGGCCTGGGGCTCCTCTCCCAGCTGCAGGATCTTGTCTGTGCTGGTTAAATCAGAAGAGGGAAGGCCCTATTTGCATGTCCTCTGGCTATATATTCAGCTTGGGGATCTATTCTCACAGAGAAGCAGTGACCCACACAGTTGTGAATACCTTTAATTTAGTGCTAATGACCAATTTTGAAAAAAAATGTTTTTTATTATGTAACTTTCCAGTGTGTATACTTGTGTTTGTAAGGTGTCCATGAACATATACGGGGTGAGATTGACCCCAGGATCTAGGTCAGTGCTCCCCCAATAGGATCTGCTGCCCCCATCCCAAATCATCTGCAGGACCGAATGTCAGGCTATAAGGAATGTGGATCCCTTCCTCTAATGGGGATGGATTTATTTTGCTTATACTATACTTTACCATAAATACAGAGAAAATCAGCATCGTGTAGGTATATTTTCATTTCTTTAAACATTTCACTTTCTCTGCATTCTTATAGAATCATTTTGTTATTACCTATAATAAGTTTGACATGTATATTCGACACAAGATGAACAGCCCACATATGGAGTGTGTGATATGACAAACATAGGTGTCACAGTCAACTTTATTGACAGTGAGTGCATCAATTCTTCCTAAAATTTCCAGCATTTCCCACCTTGAATTCCTTCTTCTCTTTCCCTTATTTACCCTGTCCCCACAAAAATATTGTTCTTTCCCATGCCACTTTATACTAGCTTTAATTCTGTAGAATTCATAAATGGGTCATTTTACTCTATGTACGTTGTCTGTAAGGCTTCTTTGCCCCAGAATCAATCCTTGTAGAAACAGTCGTCTTGCTGTCTGTATCAGTAATCACTGGTTTTAATGACTGACAGCTCTGAAGGCAGCAGTTGGAAGCACCAGCTGGAGGAAGATCTGAAAGAGCAGACAGAAGCCACTTGCTGCAAGCCTCATCCACACACCCTCTTGACCCAGGAGTTCTTTGTTCCAAAAAAGAGAAGAACTCCCTTGTTGTTCAGGAACCATTTCTGCTGGGGAAGAGAACCAAAGGCAGCAAGAGGTGGACCAGAGAAGGTTGAGTTAGAAGCTCATAAAGTTGGTGCAGCCACTTTGGAGAACAGTGTGGAGATTCCTTAAGAAATTGAAAATAGAGCTTCCCTATGACCCTGCCATTGCACTACTGGGTATTAACCCCAAAGATACAGATGTCGTGAAAAGAAGGGCTATCTGTACCCTAATGTTTATAGCAGCAATGGCCATGGTTGCCAAACTGTGGAAAGAACCAAGGTGCCCTTCAATGGGTGAATGGATAAGGAAGATGTGGTCCATATACACTATGGAGTATGATGCCTCCATCAGAAGAAAGGATGAATACCCAACTTTTGTATCAACATGGACGGGACTGGAAGAGATTACACTGAGTGAAATAAGTCAAGCAGAGAGAGTCAATTATCATATGGCTTCACTTATTTGTGGAGCATAACAAATAGCATGGAGGACATGGAGAGTTAGAGAGGATAAGGGAGTTGTGGGAATGGAAGGGGAGGTGAACCATGAGAGACTATGGACTCTGAAAAACAATCTGAAGGTTTTGAAGGGGCTGGGGTGGTAGGTCGGTGTACTAGATGGTGCGTAATATAGAGGGCATGGATATTATATATTATATATTATATAGAGAGCAAGAATATTATATATTCTTTTTTATATTTTTTCTTTAGAAGAATATACACACACATATATATGTGTATATATATATTAATATTTTATATAAAAAAGAATATATACATATTCTTTTTATATTTTTTCTTTATTATTTTTTTTTGTTAATTTTCTTTTCTGAACTTCTTTTTATCCCATTTCTTTCCCCCAATGATTTGGGGTCTCTTCTGATTTGGTTTATATATATATATATTAGTCTGGTGAATAGAACAGGTTCATCCACTTAATTTGGGGAGTATTTTGCTCTCTTAGAAGAAAATAGCTCCCCAAATTTTAAAGAATGAAAAACATATATAAGAGTAAACACGATGAAGGAATGGAATATCACTATAAAGATGAAAAATTTTTAAAAAAAATTCTAAAAAAGGAGTTGTTAAGATAAGTTGGTTGGGAGTATAAAGTAAAAGAAAGTGGAGAGAATTTGCTGAGGTTGCAGACTGGAACAAAGCCCTGTGCTAGTTTTAGATTATATTTTGATCTATTGGAAGAAGTTTTATCCCAAAATTTCTTATAAGAAAAAACCCTATGGGTATACAAAAATAAGGTTATATACAACGAAGGATAAAATATGACTATAATAATGAAGGTTCAAAAAGATTTTTTAAGGAAAGGTATTGTTAAGATAAACTAGTTAAAAAATGTTAAAAGAGGTAAGAGTAAAATTAAAAATATTAGAATAAGAAAAAATAAAATTAAAAAAATTAATTAAGTTTGTAAGACTAATGAATCATGGGGAGAGAGCCATGAATTCCATGCTTTGCTTCCTCCTCCTCTGGAATTCTGCTGTGCTCCTAGGTCAGTGAACTTGGTTCTTGGCTGGATTTCTTGCTGATCTTCTGGGGGAGGGGCCTGTTATAGTGATTTTCAAGTGTTGTTGCCCCAGGCGGAACTGCACCGCCCTTACCAGGGGCCCGGCTAAGTCTTCCGCTCAGGTTCGCATTTGGGAGCTATTTTTCCCTGAGCGCTTTCTGTAGAGTTCCGGTGGATGGGAATGAAAATGGCGGCCCCCCAGTCTCCGGCCAGAGGAGCTGAGAGCTCGGGCCCCACTCCTCAGTGGGCCCTTGGAGAAAAGCGTTCAATCACTCCTGCCTCCCTGGCCTCTGGCTGTGCTCTGACCTCACCGGGCCTGTGACTGAGTGTCTCTGTCTCTGGTGCACAGGACCGCCTGGAGTCTCCAAACCCCACAGATCCCTGCACTCTTCCAGGGGAGTCTTCCTAGATCTTGTGGGATCCCTGCTCACAGAGCAGTGGTCGGTGACATGAATCAGGGTTTAAGGTAACCCCAAGCTGAGAGCTCCCTCCTCAGCTCTGTCTCTGCAGTCGGCTTCCCCACTCCAATACCGGCGAGCTCTGCGACACTCAGACACCCCTGCTCCTCCTGTGACCCCGTGGGACCTGAGACCATGCGCTCCCCACGTGGGCTTCACCCCGGCTTAGCTTAGCTAAGTCCCGGGTCCCAGGACAGCCTTCCCTGTGCTAAGGCAGAGAGTGCAGCGGAGAAAACCAGGTCTTGGTCCCTAAGCCGCCAGCGCAGCGGAGAATGCAGGGGTTCTGGTGCTGTGAGGGGCTGGGAGCCACGCTGGTCGGCAGAAGGCTCGAGCCCTACTACAAAGCCTGAGATACGCGCGCACGTCCCTCATGCTCCCCTGAGAGAGTTACAAAGGCCCGGCCGGCGCTCTTTGACCCGCGCTATCGTTTCAAAGCCGAAGCTGCGTGCCCCAAACTCTCCCCTGACAGAGGTGCGCAAAAGCCCAGCCCGGTGCTCTCGGACCTGCGCCCCGTTCTCAGTGCCTGAGACGCGCGCGTGACCCACAGCCGCCCCTGAAAGAGGTGCACGCAAGCCGGACACTCTTAGACCCAGCAAGACCAGGCACTCCCAGCCCGGGCCAGCGGGAAATCTCAGTGTGCGATCGCTGCTTGGAGCCTCTCTGGCAGTCCGGAGCTCCCAGACAGCCACCACTGCCTTGGCTTTGGGTACAAGCAAAAGTTCCTGCACCCCCAGGGTCTTCAACTTGGAACCTGCTCTGCCAGCGGCCAAGGGGGAACTTATTTAGGCTCTGCACCCAGACTGAGGCTTCTCTCTGAGAGGGAGATCAGGGTGTGGCTTGTTTTCCTCTAAAACTACAAAACTATCAAAGGCGGTCAAGGTGAGAGAAAAAAAAAGTGAACAAACATAAAAACCACCAGAAAACAAAAGCCTGAAAAAAACCAGTTTCCTCAGAGCCCACCCCCTTGAGGGGGGCTGGAGGACTTAACTCAGGAAACATCACTGACTGAAAACCCACGTGGCAGGCACCTCCCCCAGAAAACAAATCAAGAAAGAAAAAAAAAAAAAAAAAGGACCACAAGAGAACAACCACTACTTCATAGGAAAACTTGTATTGTTCACTCGTTGCCACTATTCCGGTTCATTTTTTTTTTTTTTTTACACATAGGTAATTTTTTTAACCTATTCACCATCACAACGAGCTGTACAGTACATCAAATTCCATAATACCCATCTAACCTGAACTTTTTGATACATACACCTATCTTTTTCTTTTTCTTTTTTTTTTCTTTTTTTTTTTAATTATTTTATTATTTTTTTTTATTTCCAGCATAACAGTATTCATTATTTTTGCACCACACCCCGTGCTCCATGCAATCCGTGCCCTCTATAATACCCACCACCTGGTTTCTTTTTCATTTTTATTTTTTGAATTCCTTTTTTTAAAATTTTAGTTTAGTTTAGTCTAGTTTATTCTTTTTATTTTTATCCTCTAATATTCACATAGAGTTAAACTTCAAGGTAATCCCCTTTCCCCAAACAATACTACCCCTATAGGTAAACCAATTTTTAATCCCCTTTATCTTAGGAAAGTTGAGTCTTTAACAAAGATACCAAGATACATCCAGGAAGAATCAAAACAACCTTCCTCGCCCACACTGAGAATTTATAAGAACTCTCCCATCTTCTTCTTCCACCAGTGTTTCTGTGTTTTTGTGTTTGTCCTGATAGTATATAACTCTTACACGTGGGGTTCTTTTTGACGAGGTTCTTCCTTTATTTGCAAATATATATTTTTTTCTCTTGTCATATAATTGTATCAGTCTTTTTGTCTCTTTTTGTTTGTCTACTTCATAAATCTTACCTTGGCGCCCATCTTGGCTGGACCTTCTCTTTCATCTTCCCTTTCTTTCCTGTCTCTCTCTCTCTTCTTTTCCTTTTCCTTTTCTTTTTCTTTTCTTTTGTCTCTCGTTTGGGTGGGGAATCTTGATTGCTCAGAAGTGTTCCAGGGTGCACCTTGACTGCACCACAGTTGAGACATCCAGCTACATCTGTTCAGGCATCTCCCACCAAAATGAGTAGTAGGAGGAATGCCCAACAGAAGAAAAATACAGAGGATGGACCTTCTGCAACAGAGCTAATGGCTATCAACATAGACAATATGTCAGAAAGAGAATTCAGGCTAACAATTATTCAGGCAATGGCTAGGTTGGAGAAAGCCATGGATGACCAAATGGAATTGATTAGGGCTAAACTGAAAGCGACCAGATAGGATGTTCACAATGTTAGGGAGGAGCTTAAAGCTACCAGGGAGGAGGTTCACAATGCTCTCAATGAGTTTGAATCTAATCTAAATTCTCTCAAAGCTAGGGTAACTGAGACAGAGGATAGAATTAGTGATCTGGAGGACAAACAGATAGAGAGAAAGGATCAGGAGGAAGCCTGGAACAAACAGCTTAGAAACCACGAAAACAGAATCAGGGAAATAAATGATGCCATGAAGCATTCCAACGACAGAATTATTGGAATCCAAGAAGAGGAGGATAAAGAAAGAAGTCTAGAAGATATAGTGGAACAAGTCCTTCATGAAAATTTTCCCAATCTCACGAATGGAACCAGGGTTCATGTACTGGAGGCTGAAAGGTCTCCACCCAAGATTATACATTCCAAAAAAACATCACGACACCTGATAGTCAAATTGAGAAATTATAATTGTAGGTATAATCTCTTGAAAGCCGCCAGGGCAAAGAGGCTCCTTACTTACAGAGGGAGGCCCATCAGAATAACGTCAGATCTGTCCACAGAGATGTGGCAAGCCAGAAAAGGCTGGCAAGATATATTCAGGGCACTAAATGAGAAGAACATGCAGCCAAGAATACTTTATCCAGGAAGACTGACATTCAAAATGGATGGAGAGATAAAGAGTTTCCAAGACTGGCGAGGCTTAATAGACTATGCAACCACCAAGCTGACACTGCAGGAAATATTAAGGGGGGTTCTATAAAAGAGGAAAAATCCTAAGAATAGCATTGAACAGAAATATAGAGACAGTCTACAGAAAGAAAGACTTCAAAGGTAACTCGATGTCAATAAAAACATATCTATCAATAATCACTCTCAATGTGAATGGCCTAAATGCACCCATAAAATGGCACAGGGTTGCAGATTGGATAAAACGACAGGAACCATCCATATGTTGCCTACAAAAGACCAATTTTGAACCTAAAGATACACCCAGACTGAAAGTGAAGGGGTGGAGAAGCATCTTTCATGCCAATGGGCCTCAAAAGAAGGCTGGGGTAGCAATTCTCATATCAGATAAATTAGACTTTAAACTAAAGACTGTAGTCAGAGATATAGAAGGACACTACATAATCCTTAAAGGCACTATCCACCAAGATGATCTAACAATTTTAAAATCTATGCTCCCAATATGGGAGCAGCCAATTACTTAAGAAAACTGTTAATCAAGATAAAGAGTCATATTGATATGAATACACTAATCATAGGAGATCTTAACATGCCTCTCTCAAGAATAGACAGATCATCGAAGCAGAAAATCAATAAAGAAAGAAGACCATTGAATGACACATTGGACCAGATGGACCTCATAGATATATACAGAACATTCCACCCTACAACAACAGAATGCTCATTCTTCTCAAGTGCACATGGACCCTTCTCCAGAATAGACCACATACTGGGTCACAAATCAGGACTCAACTGATACCAAAAGACTGAGATGATTCCCTGCATATTCTCAGATCATAATGCTTTGAAACTGGAGCTCAATGACAAGGAAAAGTTCAGAAGGAACTCAAAAACCTGGAAGCTAAAGGTCACCTTGCTTAAGAATGCTTGTATCAAAGGAGATCAAAGAAGAACTGAAACAATTCATGGAAACCAATGAGAATGAAGACACTTCTGTCCAAAACCTATGGGATACAGCAAAGGTGGTTTTAAGGGGGAAATCCATAGCCATCCAGGCCTCCCTCAAAGAAATTGAAAAATACAGAACTCACCAGCTGTCTCTACACCTTAAAGAACTGGAGAATCAACAAAAATCAAACCAACTCCACACATAAGATGGGAAATCATCAAGATTAGAGCTGAGATCAATGAGGTAGAAACCAAAGATACAGTAGAACGTTATCAATGAAACTAGAAGCTGGCTTTTTGAAAGAATCAATAAGATCAATAAACCATTGGCCACACTAATCCAAAAGAAAAGAGAGAAAGCCCAAATTCATAAAATTATGAATGTAAAGGGAGAGATCACAACGAACAACAAGGAAGTAGAAACAATCATAAGAAGTTACTATCAACAGTTATATGCCAATAAGCTTAGCAACTTAGATGAAATGGATGCATTTCTGGAAACCTATAAACTCCCAAAACTGAACCAGGAAGAAATCGACAACCTGAATAGACCGATATCTAATAATGAGATTGAAGCAGTGATCAAAAACTTCCCAAAAAACAAAAGCCCAGGACCTGACGGATTCCCTGGGGAATTCTACCAAACTTTCAAAGAAGAAATAACACCTATTCTCCTGAAGCTGTTTCAAAAAATTGAAGCAGAAGGAAAATTTCCAGACTCTGTCTATGAAACCAGCATGACCCTGATCCACAAACCAGGAAAACACCCTCCGAAAAGGAGAATTTCAGACCAATATCACTGATGAATATGGATGCTAAGATTCTCAACAAGATGCTAGCCAACAGGATCCACAAGCACATTAAAAATATTATCCACCTTGATCAGGTGGGATTCATCCCTGGGCTACAAGAATGGTTCAACATTCGCAAATGAATCAATGTGATACAACAAATTAATATGAGAAGAGAGAAGAACCACATGGTCCTCTCAATCGATGCAGAAAAAGTATTTGACAAAATCCAGCATCCGTTCCTGATTAAAATACTTCAAAGTATAGGGATAGAGGGAACATTCCTGAACCTCATCAAATCTATCTATGAAAGACCCACAGCAAATATGATCCTTAATGGGAAAAAGCTTGTAGCCTCCCCTTTGTGATCAGGAACAACACAAAGATGCCCACTTTCACCACTCTTGTTCAACATAGTATTAGAAGTCCTAGCAACAACAATCAGACAACAAAGAGAAATAAAAGGTACCCAAATTGGCAATGAAGAAGTCAAACTCTCTCTCTTCGCAGATGACATAATTCTTTATATGAGAAACACAAAAGACTCCACCCCCAAACTACTAGAACTCATTCCGCAATTCAGCAACGTGGCAGGATATAAAGTCAATGTGCAGAAATCAGTGGCTTTCTTATACACTAACAATGAAAATACAGAGAGGAAAATTAGAGAATCGATTCCATTTACTATTGCACCAAGAACCATAAGATACCTGGGAATAAACCTACCAAAAGAGGTAAAGGATCTGTACTTGAGGAACTACAGAACACTCATGAAAGAAATTGAAGAAGATACAAAAAGATGGAAGACGATTCCATGCTCTAGGATTGGAAGAATAAACATTGTTAAAATGTCCATACTGCCTAGAGCAATCTGTACTTGTAATGCCATTCCAATCAAAATTCCACCGGTATTTTCAAAGAGCTGGGGCAAATAATCCAAAAATTTGTATGGAATCAGAAGAGACCCCGAATCGTTAAGGCAATGTTGAAAAACAAAAATAAAGCTTGGGGCATCCCGTTACCTGATTTCAAGCTTTATTACAAAGCTGTGATCACCAAGACAGCATGGTACTGGCATAAAAACTGACACATAGACCAGTGGAACAGAGTAGAGAGCCCAGATATGGCCCCTCAACTCTATGGTCAATTAATCTTTGACAAAACAGGAAAAAATATACAGTGGAATAAAGACAGTCTCTTCAATCAATGGTGCTGGGAAAACTGGACAGCTATAAGTAGAAGAATGAAACTCGACCATTCTCTTACACCGTACACAAAGATCAAATCAAAATGGATAAAAGACCTCAATGTGAAAGAGGAATCCATCAGAGTCCTAGAGGAGAACATAGGCAGTAATTTCTTCGATATCAGCCACAGCAGCTTCATTCAAGATATGTCTCCAAAGGCAAAGGAAACAAAAGCGAAAATAAACTTTTGGGACTTCATCAAAATCAAAAGCTTCTGCACAGCAAAGGAAACAGTCAAAAAAACAAAGAGGCAACCCACGGAATGGGAGAAGATATTTGCAAATGACAGTACAGACAAAAGGTTGATATCCAGGATCTATAATGAACTCCTCAAACTCAACATACACGAAACAGATAATCATATCAAAAAATGGGCAGAAGATATGAACAGACACTTCTCCAATCAAGACATACAAATGGCTATCAGACACATGAAAAAATGTTCATCATCACTATCCCTCAGGGAGATTAAAATTAAAACCACATTGAGATATCACCTTACACCAGTTAGAACGGCCAAAATTAACAAGACAGGAAACAACATGTGTTGGAGAGGATGTGGAGAATGGGGAACCCTCTTCCACTGTTGGTGGGAATGCAAGTTGGTGCAACCTCTTTGGAGAACAGTGTGGAGATTCCTCAAGAAATTAAAAATAGAACTTCCTTATGACCCTGCCATTGTACTCCTGGGTATTTATCCCAAAGATAGAGATGTCGTGAAAGAAGTGCCATCTGTACCCCAATGTTTATAGCAGCAATGGCCACGGTCGCCAAACTATGTAATAAACCAAGATGCCCTTCAATGGATGAATGGATAAGAAAGATGTGGCCCATATTCACTATGGAGTATTAGGCCTCCATCAGAAAGGATGAATACCCAACTTTTGTAGCAACATGGACGGGACTGGAAGAGACTATGCTGAGTGAAATCAGTCAAGCAGAGAGAGTCAATTATCATATGGTTTCACTTATTTGTGGAGCGTAACAAATATCATGGAGGACAGGGGGTGTTGGAGAGGATAAGGGAGTTGAGGTAAATTGGAAGGGGAGGTGAATCATGAGAGACTATGGACTCTGAAAAACAATCTGAGGGTTTTGAAGTGGCGGGGGTTGGAGGTTGGGGTACCAGGTGGTGGGTATTATAGAGGGCACGGATTGCATGGAGCACTGGGTGTGGTGAAAAAATAATGAATACTGTTTTTCTGAAAATAAATAAATTAATTTAAAAAAAAAGAGAGAGAAGTCTAAGCTAAAATGGGCCCCAAGGTAAGTTTTATGAAGTATACAAACAAAAACAGACAAAGAGAAAGAGTGACAAAAGTATTTGACATGAGAATATATATATATATACATGTATATATATATATGAAATAAAAAAGAACCTCATCAAGAAGAACTCCAAGTATAAGATTATATGCTATTAGTAAAACTCAAATACACAGAAACACTGGTGAATGAAAAAGATGGCAGAGTAGTTATAAATTTTCAGTGTGGGCGAGGAAGGTTGTTTTGATTTTTCGTGGATGTATCTTGATATCTTTGTTAAGGACTCAACTTTCCTAAGATAAAGGGGGATTAAAAATTGGCTTACCTATAGCATTAGCATTGATTGGGGGAATGAGATTATCTTGAAGTTTAACTCTATATTAATATTAAAAACTAAACATAGAAAAAAATAAACTAAACTAAAAATTAAATTAAAATATTAAAAAAATAGAAAAGCAGAAGAAAACGGGTATATGTATCAAAATGTTCAGGTTAAAAGGTTTCTATGGAATTTGATGTACTGGACATCTCACTGTGTTGGCAAATAGGTTAAAAAATTATCTATAAAAGAATGAACCAGAATATTGGGAACGAATTAAAAATAAAGGTTGTATCTATGAAGTCCTGGTGTTTGTTCTTTTGTCGTCTTTTCTTTTTTTTTTTTTTTACCCTGGTTGGCTCCCTGGGGGAGCGGCTGCCATGTTGGTTTTCAGGCAGTGTTCCCTGAGTTAAGTCCTCCAGCCCCCTCAAGAGGGTGGGCTCTGAGGAAACCTGTTTTTCAGGCCTTTGTTCTCTGGAGGTTTTTATGTTTGTTTGTTCATTTGTTTTCTCTTCCCTTGACAGCTTTTGATGGTCTTTGGAGGTTTAGAGGAAAGCGATTGCACCCAGACCTCCCTCTCAGAGAGAAACCTCAGTCTATTCCCCTCTGGGAGCTGCAGAGCACAAAAGTTCCCCCTGGGCCGCTGGAAGAGCACGTCCCATGTTGCTGGCCCTGGGGACACAGGAACTCCTGCTTGTACCCAAAACGACAACAGCGGTGGCTCTCTGGGCAGCTCCAGACTGCTAGAGAGGTTCCAAGCAGCTATAGCACACTGAGATTTCCCGCTGGCCCGGACTGAGAGTACTCAGGCCTTCCGTGACGGAGAGCACTGGGATGGCGCCTGCACGCACCTCTCTCAGGGGAGGGGGTGGGGCACGACTCAGGCTCTAATAGCACGACATGGTGTGCGCGTGGGGACTGCAAAAAAGTCTGTGCTTCTGCTGGCTGACAGGGCTCCCAGCCCCTCACGGGACCTGGACCTCTGAAGGAGCAGGAGGCTGGCTGAGGACAAAGCAAAAGCTGGCGCCTTGCACCCCCCCTTCACCCGCTCTCCTCCATATGTGTAGCATTGTAATGCCAGTTGAATATTACCCCCACCTTAAAAGACTCCTTCTACCTCCGCCTCCTTCCGTTTTTCAAGGAGGGGGGGTGACATTAGGGCTATTGATAAGGTAACTTCTTTGTTGTAAATCTCAAGGACATTTGCAAACCAAGGGAGACTCCTACCTTGCAGGACTGTGATCTCTGCAAGTTAACTATTGATCGTTTTATGGCAGTCAGGGGTGCCTGAGGAATGCTACACATATGGAGGGGAGCGGGTGAAGGGGGGGTGCAAGGCGCCAGCCTTTGCTTTGTCCTCAGCCAGCCTCCTGCTCCTTCAGCATCCCTCAGGCACCCCTGACTGCCATAAAATGATAAATAGTTAACTTGCTGAGATCACAATCCTGCAAGACAGGAGTCTCCCTTGGTTTGCAAATGTCCTTGAGATTTACAACAAAGAAGTTACCTTATCAATAGCCCTAATGTCACCCTCCCCTCCATAAAACACCGAAGGAGGCGGAGGTAGAAGGAAAAGTAAATAAAGTTAAATTTCTTCTAAACCGAAATCTCATTAACAAGGATGCTTGATAGCAGGAATGTAACATTCCACCAGGAGACTCCCATTTGTCTTTACTTGATAAGTAACCAGGCCTTCAATATCCTGATAGTGCTTTTTTCGCATGCGTGGGCTAACCGGCCAGTTCTGCTTCTGTAAGATTGCTTTGCCTGCTTTCACGCGGGGTCCCTGGACCCAATCCACTGACGCCAAGTATGCCTGTTCAAACTGTCAATCAATCAGCTCAGCCCCACCCGAAACTTGTTTGTACCTGTCTATAAAAATCCCGCACCGACCCAGCTCCGGACCTCTCGGCGTTATTGGCAAGCGGCGCAGAGGTCCAGGTTCGAACCTGCAATAAACACCCTTGCTGATTGGCTTTGACTCACGTCTCTGGTGGTCTTTTAAGGTGGGGGTAATATTCAATTGGCATTTCACCTCACGTGCTCTCAGACCTGCTTGTGGCTCAGGGACCAAGACATGGCTTCCACACTGCACTCTCTCTGGCTCAGCACCGGGGTGGCTGCCCTGGGTCCAGGGACTTAAACCTCTGTCCCTAACCACCCTGATTCCCAGAACTTCCCCCTGCAATTCTTTGTTCTTTTTGAGTGCTTTCAACCAGACTCCAAGTTAATGCTTGTCCCCAGTCGCAGGGCGCTCTCGTATTTCCAATGGGTCTCTTCTGGTGGCTCCCTCCCCCTTTTGTTTATCTTCCCATATTAGTCTGAAGTTACCACTCCTCTGTACCTGCCCACTGGTGTCTTCTGCCCCCATAGAGATCCAGACGTGTATAATTCTAATCTCAGGCTGATTTCATGGGTGATCGGATTTCATTGGTAGGTAATCAGCTCACTTTAGGATACAGGTTGAAAAGGGGCCTCCTCCTACTTCCCCCCCATCTTGTCTCCCCCTCACTATTATGTTTTATATTTTATACTAAATAACTCTACAAATAATAGAATAATGGGAAGTGGGCATTATAATATCTTGAACAAAAATCCCAAGCAGATTGTTACTTTAGGTTGTTTTTTATAAGTTATATTGCACAGTAAATTCATCTGTTAAATATAATTATGTGAACTCTTTTTGGTTGTAAAATATATTACCAGTTATTCAAGTAATTCCAATAATACTTCCAGGAGTAGCAGAATCGAAAAATATACAGATTTATAGTGTAATAATTCATCAGAGGTTATCAGTAAATGAAACATACCATGGATATTATGGAAAGAAGGATATGACAATTAGGCAATGCATCCAGACATTTTCTGCCAATGTTTGTATATTAGAACAGAAAGAAATGTATATATACCTCATATGAAACACAGCTGGGGACAGCCTGCTGATTATGCAGAGAAAAAACAGAGATGAGATTTGGGGAACAATGGAGAATACTGAAAGTCCACAGTTGTTCAAGAGAACTTGGTGGTGACACAGGTAAGTGAGAGAGTCTGTGAGGTTCTGCACACCTGGGACTCCTTGTCCAGGTTCATCTGGATCAGTGAACACAACACAAGGAGACTCACAGGAGGCCGGTACACTAGATTGGTAACTATTCTTAGACATTCCTGTAATGTATTAAATACACACACAAGACAGCTGCCAACACATGGAAGACCCGCTAATGAGTTTCCCTCTTCTTGGAACGACCATCCCAAGATGCTTCATGCTGAGGTGAGGAGTGGGCCTGACCCTCCTCCAGCTACAGGCAAACAGATTCACCTCAGACACAGAAGATGCATTCCATGCAGAACCCCCCCTCGACGTTACAAGAGTAGAAGGAGTCTGAGTGGAAGGGCCTTCCTGTGACTCCTCTGATGTGCGGAGATCAGTACTGGTTTCACAGGAAATCAAGAGAGCAAACAGCCCAGAAGGTATTTATGAATTCTCTAGGGGAAATCCTGGCCAGTTCAATGGGACAAAAGCAGGGATATGAGAGGAAGTGACAGTATTGTCTCATATAGTACCTGCTATATTATTTTATTTCTGGATCATGGTTTGAGCCATATATCCCCATTTCAGCCCCACTTCAGAGCCCTCCCATCATGGTAGACATTCATTATTGAACCTTTCTCCATCTGGCACTTGGTGAAGATCTTGTCAGTGTGACAGGACCCCAGTTCCATGGGGCTCAGGATACAGGACAGGTTGAGGGAGAAGTCAGAAGAAGGAGAGAATGAGGTTGGGGGTGGTTTCTGATGGATATTCAATGGATAACACAGGGTGGGCAGGGATCTGGGACCTGCCAGCTGGACCTCAGGATTCACATGGATTCCCTGTGTGGAAGCCGGGAAACACGTCTCAAACACAGTCACCAAGGACGCTCTCATGGACTCTCCCCACCAGAACAGGACCCGGCAGGAAAGGGATGGGTTTTCCTCTCTGGATTGTCATCCCACCAGTTTCATGGGGAAATCTGAGCATCCCTCATAGCAGGTGGACTCCTTTTCCATCCAGGAAATGCAGCGGTGCCTACAGAAGGAAGTTCCTGATCATCTGTGTCTGCCCACATGTACAATGAGCCAGAGGATACACTGGAGCCAGGAGGACAAGAACTGACTTGGGCAGTCATAAACATGTGGGGACAGTGTGTGCCCCGCTGAGGGCAGAGAACAGGCACGCAGCATGCAGAGAGCCTGGGCTGTGCAGGTGTTTCTCAAGGACGGTTGGAATTTGCAGCATGTGCTTCTGTGGAGGACGAAAATGAGACATAGAAGAGGTTGATGAAGGGAAGTTCCCCGGAGACTGGTGAGATCTCTGCTCTGTGGAGGCAAAGTTATATTCTTGTGGTTGGCTGTACGGAGAACACGAGGTATTAGAGATGAAAGAAAAAAAAATATCCCTGTGGACAGCTGAGGGTCTGGAGAGGAAATCCCGGATCTCAAAAGGAAACCCTACCCCACTGCACCTGCTCCTGGGTCTGATCTCTGCTGTGGATGCTGAGCGCTCTCTGCTGCCCTGAGTGCCCCTGCAGCTCAGCGCATCCTGTGTCAACATGGAGGTTTCTGTCCTGGCTCACGTTGAGGGCCCCTCACTGTGTCTGTTGTACAGTAATACACGGCCGTGTCCTCGGCTCTCAGGCTGTTCATCTGCAGATACAGCGTGTTCTTGCCGTTGTCTCTGGAGATGGTGAATCGGCCCTTCACAGAGTCTGCGTAGCTTGTGCTACTTCCACCAGTATTAATCCATGCGACCCACTGCAGCCCCTTCCCTGGAGCCTGGCGGACCCAGTACATGTCGTAGTTGCTGAAGGTGAATCCAGAGGCTGCACAGGAGAGTCTCAGAGACCCCCCAGGCTTCACCAGGTCTCCCCCAGACTCCACCAGCTGCACCTCACACTGGACACCTGCAGATGGAAGACACCTTGGTCAGGAAACTATCACATATCCTGTTTTTCTCTCACTCACATTCACTCACATACTCAATTTCTTTTTTTCTCCATAAATTACCTTTTAAAAGAGCAAGAAGGAAAACCCAGCCCAGCACAAATTCCATGGTGAGTTGTCTGTATTCTGTCCTGATCACTGAGTGAACACCTGGGTATCCCGGGCCTGGGGCTCCTCTCCCAGCTGCAGGATCTTGTCTGTGCTGGTTAAATCAGCAGAGGGAAGGCCCTATTTGCATGTTCTCTGGCTATATATTCAGCTTGGGGATCTATTCTGACGGAGAGGCTGTGACCCACGCAGTTGTGAATACCTTTAATTTAATGCTAATGACAAATTTTGAAAAAAAAATGTTTTTTATTATATTACATTCCAGGGTGTATACTTGTGTTTGTAGGGTGTCCATGAACATATATGGGGTGAGATTGAATCCAGGATCTAGGTCAGTGCTCCGCCCACAAGAATTGCTTCCCCCCACCCCGAATCATCTGCAGGACAGAGTGTCAGGCTATGAGGCATGTGGAACCCATCCTGTAATGGGGATGGATTGATTTTGCTTATTTTATACTTTACCATAAATACAGAGAAAATCAGCATCGTGTAGGTGTATTTTCATATCTGTAACATTCACTCTCTCTACGTCCCTTTAAAATCAACGTTGTTATTACCTATAATAAATTCAATGTGTATATGCGACACAAGATGAACGGCCCATATACGGAGTGTGTGATATATAAACACAGGTGCCACAATCAACATTATGGACAGTGAGTGCCTCAATTCTCCCTAAAATGTCCGGATTTCCCCCTGGAATTCCTCCTTCCCTTTCCCGTGTCCTCCCTGTTCCCACATAACTATTGTTCTTCCTCATGTCACTTTATGCTGGCTTTAATTCTGTAGAATTCATAAATGGGACATGGAACTCTATGTACTTTCTCTGTAGGGCTTCTTTGCCCCAGAATCAATCCTTGTGGACACAGTCGTGTTGCTGTCTGCATCAGGAATCGCTGGCTTTAATGACTGACAGCTCTGAGGGCAGCAGTTGGAAGCACCAGCTGGAGGAAGATCTGAAAGAGCAGACAGAAGCCACTTGCTTCAGCCTCATCCACACACCCTCTTGACCCAGGAGTTCTTTGTCCCAAAAAAGAGAAGAACTCCCTTGTTGTTCAGGAACTGATTCTGCTGGCTGTGGGGAAGAGAACCAAAGACAGCAAGAGGTGGACCAGAGAAGGTTGAGTTAGAAGCTCAGAAAGACCTGTCCATGGAAGATGTGAGGCACCAGGAGGAAGCACAGCATTGGGGAGCTGTCCTGCTGCAGAAGAAACCGGTGCCCGAACAAATCGGACACTCAGGCACCAGCCTGTGGATGTCATGTCAAGTGGCCAGCCTCTGACGATGCCCATAACTCCCACATTCCTCACTCAGCTCCACTGCTAACCCCAGCTGTGAGCTGCAGGCACCACCTGGGAGCAGCAGCTGCTCTTTGCCTCAAACCAGGAGCCTTCTTTCCTTGTCACCAGTGCATGGAGAGGACCCATTTCTGCAGCCACACCTGCCCACACTCCCACAGAGTGTACCGGACATGTGTGGAATCTCCTTTTGTTGAGAATAGTTTTCCTGCATTACTGAGGCTCATTAGGAGGCTCGACAAATGTGTGTCTCTTACTGTCCCAAGAACTTATTTACATTGAGCCATTGTGGACCTTGACTGTGGATGTTAACTGTGACTAGAATGTAGTCTCTGTCAAAGCAGTGCAAATGTATTGCTACTCTGCCACCCTCCTGGTTTTCTATTTTAATCAGAAAATAAGAACCATTATGCTTTCCTGAAAACATGATCTCTGCTTCAGATTCTGTCCGTTTCTTTGTACAAAGTGCATTTAGAACAAAGGAGTCGAGCTCCAATGGGAATGCCTCAGGAGCTGTACAACCAGGAAGAAGACCGTGTTGCCCCACATGGAGCCTCCCGGCAGCCATGTCATGCTTTGGGACAGAGCTGGTGTGAACCTACATTGTTCCTTGTATGTGCTGACTATAACAGGGAACACCATGGTCTACACACATGCATCAGTCCTCCCACAAACTGAAGTGGAAGCCAGATAGTTGATTCCCTTCTATGATTTCTGTCTCCCCATCTTTTCAACTCTGTTAAGCCCCTTTATTGGTCACCTTCTTAGGGGGAAATGAGTAGTTTGAGAGGAGGAGTGTCCATGAGCATTGGAAAGCACAGGTTCTGTCCTTAGAGGAATGTGTGCCATAAGGGTTTCCTGTCCTTGCCCGTTTTGTTAACTTCCTCCCAGGATCCCCTCAGGAAGGCAACCATGTGTGCTGGGCTTCACACAGTCTCTGCCTTTTTCGGTCAATGTGCTTTTTCTCATCTGCTAGACTTCGTCCTAAGCCTTGGTTCAGCTCAGGTAAAAACTTTATCATAAGTCCTTCCTTGACCACATGGCCTCCTCAGGTAAGATGATCACTTACTTCTTCGTGGCTCCCAATGTTCCCCATGTGCATCTCCCACAGAACACGTATACCACCATGGTACTTGTTCACAAGCTAGAAGAAGCAGAGATGCCTACAATTTTCTTAGTCCTCAAACAGAAGAGTTATCTTCGTCACCTCTGCACTGTGTGTCGCTGGTGCAGAATTCATTCAACCCATGTTGAATAGTGGTTTTCCTGCAGACTGGCCATTGCTTATGACCTCTACTCTTTACATGTACCTGCTTTTGTACATGGGCACAGAACAGCATCCGTATTCTGTCCAGGCCAGTTCTAGGCACCATGTAATGTAGTCAACCTATCGGACATTCTTTCCACTAGTTCATGCAGTGAACAATATGAAGAGGCCATTGTGGTCTCAGTGATGATGACAAAAAAAAAAAAAAAAAGAGAGAGCGAGAGAGAGACATGATTTCTAGACCCCGACCATTCTGAAAACCCACAAATAAATACAAAATGCAGATCCTTTATTCTTTTTTTTTTAAGATTTTATTTATTTATTTGACAGAGAGAGATCACAAGTAGGCAGAGAGGCAGGCAGAGAGGGAGAGGAGGAAGCAGGCTCCCTGCTGAGCAGAGAGCCCGATGCGGGACTCGATCTCAGGACCCTGAGATCATGACCCGAGCTGAAGGCAGCGGCCTAACCCACTGAGCCACCCAGGCGCCCGATCCTTTATTCTTTACTCAGAAGTCTAGTGTACAGTTCTATAACTGTTTGTGTAGTTCATTAACTAATATTTATTTGGTTTTAACTGCACAAACTGTAGCCCTCCCTGGTCTCTGTGATTACAGCAATGAACAGAAATAGAAGAACTTGCCTTCGTGGGGCTTACCTTTTAGGAGGGAAGACAAACCAAAAAACCAGCAACAACCCTCTCTTTCTCCACATAGTAAAGGGTTCTCTGACTGACTCTGGTGTGGAGAGTAGTTAGGAGTGAGACAGGGACATGGGAGATTGGAATCTGGAAGGTGAGGAGATTCTTGAGGGCATCCAAGTGAAAACTGATAGGAGCCCAGTCCAGGGTGGCAGCAGCGAAGGGGTGAGAAATGATTGGATTCTGAGTGTGTCCTGAACTTGTCACCGGCAAGACTTGCTGACTAATTGGCCATGAGTGAGAGAAAGAGACAGTTAAGGGGAGCACCCAGCTATCAGCCCCAGAGTTTAGGTCTCCATCCTTCATCCTGTGAGAAGGCCAGTTCCACCCAGTCCTCGTATCTCTTGTGGACTCCTGGAGGGTTTGTCACTGTGTCTCATTATCTCTGGCTTTACTGTTTGTCCTTCTGTCCATGTTTGTCCCTTCTGTCTGTCTATCTTGTCTAGCATGCTCGACCCCACCCTGAACCTTGTATTAACAGTTCTCTGTTGCATCGCTATCATTCATGTATTTCCATCTGATTTAGCTTTTGTAATATATTTTACACACTTTTTTTGTTTTTGGTTGATTCAGGTAGGAGAATAAATGCAGCCCTTATGTTGAGGTTTCTGGAAATAGTGTCCTTGAGAAGTACAGATGGGAAGGATACTCCTACCCCATTCTCTCCATTCCAAACTACCCCCTCCAGACACAACCATGATGACATTGTCATGTGTGACAGTACCAAGGGTTTACATTAGAGCAAATTAGAATTGAGGCACAGGCATCCATTGCCTCTTGCATCCCAGAGTCCTTCTGCTTCTGAGTTGCCATCTATGTCTCCCATCATGTCTTGCCTAGAATTGGGTTTTCTCTCTCTGGACCACCTCGGATTACCTTCATTTATGGTGCAACCTCCCCTTCATTCTGAAGCTCAGAATCTGCATTTTTATCTACAGAGACTGTCAAGGTCTTGTTCCTTCAGGCTGTATCCTAGAGAGAGCTTGTCTTGGAATACTCAGAGGTCATTCTGAAATTTTCCTGAGCAATGAACATATCTTTGATAGGAATTTCTGACTTTTCCTGAGAAATAATGTCTGTCACTCTATGCTCCATTTTTGCAAAGGTCCTAGTTCATGCACATATGTAGATTGTTAGAATTCCCACAATTTCTGGGAAGGACTCTCTGGTTTTCAATGTTGTTTTGACTTGGCTATGGCTTCCCCTTGCTCATGGTGTTGTTCTTACTAACAACCTTGAAAGATGACTGTGCACTCTTATTGGTTGGTTCTTTCCTCTTATGTGATGGCTTGTTGCAAACTTGACTGCTGTTTTGTTCTATCCAGGGGTTCTCCACAGTTTTTCCCTGCAACGTGGAGATTTGCTTGATAGACAGGAGCTGCTCCAGTGTTTAATGGAGAGGAGGCCTGGACAACCCACTGGAACACAAGATAAGATGTCACTGACTAAAGTGAGACAGGAAAAGTACTGTGGGAGTGCAGAGATTCCTGTTAGAGGTGCGATTTCACTTCTTACAGTTCTTTCTTTTTTTTCTAAGTAAAAACTACTGAAGTACAATGTAGTTTTGAAACAATTAATATAATGCAGACATTAAAAAAGAATCACTGATTTTAAAGATTAACACATTTCCAAAGAATGAAGAAAGCAGTATTTTAATTTTTTAAGAAGTTGTTTGGGGTTCAAATTGTTATCAGCATCTGATGTTGCAATAAAGTTGCTTCCCCCCTAGATATGTAGCTAAGGAACTCAGAAAATGTATTATTTACATGATTTCCAGAAGAAACATGAAACTGAAGAAGATGCAGAGGAATAATTTTGCATCAATATGCGAGTTTCTCTACCCTGTTAAAATTCTGCTTTACATAGGTGTTTTTGAAAGATTATTGTCAATTATGGGAATATAAATGAAACATAATTAAAATGAGGAACTTTCTGTGAAGATGCTATAAGGACATGTGTAATATGTTTATGTCATACGTTTAAGGTATCTTTGGAAAAGCTTGATGCCCATAATAACTACACCAGGGTGTAACCATGGAGCAGAAATCTAGAGTAACATTTATAGCAATGGATTGAAAAATCAGCATATAATTCAAATCCTTGTCCATTAAGGGAGTTTGTGGGTCTAATTTTATGTTGAAATAATATCAGCTTTGTGGGCACAATCTTATTTCTAATGTGGGATCTGTGTCTCTGTGCCTTGAGATGATTCTGGTCAGGGAGGCAGGAGAAGGCCTTTTGGGACATTCCTGCTTCTCCTGAAGATACCTTCAGAAGAATCTCTTCCTTCTCCCAGTCCCTGTTTGGGTCTGCCTCTCACCTTTGGGAATGCTGCCACTATGTCCACCCATGATGGGGGTTACCTGGCATTGGGAAGTGTCATAAAATTGATTTTACATCAAGATACTGGAGGCAACCTGGATGTCATTTCTCTCAGATCATCTGCAGTCTCTCACCTCTTTGGTGTCACGAGGTGATATCAAAGTCTGGTAGTTAAATGTTCTGTTGTAACATGGTGCAAATTAGAGACAAACTGGTTACAACCTTGATTCAGTACTTGGAAGGAAACTCAGAAAGAGAGTCAGAATATTTCCTTCTCGTGTGTCATCTTCAGCAGCAACTTTCTGGGGAACCTGAAAGGTGGAACATTGTGAGAAACCAGTCTTCAGGAGCCCACAGCACACAGGTAGATGGACTTAATCCCATGTCCACCCTCCATGGCACATGCATATGTTTTATTTCTTGTATGTGCCCTTTCCTACATTGTGAAGTCATTCCTGAAGCAAAGCCTCCATCCCTTCCTGCAGATGAAAGTCTTCTAGATTTGTGTTTCATCCTGGGTCATACCAGCTTTTATATCCAATGGCTGAGGTTCACACCTGACAGCTGTCATGGTGGGACAATGGTGCACGGTGTGGTTCAGAGTCAGATACCACAAGATCATCATATCCACATTCTCTGGAAAGGTTGAGAAAGAGTATCCCTAAAGTAAATTTACACCATCTCTGAGAGATGCAGGGACTCTGTTGTCCAAAGATACTCCCACTGGCACTGATGGTTAGTGGTCAATGGACTCAAGAGCACATGCCTAATCTCCCTGTGACATAGTACCTGGTGAGGCCATGCATTTAGAAATATTTCCTCCAATTCTAGTCTCTGCCCTATTGCATTCTGTGGTGGGACATTTAAAAAGGATTCATGCATCATATCCCTCCTAAACTAACAAAGTCAATCTGCCTGTCCACTGTAAGTTTCTGGTGGATTATTTGACTTTCTTTCTCCAAATATTTCATTTTTCTCAGTGTTCCAAGCCCTTTTCCTTCCACTTAGTAAATTCAGTCTAATGGGAGAGCAGTAAATAAATAAATAATACATAAATAAATAAAAATAAATTTAAAAAAAGAAGGACTTACAGGGACTGTTGACAACAGACGCAGCAGGGAAATTCAATTCCAATTCAACCTCAGGTTGCAGCTCTGTTCTATCTGTTTTCATTTTCTCAGATCAGACTCTTTGACCTTGATGCATGAGTTCAGGACTTCTGTTCTCCACATCCCCCAGTTTCCATCCCTGAATGCATCATGTGCTGCAGGAAGACTGCAAACTGGCCATGCCATCCAAAATGCACCTGTGTTCACTGCACAGAGACATGGAGTGGTGCTAGTAATATTCCTGCAATCCTTGTCCTTGGGGAGAGCCCCTCACTACTTGCTCATAGCCCCAGGCTCACTGCCAGGAGGTGCATTCTTCTCTGAGTTTCCTAGTGAGAGAGGTTATGTCGGTGGATGAAATATGTCAACCATTACTGCAAAATAATATAATAATTGCATAATATTTAATTGATTTGCTCATTGAAAGAGCAAGTGAACCATAAGATAACTGGATCAGAGCAAAGAGAGAAATAAATTAGGATATTCTGAAATAAAACACTGGATTTCAACTTTGAGCTTCAGCATATAAGAAGGAGTTATATGTTGTTATAAGAAGGAGTTGATCACACCCTCTTTGCTACAAGAAAATGTGGGACGGAGTAGTTAGGATGGTGGAGAAGGGGTCGCTATGCTTGGATTTCTCGAACACAGCTAGGTAGTCATCAAGTCATTCTGAGCAGCCAAGAAGACAATCAGAGGTCTGATAGAACAAAACCCACTAGTCTTAAAATAGAAAACCGACCTCATTTTGTTATGTAACAGGTGCAGAGAGTTGCCTTGGGACAGATAGAGCTGTGGGTGTGACATCAGGGATGGAGCCTGCTTCTGGAAGCTACCCCAATGTATTGTAGCAGCAGAGCACAAAATATGAACTTTTAGAAGTGTGCTACTGTGGGGATGTGGCTGGAATAAAGGTGCTGATGTGGAAAAGTGGGGCAGAATTCCAGGGTCTGAGGTCTGCTGAGGCTCAAGAAGGATGTGTTGTACCACTGTGATGCACAGATGCTACGCAAAGAGCCAGGAACCCGGTTGAACAGTGAGTCTAAGTGCGGGCTTTCTGGTCTGATTTGCCATAAACAGTGAACCACAATCTGGTCATGGGATGTATTTCCTGAGACCTGTAGGAAAATGGAAAAAGATATAATACTCTCCCCTGGAGGAATAGCATGGGTCCACACCATAGGAGTCCCTAGAAGTTTTGAAACTCTATCATGTGCCTGAGATACAGCAGCTCAGTTACAGGTAGGGTGAACATGGGTTTCAGATGGAAACATTGGAGAGAAAGGGGTTGATTGCTGCTCTGTGAGGGCTCACTGAAGAGTGGGGTGTATGTGAAATTTCAACCTCTGCCCAGAGAGAAGTTGCTATGTTCAACCTACCCATCAGTGCCATCAGGAAGCAAAACAGTGGCACCTAGTGGAGGGCAGACACACCTACAGGAAGCCCTGTCCTCTGCTCCCAAGAGGTGCCTTTCCATGAGGGAAAAACCACCAAAAATAATCATAGCAGGCACCTCCGCCAGAAGATCCTCAGAACAATTCCATCTCAGCAAGTTTAGTGATCATAGAATGTGGCACACTTTCAGTTCTCAGGGAAGTAGGCATAGCTTTCTTTCCTTTGATTCTTAAGTTTTTTTATTTTTATTTTTGATTTATTTTCTGATTCATCTTTCTTTACATTTTATATTACTCCCTCCTCATTTTTTAGGTTTAATTTTTATAAATACACATTCTTATTTTTTCTATTTTTAATTTTTTCATTGATATATATTTTATTTTTTGTGATCTATATTCTATTTAAGAAGCATTCATTATGACAAATCCTAATTTATTTGTCTTAATTTATTCCCCTCATCTTATTTTATTCTCCAGGAAAAAAAACAATGAATGGATGAACAGACACTTCTGCAATGAAGACATACAAATGGCTAACACACATATGAAAAAATGTTCATCACCCTTAGCCATCAGGGAGATTCAAATCAAAACCATATTGAGATACCACTTTACACCAGTTAGATTGGCCAATATTAACAAGACAGTAAACAACCTGATTTGGAGAAGGTGTGCAGAAAGGGGAACCCTCTTACACTGTTGGTGGGAATGCAAGTAGGTGCAGCCACTTGGAAAACAGTGTGGAGATTCCTTAAGAAATTAAAAATAGAACTTCCCTATGAGCCTGCCATTGCACTCCTGGGTATTTACCCCAAAGATACAGATGTCGTGAAAAGAAGGGCCATGTATACCCCAATATTCATAGCAGCAATGGCCACATTTGCGAAACAGTGGAAAGGGTCAAGATGCCCATTAACAGACGAGTGGTTAAAGATTTGGTTCATATATACAATGCAGTATTATGCCTGCATCATAAAGGATAAATATCCGCCTTATGCATCAACATGGACACGTCAAGAGGAGATGATGCTGAGTGAAGTCAGTCAAGCAGAGAGAGTCAATTATCACATGGTTTCACTTACTGGTGGAGCATAAGGAATAACACGGAAGATTTTTGGAGAAGGAGAGAAGAACAGAATTGGGGAAAACTGAGGGTGAGATGAATCCTGAGAAACTGGACTCTGAGAAAGAAACTGAGGGTTTGGGAGTAGGGGGTAGTGGGGGGTTAGGTGAGCCTGGTGGGGGACATTCTGGAGGGCACGTATTGCATGGAGCCCTGGGTGTGGTGCATACACAATGATAATTGGAGCACTGAAAAAATAAAATAAAAATTGAAAAAAGAAGATATTGAAAAGAAATGAGAGGATGGAAAAATTCACCATAAAAGAATGAGTCAGATGTAGATCTCATTCCCAGGTTTTTAATCAATACAAACATAAATATGAAGTCTGTACTAGAATTTAAAGTGGTGATTTTAAGTATACTAGCTGGCCTTGAAAAAAGGTTAGAAGACAATAAGAATCCCTTACTGCAGTGATAGATGAACTATAATTGAATCAGGTCCAAATTAAAAACAAACAAACAAGCTCTAAAACCAAGACACAATCCCAGGTGGAGGCCATAAAAAACAAGGATGGACGGAGAGGAGCCAATCGGTGGTATTCAAGATGAAATTATAGAAAGTAATGACTGAGAAGATGATGGGATCCAAGATAACGGACCACAAAGGTAGACTTAGGGAACTCAGGGACCTTTTAAAAACATTATAATATTTGTATCATAAGCGTCTCTGGAGATGGACAGACAGAAAAGGAGGGATTAGGTTTATTCTGTAAGATAGTAGCTGAAAAGTTCCATAATATGCAGAAGGACACAGACATCAAAATCCAGGAAGTACAGGGAATTCACATTAAATGCAACAAAAGCTGATGATCTCTCAGGCATATCATAGTCAAACTGACAAAACACAACACAGAGAAGGAAAGAATCCTGAAAGGAACTAGGGAACAAAAGAGCTTAACCTTCAGGGCTTTCAGTACAACACTACTCTGTTGTGTGATGATCAGAATCAAATCCCACAGAGTCATCACATCCACATCTTCTGGGAAGTTTGAAAAATCGTCACCCTTAAGTGAAAGTTCCAGAAATTCTAGGAAACCCTGACTCCCTTGTACCAAGGTCCTCCTTGTGCGTGTCCACTGCATCCTTTCACAGAGCCCTGGGATAGTCAACTGGTTAGTCCTGTCTGTGGGAGGGAACATGTGACAAGCCCACTCTGAATCTCACTGAAGGAACTTATCAGGTACTTTTCACAACAAAAGCAGCAGAGAAACTCCAGAGCATCAGTGCTTGGGTTCCTGTGTCACTAATGTCTTCATCTGTTCCAGCTGCTGTAACAAGGTACAAAGACTGAGTGACTTTAAACAACACACACCTACTTCCCACATTCTCTTCTGTAGTCTTGGAAGTCGCATGTCAAGGTGTAGACAGATCTGGAGTCTGGAGAGCCTACACATCTTAGAGTGTCCTTTCCCTGTCACCTCACACGGGACCAGGAGGCAAGGATCTTTCCCAGTCCTGGTGGGTAAAGGCCCTAATACCATCATGAGATTGCTGTCTCCTGACCTAAGTGCTTCCCTGAGAGCCCTCCTCCTCCTCCTCCTCCTCCTCATCCCATTACATTGTCGTTAGGATTCCCTGTGATGGTAGAGGTCACACACATTGAGCTGACAGCAACAACTAAAGGATCAGTTAGTTATTCCCTGCGGGTGGAAGGCCCCTCCAATCCAGCATCTCAACCTGAGGATTCTCATGGATATAGTAGAAGCTTCTGGTCTCTGTGTGCACACAGGGAACACAAGACCTCAGAACCACCTCGTGACCTTAAGGAGTGGACACCTCCCCCTGCAGACACTGGGTAGAAAACAGTCTACTTCTATCATTATCTTTTTACTGTGGTGCTTCTATGGATTGTCCTAATTTTCCAAGGATTCATACTATTTTCTAGTTAGAATGGTTAGTTTCCTCTTTTCTTCTTTCAGTTTCGCACATGTTTAGTGGAATTAGTGCCTTCTAGGTCCTTGACCTTCATTCCTCTCTCTTTTCTTTCTGCCTCACAGATGAACCTAATCCCTCCTTTTCTCTTTGCCTGCTACATTTTTCCGTGATGTCCCCTACTACAGAGAGTAATTGCAGTGAGTCAAACAATCCTTTTCTTTGGCCTTGGTCACTAAAGGTCATGTATTATGTGACCAGACATATTTCTCCTTTCTTCTGACTTATGGTCAATGTGTAACCTACTCCATCTTCTTTGTTGGTTGTTACCTACTTTCTAATAAATATGAGACTGAGGAGTTGCTCAGGGTGACAGTCATTTCTACTGTTGCTCCCTGGTACCATTCTCTTGCAGCTGACTTGCTTGTGGCTCATTCTTCTCCTATGCACCATCAGGAAGCTGCAATAAACTGTTCTTTTAATGATGGGCAACATTTCAAAGATAACATAGAGCACAATGTGTCCATTTTTAAGCTGGTGATTGGGCTTGGGATCGTTCCCAGTTTTTTTTTTCATTTATTTATTTTCAGCATAACAGTGTTATTATTTTTTCACCACACCCAGTGCTCCATGCAATCTGTGCTCTCTATAATACCCACCACCTGGTACCCCAACCTCCCACCCTCCTGCCACTTCAAACCCCTCAGATTGTTTTTAAGAGTCCACAGTCTCTCATGGTTCACCTCCCCTTCCAATTTCCCTCAACTCCCTTCTCCTCTCCATCTCCCAATGTCCTCCGTGTTAGTTGTTATGCTCCACAAATAGATGAAACCATATGATAATCGACTCTCTCTGCTTGACTTATTTTACTCAGCATCATCTCCTCCAATAATGTCCATGTTGATACAAAAATTGGGTATTCATCCTTTCTGATGGAGGCATAATACTGCATAGTGAATATGGACACATCTTCCTTATCCATCCATCCTTTGTAGGGCATCTTGATTCTTTCCACAGTTTGGGGACTGTGGCCATTGCTATGACTATGAACATTGGGGTACAGATGGCCCTTCTTTTCACTACATCAGTATCTTTGTTGTAAATACCCAATAGGGCAATTGTAAGGTCATTGGGAAGCTCTATTTTTAATTTCCAAAGAATCTCCACACTATTTTCCAACGTGGCTGAAACAACTTGGATTCCCACCAACAGTGTGAGAGCATTCCCCTTTCTCCACATCCCCTCCAACACATGTTGTTTCCTGTCTTGCTAATTTTGGCCATTCTAACTGGTGTAAGGTGGTATCTCAATGTAGTTTTGATTTGAACCTCCCTGATGGCTAGTGAGGATGAACATTTCTTCATGTGTCTGATAGCCATTTGTATGTCTTCTTTGGAGAAGTGTCTGTCCATGTCTTCTGCCCATTTTTCAACATGATTATCTGCTTTGTGTGTGTTGAGTTTGAGGAGTTCTTTATAGATCTTGGGTATCAGTCCTTTGTCTAACGTCATTTGTGACTATCTTCTCCCATTCCATGGGTTGCCTCTTTGTTTTGTTGACTGTTTCCTTTGATGTGCAGAAGGTTTTTATATTGACAATGTCCCAAGAGTTCATCTTCTCTTTTGTTTCCTTTGCCTTTGGAGACATATCCTGAAAGATGTTGCTGTGGCTGATGTTGAAGACGTTACTGCCTATGTTCTCTTCTATAATTTTGATAGATTCCTGCCACACATTGAGGCCTATTATCCATTTCAAGTTTATTTTTGTGTACCGTGTAAGAGAATGGCCAAGTTTCATTCTTTTGCACGTAGCTTTCCAATTTTCCCAGCGCCATTCATTGAAGAGACTGTCTTTTTTCCACTAGATACTTTTTCCTGCTTTGTCAGAGATTATTTGATCATAGAGTTGCAGGTCCATTACTGGGGTCTCTGTTTTACTGGTCTATGTGTCTGTGTTTGCAAGTACCATGCTGTCTTTGTGACAATACATTTGTAGTATATCTTGAAATCAGGAAACATGATGCCTCCAGTTTGGTTTTTCTTTTTCAACATTTCCTTAGCAATTCCGGGTGTTTTCTGGTTCCATACAAATTTTAGGATTGTTTGTTCCTGCCCAAAGTAATGAAAAAGCATTCCTTGCTCATGGATCGGAAGAATAAACATTGTTAAAATGTCCAGAACAATCTGTACTTTCAGTGCCATCCCGATGAAAATTCCACCAGCATTTTTCAAAACAAGGACTTTGAATGACACACTCAATCAGACTGATTTCTTATATTATGCTTTAAATTATTTTAATTTAAATTCAGTTCAGTTAACACAGAGTGCATTACCGGTTTCAGAGGTAGATTTTGTGATTCATCAGTTGCCTATAATAGCTAGTGCTCATTCCATGAATTGCCCTCTTTAATGCCCTTTGGCCAGTTACCTCATCCCCCACAGCCATCCCTCGTTTAAACAAAAAATTTTGAAGATAATTTCAGGATTTGGATTGGGGAATGTTCATCCTAGAATTATAGCTTTATTTATTTATTTTCTCACAACATTATCTGCTTAAATTCTTTTTTAAAATTATGTTCAGTTAGCCACCATATAGTACATCATTAATTTCTGATGTAGTGTTCAACAATTCATTATTTGTGTATAACTCCCACTGCTCCTCCCAGCATGTGCCCTCCTTACCACCCGTCCCCAAGTTACCCCATTCCCTGACCCTCACCCCTCCAAAACTCTGTCTGTTCCACAGAGAAAAATATTGATTTCTGGTTTTATTTATTTGGGGCTTTCTCTTTTCATTATGATAAATCTAGGCATAGGTTTCTCGATTTTATTTTATTTTTTCCAAAGAACTAGACCTTGTTTTCTTTGATCTGTTCTGCTGTTTTTGGTTTTTATATCATTTATTTCTGCTCTAGTCTTTAGTATTTCCTTCCTTCTGCTGTATTTAGCTTCAGTCACTGCATTTTCTCTAGATCCTTTAAGTGTAATGTTAGGTGGTGTCTTTTAGATTTTTCTTGTTTCTTGAGGTATTCCTGTATGCTTTGTATTTCTGTTTTTGGAACCATCTTTGCTGCAGAAAAATTAAGTAAGAGAAAGTTATGAAGGTTTTACACTCTTTTGTATGTTTGTGTGTGTGTGTGTGTGTGTGTGTGTGTGTAATGTTCAGGCTCTACATCCACACCACACCTGGTGGGGTTTCACTGCTTTCTGATGTTGTCACTAACATTGATGCTATGAGGATTGTTTAAGACAGTGACACCCCCCTCCAAAGACCATTTCTTCTTCTTCTTAACTTTTTAGAATGTACAACTGTTTAATATAATTACATGAACTTCAGGATGTATTAAATATCAACAACATTTTTTCTATTTCACTATGAAGTGCATCATATGCAAAAGTGAATCTGTGGTCTTTTTAAAAAATTTACTTTTTATTTATTTTCAGCATAACAGTATTCATTATTTTTGCTTTACTTTGTTTACTTTGGATTATTGATGCCTTTATGGCTTCATGTCCAGCATGCACTTTATGCTTTTTCTATCAAGTGTACACGTTGATCTGGATGGATATATGATGCATACTGAGTGCCTCTGAGATTCCTGCAAAGGTTCAGTTGATGGGCATCAGGATATTTGCGATTCATTGATATTTAGGGACAGGAATAAACAACATGAATGAATCTGTATTTTGTGCATTTTAATATAATAGTTTTCCCATTAGAACAAATTTTCGAATTCAGAGAGTGAAAAGCTAAGCACAAGATCATGTGTGCAGAGAGGGCCCTTAGGGAAAGTGTTCTCTGGAGAGAAATCGCCAGATCCTGACAGGAAACTTGTCCATAACCTCCATCTGCATCTTCTCCTGGGCTTAAAGACAGAATTGGTGAGGAGTGTGCCCCCTCTGGTTGTCCCTATCTTCTTCTACAGTGAGGTTTCTGTCTGGGCTCACACTGATGTCCCCTCGCTATGTCGATTCACAGTAATACATGGCTGTTCCCTTGGCTCTCAGGCCGTTCATCTACAGATACAGTGTGTTTTTGCCATTGTCTCTGGAGATGCTGAATTGTACAGAGTTTGTGTAGCTTTTGTGACTTCCATCATTGCTAATCCATGCGACCCACTGCAGCCACTTCCCTGGAGCCCAGTGGACCCAGCTCATGTGGTAACTGCTGAAGGTGAATCCAGAGCCTGCATGGGAGAGTCTCAAGATCCCCCAGGCTTCACCATGTCTTTCCCAGATTCCACCAGCTACACCTCACACTGGACACCTGAGAACACATGACATCTTGCTCAGGAAACTGTCGCAGCTCCACCGTTTCTCTTACTCGTATCCACTCTCATACTCAAGGTCTCTTGTTCACCATGAATTACTGTTTAAAATAGCAACAAGGAAAACCCAGCGAAGCACAAAGTCCATAGTGAGTTGTCTATGTCTTGTCTTGATTACTGATTGGAACACCTGGAAATCCTGGTGCTGGGGTTCCTCTCCCAGCTGCATGGTCAGGGCTGAGCTGTTTTAATCAGTAGAGAGAAGGCCCTATTTGCATGTTCCTTGAGTATATATCAAATTTTCCCGGTAGCATCCTCATGATGGCAGTGACCTAGAGCAGTTGTGAGGGTCCTGGGGGAGTTTGGTCACCATGATATCTTGGAGGAAACTGTACTCTTTTATTTTGCGATTTTGGTAGAGAAACTGCTTAACTCCCATTATATTCCTTTTTTCACTATGCACCCCATCATTGTGATGTAGGTACCCATTTTACCAGTATTTTACAGGTGGGTATGTACACAATGCAGCACAGAATGGTTGTGTGAATTTCCAGGTGAGCACAACAGGTGAAGTTGAGCCCCAGTGTCAGAGTCTGTGTGCCTCATCATGGGAACTGTTTGCTCCCTTGAACCTCCTGCAGACAGAGCTGGACATGAGATTAGCAGGCATCCTGATTTCCAGAATTCCCAGTAGACTGACGTGTGGCGACCAGGTCTTTTTTTTTTTTTTTCTTTTCAGTGTAACAGTATTCATGGTTTTTGCACCACACCCAGTGCTCCATGCAATCCGTGTCCTCTCTAATACCCACCACCTGGTTCCCTCAGTCTCCCAACCCCCGCCCCTTCAAAACCCTCAGATTGTTTTTCAGAGTCCATAGTCTTTCATGGTTCACCTCCACTTCCAATTTCCCTCAACTCCCTTCTCCTCTCCATCTCCCCTTGTCCTCCATGCTATTTGTTATGCTCCACGGGTGAATGGATAAGGAAGATGTGCTCCATATACACTATGGAGTATTACGCCTCCATCAGAAAGGACGGATACCCAACTTTTGTAGCAATATGGACGGGACTGGAAGAGATTATGCTGAGTGAAATAAGTCAAGCAGAGAGAGTCAATTATCCTATGGTTTCACTTATTTGTGGAGCAACCAGGTCTTTCTGTCACAAAACTTGGAGACACTGAGAAGCCTTGACAGAAACTCACAGAGCTTGTGGAGACGCTGTGGGCTATCAACAACCACAAGGACATTTATACCTGTTCTCTCTGTATACATCCATGGAAAACTTTAAATAAAGATAAAAGAATGGAATTATTATTTAAACAATTAACATCAGAACACTTGAGATCAGAACACATGCTGTTAGTTAAAGACAGTTCTTCATTTCTGAAATGGAGATCATTGTACTTCTATGCTCATATTCATTGTCACGATGATATCAATTATATTTATCCCAGTGCTTCACCCTTGGCAAGTTGGTTTTTGTCATTTTGATGGTTTATTCCAAAAATGGAGGACTCTTTTGTATTTCCACAGATTTACAAACTGTTTACTGTGTTTCTGTGTGGGAGAAGTTAACAGAGCATTTAGCTGGAAACCATCAAGAGGAGACCAGCCATCAACCAGCCTCTTGTCCTGGATCATGAGCTTCATGGTTCTTGAGTCAGAGGGATTGTGAGTGCACCCTGTTGGTCCCAGTGCACCAGCAGGTGTCACAGACCCTTGCAGAGATACAGGGACTCCTCTTTTGCCTTCCCTATTTATCCAACATGCAAAGAGTTACCCTCTCAGCATAACCACTATGGATTGTCCTATGGTAGGATATGTCCTCATACTTACTTCCTTTACTTGAGCTCCTCACTCTGCTCATAGGCTACAGTATCCAATATTTATTATATTCAGATGTGAGCAGGAATGTTGGATCAAGTCCCTATGATCTATCAGGTGCTCTTAAGCCGCTGAAGTTTTTCCCTCCTGAGGGTAAATTCATAGGTTCTATTGTATGGGAAATGTCTCCTCTCTCAGTAAGGTGAGGGTCAGCTGCTTTTCCTGGGAGGAATAGTCCTAGAAACCACTTCTCCATATGCTTCCCATTATAATTGATGTGAATCACTAATGAAATTGCCATTGGTCTGAGAATTGTCTTCAGCAGGTATTGGATTTTAGTCATTCTGTCAGGTATGAGGTGACATCTTTCCATGGCTTTGATTTGTGCTTCCCCGATGATGGCTAACGTTCAGCATCTTTTCATGTACCTGATAACCATCTGGATGTCTTATTTCAATAAGTGTTTATTCCTTCCTTTCTTCTGACCATTTTTTAACTGTATTATTTGCATGTTGAGTGTGGTAAAGTCTTTATAGATTATGGATATTAAACTTTATCAGATAAGTTTTTTTCAGATATCTTCTCCCATTTAAGATTCATATGTGGAATTTATGAAGAAAAACAAATGAACATAAGTGAAGTAGGAAAAGAAAAAAAAATGAAGAAGGGAAACAACCACAAGTGACTCTTAGTAATAGAGAACAAACCGCAGGTTGTTGGAGGGAGATGAGTGAGGATTGGGGAGATGGATGATGAGCATGAAAGAAGGCACCAGTTTTGATGAACACTAGGTGTTGTATGTAATGATGAATCACTGAATTATACTCCAGAAGCCAATATTACACTGTGTGGTAACTAATAAAATTTAAATTAAATATAAAATAAGAAAAATACAGCAGGTACTGGAATACATGTGTGGTGTCCGACAGTGAGGACCAGGTGAACAACACATCATAAACATGCATCCTCAAGCTTGGGCTTGTTCCTGCGGAGGAATGGGAGGTGCAAGGAAAGGCCAGCTGTCACTTGTCCATGCTTCACGAGTTCTTAGATGCACCGCTGTGAACCAGCCTGTCCCAGAAGCTCAGGACGACCACACTTGGGCAGGATGTGGGATGCAAGGTGTTTGGACAGCTGCCAGTGAGGTGTGGGCACAGACGAGTTAGGAAATGCCAACCCATATGGCACCACACAGAGAGTCATGACTGTTTTTGTTAATTATGTCATGGAGAAAATGGATAAATGCAAGGAGTTGAGTCTCTTTACTCTAAATCCCAATGAATATCCCTTTGGGACATAATTTCTCTATTTCTACCTAAATTAGAGAAAACGTTGAAATTGTTATGAAACTATAAAACCATTCACTAAACATATGAGCATAAATTTTCTCTGTTAGTTGTTAAAAATGCCTACCTTTAATTGTTTATTTTAGAAAAAACCCCCACATAATATGTAGAATCTTAAATATTTGAAATGCAATGGTGACAAGCATATACACCACATGATTTCACACTGAAGCATCTCCAACAGTCTCATTTCTTCCACCACACCTGACATGTGGACCAGCCCTGCAATGATCAGGGACTCAGGACTGGACCTTAGTCTTTCCCCTCATAAGATGTCATCTGCATCTTTCCAAGAGCTTCCTGGTGTTACTGGTTTAACCGAGTAGAGTTGAGATACATAGAGTATGTTAATGTTTACTGGTTGTGTTGTTCTATTCTTCTGTCACATACAAAGGACATAAACAGAAGGCAACTATACAAAAGTTAAAATAAAACAAATGAATAGTCAAGAAGCAAAATTTAAAAATAGGCAAGTAACTCCCTATCCCTACAAGCTATAAAACTTTGAACAGTGTGGAGATTCCTCAAGAAATTAAAAATAGAACTTCCCTATGACCCTGCCATTGCACTCCTGGGTATTTACCCCAAAGATACAGATGTCCTGAAAAGAAGGGCCATCTGAACCCCAATGTTTATAGCAGCAATGGCCACAGTCGCCAAAGTGTGGAAAGAACCAAGATGCCCTTCAGTGGGTGAATGGATAAGGAAGATGTGGTCCATATACACTCTGGAGTATTATGCCTCCCTCAGAAAGGACGAATACCCAACTTTTGTAGCAACATGGACGGGACTGGAAGAGATTATGCTGAGTGAAATAAGTCAAGCAGAGAGAGTCCATTATCATATGGTTTCACTTATTTGTGGAGCATAACAAATAGCATGGAGGACCTGGGGAGTTAGAGGTGAGAAGGGAGTTGGGGTAAATTGGAAGGGGAGGTGAATCATGAGAGACTATGGACTCTGAAAAACAATCTGAGGGGTTTGATGTGGCAGGGGGGTGGGAGGTTGGGGTACCAGGTGGTGGGTATTATAGAGGTCACGGATTGCATCGAGCACTGAGTGTGGTGGAAAAATAATGAATACTGTTATGCTGAAAATAAATAAATTAATTTTATCATTAAAAAACCCCCACTCACTGAGATACCACTTTACACCAATTAGAATTGCCAAAATTAACAAGACAGTAAATTACATGTGTTGGAGAGGATGTGGAGAAAGGGGAACCCTCTTACACTGTTGGTGGGAATGCAAGTTGGTGCAGCCACTTTGGAAAACATTGTGGAGATTCCTTAAGAAATTAAAAATAGAGCTTCCCTATGACCCTGTAATTGCACTCCTGGGTATTTACCCCAAAGATACAGATGTAGTGAAAAGAAGGGCCACTTGTACCCCAATGTTCATAGCAACAATGGACACGGTCACCAAACTGTGGAAAAAACCAAGATGCCTTCAATGGATGAATGGATAAGGAAGATGTGGTCCATATACACTATGGAGTATTATGCCTCCATCTGAAAGGACGAATACCCAACTTTTGTAGCAACATGGACGGGACTGGAAGAGATTATGCTGAGTGAAATAAGACAAGCAGAGAGAGTCAATTATCATGTGGTTTCACTTACTTGTGAAGCATTAGGAATAACACAGATGACATTAGGAGAAGGAAAGAAGAAGTGAAATGGGGTGAATCAGAGGGGGAGATGAACCACGAGAGACTGTGGCCTCTGAGAAACAAACTGAGTGTTTTGGAAGCGAGGGGGTGTGGGGATGGATGAGCCTGGTGGTCGGTATTAAGGAGGGCATCTAGTGTATGGAGCACAAGGCGTGGTGCATAAACAATGATTCTTGGAACTCTGAGAAAATAAAATTAAATTTAAAAAGTTTTGTATTCACTTGGGTGTGTATGTGTGTCTCTGTGATTGTTTGTGACCTTCAAACTCTATCCACACAACATCCTGGTGCAGGTTTCCTCTTCTATTCCATGTTGTCATTAATATTGATACTGTGAGTACAGTTCAAGTTTGACACTGTACCAGGGCTGTTAATTCTCTTGCTTTGCATTGTTGATGCCTCTGTAGGCTCATATCCAGCACGCACTTTACACTGGTTTTGACAAGCTTGCACACTGAGCTGGGTGATCCTCTAATGAACAGAGAGTGTAGCTGGGAATCCTGTAAGGTTCAGATGACATACATGGAGATATTTGTAATTCATCGGTATTTAGAGACAGGAACAAGCAAGTGTAATTGACACTGTCTTTTGTGCTGTTCATAAAGTTGTTGTCCCAAATTTCTAAATCAGAGACTGAAGAGGAATCCCAGAATCATGTGTCCAGAGAGGTTCCCTTCGGGAAAAAGCTTGAAGGCATGAATGGCAAAGACCCTGACAGGAAACCTGCCCATATCCTCCAGCTGCACCTGTTCCTGGGGCTTAAAGACAGAACTGGAGAGTGTTGTGCACCCCCTGGTGGTCCAGATCCCGTCCTACAGTGAGGTTTGTGTCTGGGCTCACACTGATGTCCCCTCACTGTGTCTCTCGCACAGTAATACACGGCCGTGTCCTCGGTTCTCAGGCTGTTCATCTGCAGATACAGCGTGTTCTTGCCGTTGTCTCTGGAGATGGTGAATCGGCCCTTCACAGAGTCCGCGTAGTATGTGCTACTTCCATCATTGCTAATAACTGCGACCCACTGCAGCCCCTTCCCTGGAGCCTGGCGGACCCAGTGCATCCAGTAGCTACTGAAGGTGAATCCAGAGGCTGCACAGGAGAGTCTCAGAGACCCCCCAGGCTTCACCAGGTCTCCGCCAGATTCCACCAGCTGCACCTCGCACTGGACACCTGCAGACACAAGATACCCCAGTAAAGGATCGGTCACACCCCCGTGTCTTCTCTCACTCATATCCACTCACATCCTCAATGTCTGTTGTTCACCATGAATTACCTTTTAAAAGAGCAACAAGGAAAACCCAGCCAAGTACAAACTCCATGGTGAGTTGTCTGTGTCCTGTCCTGAGCACTGACTGGAACACCTGGGAATCCTGGTGCTGGGGCTCCTCTCCCAGCTGCAGAGTCAGGTTTGGGCTGTTTTAATCAGCAGACGATGGACCCTATTTGCATGTCCTCTGGCTATATATGCAGCTTGGGATCTAGTCTGACAGAGAGGCAGTGACCCAAGCAGTTGTGAATACCTTTTAGTGCTAATATAAATGTTGAAGAAAATGTTTTTTATTATATAACTTTCCAGGGTGTATACTTCTGTTTCTAGGGTGTCCATGAACATATATGGGGTGAGATTGACCCCAGGATCTAGGTCAGTGCTCCCCCCACAGAATTGCTTCCCCCAACCCCGAATCATCTGCAGGACAGAGTGTCAGGCTATGAGGCATGTGGAACCCATCCTGTAATGGGGATGGATTGATTTTGCTTATTTTATACTTTACCATAAATACAGAGAAAATCAGCATCGTGTAGGTGTATTTTCATATCTGTAACATTCACTCTCTCTACGTCCCTTTAAAATCAACGTTGTTATTACCTATAATAAATTCAATGTGTATATGCGACACAAGATGAACGGCCCATATACGGAGTGTGTGATATATAAACACAGGTGTCGCAATCAACATTATGGACAGTGAGTGCCTCAATTCTCCCTAAAATGTCCAGCATTTCCCCCTGGAATTCCTCCTTCCCTTTCCCTTGTCCTCCCTGTTCCCACATAACTATTGTTCTTCCTCATGTCACTTTATACTGGCTTTAATTCTGTAGAATTCATAAATGGGACATTGTACTCTATGCACTTTCTCTGTAGGGCTTCTTTGCCCCAGAATCAATCCTTGTGGACACAGTCGTGTTGCTGTCTGCATCAGGAATCGCTGGCTTTAATGACTGACAGCTCTGAAGGCAGCAGTTGGAAGCACCAGCTGGAGGAAGATCTGAAAGAGCAGACAGAAGCCACTTGCTTCAGCCTCATCCACACACCCTCTTGACCCAGGAGTTCTTTGTCCCAAAAAAGAGAAGAACTCCCTTGTTGTTCAGGAACTGATTCTGCTGGCTGTGGGGAAGAGAACCAAAGACAGCAAGAGGTGGACCAGAGAAGGTTGAGTTAGAAGCTCAGAAAGACCTGTCCATGGAAGATGTGAGGCACCAGGAGGAAGCACAGCATTGGGGAGCTGTCCTGCTGCAGAAGAAACCGGTGCCCGAACAAATCCGACACTCAGGCACCAGCCTGTGGATGTCATGTCAAGTGGCCAGCCTCTGACGATGCCCATAACTCCCACATTCCTCACTCAGCTCCACTGCTAACCTCAGCTGTGAGCTGCAGGCACCACCTGGGAGCAGCAGCTGCTCTTTGCCTCAAACCAGGAGCCTTCTTTCCTTGTCACCAGTGCATGGAGAGGACCCATTTCTGCAGCCACACCTGCCCACACTCCCACAGAGTGTACTGGACATGTGTGGAATCTCCTTTTGTTGAGAATAGGTTCCCTGCATTACTGAGGCTCATTAGGAGACTCAACATATGTGTGTCTCCTACTGACTCCAAGTACTTACTCACTTTGAGCCATTGTGGATCTTGACTGTGGGTATTAACTGTGAGTAGAATGTAGCCTCTGTCAAAACAGTGCAAATGTATGGCCACTCTGCCACCCTCCTGCTTTTCTATTCTAATCAGAAAATAAGAACCATTATGCTTTCCTGAAAACATGATCTCTGTTTCAGATTCTGTCCGTTTCTTTGTACAGTGTCTTTAGAACAAAGGAGCAGAACTCCAATGGGCATGCCTCAGAACTGCACAACCAGGAAGAAGACTGTGTTGCTCCACATGGGACCTCCAGGAAGCCATTTCATGCTTTGGGACAGAGCTGGTGTGAAGCCACATTCTTCCTTGTAAGTGCTGACAAACACAGGGAACATTGTGCACTACACACATGCATCAGTCCTCCCATAAACTGGAGTGGAAGCCAGATAGTTGATTCCCTTCTCTGATTTTGTTTCCCAATGTTTTTAACTCAATTGAGCCCCTTTATTGGTCACCTTTCTAGGGAAGGAAATGAGTATTTTGAGAGGAGGATTGTCCATGAGCATTGGAAAGCACAGGTTCTCTCCTTAGAGGAACATGTGCTATAAGGGTTTCCTGTCCTTCCCCATTTTGTTAACTTCCTTCAAGGATCCACTTGGGAAGGCGACCATGTGTGCTGGGCTTCACACAGTCTCTGCCTTCTTCCCTCATTGTGCTTTTTCTCATCTGCTAGACATTGTCCTAAGCCTTGGTTCAGCTCAGGTAAAAACTTTCTCATAAGCCCTAGTCCTTCCTTGACCATGTGGCCTCTTCAGGTAAGATGATCACTTACTTCTCAAGGCTCCCAATGTTCCCCGTGTGCATCTCCCTCAGAACACGTATACCACCATGGTACTTGTTCACAAGCAGTTGAAGCAGAGATGCCTACAATTTTCTTAGTCCTCAAAGACAATAGTTATCTTCGTCACCTCCGTACTGTGTGTCACTGGTGCAGAATTCTTTCAGCCCATGTTGAATAGTGGTTTTCCTGCAGACTGGCCATTGCTTATGACCTCTACTCTTTACATGTACCTGCTCTTGTGTGTGGGGACAGAACAGATTCCATATTCTCCCCAGGCCAGTTCTAGGCACCATGTAAGGTAGTCAACCTATCAGACATTCTTTCCACTAGTTCATGCAGTGAATGTTATGGAGAGGCCATTGTAGTCTCAGTGATGAGGACAAAAACAAACAAACAAACAAACAAACAAACAGAAAACATGATTTCCAGATCCTGACCATTCTGAAGACCCACAAATGAATACAAAATGCAGATCTTTTATTCTTTAACCAGAAGTCTAGTGTACAGTTCTGTAACTGTTTGTGTAGTTCTTTAATATTTATTTGATTCTAACTGCACAAAGTGTAGCTCTGCCTGGTCTTTGTGAATATGGCAATGAACAGAAATAGAAGAACTTGCCTTCGTGGGGCTTACCTTTGAGGAGAGAAGACAGACCATAAACCAGTAACAACCCTCTTTTTCTCCATATGGTAAAGTGTTCTCTGACTGACTCTGGTGTGGAGAGAAGTTAGGAGTGAGACAGGGACATGGGAGTATACTATCTGGAAGGTGAGGAGATTCTTGCTGGTGTCCAAGTGAAAACTGATAGGAGCTCAGTCCAGGGTGGCAGCAGCGAAGGGGTGAGAAATGGTTGGATTCTGAGTGTGTCCTGAACTTGTCACCGGCAAGACTTGCTGACTAATTGGCCATGAGTGAGAGAAAGAGACAGTTAAGGGGAGCACCCAGCTCCCAGCCCCAGAGTTCAAGGTCTCTCACCTGTGAGAAGGGCTGTTCCACCCCAGTCCTCTTATCTCTTGTGGATTCCTGTAGGTTTTGCTCACTGTGTCTCATTATCTCTGGCTTTGCTCTTTCTCCTTCTGTCCATGTTTTGGTCCTTTCTGTCTGTCTATCTGTCCCCTCTAATATTCTCAAGCCCACCTTGCACCTTGTATTTACAGGTATTTGTTGCATGACTATCATTCATTTATTTCCATCTGGTTTAATTTTTGTAATATATTTTGCCCTCTTTTGTTCTTGGTTGATTCAGGTAGGAGAATAAATACAGCCCTGATGTTGAGGTTTCTGGAAATAGTGTCATTGAGAAGTATGGATGGGGAGGATGCTTCTACCCCATTCTCTCCATTCCAAACTACCCCCTCCAGACACACCCATGATGAGGTGGTCATGTGTGACAGTCCAGAGGGTTTATACCAGAGCAAACAGCTTAGAATTGAGACACAGGCATCAATTGCCTCCTGATTCCTGTAGTCCTTCTGCTTCTGAGTGGCCATGTATGTCTCCCCATCATGTTCTGCCTAGAATTTTGTTCTTTCTCTCAGGACCACATTGGGTCACCGTCATTTATGGTACAACCTCCCCTTCGTTCTGAAGCTCAAAATCTGCACTTTTATCCACCAGAGAATGTCAGTACCTTGTTCCTTTCAGGCCATATCCTAGAGAGAGCTTGTCTTGGCACACCCAGAAGTCACTCTGAAATTTTCCTGAGCAATGAACACATCCTCTGATAGGAATTTACTGACTTTTTCTGAGAAATACATCTGTCACTCTATGCTTATCCATTTTGCAAAGCTCCTAGTTCATGCACATATGTAGGTTGTTAGAATTCCTACAATTTCTGGGAAGGACTCTCTGTTGTTGCAAACTTAAATGCTATTTTGTTTTATCCAGAGGTTCTCCACAGTATGTCACTGCAAAGTGGAGCTTTGCTTGATAGACAGGTCTCCATTGTAGCTGCTCCAGTGTTTAATGGAGAGGAGACATTCACACCTGCTCCAGTGTTTAATGGAGAGGAGACATTCACACCTCATTGCAATACAAGATAAGATATGACTGACTAACGTGAGATAGGATAAGTACTGGGGGAATATAGAGATTCCTGTTGGAGGGGAGATTTCAGTTATTAAAGATGTTTCTTTCTTTTTTAAGTAAGAACTACCAAAATACAATGTGTTTTGAAACAATTAATATAATATAGACCTTAAAAAAGAATCACTGCTGTTAATGATTAGCACCTCTCCAAAGAATGGACATAGCAGGATTTTACTTTCTGAAGTAGTTGGTTGGGGTTGGAATTGTTTCCAGTGTCTGATATTACAATGAAGTTCCTTCTAACCCTAGATATGTAGCTGAGAAGCTCGAAAATGTGTTATTTATATGCCTTCCACAACAACAATGAGCCTGAAGAAGATGCAGAGGAACAATTTTGCATCAATATGTGAGTTTCTCTGCCCTGTTAAGATCCTACTTTACATGGGTGTTTTTGAAAGCTCAATATCAAACATGGGAATATAAATAAAACATAGTTAAAATTTGGATGTTTCTGTGAAGATGCTTTAAGTACATGTGTAATATGTTTATGTAATTAGTTTAAGGTATTTTGGAAAAGCTTTATGCCCATAACTATACTAGGGGGTAACCATGGAGCAGAAATCCAGAGTATCATTTATAGCAATGGGTTAAAGAATCAGCATATAATTAAAACCCCTGTCCATTAAGGGAGTTGGTGAGTCTAATTTTAAGTGGAAATAATATCAACTTTGTGGACACAATCTTATGTCTTATCTGGGATCTGTGTTTCTGTGGCAATGAGATGATTCTGGTCAGGGAGACAGAAGAAGGTCTGTTGGGAATTTCGTACTTCTCCAGAAGATACTTTCAGAAGAACCTCTCCCTTCTCCAAGTCCCTGTTTGGTTCTGCCTGTCACCTTTGGGATTGCTGCCACTATATCCACCCATAATGGGGGTTACCCAGAATTTGGAAGTGCCATAAAATTGATCTTATATCACGATATTAGAAGCAGTCTGGCTGTCAGTTCCATCAGATCATCTACAGACTCTCACCTCTTTTGTGCCACCAGGTGATATAAAAGCCTGTTAGTTAAATGTTCTGTTGTAACATGGTGAAGCATAGTGACAAACTGGTTACAATCTTGATTCGTACTTGGAAGGAAACTAAGAAAGAGAGTCAGAATGTTTATTTCTCATGTGTCATCTTCAGTGGTAAAGTCCTGTCCTGGGGAACCTGACAGGTGGAACATTGTGAGGAAACAGTCTTCAGGAGCCCATAGAACACAAGTAGATGGACTTAATCCCATGCCCACCTTCCGTGGCACATGGATATGTTTTATTTCTTGTATGTGCACTTTTCTACATTGTGAAGTCATTCCTGAAACAAAGACTCCATCCCTTCCTGCAGACGGAAGTCTTCTTGATTTGTGTTTCTATGCTGGGTAATACCTACTTTCATATCCAATGGCTGATGTTCACATCTGACAGCTGTCATGGTGGGACAATGGTTCACAGTGTGGTTCAGAGTCAGATAGCACATGATCATCATACCCACAGTCTCCTGGAAACGTTGAGAAAGAGCATCCCTAAAGTAAATTTACACCATCTCTGAGAGATGCATTGACTCTGTTGTCCAAAGATACTCCTACTGGCACTGGTGGTTAGTGGTCAATGAGTGGTCAAGAGCACATGCCTGATATCCCTGTGATGGCACCTGGAGAAGCCACACATTTAAGAATATTTTCTCCAACTCTAGTCTCTGTCCTATAGCATTCTGCTGTGGGACATTTAAAATGGATTCATGCATCATATCCCTCCTAAACTAAAAAAAGAATCAGTCTGCCTGTCCACTGTGAGTCTTTTTTAAAATTTATTTTTTATTTATTTTCAGCATAACATTATTCATTATTTTTGCACCACACCCAGTGCTCCATGCAATCCGTGCCCTCTATAATACCCACCACCTGGTACCCCAACCTCCCACCCCCCTGCCACTTCAAACCCCTCAGATTGTTTTTCAGAGTCCATAGTCTCTCATGGTTCACCTCCCCTTCCAATTTCCCCCAACTCCCTCCTCCTAACTCCCCTTGTCCTCCATGATATTTGTTGTGCTCCACAAATAAGTGAAACCATATGATAAATTACTCTCTCTGCTTGACTTATTTCACTCAGCATAATCTCTTCCAGTCCCATCCATGTTGCTACAAAAGTTGGGTTTTCATCCTTTCTGATGGAGGCATCATACTCCATAGTGTATATGGACCACATCTTCCTTATCCATTCGTCCGTTGAAGGGCATCTTGGTTCTTTCTACAGTTTGGCGACCGTGGCCATTGCTGCTATAAACATTGGGGTACAGATGGCCCTAGTTTTTACTACAACTGTATCTTTGGGGTAAATACCCAGTAGTGCAATGGCTGGGTCATATGGAAGTTCTATTTTTAATTTCTTGAGGAATCTCCACACTGTTCTCCAAAGAGGCTACACCAACTTGCATTCCCACCAACAATGTAAGAGGGTTCCCCTTTCTCCACATCCTCTCCAACACATGCTGTTTCCTGTCTTGCTAATTTTGGCCATTCTAACTGGTGTAAGGTGATATCTCAATGTGGTTTTAATTTGAATCTGAACAACTCTCAGAGAGGTTCCAAGCAGCAATCGCACACTGAGATTTTCCCGCTGGCCCGGGCTGGGAGTGTCTGGTCTTGCTGGGTCTAAGAGTGCTACCTTAGGCCTCTTGTCTTGCGCGCACCTCTTTCAGGGGCGGCTAAGGGTCACGCACGCGTCTCAGGCACTAAGAACGGGGCGCAGGTCTGAAAGCACCAGGCTGGGCTTTTACCCACCTCTGTCAGGGGAGAGTTTGGGGTGCACGGCTTAGGCTCTGAAACAATGGCGCGGGTCAAAGAGCACCCGCCGGGCCTTTGTAACTCTCTCAGGGGAGCATGAGGGACGTGCGCGCGCATATCTCAGGCTTTGTAGCAGGGCTCCCAGGACCTGCCCACTGGCTTGGCTCCCATACCCTCACAGGAGTTAGGACCCCACGCATTCTCGGGTTCGCTGAGGGCTTAGGGACCAAGACTTGATTTCTCCGCTGTGCTCTCTCTGCCTCAGTGCCAGGGGAGGCTGTCCTGGGACCGGGGACTTAAGCCCCTGTCTCTAGCCTCCCCGATTCCTACAATTTCCCCCTGTGATCCTTTGCTCTTTTGGAGTGCTTTCAACCAGTCTCCAAGTTAATGCTGGTCCCCAGACGCAGGGCACTCTTGCTCGTATTGGGGTATTACTTTCCAACCTGTCACCTCTGGTGGCTCCGTCCCCCTTTTGTTTATCTTCTGATATCAGTCCGCCTTCCCACTCCGCTTTACCTGCCCACTGGCGTCTTCTGCCCCTGTAGAGATCCAGACGTGTAGAATTCTGATCTCAGGCTGATTTCATGGGTAAATGGAGTTCTTTGGTAGGTAATCAGCTCACTTTGGGGTACAGGCTAAGAAGGTGCCTCCTCCTACTTTTCCGCCATCTTGTCACCCCCCCCCCTTGGAACCGCTCTGGCGGTCGGGAGCTCCCAGACAGCCGCCACTGCCATGGCTTTGGGTATAAGCAAACGATCCTGCGTCCCCAGGGTCTGCAACTTGGAACCTGCTCTGCCAATGGCCAAGGGGGAACTTATTTAGGCTCTGCACCCAGACTGAGGCTTCTCTCTGAGAGGGAGATCAGGGTACAGTTTGTTTTCCTCTAAAACTACAAAAACCATCAAAAGCGGTCAAGGTGAGAGAAAAAAAAAAGTGAACAAACATAAAAACCGCCAGAGAACAAAAGCCTGAAAAAAAACCCAGTTTCCTCAGAGCCCACCCCCTTGAGGGGGGCAGAAGACTTAACTCAGGAAACATCATTGACTGACAACCCACGTGGCAGGCCCCTCCCCCAGAAAACAAACCAAGAAAGAAAAAAAAAAAGAGAGAGAGAGAGAGAGAAAAAAAGGACTACAAGAAAACAACCACTACTTCCTAGGAAAACTTTTATTGTTCACTCGTTCCCACTATTCTGGTTCATTTTTTTTTTACACATAGGTAATTTTTTAGCCTATTTACCATCACAGCGAGCTGTACAGTACAGCAAATTCCATAAAACCCTTCTAACCTGAACTTTTTGATACATACACCTATCTTTTTCTTTTGCATTTTTATTTTTTGAATTCCTCTTTTTAAATTTTAGTTTAGTTTAGTCGAGTTTATTCCTTTTTATTTTTATCCTCTAATATTCATATAGAGTTAAACTTCAAAGTAATCCCCTTTCCCCAATCAATACTACCCCTATAGGTAAACCAATTTTTAATCCCCTTTATCTTAGGAAAGTTGAGTCCTTTAACAAAGATAACAAGATACATCCAGGAAAAATCAAAACAACCTTCCTCTCACACACTGAGAATTTATAAGAACTCTCCCATCTTCTTCCACCAGTGTTTCTGTGTTTTTGTGTTTGCCCTGATAGCATATAATCTTACATTTGGGGTTCTTTTTGACGAGGTTCTTCCTTTATTTGCATATATATATTTTTCTCTTGTCATATACTTGTATCAGTCTTTTTGTTTGTCTGTTTTTGTTTGTCTACTTCATAAATCTTACCTTGGGGCCCATCTGGGCTGAACTTTCTATTTCATCTTCCCTTTCTTTCCTGTCTCTCTCTCTCTCTCTTTTTTTTCCCTTTTTTTTTCTTTTTCTTTTCTTTTGTCTCTCGTTTGGGTGGGTATCCTGATTGCTCAGAAGTGTTCCAGGGTGCACCTTGACTGCACCACAGTTGATACATCCAGCTACATCTGTTCAGTCATCTCCCACCAAAATGACTAAGAGGAGGAATGTCCAACCGAAGAAAAATACAGAGGATGGACCTTCTGCAACAGTGCTAACAGCTATCAACATAGACAATATGTCAGAAAGAGAATTCAGGCTAACAATTATCAAGGCAATAGCTAGGTTGGAGAAAGCCATGGATGACCAAATGGAATTGATTAGGGCTGAACTTAAAGCGACCAGACAGGATGTTCACAATGTTTGGGTGGAGCTGAAAGCTACCAGGGAGGAGGTTCACAATGCTCTCAATGAGTTCCAATCTAATCTAAACTCTCTCAAAGCTAGGGTAACTGAGACAGAAGATAGAATTAGTGATCTGGAGGACAAAGAGATAGAGAGAAAGGATCAGGAGGAATCCTGGAACAAACAGCGTAGAAACCACGAAAACAGAATCAGGGAAATAATTTGAATCTCCCTGAGGGCTAGTGATGAACATTTTTCACTGTGAGTTTTTGATGGATTTCTTTAACTATCTTTTTAAAATTTTTTTAATTTTTTTTTTTAGTTTTCCATGTCCTTTGACTTTCAATTAATAAATTCTACCTAATGGGAGTGCTAAATAAATAAATAAATAAATAAATTAAATAAATAAAAAATGCTGCCCTTCTACCTGTTTGAAGGAAATCCAGGGACTTTTGACAACAAACGTAGCAGGGGAAATTCAATTCCAGTTCAACTTCAGGGTGCAGCTCTGATCTATCTCTGTTTTCATTTTCTCAGCTCAGACTCTTTGACCTTGCCGGATGAGTACAGGACCTCTGCTCTGTCTCCAGATCCTCCAGTTTCCTTCCCTGAATGCATCTTGTGCATCAGGAAGACTGAAAACTCGCCATGCCATCCAAAATCCACCTGTGTTCACTGATCAGAGACATGGAGTGGTGCTAGTAATATTCCTGCACTTCTTGTCCTTGGGGAGCACTCCTCACAACTTGATCATAGCCCCGGACTCACTGCCAGGAGGTGCATTCCTCTCTGAGTCTCCTAGTCGTTATGACCGGCGTGACAAATCGACCAGGAATGTGAGGGTAAGAGGATGAGGAAAAGAACTTGAGAAGCCAAGAGATGGGGACAGGCAGAGCATTGTGGAGGATGTCCAACAGCGCTAAGTTTATTCAAAGCATTAAGGCCATATATATAGTGATATTACAATAGGAGAAGCAATACATCTGTGTCTAGTTAAAGAACTATGAGTTCCCATAAGTTTCACAATTAACTATAAGCAGACCTTGTGACGCCAAATGGCTGATGCCGGGTCAAGTGTTCTGTATTGATACAGCAAACCTGAAAGTAATTTATGGGCTGTACTAGGACAGCAAGGACGAGCCACAAACTTATGACCCCAACCGAATTGTTCTCATTGGTTTAGCAAGCTTGTGGGAAGTCACGTAGGCGAGCGCACAACACATAGCACAGACCCTTTCTCAGTGCTGCTCAACTTTTCCCACCCTAAACCTTTCGTTAGGTTATTGGGACTTTAAAGGAGGCTCAAGTCAGGACCTGGTTTGGTCCTCGTCTCAAGCCTTATTGCGGCCTCCCACATCTCCCCCTTCCTTTTTAAATAAGTCAAGCATATGAATTTGTGCTTGTGCATGTAATAATTGCTGTCCTAGAATGAATCTGTACAATGCACTGTATTAAAGCAAAAGCAGGCAATATAATGAGGAGTCCAGTAAACAACCAGAATGACTGTTACTAGTGCTGCTATTCCTGCTATCAATAGACCCAGAAAACGTTTGACTTGTTTGAGCTGCAACTGCAATTCAAGGGCAAACTGATAACCATAGTTAGCATACCAAGGTCTTTCTACTTCCACAGGTAATAACATATAAGGAGGTTGCATAGTTACAAACACTATCATGGGACCTGTTGAAGTCCCATCTGCCTGATGAAGGCAGGGACACAGGTAGACAATTTGTTAATACACAATGGTCACAATGGATATTATGCAATAGATGTCCCCCTTGGAAAGAAGTGAGAACTATTGATCCTGAGCCCACTACCAGTAAAAACGACCTAGGAACACAGGCCTGCAAAGTCAGATTGAATTCTTTTGTGGCAGTATAACCATTTCTGTCTATTTGCACTCCGATTGGTCCCAGGGCAGCAACCAGTTTCCGGAGTTCTGCATGAAGCATCCCTCCAGCTGTAAGGGGAGGGGGGGACATATTTTTTTCTCTCTGTTCTGGCCATTCAACGTGAGGCGAGCCATCCTCTGTTGGAGACGCAAGGATTTGACACCACCTTTCTGGAAGCCAGCGTGGGGTATCCTCTTCCTGAGGAAAAACACAAACAAAATCTCATCCTCTGTGGAGGACAGGATCAGGCTTCTGGTCTTTTTCTCCTTTTCTGAAGATTTCCCTTCATAAACCTTCTACAACTTTCTTCTGCATTTTTATTTTGTCCCAAGCCATTTTCTTCCAAACAACCATCTTATTTAGGACAAAATTACCTTTATTAAAATTATCTTTAATAAAATGTATTTCCATCCCTTAAATATTTCTTACATATCATCTAGTTTTACATAGAGTTGCTTATTTTATTTTTATCAGTCTTACAGTTAGTAGAATTTTGTACTCTTAGAAACACCTTAATCTTTAGTGAAGACTAAGTATTAACCACTTATGTACCCATTAAAACCTTGAGACAGACAATTAACTATCAGTTTAGTCATTTCTTTGCTAACAGATTTTATCAAATAACATGAGCTTATTTGGCCTTCTGTAAACTTTGATAAAATAAAAGCTTCACATTTACTGCTGTAACTTCAAAGACATGTCTATCTTAATTAAACCAACAAACTTAACTTAGTTCCAATAGTGATTTATGTTCCACCTGAGGCCCACTCCACTTTGAATGTTTACCTGAGACACGAGTGGGAGATCTGGAGTGGGGGGCATTAGGCACAGGGGGTGCTCTTCTTTCTCCTTGACAGTGAAGAGAAAAGGAGCCATGGTGCATGATCTGGAGTCTAGTCATGCAGGCTGCACCCATGTTGGTGCAGAAACAGGAGAAGGGGGAGACAGAAGAAATAAAGTGCTGCTAGGAGGCAGAGAAAGAATTCCCAGTTTTAGAGCTCATCAGCTCCAAGAGAGGAGCAGACTCCATGCTTTCCCACCAGCAAGGGGGAAGGGATTAAGCAGTCCAAGTCGGGCCAGAGAAGACAGGGAAACTTCCCCGAAACAAAGAGAGTTTCAGCAGCTGCTTGGGAATATTCCCTACAGTCTCTGTCCCGAGTTAGACTAACCCCAGTTGGCTTCAGTTGTAGCCATTAACACAGGAAATGAGTGAGAGAGAAGCCCCCCGTGTCTGTTAGGGGGAACAGAGAGAGAGAAAGTCAGAGTCCCCTTTGCTAGGGATGGCCCAGCAAACTGGGTATACTAGAAGAAGGCTTATTTATGTAATTATCTGCAAAGCCCTTTTAGAGACCTTGGACCTTTTTTGCTTCATAAGGGCCTGCAAAGCTGTCATAAAATAGACCTGTTCCATAGACTGTGATCACCCCATGTTATTTTACTTCTGCTGTCACCCGTCAACCCAGGCTCTTCTTACCTGACTGTTGGCAAATACTTCCCTGTATGTGCACTCCCTTGAAATGTTCTCAGGTCCCTGTTCAGGTGCCACTTGTCACGGCTGGTACAACAAATCCACCAGGAACATGAGGGTAAGAGGATGAAGAAAAGAACTTGAGAAGCAGAGAGATGGGGACAGGAGGAACACTGTGGAGGATGTCCAACAGTGCTAAGTTTATTCAAAGCATTAAGGCCATATATATAGCGATAATAGGGTAAGAAATACACCTGTGTCTAGTTAAATAACCACGAGTTCCCATAATAAGCTTCACATTTAACTATAAGTAGACCTCGTGACGCCAAATGGCTGATGCAAGGTCAAGTGTTCTGTATTGATACAGCAAACCTGAAAGTAATTTATGGGCTGTACTAGGGCAGCAAGGACCAGCCACAAACTTATGACCCCAACCAAATTGTTCTCATTGGTTTAGCAAGCATGTGGGAAGTCACGTAGGTGAGTGCACAACACATAACACAGACCCTTTCTCAGCGCTACTCAGCTTTTCCTGTCCTAAACCTTTTGTTAGGTTATTCAGACTTTAAAGGAGGCAACAGTCAGGGCCTGGTTTGGTCCTCATCTCAAGCCTTATTGCAGCCTCCCACACCTAGTGAGTGATGTTATGTATGTGGATAACATATGTCAACCATTAATGCAAAATAATATAATAATTGCATAATATTTAATTGAATTTCTCATTCAAAGAGCAATTGAACCATAAGACAACCAGATCAGAGCAGAGAGAACTAAATTAGAGAACTAAATTATTTAGAGAATTAAATAAAACACTGGATTTCAACATTGAGCTTCAGCATATACAGAAGAAGGAATTTATCACACCCTCTTGGCTACAAGGAAATGTGGGATGCAGTAGTTAGGATGGTGGAGAGGGTGTAGCTAGGCTTGGATTTCTGGAACACAGCTAGGTAGTCATCAAATCATTCTGAGCAGCCAAGAAGTCAATCAGAGGTCTGAGGAACAAAACCTGCAAGTCTTCAAATAGAAAACTGACCTCCTTTTGTTATGTAGGAGGTGCAGAGAGTTGCCTTGGGACAGATAGAGCTGTGGGGGTGACATCAGGGATGGATCCTCCTTCTGGAAGCTACCATGATTTATTGTAGCAGCAAAGCATAAAATCTGAACTTTTAGAAGTGTGCTACTGTGGGGATATGGCCGGAATAAAGGTGCTGAAGTGGCAAAGTGGGGCAGAATTCCAGGGTCTGAGGTCTGCTGAGTCACAAGAAGGAAGTGTAGTACCATTGTGATGCACAGATGCTAGGCAAAGAGCCTGGAACCCTGTTGAACAGTGAGTTTAAGTGAAAGTTTCTGCTCTGATTTCCCATGAACAGTGAACCACAATCTGGTCATGTTATCTCTTTCCTGAGACCTGTGGGCAAATGGCAAAATGTATAAGACTCTACCCTGGAGGAATAGCATGGGTCCACACCAAAGGAACCTCTAATTTTGAAGTTTTGAAACTCAATAATGTGCCTCAGATGCAACAGCTCAGACACAGGTAGGGTGAACTTGGGTTTCAGATGGAAACATTGGAGAGAAAGGGGTTGATTGCTCTTCTGTGAGGGCTCACTGAAGAGTGGGGTGTATGTGAAATTTCAACCCCTGCATAGAAAGCAGATGCCATATTCAATTTACCCATCAGTGCCATCAGGAAGCAAAACAATGGCACCTAGTGGAGGGCAGACCTGCTTATTATACCAAGCTCTGTCCCCGGCTTCCAAGATGTGCATTTCCATGAGGGCAAAACCCCTGAGAATAATCATAGCAGGCACCTTCCCCAGAAGATCCACAGGACAATTCCAACTCATCAAGTTTAATGATCATAAAATGTGGTACACTTCCAGTTCCTGGAGAACTGGGCTTAGCTTTCATTCTTTTGAATCTGAAGTTTATTTTTTTATTTTTGATTTATTTTCTGATTCATCTTTCTTTACTTTTTTAAAAATTAAATTAATTTATTTATTTTCAGAAAAACAGTATGCATTATTTTTTCACCACACCCAGTGCTCCATGCAATCCGTGCCCTCTATAATACCCACCACCTGGTACCCCAACATCCCACCCCCCCGCCACTTCAAACCCCTCAGATTGTTTTTCAGAGTCCATAGTCTCTCATGATTCACCTCCCCTTCCAATTTACCCCAACTCCCTTCTCTCTCTAACACCCCTTGTCCTCCATGATATTTGTTATGCTCCACAAATAAATGAAACCATATGATTGTTGACTCTCTCTGCTTGACTTATTTCACTCAGCATAATTTCTTCCAGTACCGTCCATGTTGCTACAAAAGTTGGGTATTCGTCCTTTCTGATGGAGGCATAATACTCCATAGTGTATATGGACCACAAATTCCGCTGGTATTCTTCAAAGAGCTGGAGCAAATAATCCAAAAATTTGTATGGAATCAGAAGAGACCCTGAATCGCTAAGGAAATGTTGAAAAACACAAGTAAAACTGGGGGCGTCATGTTACCTGATTTCAAGCTTTACTACAAATCTGTGATCACCAAGACAGCATGGTACTGGCATCAAAACAGACACATAGACCAGTGGAACAGAGTAGAGAGCCCAGATGTGAACCCTCAACTCTATGGTCAAATAATCTTTGACAAAACAGGAAAAAATAGACAGTGGAAAAAAGACAGTCTCTTCAATAAATGGTGCTGGGAAATTTGGACAGCTATGCTTAGAATTAAACTGGACCATTCTCTTATATGATACACAAAGATAAACTCGAAATGGATAAAAGATCTCAACTTGAAACAGGAATCTATCAAAATCCTAGAGAAGAGCATAGGCAGTAACCTCTTCAACATCAGCCACAGCAACTGCTTTCAATATGTGTCTCCAAAGACAAAGGGAACAAAAGCAAAAATGAACTTTTGTGACTTCATCAAAATCAAAAGCTTCTACACAGCAAAGGAAATACTCAACAAAACACAGAGGCAACCCACGGAATGGGAGAAGATGTTTGCAAATGACAGTACAGACAAAGGGCTGTTATCGAAGATCTAGAAAGAACCCCTCAAACTCAACACGCAAAAAACAGATAATCTCATCAAAAAATGGACAGAAGACATGAACAGACACTTCTGCAAAGGAGACATATGAATAGCCAACAGGCACATGAAAATGTGCTCATCATTTGATATTGGGGAAATTCATATCAAAACCACATTGAGATATCACCTTACACCAGTTAGAAGGGCAAAAAGTTACAATGCATAAACAATGAATCTTGGAACACTGAAAAAATAAAATAAAATTCAAAATAAAATGAGATGTCAAGGAACAACAAATTTTGAAGAGGTTGTGGTGAGAGGAGAACCCTTTTACACTTTTGGTGGGAATACAAGTTGATACAGTCATATTGGAAAACAGTGTGGACTTTCCTAAAAAAGTTTAAAATAGAACTATCTTCTGACCCATCAATTGCACTACTGGGTATTTACCCAAAAGGTACACATGTAGTAAAAAGAAGGGTCACATGAATCCCAATGTTCATAGCAGGAATGTCCATAATAGCCAAACTGCGGGAGATGCTCTTCAACAGATGAATGGATAAAGAAGATGCAGTTTACATATACAACAGAACATTACTCAGCCATCAAAAAGCATGAATACCCACTATTGTATCAACATGGATGGGACTGGAGGAAATTTTGCTAAATAAGTTAAGCAGAAAAATAGTCACTTATCGTAAGGTTTTATTTTTTCATGGAAGATAAGGAATCTCAAGGAGGATATTAGGAGAAGGAAGAGAAAAATAAAGGGGTGGGAATCAGAGGGGAAGATGAACCAAGAGAGACTAAGGACCATGAGGAATAAAGTGAGGGATTTAGAGAGGTGGGTGGTGGGGTGATGGGTTACTCTGGGATGGGTATTAAGGAGGGCAGGTATTAGGGAGTTAGAGAGGAGAATGGAGTTGGGGGAAATTGGAAGGGAAGATGAACCATGAGAGACTATGGACTCTGTAAAACAATCTGAGGGGTTTTAAGCTGCGGGGGGTAGGATGTTGGGGGAACCAGGTGGTGGGTATTATAGAGGGCACGGATTTCATGGAGCGCTGGATGTGGTACAAAAACAATGAATACTGTTATGCTGAAAATAAATAATTTTCAAAAAAAGAGGGCAGGTATTGCACAGAGCACTGGGTGTTATATGCAAACAATGAATCGTGAAATATTACATCAAAAACTAATGATGTACAGAAGATATGATATTGATGAAGTACCAAAAGATCATTTTTGCTTTTGTATCCTTTGACTTTGGAGACATAACTTGTGTGTGTGTGTGTGTGTGTGTGTGTCCTTTAGCTCCCACAATACGTCTTTTTTTAAATTTATTTTTTATTTACAGCATAACAGTATTCATTATTTCTACACCACACCCAGTGCTCCAAGCAATCTGTGCCCTCTATAATACCCACCACCTGGTACCCAGACCTCCCATCCCCCACCCCTTCAGAACCCTCAGATTGTTTTCAGAGTCCATAGTCTCTCACGATTCACCTCCCCATCCAATTTCCCCCAACTCCCTTCTCCTCTCTATTTCCCCAGGTCCTCCATGCTATTTGTTATGCTCCACAAATAAGTGAAACCATATGATAATTGACTCTCTCTGCTTGACTTATTTCACTCAGCATAATCTCTTCCAGTCCCGTCCATGTTGCTACAAAAGTTGGGTATTTATCCTTTCTGATGGAGGCATAATACTCCATAGTGTATATGGACCACATCTTTCTTATCCATTCGTCCATTTAAGGGCATCTTGGTACTTTCCACAGTTTGGCAACCGTGGCCATTGCTGTTATAAACATTGGGGTTCAGATGGCCCTTCTTTTCACTACATCTGTATCTTTGGGTAAATACCCAGGAGTGCAATTGAAGGGTCATAGGGAAGTTCTATTTTTAATTTCTTGAGGAATCTCCACACTGTTCTCAAAAGAGGCTGCACCAACTTGCATTCCCACCAAACGTGGAAGAGGGTTTCCCTTTCTCCACGTCCTCTCCAACACATGTTGTTTCCTGTCTTGCTAATTTTGGCCATTCTAACTGGTGTAAGGTGATATCTCAATGTGGTTTTAATTTGAATCTCCCTGATGGCTAGTGATGATGAACTTTTTTCATGTGTCTGATAGCCATTTGTATGTCTTGATTGGAGAAGTGTCTGTTCATATCTTCTGCCCATTTTTTGATACGCTTGCCTGTTTTGTGTGTATTGAGTTTGAGGAGTTCATTATAGATCCTGGATATCAAACTTTTGTCTGTACTGTCATTTGCAAATATCTTCTCCTATTCCATGGGTTGCCTCTTTGTTTTTTTGACTGTTTCCTTTGCTGTGGAGAAGCTTTTGATTTTGATGAAGTCCCAAAAGTTTATTTTTGCTTTTGTTGCCTTTGCCTTTGGCGACATATCTTGAAAGAAGTTGCTGTGGCTAATATCAAAGAGATTACTGCCTATGTTCTCCTCTAGGAGTCTGATGGATTCCTGCCAAACGTTGAGGTCTTTTATCCATTTTGAGTTTATCTTTGTGTACGGTGTAAGAGAATGGTCGAGTTTCATTCTTCTACATATAGCTGCCCAGTTTTCCCAGCACCATTTATTGAAGAGACTGTCTTTTTTCCACTGTATATTTTTTCATGTTTTGTCAAAGATTAATTGAGCATAGAGTTGAGGGTCCATATCTGGGCTCTCTACTCTGTTCCAATGCTCTATGTGTGTGTTTTTATGCCAGTACCATGCTGTCTTGGTGATCACAGTTTTGTAGTAAAACTTGAAATCAGGTAACGCGATGCCCCCAGTTTTATCTTTGTTTTTCAACATTTCCCTAGCTATTCGGGGTTTTTTCTGATTCCATACAAAATTTTGGATTCTTTGCTCCAGCTCTTTGAAGAATACCAGTGGAATTTTGATCAGAATGGCATTAAAAGTATAGATTGCTCTAGGCAGTATTGACATTTTAACAATGTTTATTCTTCTGATCCAAGAGCATGGAATGGTCTTCCTTCTTTTTGTGTCTTCTTCAATTTCTTTCATGAGTGTTCTGTACTTCCTCAAGTATAGATCCTTTACCTCTTTGGTTAGGTTTATACCCAGGTATCTTATGGTTCTTGGTGCTATAGTAAATGGAATTGATTCTCTAATTTCCCTTTCTGTATTTTCATTTTTAGTGTATAATAAAGTCACTGATTTCTACACATTGACTTTAATCCTGCCACGTTGCTGAATTGTTGTATGAGTTCTAGTAATTTGGGGGTGGAGTCTTTTGGGTTTTCCCATATAAAGAATCATGTCATCTGCAAAGAGAGAGAGTTTGACTTCTTCATTACCAATTTGGATAGCTTTTATTTCTCTTTGTTGTATGATTGCTGTTGCTAGGACTTCTAATACTATGTTGAACAAGGGTGGTGAAAGTGGGCATCCTTGTCGTGTTCCTGATCTCAACGGGAAGGCTGCAAGCTTTTTCCCATTGAGGATGATATTTTCTGTGGGTCTTTCCTAGATAGATTTATGAGGTTCAGGAATGTTCCCTCTATCCCTATACTTTGAAGCTTTTTAATCAGGAACGGATGCTGGATTTTGTCAAATGCTTTTTCTGCCTCAATTGAGAGAACCATGTGCTTCTTCTCTCTTCTCTTGTTAATTTGTTGTATCACATTGATTGATTTGCGAATGTTGAACCATCCTTGTAGCCCAGGGATGAATCCCACCTTTTCAGACATATCTTAAAAGAAGTTGCTGTGACCGATGTTGAAGAAATTACTGCCTATGTTCTCCTGTACAAGTCTGATGGATTCCTGCCTCATGTTGAGGTCTTTCATCCATTTTGAGTTTATCTTTGTGTAGTGCACAGCAAAGGAAGCAGTCAAGAAAACAAATAGGCAACCCGCAGAATGGGAGAAGTATTCACAAATGACAGTACAGACAAAGGGCTGATATCCAAGATCTAGAAAGAACACCTCAAACTCAACTAACAGAAAACACATAATCATGTCAGAAAATGGGCAGAAGACCTGAACAGACAATTCACCAAAGAAAAGATCAAACAGCTAATAGAAAAATGAATAAAAGTTCATCATAATTAGCCATCAGGAAGATTCAAATAAGAATTACATTGAGAAACCACCATACACCAGTTAGAATGACCAAAATTAGCAAGACAGGAAACAACATATGTTGGAGAGGATGTGGAGAAAGGGGAACCCTCTTCCACTGTTGGTCGGAATGCAAGTTGGTGCAGCCTCTTTAGAAAACAGTGTGGAGATTCCTTAAGAAATTAAAAATAGAACTTCCCTATGACCCTGCCATTGCACTCCTGGGAATTTACCACAAAGATACAGATGTAGTAAAGAGAAGGGCCATCTGTACCCCATGTTTATAGCAGCAATGGCCACGGTCGCCAAACTGTGGAAAGAACCAAGATGCCCTTCAATGGACGGATGGATAAGGAAGATGTGGTCCATATACACTATGGAGTATGATACCTCCATCAGAAAGGATGAATACCCAGCTTTTGTAGCAACATGGACGGGACTGGAAGAGATTATGCTGAGTGAAATCAGTCAAGCAGAGAGAGTCAATTATCATATGGTTTCACTTATTTGTGGAGCATAACAAATAGCATGGAGGATATGGGGAGTTAGAAAGGAGAAGGGATTTGGGGGATATTTGAAGGGGAGGTGAACCATGAGAGACTATGGACTCTGAAAAACAATCTGAGGGGTTTGAAGTTGCGGGTGTTGGGAGGTTGGGGTACCAGGTGGTGGGTACTATAGAGGGCACGGATTGCATGGAGCACTTAGTGTGGTGCAAGAATAATGAATACTGTTATGCTGAAAATAAATAAATAAATTCAAAAAAAAAAGAAAAATTATTTAAACCCTGGTTTTTTAACTGTTCTGTGTTTCTTAATTTCTATATAATCTCTTTATGCTCCAACCTTGTTATTTCCTTCCTTCTGTTATATTTAAGATTCAGCTATTGCTTTTTCTTTAGCACCTTTAGGTGTAATGTAAGGTTATTTATTTGAGATTTTTCTTGCTTCTTGAGGTATTTCTATGCACTGTGTATTTCTGTCTTAGGACCACCTTTGCTGCAGAGAAATTACAAGATGGTGATAGAGGTTTTCTACTCTTTTCTTAAGTTTAATTTTATTTTTTCAGTGGAGGTTTTATACTCGTGTGTGTGTGTGTGTGTGTGGTCTTCTGGCTCTGCTGGAGGTTCTTGTGATCCACAGTGACTGCCACTGAGATTCTTATAAATGTTTTGTTGACCTGCATCAGGATATTTGTAATTTATTGGTTTTTAAGGACAAAAGGAAACTAATGTAACCAACTCTTCTTTCTTTCTTTCTTTTTTTTTTTTTTTGCATGTTAGTATATTTTTCTTCCTGTTACAACTAAGTTTCTAAGTCAGAGAGTGAATAGGTAAGCACAGAACAATGTCAAGGAAGCTCCCTTGTGGAAACTGCTCCATGGAGGAAACCTCAGACCCTGACAGGAAATATGCCATAGACTCCAACTGCATTTGCTCCTGGGGATTAAAGACATGATTGGTGAATAGTGTGCACCCTCTACTGGTCTAATACACTTACAGTTTGAGGTTTGTGTCTGGGCTTACACGGAGGGCACCTCACTGTGTCTCTCGCACAGTAATACACGGTCATGTCCTCGATTTTCACGCTGTTCATCTGCAGATACAGCGTGTTCTTGCTGTTGTCTCTGGAGATGGTGAATAGGCCCTTCACAGAATCTGCATAGCTTGTGCTACTTCCATCACTACTAATATATGCGACCCACTGCAGCCCCTTCCCCAGAGCCTGGCGGACCCAGCTCATGTAGTAGCTGCTAAAGGTGAATCCAGAGGCTGCACAGGAGAGTCTCAGAGACCCACCAGGCTTCACCAGGTCTCCGCCAGACTCCACCAGCTGCACCTCACACTGGACACCTGCAGACACAAGACATCCCAGTCAGGAATCCATCACACACCCAGGGTTTCTCTCACTCATATCCATTCACATACTCAATGTCTCTTGTTCTCCACAAATTACCTTTTAAAAGAGCAACAAGAAAAACCCAGCCAAGCACAGACTCCATGGTGAGTTCTCTGTGTTCTGTCCTGCTCAGTGAATGTGGACACCTGGAAATCCCAGGCCTGGGGCTCCTCTCCCAGCTGCATGGTCCGGACTGGGCTGTTTTATTCAGTGGAGGGAAGATCCTATTTGCATGTCCTCTGAGTATATAGTTAGCTCCTGATGTAGGTTTAATTCTTTACAAGTTAAAAACAAAGATTCCATTATTTGTAGATCACTTTGTTTAGATGGCACTGTGTCAGTATGTAGATTTTTTTTTAATTTAATGTCATTTTATTTTTCAGTGTTTTAAAATTCATTGTTTATGCACCACCCCCAGTGCTCCATGCAATATGTGCCTTCCATAATACCCAGCACCTGGTTCCCCCCCTCAAACCCCTAAACCCTCAGTTTGTATCTCAGAGTCCACAGTCTCTCATGGTTTGTGTACCCCTCCAGTTTCCCCCAAATCACTTCTCTTCTCCATCTCCCAATGTCTTCCACATTATTCCTTAAGTTCTATAAGTAAGTGAAACCATATGATAATTGACTTTCTGCTTGACTTATTTCACTCAGCATAATCTCCTCCAGTCTCATCCATGTTGATACAAAAGTTGGGTATTCGTCTTTTCTGATGGAGGCATGATACTCCATTGTATATATGGACCATATCTTCTTTATCCATTTGGCCATTGAAGGGTATCTTGGTTCTTTCCACAGTTTGGCGATTGTGGCCATTGCTGCTATGAACATTAGGGTACAGGTGGCTTTCATTTCATTACATCTGTATATTTGGGGTAAATACCCAGTAGTGCAATTGCAGGGTCATAGGGTAACTCTATTTTTAATTTCTTTTTTTTTTTTTTTAAAGATTTTATTTATTTATTTGTCAGAGAGAGAGAAAGAGCACAGGCAGAGTGGCAGGCAGAGTCAGAGGGAGAGGCAGGCTCCCTGCGGGGCAAGGAGCCCGATGCGGGACTCCGGGACGCTGGGACCATGACCTGAGCTGAAGGCAGCTGCTTAAACAACTGAGCCACCCAGGCGTCCCTCTATTTTTAATTTCTTAAGGAATCTCCACACTGTTTTCCAAAGTGGCTGCACCAAGTTGGATACTCACCAAAAATGTAAGAGGATTCCCCTTTCTCCACATCCTTTCCAACACTTGTTGTTTACTGTCTTATTAATTTTGGCCATTCTAACTGGTGTAAGGTGGTATCTCAATGTGGTTTTTTTTTAATTTTTCAATTTATTTATTTCAGAAAAACAGTATTCATTATTTTTTCACCACACCCAGTGCTCCATGCAATCCGTGCCCTCTATAATACCCACCACCTGCTACCCCAACCTCCCAACCCCGGCCACTTCAATCCCCTCACATTGTTTTTCAGAGTCCATAGTCTCTCATGATTCACCTCCCCTTCCAATTTACCCCAACTCCCTTCTCCTCTCTAACTCCCCATGTCCTCCATGCTATTTGTTATGCTCCCAAATAAGTGAAACTATATGATAATTGACTCTCTCTGATTGACTTATTTCACTCAGCATAATCTCTTCCAGCCCCATCCATGTTGCTACAAAAGTTGGGTATTCATCCTTTCTGATGGAGGCATAATACTCCATAGTGTATATGGACCACATCTTCCTTATCCATTCGTCCATTGAAGGGCATCTTGGTTCTTTCCACAGTTTGGCGACGGTGGCCATTGCTGCTATAAACATTGGGGTACAGATAGCTCTTCTTTTCATGACATCTGTATCTTTGTGGTAAATACCCAGGAGTGCAATGGCAGTGTCATAGGGAAGTTCTATTTTTAATTTCTTGAGGAATCTCCACACTGTTCTCTGAAGAGGCTGCACCAACTTGCATTCCCACCAACAGAGGAAGAGGGTTCCCCTTTCTCCACATCCTCTCCAACACATGCTGTTTCCTGTCTTGCTAATTTTGACCATTCTAACTGGTGTACGGTGATATCTCAATGTGGTTTTAATTTGAATCTCCCTGATAGATAGTGATGATGAACATTTTTTCATGTGTCTGATAGCCATTTGTATGTCTTTATTGCAGAAGTGTCTGTCCATATCTTCTGCCCATTTTTTGATATGATTGCCTGTTTTGTGTGTGTTGAGTTTGAGGAGTTCAATATAGATCCTGGATATCAACCTTTTGTCTGTACTGTCATTTGAAAATATCTTCTCCCATTCCGTGGGTTGTCTCTTTGCTTTCTTTTTTTTTTAAAAAAATTTATTTATTTTCAGCATAACAGTATCATTATATTTTCACCACACCCAGTGCTCCATGCAATCCGTGCCCTCTATAATACCCACCACCTGGTATCTCGACCTCCCACCCCACCGCCTCTTTGTTTTCTTGACTGTTTCCTTTGCTGTGCAGAAGCTTTGATTTTGATGAAGTCCCAAAAGTTCATCTTAGCTTTTGTTTCCTTTGCCTTTGGAGACATATTTTGAAAGAAGTTGCTGTGGCTGATATTGAAGAGATTACTGCCTATGTTCTTCTCTAAGATTCTGATGCATTCCTGTCTCACATTGAGGTCTTCTTTTTGTTTTTTTAATTTTTTCAATTTATTTATTTTCAGAAAAACAATATTCATTATTTTTTCACCACACCCAGTGCTCCATGCAACCCGTGCCCTCTATAATACCCACCACCTGGTACACCAACCTCCAACACCCGCCACTTCAAACCCCTCAAATTGTTTTTCAGAGTCCATAGTCTCTCATGATTCACCTCCCTTTCCAATTTACCCCAAGTCCCTTCTCTACTCTAACACCCCTTGTCCTCCATGATATTTGTTATGCCCCACAAATAAGTGAAACCATATGATAATTGACTCTCTCTGATTGACTTATTTCACTCAGCATAATCTCTTCCAGTCCCATCCATGTTGCTACAAAAGTTGGGTATTCATCCTTTCTGATGGAGGCATAATACTCCATAGTGTATATGGACCACATCTTCCTTATCCATTTGTCCGTTGAAGGTCATCTTGGTTCTTTCCACAGTTTGGCGACCATAGCCATTGCTGCTATAAACATTGGGGTACAGATAGCCCTTCTTTTCACGACATCTGTATCCTTGGGGTAAATACCCAGGAGTGCAATTGAAGGGTCATAGGGAAGTTCTATTATTAATTTCTTGAGGAATCTCCATACTGTTCTCCAAAGAGGCTGCACCAATTTGCATTCCCACCAACAGTGGAAGAGGGTTCCCCTTTCTCCACATCCTCTCCACCACATGTTGTTTCCTGTTTTGTTAATTTTGGCCATTTTAACTGGTGTAAGGTGATATCTCATGTGGTTTTAATTTGTATCTCCCTGAGTGCTAATGATGATGAACATTTTTTCATGTGTCTGATAGCCATTTGTATGTCTTGATTGGAGAAGTGTCTGTCCATATCTTCTTCCCATTTTTTGACATGTTTGCCTGTTTCGTGTGTGTTGAGTTTGAGGAGTTCATTACTCAAGGAACTACAGAACACTCATGAAAGAAATTGAAGAAGACACAAATAGGTGGAAGACCATTCCAGGCTCTTGGATCGGAAGAATAAACGTTTTAAAATGTCTGTACTGCCTAGAGCAATATATACTTTTAAGGCCATTCCGATCAAAATTCCACTGGTATTCTTCAAAGAGCTGGAGCAAATAATCCTAAAATTTGTATGGAATCAGAACAGACCCCGAATCACTAAGGAAATGTTGAAAAACAAAAATAAAGCTGGGCATCACATTACCTGATTTCAAGGTTTATTACAAAGCTGTGATCACCAAGACAGCATGGTACTCGCATAAAAACAGAGACATAGACCAGTGGAACAGAGTAGAGAGCCCAGATATGGACCCTCAACTCTATGCTCAAATAATCTTCGACAAAACAGGAAAAAATATACAGTGGAAAAAAGACAGTCTCTTCAATAAATGGTGCTGGGAAAACTGGGCAGCTGTATGTAGAAGAATGAAACTCGACCATTTTTTTTACACCGTCCACAAAGATAAACTCAAAATGGATAAAAGACCTCAACGTGAGACAGGAATCCATCAGACTCCTAGAGGAGAACATAGGCAGTAATCTCTTCGATATCAGCCACAGCAACTTCTTTCAAGATATGTCTCCAAAGGCAAAGGAAACAAAAGCGAAAATGCACTTTTGGGACTTCATCAAAATCAACAGCTTCTGCACACAAAGGAAACAGTCAAGAAAGCAAAGAGGCAACCCATGGAATGGGAGAAGATATTTGCAAATGACAGTACAGACAAAAGGTTGATATCCAGGATCTATAATGAACTCCTCAAACTCAATACACAGGAAACAGGCAAACATATCAGAAAATGGGCAGAAGATATGAACAGACACTTCTGCAATAAAGACATACAAATGGCTATCAGACACATGAAAAAATGTTCATCATCATTAGCACTCAGGGAGATACAAATTAAAACCACATTGAGTTATCACCTTACACCAGTTAAAATGGCCAAAATTAACAAAACAGGAAACAACATGTGGTGGAGAGGATGTGGAGAAAGGGGAACCCTCTTCCACTGTTGGTGGGAATGCAAATTGGTGCAGCCTCTTTGGAGAACAGTGTGGAGATTCCTCAAGAAATTAAAAATAGGACTTCCCTATGACCCTGCCATTGCACTCCTGGATATTTACCCCAAAGATACAGATTTCGTGAAAAGAAGGGCCATCTGTACCCCAATGTTCATAGCAGCAATGGCCACGGTCACCAAATTATGGAAAGAACCAAGATGCCCTTCAACGGACGAATGGATAAGGAAGATGCGGTCCATATACACTATGGAGTATTATGCCTCCATCAGAAAGGACGAATACCCAACTTTTGTAGCAACATGGACGGAACTGGAAGAGATTATGCTGAGTGAAATAAGTTAATCAGAGAGTCAATTATCATATGGTTTCACTTATTTGTGGAGCATAACAAATATCATGGAGGACAAGTGCTGTTAGAGAGGAGAAGGGAGTTGGGGTAAATTGGAAGGGGAGGTGAATAATGAGAGACTATGGACTCTGAAAACAATCTGAGGGGATTGAAGTGGCGGGGGTGTGGGAGGTTGGGGTACCAGGTGGTGGGTATTATAGAGGGCATGGATTGCATGGAACACTGGGTGTGGTGAAAAAATAATGAATACTGTTTTTCTGAAAATAAATAAATTGAAAAAATTTAAAAAAAGGGAAAAAAATGGAAAAAAGTAGAAAAGAAAAAATAAAAGGAAAATTTTAAACTGAAATAGCAATGAATCATGAGAAATAACCTCAAATTCTGTGTCGTATTTTCTCCTAGAACTGCAGTTGTGCAGCGCTGAGTGCTTTGTACACGTGGTGTTCCGTGTTCTTCCACCTGTTTTCTGGTGGAGGGGCGTGATGCACTGATTCTCATGTGTCTCTGTGTTGGTGAAGTTGTACAACCCCTTGCCAGAGGTCGGAGTGAGTTTAAGGTTTTTCTAGTTTTTCTATGTGGCTTTTATTCCCTGAAGGCATTTGAGTCTCTTTAGAAGATGAGAATAAAAATATCCATATGGTGCTCTCCAGCCTCAGAGCTGAATGATCCCAGCTCCTTTCTACAGTTAACACTCAGGGATAAGAGGTCTTCCCTTTTGTATGTGCCACTGTCTAGACTCCTGTGGTGTGCAGCTGCACCAGTCCTTCTTAGTAGGTGGAAGGTCATGCGTTTCTGTCCTCAAGATGCCCCAGGGAGAGTGGTCACCTGGTCATGTGCACTCCTGAGCCACCCCTCCTGTGGGATGGCGGTGGGCCACCACTTTTTTTTTTTTTGGCATTTTCAACATCCCTCCCCTACACTGAGATCTGTCACCCAGAGCTGGCAGGGCTCTGGGTTTATAGAGAAGTAAGCTGAGAGCCCCTCCCAAGTTCTCAGACCATAATCAGTTTCCCTGCTCCAATGCTGAGGAACTCTGCAGGTTCAGGCATTGCCATTTGTGTCTCCATGACCCTGAGACCACAACTCCCACCTAAAATTCTGCCCCCCCTTCACCTTTCAAGCAGGAATTTCTCTCACTGGAGCAGATTTCTAAAGGTTCTGGTTTGCTGTCAGGGGCAATGTCGCTTATGTTGGCTGGCTTTCTGAAGTTCCCTCCCCTGTTGTTTCTCTCCCTCCCCCGTTGATATATCTCCTTTGTTTCACTTCTTGGCCCTCCTTCCTTGAAAAAAGTGGTTCTTTTTCCATTTATAGAATTCAAGCATTTTTTTCCGTACCTCTCAGGTTGAACTCATAGATGTTCAGTGTGATTAGATAGTTATGTAGCTAAATTCAGGGAAGCAGAGGAAATGAAGTCTCCAACTCTTTTACTATCTTGCTTGATCAGTGCATTTAAGAACTCTTAATTGTACATCATAATAGCTCATTTACAGTTTATTGAGAAGAAGAGCAAACATCACTCAAGAGCCTCACCTCCTCCTCTGGAAAGGGGTTTCACTTTTTTTTTTTTTAACAGATAAAAATTTTTTTCTTTTTTTAAAAATTTATTTATTTTCAGCATAGCAGTATCATTATTTTTTTCACCACACCCAGTGCTCCATGCAATCCGTGCCTTCTATAATACCCACCACCTGGTACCCCGACCTCCCACCCCACCCCCCGCCACTTCAAACCCCTCAGATTGTTTTTCAGAGTCCACAATTTTAATATATCAGTCCATGGCATACATACATGGACACCTCTATCTTTTTTAATTTATTTTTTATTTTCAGCATAACAGTATTCATTATTTTTGCACACACCCAGTGCTGCATGCAATCCGTGCGCTCTAAAATACCCACCACCTGGTACCCCGACCTCCCACCCCGCCCCTTCAAAACCCTCAGATTGTTTTTCAGAGTCCATAGTCTCTCATAGTTTACCTCCCTTTCCAATTTCCCCCAACTCCCTTCTCCTCTCTGAGTGAAATAAGTTCAGCAGAGAGAGTCAACTATCATATGGTTTCACATTTTGGTTTATATGCAGGATACTTATTTCATATAAGGTGAAATTATGACCATGTTATGTTCTCTATATTCAGAATGAGTTTGATTTAAGAAGATGCATACTGATGCCCACATCTATAGAAGGTTGATGTGTGATGGTGAAGTCTATGTGTCAAAGTGATTGGGTTATGGGTGCCCAGATTAAACATTGCTTCTGTGGGTGCCTATAATGCTGTTCCAGAAGAAACTGGTATTTGCAGCCATGGTCTCTGTGCCAGTGGGCACTATCCAATCCATTAAGGTTCTGAACGGAATGAAATGCAGAGGGAGGAATTCACTCATTCTCTTTCCTGTATGCTTGATCTGGAACATGGTTGATCTGGAACAGGAACAGTCCTGTCCTTCTGCCTTTGGAGACAATTACTCTTTCATATCTCCAGGTTCTCCAACTTATGCTATTTCAACAAAGCTAATATATTAGACCCATGCAGCCCTTTCCTTGGAGCTTGGCAGACCCAGCTCATCCTGTACATACTGAAGGTGAAGCCACAGGTTGCACAAGAAAGTTTTAGGGACTCCAAGGATTTCACAAGGTCTCCTGTCCCCCAGACTCTACCAACCGCACTTCACATGGACACCGGCAGACACGAGATCTCCACTGTTTCTCTCATTCATATCACATACTCAATGTCACATACTCAATGTCATTCATATCACATACTCAGTGTCACATACTCAATGTCTCTTGTTCAACATAAATTAGCTTTTCATATAGTAACTAGGGAGGAGTGCCTGGGTGGCTCAGTGGGTTAAAGCCTCTGCCTTAGGCTCAGGTTATGATCCTAGGGTCCTGGGACTGAGCCCCACATGATTCTCCCTCTCCCTCTGCCTTGTCTCTCTGCATCTTGTGATCTCTATCTGATGAATAAATAAAATCTTTAAAAAAAAAAAGAAATTAAGGGGGAGACAAGATGGCGGGGAAGTAGGAGGAGGCGCCCTTTCAACCTGTACCCTAAAGTGAGCTGATTACCTTCCAAAGAACTCTGATCCGCCATGAAATCAGCCTGAGATCAGAATTATACACATCTGGATCTCCACCGGAGCAGAAGACGCCAGTGCGCAGGTAAAGCAGAGTGGGAAAGTCGGACTGATATCGGAAGATAAACAAAAGGGGGAGGGAGCCACCAGAGGCGACCCATTGGAAAGTAATATCCCAATACGAGAGTGCCCTGCGTCTGGGGACCAGCATTAATTCGGGACTCTGGTAGAAAGCACTCAAAAAGAGCAAAGGATCACCAGGGGGAAATTCTGGGAATCGGGGTGTTAGGGTCGGGGCTTAAGTCCCCAGACCCAGGATAGCCACCCCTGGCACAGAGCCAGAGAGAGTGCAGCAGAGAAACCAGGTCTTGATCCCTGAACCACCAGCGCGCCTGAGAGTGCTTGGTGCCAGGCTCTGGTGAGGGCCTGGGAGCCTCACCAGCCAACAGAAGCACAGCCTTTTTGCAGTCCCCACGCGAGTGCCCTGCCTTGCCATCAGAGTCCGAGTCGCGCCCCGCGCTCTTCCCAGAGAGGTGCGCACAGGCGCCAGCCCGGTGCTCACGGACCTGGAAAGACCAGGCACTCCCAGCCTGGGCCAGCGGGAAAATCTCAGTGTGCCATCACTGCTTGGAACCTCTCTGGCATTGGAGCTGCCCAGACAGCTGCCGCTGTCCTGGTTTTGGGTACAAGCAAAAAATCCGGAGTCCCCAGGGACCTCAACTGGGAACCTGCTCTGCCAGCGGCCAAGGGGAGATTTATTTGGGCTCTGCAGCCAGACTGAGGCTTCTCTCTGAGAGGGAGGTCAGGGTGCAGTTTGCTTTCCTCTAAACCTACAAAAACCATCAAAAGCAGTCAAGGTGAGAGAGAAAAAAAAAGTGAACAAATATAAAAACCTCCAGAGAACAAAAGCCTGAAAAAACCAGTTTCTTCAGAGCCCACCCCCTTGAGGGGGGCGGGAGGACTTAAATCAGAGAACACCATTGACTGAAAACCCACGTGGCAGACCCCTCCCCCAGAAAACCAACCAGGAAAGGAAAAAAAAAAAAAAGACAAGAGAACAACCACCACTACTTCATAAGACAATTTTTATTATTAATTGGTTCCCACAATTCTGGCTCATTTTTTTTTTTAGGTAATTTTTTTATTATTATATAGATACTTTTTTAACCTATTTACCATCACAGTGAGATGTCCAGTACATCAAATTCCATAATAACCTTCTAACCTGAACTTTTTGATACCTAAATCTGTGTTTTCCTTTTGCATTTCTATTTTTTAAATTTCTTTTTTAAAAAAAAAAATTAGTTTAGTTTAGTTTATTCCTTTTTTTAATTTTTATTTTCTAATATTCATATAGAGTTAAACTTCAAGGTAATCCCCTTTCCCCAATCAATGGCACCCCTATAAGTAAACCAATTCTTTTTTTTTAAATTAATTTATTTATTTTCAGCATAATAGTATTCATCATTTTTTACCACACCCAGTGCTCCATGCAATGCGTGCCCTCTATAATACCCACCACCCAGTACCTGATATCGGTCTGTTCAGTTTGTCAATTTCTTCCTGGTTCAATTTTGGAAGTTAATAGTTTTCCAGGAATGCATCCATTTCATCTAGGTTGCTTAGCTTATTGGCATATAACTCTTGATAATAACTTCTGATGATTGTTTTTATTTCCTTGGTGTTAGTTGTGATCTCTTTCTTTTCATTCATAATTATATAAATTTGGCTTTTCTCTCTTTTCTTTTGGATTAGTGTGGCCAATGGTTTATCGATCTTATTGATTCTTTCAAAAAAACAGCTTCTAGTTTTATTGATACGTTCTACTGTATCTCTGGTTTCTACCTCACTGATCTCAGCTCTAATCTTGATGATTTCCCTTCTTATGTGTGGAGTTGGTTTGATTTGTTGTTGATTCTCCAGTTCTTTAAGGTGTAGAGACAGCTGGTGTATTCTGGATTTTTCAATTTTTTTGAGAGATGCTTGGATGGCTATGTATTTCCCCCTTAGGACCACCCTTGCTGTATCCCATAGGTTTTGGACCAAAGTGTCTTCATTCTCATTGGTTTCCATGAATTGTTTCAGTTATTCTTTGATCTCCTGGTTGATCCAAGCATTCTTAAGCAAGGTGGCCTTTAGCTTCCAGGTGTTTGAGTTCCTTCTGAACTTTTCTTTGTGATTGAGCTCCAGTTTCAAAGCTTTGTGATCTGAGAATATGCAGGAACTAATCTCAGTCTTTTGGTATCTGTTGAGTCCTGATTTGTGACTCAGTATGTGGTCTACTCTTGCGAAGGTTCCATGTGCACTTGAGAAGAAGGAGTATTCTGTTGTTTTAGGGTGGAATGTCCTGTACATATCGAAGGGGTCCATCTCTTCCAATGTGTCATTCAATGCTCTTGTTTCTTTATTGATTTCCTGCTTCAATGACTTGTCTATTATTGAGAGAAGCATTAATATCTTCTACTATTAATGTATTCATATCAATATGACTCTTTATCTTGATTAACAGTTTTCTTATGTAATTGGCTGCTCCCATATTGGGGGCATAGATATTTACAATTGTTAGATCATCTTGTGGATAGACCCTTTAAGAATGATGTAGTGTCCTTCTGTATCTCTGACTATAGTCTTTAGTTTAAAATCTAATTTATCTAAGAGAATGGCTACCCCAGCCTTCTTTTGAGGCCCACTGGCATGAAAGGTGCTTCTCCATCCCTTCACTTTCAGTCTGGGTGTATCTTTAGGTTCAAAATGGGTCTCTTGTAGACAACATATGGATGGGTCCTGTCGTTTTATCCAGTCTGCAACCCTGTGTCATTTTATGGATGCATTTAGGCCATTCACATTGACAGTGATTATTGATAGATACGTTTTTATTGACATCGTGTTACCTTTGAAGTTTTTCTTTCTGTAGATTGTCTCTATATTTCTGTTCAATGATATTCTTAGCACTTTTCCTCTTTTATAGAACCCCCCCTTAATATTTCCTACAGTGTTGGCTTGGTGGTTGCATAGTCTTTTAAGCCTTGTCGGTCTTGGAAACTTTATCTCTCCATCCATTTTGAATGTCAGTCTTGCTGGATAAAGTATTCTTGGCTGCATATTCTCATTCAGTGCCCTGAATATATCTTGCCATCCCTTTCTGGCTTGCCAGGTCTCTGTGGACAGGTCTGATGTTATTCTGATGGGCTTTCCTCTGTAAGTAAGGAGCCTCTTTGTCCTAGCGGCTTTCAAGAGATTATATCTATAAATATGATTCCTCAATTTGACTATCAGGTGCCTTGATGTTTTTTGTAATCTATAATCTTGGGTGGAGACCATTCAGCCTCGAGTACATGAACGCTGGTTCCATTTGAGAGATTCGGAAAATTTTCATGAAGAACTTGTTCCACTATATCTTCTAGACTTCTTTCTTTCTCCTCCCCTTCAGGGATTCCAATAATTCTGACGTTGGAATGTTTCATGGCATCATTTATTTCCCTGATTCTATTTTTGTGACTTCTATGCTGTTTGTTCCAGGCTTCCTCCTGATCCTTTCTCTCTATCTCTTTGTTCTCCAGATCACTAATTCTATCTTCTGTCTCAGTTACCCTCGCTGTGAGAGAATTTAGATTAGATTGGAACTCATTGAGATCATTGTGAACCTCCTCCCTGGTAGCTTTCATCTCCGCCCAAACATTGTGAACATCATCTCTGGTTGCTTTCCGCTGGGCCCTAATCAATTCCATTTGGTCATCCATGGCTTTCTCCAACCTAGCTATTGCCTGAGTAATTGTTAGCCTGAATTCTCTTTCCGACATATTGTCTATGTTGATAGCCATTAGCTCTGTTGCAGAAGGCCCATCCTCTGTATTTTTCTTAGGTTGGGCATTCCTCCTCCTAGTCATTTTGGTGAGAGATGACTGAACAGATGTAGCTGGATGTATCGACCGTGGCACAGTCAAGGTGCACCCTGGAACACTTCTGAGCAATCAGGATTTGCCACCCAAACGAGAGAAAAAAGAAAAGAAAAAGAAAAAGAAAAAGAGAGAGAGAGGAAATAAAGGGAAGAAAAAAGAGACGGTTCAGCCCAAATAGGACCCAGGGTAAGATTTAGGGAGTATACAGACAAAAACAGACAAACAAAAAGTCTCATAAAAGTATATGACAAGAGAAAAAAATATATATATAAGCAAATAAAGGAAGAACCTCGTCAAAAACAACCCCAAGTGTAAGATTTATATACTATCAGGACAAACACAAAAACACAGAAACACTGGTGGACGAAAAAGATGGGAGAGTGGTTGTAAATTCTCAGTGTGGGCGAGGAAGGTTGTTTTGATTCTTCCTGGATGTATCTTGATATATTTGTTAAAGGAATCAACTTTCCTACAATAAAGGGGGATTAAAAATTGGTTTACCTATAGGGGTAGTATTGATTGGGGAAAGGGGTTTACTTTGATGTTTAACTCTATATGAATATTAGAAAATAAAAATAAAAAAGGAATAAACTAGACTAAACTATACTAAATATAAAAAAAATTCAAAAAATAGAAATGCAAAAGAAAAACACAGGTGTAGGTATCAAAAAGTTCGGGTTAGAAGGTTATTATGGAATTTGATTTACTGGAAAGCTCACTGTGATGGTAAATAGGTTAAAAAATTATCTACATAAAAAAAATGAGCCAGAATAGTGAGAACAAATTAAAAATAAAAGTTGTCCTATGAAGTAGTGGTGGTTGTTCTCCTGTAGTCTTTTTTTTTTTTTTTTCCTTTCCTGGTTGGTTTTTTGGGCGAGGGGCCTGCCATATGGGTTTTCAGTCAATTATGTTCCCTGGGTTAAGTCCTCCCGCCCCCCTCAAGGGGGTGGACTCTGAGGATACTGGGCTTTTTTTCAGGCTTTTGTTCTCTGGAGGTTTTTATGTTTGTTCACTTTTTTTTTTCTCTCACCTTGACCACTTTTGATGGTTTTTGTAGGTTTAGAGGAAAACAAACTGCACCCTGAACTCCCTTTCAGAGAGAAGCCTCAGTCTGGCTGCAGAGCCCATATAAATTCCCCCTTGGCCACAGGCAGAGCAGGTTCTGAGTTGAGGTCCCTGGGGCCGCAGGATCTTCTGCTTGTACCCAAAACCATGGCAGCAGCAGCTGTCTGGGCAGCTCCAGACCTCCAGAGAGGTTCCAAGCAGCGATCGCACCCTCAGATTTTCCTGCTGGCCCGGGCCAGGAGTGCCTAATCTTTCTGGGTCTAAGAGCACCCTACTTGTGCGCACCTCTCTCAGGGGAGGCTGTGGGTTGTGCGCACACGTCTCAGGCTCTGAGAGTGGGGCCCAGATCCAAAAGCACCAGGCTGGGCCTTCGTGCACCTCTCTCAGGGGAGAGTTTGGGGCACGCATCTTAGGCTCTGAAACAATGGCGAAGGTCTAAGTGCATGGGGTCAGCCATTGTGCACCTCTCTCAGGGGAGGGTGAGGGGCACGCATGTCTTAGGCTCTGTAGCAGGGCTTGGCAATCTGCATGGGGCCAGACACCACGCAATTTTGGGTGTGCTGGTGGCTCAGGGACCAAGACCTGGTTTCTCCGCTGCACTCTCTCTGGATCAGCGCCAGGGGAGGATGTCCTGGGTCCAGGGACTTAAGGTCCTGTTCCTAGCCGCCCGGATTCCCACAGTTCCCCCCCACCCCCGCGATCCTTTGCTCTTTTGGAGTGCTTTCAACCAGTCTCCAAGTTACTGCTGGTTTCCAGATGCTGGGCATTCTCGTATTAGGGGTATTACTTTCCAATCAGTCACCTCTGGTGACTCCCTCCCTCTTTTGTTTATCTTCCGATATCAGTCCAACTTTCCCACTCTGCTTTACCTGCCCACTGGCATCTTCTGCCCCTGTAGAGATCCAGACATGTATAATTCTGATCTCAGGCTGATTTCATGTGTGATCGGAGTTCTTTGGTAGGTAATCAGCTCACTTTAGGGTACAGGTTGAAAAGGCACCTCCTCCTACTTCCTCGCCATCTTGTCTCCCTCTCCAATAGGAGTTCTTGTTAATCATTCAGTCTCACAGAAGTGGTAATTAGTAAATCCCTTAATAATATCAGCTTTGTTTAATGGAAAAATCCTTCTGTGGTGTGTTGTGAAGTTCAGGAGAATGAATACAATCACTGTTTGTAGTTATTGTTTAAGTTTTTATTTAAATTACAGTTATTTAACATAGGGCAGATTTAACAAGACCAAAACCTACATAACCCACCTCCACCTGCCACACCTCTGATAACCGTCAGTTTGTTATCTGTAGTTAAGAGTGTGTTTCTTGTTTTCTCTCTTTTTTTCCCTGCCTTCCTCATTTATTTTGTTTCTTAAATTCAACATATGAGTGAAATAATAAGGTATTTGTCTTTCACTGCCTAATACACTTAGCGTAAATCTCTCCAGATCCATCCAAGTCATTGGAAATAGCAAGATTTCATTCTTTTGTATGAGTGAGTAGCGCTACACTCTCTCTGCATATACCACCTCTTTATCATTCATCAGTGAGTGGACATGTGGGCTGTTTCCATAGTTTGGCTATTGTAAATGGTGCTGCTGTTAATATAGGGGTGTGAGGTTCTCTGTGAACAAGTCTTTTTGTGCTCTTTGGGTAAATATCCAGTCGTGTGATTGCTGGATCATAGTGTAGTTCTACTTTTAAGTATTTACGGAATCTACACCCTGTTTTCCAGAGTGGCTGCACACTCCACATCTCCTGGCCAGGGAATTCTGAAGGGCCTCAGTTCTGAGTAGGTGGTATCAGGTCTCATTTAACAAGACCAGCAGAGCACACCTACTTAAAACTCCCACATTCTGCCTAAGGACCAAACACTGACCACTGCAGGGAAGGAGGGGCTCTGTAGACAACTGACCTGGAGGTAATTTCTGCTAAAACAGAACAGCAGAGAACAAACAATACACAGTACACACCATTACACACCAGAGATCTCTCTGAAGTACCAAGCCCTCAACATAGCTGCCTTTTGTAATACGCAGAAGAAGGTAGAATCTTTGAGAAAATGACAAGATGGAGGAATTCAGTTTCAGGTGCAGTTCTGATCAACCTCAGTTTAGCTTTTCTTAGATCAGTCCCTTTGACCCCACAGGGTGGGCAGAAGACTTGTGTTCTGGCTCCAGATCTAGTAGTTTCCATTGCTGAAAGGATCCTGTGCATCAAGAACACTGGCATCCAGCCAAACCATTCACAATGCAGCAGCGTCTGCTGTGCTGGGATACTGAGTGCTGCTGACAATATCCCTGCCATTCTCGTCCTTTTGGAGAACCTCTGACTTCCTGCTCAAAGTGACTGTCTCATTGCTGACAAATGCTTTCTTCTTGTTGTGACTTGTTTTGTGAAATTATGTGCCTTGACCTCAGGTGGCAACAGTCACTTACTGCAAAATGATATACTAATTGAAGAATATTCAATGGGCTTTCTACATTAAGACAGAGGTAGTTCTCATAGGACCACTGGATCAGAGGAGGAAGGGAAATAAAGGTAAGACATTCTGAAATAAAACAGCAGAGTGCCTTTTGACGTTCAATATATAAAGCACTGGGTACTTATTACACCATCTTTGAAGCAAGAAAATATTTAAAAAGGAAGACACATTTCTTGGTCCCCTTAGAAAGTTGAAGTCACAGACGTGTCCATCCCCACACTACAGAGAGGCACAGACCTGGTTGATTCTACAAGTCTTGCACAGAAACCTTTAATTTCCATAGGAGTCAGTGTGCTCCTAGGTGATATTAGCATTGGATCCCTGCTGTGTAACAGTTTTCCTTTCTGAGTGGAGGTGAGTATCCTCCAACCCACTGAGAACCTGAAGAGAACAAAGGCGTAAGAAGGAGGAAGTCACCCTTTCATTTCAATCTCATTGCCTGAACTGCTCATCTCCTCTTTTCCTACCCTACTCTTGGACTGAGAAGTACATCCAGGGGTTCCCTGGTTCTCCATCCAAAAGCCTGAGAATGATTTACTCCACCATCCCCACCAGCTTGTAGAGAACGGAGCCTCGGACTTCTCAGGCTCTCTTACCATGAGATCTAATTTCATATGTTCTTTCTGCAGGTGAAATTTCAGCTGGAAATGAATAATAGTTCTACATTCTGTACATACTTATTGGCATATGGTATTGTCAGCCTTGTTGTATTGTAGCCATTCTCAGTGCAGGTGTAGTGGTATCTTGTGAGGATGAACATACTGACGTATATAATTACCTCTTTCTAGAAGAATAGGACATTATGCTGATACATGTTCCTTGAAGAACTGCTAAGATTAGTGCTACCATCATGGATATAGAGGATGTAGGGGTGGAGATGGTCACTCCATGCCCGTTTGCATGTGAAGTTTGTGCTGCATAAGTTGTTAAGAGCTGTAGCAGACCTCTATAGGCAAATCACAGTATTGGACTTTAAAACTTTGGAGTAAAGACACACCATTCTTTGCAGATCATGATTTTTCTTTTGAGAAATAGCTGGAAGCCTGTTCCTGGATCTTAGGAACTATAGGTTCAAGCCCGAGTCACTAGGTTGCCATGGAAATTGAGCTGTCCATCTTGAAGTGGTTGTTATTTGAATGTCCAAGCCATTAAGTGGAGCATGTACAGTGATACTCCATCAGCCAATGGAAGAAATGATGGTGTCTGAAGTGATTCTGAAGACACAAGTAAGTCACATGAAGTATTTTCCACATGCCCATGATCCCCCATCCTGCTGTACTGCTTTCCTCTCTCCCAACCTACATATATGGCCTCATGGGGAGAGTCCTACAATTACCCCAGAGGGAAAGAAAAGGTTGAACCTGGCTCACATTTGTTTCTGCATGATATTCAGACACCAATTAAAGGTGGAACTCACTAGTCTTATCGTGCTTTCCATCTCCCTGGAGCACCTGTTTTATACGACAGAAATTCCCTAATGAAGACAGGATTACAGCATTAATTCAGTGGCAACATCCTGCAAATTTGAGGTTAAGTCGAGATCCTTCTGGAATGAAGATGTTGGTCATCCTGTCAGGTAATGGTCTGGCACAGCTTGAAGACTTGACTGACAACAGGGAGAATACATCATTGGTAGAGTATGAAAGGGGCTCTATATCCTAGTTTTCAGTCCTTTCCAGTTACAGAAATGAGGATCTTAGTTATCATGCTCATGTCCTCCTTATTTTTTAAAATGAATATGTGTATGTCTTTGTTTTGTTCCCTGTCTTTTTTATTTGCCATGTAACATAAGATGCATTGTCTTTATATCATTTTATTTAAGAATTCTTAACTTTCGGGGTGCCTGGATGGCTCAGTGGGTTAAAGCCTCTGCATTCAGCTCAGGTCATGATCCTGGGGTCCTGGGATCGAGCCCCACATTGGGCTGTCTGCTCAGCAGGGAGCCTGCTTCCTCCTCTCTTTGCTTGCCTCTCTGCCTACCTGTGATCTGTCTGTCAAATAAATAAAAAAAAAGAATTTTTAACTTTCCATCATAATATTTCAACTGGAGGATATAAATGAGAAGAGAAAACGCCACTGAAGTTCTTCACCTCCTCTTCTGGGCAAGGGTTTGGAGTGGTTTTTTCTTTTTTAAAATTTTTGTATGCAGGATATTTGTATAATATGTGGTGAAATTGTGACTGTGTTATTTTCTTTTTTTGCAGAATGAGTGTGATTAAGGCAATGAGTATGGAGGCCCAGTTTATGGGACATTGATGGTTGATGGTTAACTTAATGTATGAAAGTGACTAGGACATGGGTGAGAGGACTTAACATTGTTTCTCTGGGTGTCTGTGATGTTGTTTCTTAGAAGAGATTGGCGTTTGGATCCATGGCCTCTATGGACGTGGGCATCATACAATCCATTACAGTTCTAAGTAGAATTAAAGGCTGTGGGAGGAGGAATACCATGTTTACTTCCTGTGTGCATGCTTGAGCAGGGACACTGGTCACCCCCTGCCCTTGGATGCAGTTACACCTTCAGGTCCCCAGGTTCTCTGCTAGACCCCACTGAGAATTTGATGAGATTTACATCACTGGCCATCCAGGGTCTCCACCTTGTGGTAGTAGATCATGGGACTTCTCAGCATCTCCAGTGATCTATGCCAGTGAGCTATGTTTTCTGTTCCTCAGGAGAACTATGACTAATACATGGAGATTCTAGTATGTCTTGTGGTTAACTGTAACTGCCAAACTATGTCAGACATATGAAGGCCTAAAAATCAAAGTTCTATGAATGAAGTGTCATGCTGTGTGTTTGGGACAAGAGCTGGGTGAGGATAATGAGGAGTGAAGAGATGATGAAGAAATCACCAGATCTAATAAGGGAGAGACCCCTGGTCCTTGGACACTGTTGGGAGAAACCTGCTTCCATTCATCCTGGGGGCTATTCTTAGAGCCTTACAGAAGCAAGAGTGCAGATGAGCATTCAGGATGATGTCATCCTTTCAAAACACAGAACAATAATGGTTTTGTCAAAGGAACAGTCTAATGAATGAGTACATTTGAAAAGAAAAATTAAAAATTAATTCATGTATAGTATATGGAAATATTGAAGTCAGTTATGGATAATCCCAAATACTGATACTTTGTCCATCATTCAATCTTATTATTTAGGAAATATTTATAGAATATTTTATTGAAATATTTAATGAGTGTTTAAAAACATTAAATAGTATTAAAATACTTAATAATAATACCTAATTAAAATATTTAATAAATAGATTACCTTAGATTTTTAAACTCTGCATTTATTTACAATTATACATTAAAATCCAAGTGCTTTGTGGTTAGAAATATCAATAAATATTCGTAAAATCTGAAAGGATAAGAGGAAATAGCTGCACATTATTATTTCTTTAGAAAATATATTTTTCATCTTTTATTTCCAAAGAAGATATAATATATATTTTAGTGTAAAAATTATTTCACCTTGAAACTCAATGATTATAACATACAATACTAATAAAATGTCAGAACCTGTAAAAATCCAGACTCCCAAGCCCAGTAGGTATTATTCTAGCTGAGAAGGAAAACAATTCACCTGTAGCTAGACCCACCCTGTATTGGGTGGGCCTGAGCGCCCCCTGGTGTCTTGAGTTCCCCCTAGTGACCCAAGCGCCCCCCGCTGGTGATCCTAGCGCCCACTGGTGTCCTGACTGTTCCTGCAGCCCAGCCTCTCCTGTGTTCCTGAAGGGAGGTTTGCGTCTGGGCTCACACTGACATTCCCTCACTATGTCTCTACCAGTAATACATGGCCAGGACCTTGCTGGCACTGAGATCAGTCAGCTGCAAGAACTCGTTCTTGGATGTGACTCTGGAGAAGGACATGTGGCTCTTGTTGGAAGCGCTGTCATGTGTGCTTTACCTATGATTTATAAACCAATTCACTGTCCCCAGTCACTTGGAGTTGGATTCATTTCCACCAGAAATTACTGCATGACACAAAGCATCCAGAGACAACATTGGTGAGGTTCAGGGTCTGTGATCCCCTCACCAGTCATGGGCCTGACTCCTGAAGCAGCACCTGGGACAGGACACCTGGGCACAAGGCCCCGTCTCTCATGACACTCACAACCATCCCAATGGTCCCATGTCTGACATCTGGACCATCTACTTGCGGAGCTGTCACCAGCCACAGAGAAGGACCTAGAAACTTGTTTTCCTCCAGACCACAGCTCTTTCTTCCCCAGAGACCTCACCCTGTCTGAAAAGAGAGCTGTGAGCTCCCACACCTGAGAGTGAATTTTACCCTAGAGGTTGAGAAGTTTTCATGTTTGGGAGGGAGCCTGTCCTTGGAAGTCAACAGGGACAGAGTCAGGCTCCTTTGGACCTTCCAGGACCACCTGTGTGTATCTCCTTGTTGAACTCACAAGGCATGTTGTTCTGGGATCGGTGAGGCCTGGGTCTATGAGCTGTGTTGGAAGCAGGTCAATAGATGGCCTCACTTTTTGAGCATAAGAATAAATGTTGAATAAATGAGTGATTCAAAATTCATTTTAACCTAAACTATTTTTCAAAAGGATATTTAATGGGATCCACACTTTGTAGCTATAGCTTTCCAAATGAACAACTAGCTGCACAGCATGGGTGCATCTGGGGACCTTTGATCCCAATGGTCTCTGCTGATGGGCTTTGTCTGCCAAGATGTCTGCAAAACGTGTAAGTGATATCTTTGTCCTCAAGTGCATGGACACCAATACAAGGCACCTACTCTGTGTTTTGCAGTTACAGTTCCTATGCTGGGAGGGTGCCTCCCTGGTCCTGAGAAATCCACCTCACACAGGGGACTGTTACCTCTGGGAGGAGGAGGATCTTGATTTAAAGAAAAGTGGGTAACTTTGCTCTTATGCAGCACAGAGATGATCATTAATTCAGGCATGGAGTTAATGACACTCAAATACTACCGTGAAGGAAATGGTGTTAACGACCCGGAGATCGTTAGGATCTAAACATTAGAGGTCTAATAAGAGATTTTTCAGGTTATGTTCATACTCCTGAAAGACCTGCAGCAAGAAGATAAATGCTGAGATAGATGAGTAGACTTCAAATAGAGATCAGATGCCCATAGTACAGATAGATGACAGATGGATACTTAGATAAGGTTATAGCATTTTAAAAGACACTAGATAGGAATCGTGTCATTACAGATACATCAAATGGAATGTCCATAATTTTCAATGTTTTTAAAACCATATTTTCATGGTGAAAGAATATTTTGGTGTCAACTTCATGTTGACACCCAAGTAAGGGTATGTGTTAGTTTTTTTAATGAATAAGCAGAGTTTCCACTTAGGGTGGTGATGCCTCTTTGTAGATATTGAATGTTGTGTAATTTTGTCTAAACTCTGGAGCAGATCTTCCCCTATAACAGCCCATGCAATATTCCTTTGAAACCTAAATCATTACATAAGCAGGACCACATCTTTAAATGGAGAGGACATAAATAAGATCATTTGTGTTATTTAGCATCTTGTGATGACTGAATCAATGAAGGCTCAGGGGTACCTGAACCATTTCCCCAGAGTGTGAGGTTATAAGGGAAATTGTGACTCAGAGGCAAGAATACAGAGGAGCCCTAAGCATGGGTTTGTTCCCAGCATTGGACACTGCAGAGCCCTACAGGAACCTGTCACTTCCCAGCTTCTTTCTGCACCCCCATCTGTGGCTGGGACTTGTGGTCAGAGGGCCCTGAGGTCCCCAAGTAACCATATTCCTCCTCTCCTCCAGAGACACTACCTGTCATTCCATGGTCTTACTTCCCAGGGTGTCCTGAGCTCTGGGATGTGCACCGACATATTGCTTCCAGAGTGGCTGCACCAGATCGAATTCCCACCAACAGTGAAAGAGGGTTCCCCTTTTGCCGCATCCTTGCCAACATTTGTTGTTTCCTGTCTTGTCATTATAGCCATTCTCACCTGTGTTAAGTCATATCATATTGTGGTTTTGATTTGTATTTCCCTGATGCTGAATGATGTGGAGGATTTTTTCATGTGACTATTGCCCATTTGTATGTCCTCTTTGGAGAAATGTTTGTTCTTGTGTTCTCCCCATTTCTTGACTGGATTAATTGATTTGGGGGTGTTGAGTTTGGTAAGTTCTTTGTAGCTTTTAGGTATTAATCCTTCTTTTATTAAGTTCAGTTGTCTAACATACAGTACATCATTATTTTTTTTTTTACATCGTTGGAGTGTTCAGTAATTAATGAGTTGCATTAACCCCCAGTGTTCATTAGATCATGTCCCCTCCTTAATATCCATCACCTTCTTACCCCATCTCCCCATCTCCTTCCCTTCTGAACCCTCAACATGTTACTCTGTGTCCAGAGTGTCTCATGGATTGTCTCACTCTCTGATTTCTTCCCATTCAGATTTCCCTCCCTTCCCCTATTGTCCTTTGCACTATTCCTTATTCCACATATGAGTGAAACCATGTGATAATTATCTTTCTCTGCCTGACTCATTTCACTTAGAATAATACCCTTCAGTTCCATCCATGTTGATACAAATGTTAGGTATTCATCCTTTCTGGAGGCTGAGCAATATTCCCTGTATATATGAACCGCATCTTTATCCATTCATCTGCTGAAGGACATCTGAGCTCCTGACACAGTTAGTCTATTGTAGACATTGCTGCTGTGAACATTTGGGTGCATGTGTCCCTTCTTTTCACTACATCTGTACTATGGGGTAAATACCTAGTAGTGGAATTGCTGGGTTGTAGTAAACCTATTTTTAACATCTTGAGGAAACTCCATACTGTTTTCCAGAGTAGCTGTACCAGCGTGCATTCCCAGCAACAGTACAAGAGGTTTACCCTTTTTTCGCATCCCCGCCAACCAATGTTTCCTGACTCAATTAATTTTAGCTGTTCTGACTAGGGTAAGGTGGTATCTCATTGTTTTTCTATTTCTTTTTACCTGATTCCAAGTGATATTGAACAGTTTTTCTTGCTTCTGTTAACCATTTGTCTGTCTTCTATGGAGAAATATCCATTTGTGTATTCTACCCATTTCCTGCCTGGATTATTTGGGTGTTTTGAGGTTTTGGGTTTAAGTTCTTTATTTTTTTTTTAAGATTTTATTTATTTATTTGACAGACAAAGATCACAAGTAGGCAGAGAGGCAGGCAGAGATAAGAGGAAGCAGACTCCCTATGGAGCAGAGAGCCCGATGCGGGGCTCAATCCCAGAACCCTGGGATCATGACCTGAACTGAAGGTAGAGGCTTTAAACCACTGAGCCACCCAGGCACCGAGTTTAAGTTCTTTATAGATCTTGGATACTAATCTTTTATTTATAAGGCATTTACAAATATCTTCTCTCACTCTGTGGTTGCCTTTTAGCTTTGTAGACTGTTTCCATTGCTGGGCAGCTCTTTATTTTGATGAAGTCTGAATTGTTCATTGTTCCTTTGTTTGTCTTGCCTTTGGAAATGTGACTGTCAAGAATTTCCTTTGGCTGAGATCAAAGTGGTTGCTGCCTGCATTCTTCTCTAGGATTTTGATGAATTCTTGATTCCCATTTTGGCTTTTCATCCATTTTGAGTTCATTTTTGGGTATGGTGTAAGAGAATGATTCAGTTTCATTCTTCTGCGTGTTGCTGTCAAGCTTTCCCAAACTATCTACTGAAGGGACTGTTTTCCATTGGATATTTTTTCCTGCTTTCTAGCTTTTTAGTAATGTGAATTGAGAACTATCACACAGCACATAGTTATAAGCCTGCACGGCATCAAGCTGTTTGCTGTTTTATACAGATTATCACTTGTTTAACTTGCATTTTTATTATTATCTTTTATGTTTACTATTCTATTTAACATTAAATAAATTTGAAAAATTAAAAAAAAAAAGAAAATGGAAAAACATGGAAGTTTTTCCCATTTCTTTATGTCTTTCTCAATTTCTTTCATATGTGTTCAGTAGTTGCTAGAGTACAGATATTTTACCTCTTTGTTTAGGTTTATTCCTAGGTTGTTTTTTATTTTATTTTATTTTATTTTATTTTATTTTATTTTATTTTATTTTATTTTTTTGGCCCAATCGTCAAGGGGATCAATTGCTTGATTATCCTTCTTCTGCCTCATTGTTAGTGTATAGAAATGCAGTTGATTTCTGGTCATTGATTGTATATCCTGTCACTTTGCTGAATTGCTGCATCAGTTCTAGCAAATTTTTTCCAGAAATTTTTGGGATTTCTATATTGAGTTTCATGTCATCTGTGAAGCATGAAAGTTTGACTTCTACTTTTCCAGTTTGGATGCTTTTTATTTCTTTTTGTTTTCTGATTGCTGAGGCTAGTCTTCCAGTACTGCCTTGAAGTAGTGAGAGTGGACATCCCTGTCAGGTTCCAGATCTTATGGGACAAGCCCCATCATTTCCTGTTTACAAGAGACTAATTTCAGAACCAAAGATGCCTTCTGTTTGAATGTAAGGGGATGGAGAATTATTGATTATGCCAGTGGACATCAAAAGAAAGCAGGGTAGCCATGCTTATATCAGACAAATAGTGTTTAATCCAATGATAATAATAAGAGATGAAGAAGTGCACTGTATCATAATAAAAGTGTTTAGCCAATAAGAATTTCTAAAAATTGTAGATATTTATGCCCCTAACCTGGTAACAGTCAAGTATATAAATAATTAATATCAAAATGAGGGAAATTGGGAGGGGAGGTGAACCATGAGAGACTATGGACTCTGAAAAACAATCTGAGGGTTTTGAAGGGGCGGGGGGGTGGGAGGTTGGGGGAACCAAGTGGTGCATATTGGAGAGGGCACGGATTACAAGGAGCACTGGGTGTGGTGCAAAAACAATGAATACTGTTACGCTGAAAAAAAGTAAAATTAAAAAAATGCAGAAGCACATTGATAATAGTACAATAATAGTAGGATATTTAACACCTCACTCACAGCAATGGACAGATCATCTAAACAAAGATCAATAAGGAAACAAGGACTTTTCTATAATTATGTTCAATTATTCAACTTATGGTACATCATTAGTTTTTGACACAATGTTCAATGACTCATTAGTTGCATATAACACTCAATGCTTATTAAAACACATGTCCTCCTTAATCACCACCCAGCTTCCCCATACTTCCACCAACTCCCTTCTGTAACCCTCACTTTGTTTCCCAGAGGTAAGAGTTTCCTATGGATTTTCTTTCTCTCTGTTTCTTCCCTTTCAATTTTTCCTCCTGTCCTTTAGGATCCTCTGCTCTGTCTCTTCTATTCAACATATGAGTGAAACCATATGATGATTGTTTTTCTCTGATTGACTTATTTCACTTTGCATGATACCATCCAGTTCTATCGATGTAAATGGTAAGTATTCATCCTTTCTGTTGGCTGAATAATATTCCATTGAGTATATGGACCACATCTTTTTTATCCATTCATCTGTGGAAGGGTATCTCAGCTCCTTCCACAGTTTGGCTATTGTGGCTATTGCTGCTATGAACATTGGAGTGCAGGTGCCCCTTCTTTTCACTACAAATGTATCTTAGAGATAAATACTCAGTAGTGCAATTGGGTTGAAAGGTAGCTCTATTTTTTAAAATTTATTTTTAATTTATTTTCAGCATAACAGTATTAATTATTTTTGCACCACATCCAGTGCTCCATGCAATCCATGCCCTCTATATTACTCACCACTTGGTCCCCCGACCTCCCACTCCCCGCCCTTTCAAAACCCTCAGATTGTTTTTCAGAGTATTTTTACGTACTTGAGGAAACTCCATACTGTATTCCAGAGTGGCCATACCAGCTTGGATTCCTACCAACAGCGTGAGAGTGTTCCCCTTTCTCCACATCCTTACCAATATTCTTTGTTTCCTGTCTTGTATATTTTGGCCATTCTAATAGATAAAACGTGATATCTCATTGTGGTATTGATTTGCATTTCCTTGAGGGCTAGTGATTTTGAACATTTTCTCTTGTGTCTATTAACCATTTCTATGTCTTCTTTGGAGAAGTGTCTGTTCTTGTTTTCTGCCCATTTCTTGACTGGATTAACTGCTTTTTTTGGGGGGTGGTATTGATTTTGATAAGTTCTTTATAGGTCATGGATACCAGCCCCTTTTCTGTAATGTCAAATATCTTCTCACATTCTGTGGACTTACTCTTAGTTTTGTTGACTGTATACTTTGTTGTGCAATAGCTTTTTATCTTGATGAAGTCCCCAAAGTTAATTTTTGCTTTTCTTTCCCTTGCCTTAGAGAGGTGTCTTGAAAGAAGATGCTGTGGTCAGTGCAAAGAGGTTACTACCTGTGTTCTCTAGCATTTTGATTGATTTCTGTCTCACATTGAGGTCCTTCATCCATTTGGAGTTTATGTTTGTGTATAGTGTAAGAGACTGGTCCAGTTTCATTCTTCTACATGTGGTTGTCCCGTTTTCCGAGAACCATTTATGGAAAACTGTCTTTTTTCCATTGGAGGTTCTTTTGTGATTTGTCAAGGTTTAGTTGACCATAGAATTGAGGGTCCATTTCTGGGGTCTCCATTCTGTCCCATTGACCTACGTGTTTGTTTTTGCACCAATACCATGCTTTCTTGATGACTACGACTTGAGTGGGTAGGAGAAGAATAAATGAAACGACTTGGTAATAGAACTTGAAATCAGGCATTGTGATGGCCCCAGCTTTGGTTTTGTTTTTCAACATTTCCCTGGTTATTTGATGTCTTTTTGGGCTCCATCTAATTGTAGGATTGTTTGTTCCAGTGCTGTGAAAGTTGTCGATGGCATTTTGATACAGATGGTATTCAAAGTGTAAATTGCGCTCAGCAGCACAGACATTTTGATGATGTTTATTATTCCAATCTATGAGCATGGAGAGTTTTTGCATCCCTTTGGGTCTTCCTTAATTTCTTTCATAATAGTTCTATAGTTTTATAGATACTTCAAGTGTGATATAGTGTCCCTCTACATCTCAGTATAGCCTTTGGCTTAAAGTCAAATTAGTCTGATATGAGAATTACTACCCTGTCTTTTTTTTTTTTCTTTTTCAGTTCTGTTGGCGTAAATGATTCTCCATCCCCTTACCTTCAATCAGGAGGTATCATTAGGATCAAATGAGTCTCTTGTAGACAGCATATGCATGGGTCTTGCTTTTTACTGAATCTGAAACCCTGTGTCTCTAAATGAGAGTATTCATTTGGTTCATGTTGAGAGGAACTTTTGTAAGATATGAAATTACTGCTTTTGTATGACTGTAAGGTCCCTGTTTCTATAGGCTTTCTGTTTTTTTCTGGTCCATAATACTTTTGTAGTTTCTTTGCATTTGCAGAATCTTCCCCCACTTTTTTCCCAGAGATTTTATTTTATTAAAAAAAATTATTTATTATTTAATTTATGTTTAATTTTTTAATTTTTTTAAAATTAATTTATTTATTTTCAGCATAACAGTACTCATTATTTTTTTTACCACACCCAGTGCTCCATGCAATCCATGCCCTCTATAATACCCACCACCTGATTCCCCCAACCTCCCTCCCCCTGCCCCTTCAAAACCCTCAGATTGTTTCTCAGAGTCTATAATCTCTCATGGTTCACCTCCCCTTCCAATTTCCCTCAACTCCCTTCTCCTCTCTATCTCCCCTTGTCCTCCATGCTATTCGTTATGCTCCACAAATAAATGAAACCATATGATAATTGACTCTCTCTGCTTAACTTATTTCACTCAGCATCATCTCTTCCAGTCCTGTCCATGTTGCTACAAAAGTTGGGTATTCATCCTTTCTGATGGAGGCATAATACTCCATAGTGTATATGGACCACATCTTCCTTATCCATGGTTCTTTCCACAGTTTGGCGACCATAGTCATTGCTGCTATAAACATTGGGGGTACAGATGGCCCTTCTTTTCACTACATCTGTACCTTTGGGTAAAACCCAATAGTGCAATTGCAGGGTCATATGGAAGCTCTATTTTTAATTTCTTGAGGAATCTCCACACTGTTCTCCAAAGAGGCTGCACCAGCTTGCATTCCCACCAACAGTGGAAGAGGGTTCCCCTTTCTCCACATCCCCTCCAACACATGTTGTTTGTTGTCTTGCTAATTTTGGCCATTCTAACTGGTGTAAGATGGTATCTCAATGTGTTTTTTGTTTGTTTGTTTGTTTGGTTGGTTGGTTGTTTTTTGGTGTATGTGTGTGTGTGTATATGTGTTTTAATTTATTTTTTATTTATTTTCAGCATAACAGTATTCATTATTTTTGCATCACACCCAGTGCTCCATGCCTTCCGTGCCCCCCCTAATACCCACCACCTGGTACCCCAACCTCCAATCCCCACCCCTTCAAATCCCTCAGGTTGTTTTTCAGAGTCCAGAGTCTCTCATGGTTCATTGCCCCTTCCAATTTCCCCCAACTCCCTTCTCCTCTCTAACACCCCATGTCCTCCATGCTATTTGTTATGCTCCACGAATTAGTGAAACCATATGATAATTGACTCTCTCTGCTTGTCTTATTTCACTCAGCATAATCTTTTCCAGACCCGTCCATGTTGCTACAAAAGTTAGGTATTCGTCCTTTCTGATGGAGGCCTAATACTCTATAGTGTATATGGACCACATCTTCTTTATCCATTCATCCGCTGAAGGGCATCTGGGTTCTTTTCACAGTTTGGCGACCGTGGCCATTGCTGCTATAAACATTGGGTACAGATGGCCCTTCTTTTCACTACATCTGTATCTTTGGGGGTAAATACCCAGTAGTGCAATTGCAGGGTCATAGGGAAGTTCTATATTTAATTTCTTGAGGAATCTCCACACTGTTTGGAGACATATCTTGAAACAAGTTGCTGTGGCCAATATTGAAGAGGTCACTGTTATGTTCTTCTCTATGTTCTGATGGATTCTTGCCTCTCACTGAGGTCTTTTATCCATTTCGAGTTTATCTTTGTGTATGGTGTAAGAGAGTCATCGAGTTTCATTTCTACATATAGCTGTCCAATTTTCCCAGCAACATTTATTGAAGAGACTTTTTTCCTGCTTTGTCAGTGATTAGTTGACCGTAAAGTTGAGGGTCCATATTTGGGATCTCTACTCTGTTCCACTGGTCTATGTTACTGTTTTTTGTGGTACGATGCTGTCTTGGTGATCACAGCTTTGTAGTAAAGCTTGTAATCAGACAACGTGATGCCCCCAGTTTTGTTTTTCTTTTTCAACATTTCCTTAACAATTTAGCGTTCCTTCTGATTTTAAAATTTAGGATAGTTTGCTCCACCCCTTTGAAAAATACTGGTGGAATTTTGATCAGAATGGCATGGAAAGTATCGATTGTCAAAATTTTGACATTTTAACAATGTTTATTCTTCCGATCTACAAGCATGGAATGGTCTTCCATTTTTTTGTGCCTTACAGAATCCCCTTTAATATTTCTTGCAGGTCTGTCTTGGTCACATAGTCTTTCAGTTTCTGCCTTCCCTGAAAGCTGTATCTCTGCATCCATTCTGAATGACAATCTGGCAGAATAAAGTATTCTTGGCTGCATGTTCTTTCTATTTATACCTCGAATCTATCCTACCATCCCCTTTGGCTTGTCTGGTTTCTGTGGATAGTTTGATGTTACTCTGATGTTACTCCCTCTGTATGTAAGAAAACTCTTCCCCCTTTCTGCTCTAAGGATATCTTCCCTGGCTCTATGATTTACATGTTTCACAATTTCATGTCAGGGTGTTGATCTATTTTTGTTGATTTTTGTAGGGGTCCTCTGTGTTTCTTGGTTTCAAATATTTGTTTCCTTCTCCAGAAAAGGGAGGTTCTCATCTGTGTCTTGGTCAAATATACCTTCCAGTCTTCTCTGTCTCTCCATCTCCTTGGGGATCCCAGTAATTCTGACTTTGAGCCTTTCATGGCATTGTTCTCCCTAAGTCTAATTTCATGTGCCACTAACTGCCTACCCCTGTCTTGTTCAGTTTCCTTCTTCTGTCTCAGCTTATCTTGTAGGTCACTAATTATTCTTTTGCCTCATTTACCATGGCTGTTAGAGAATCCAGCTTAGGCTGTATTTCATTCACAACATTTTAAAACTCAGCCTGATTGGATCTCATTTCTGTCCTTGGGGATACTGTATTGCCATAAATGCTTTTTTCAAGCCTAGCTATTGACATCAGGATTGCTATCTTGAATCTGTGTCTGACGTCTTGGTTATATCTGAATCCATTAGTTCTGTGGCAGAGGATGTTACCTGTTGTTCTTTTTTTTTTGTTTTTGTTGGGATTTCCTCCTCCTAGTTATTATGTCCATGGATGGTTGAGTGAATGGATCGAGTAAAAAATATCAACCATGACCCAAGAAGGATGCACCTTAACAATATCCAGAGTGGTCAGAAGCCACCATTGAAAAAACAAAGGGAAACTAAAACACAAGAATAAAATAAAAAAAAAAATTGAAAAGAGGAGGAAGGGCAAGATGACAGAGAAGTAGGAGACCCTGTTTCAACCAGTTCCCAAAAGTGAGCTAAGTATCTACCAAAGCACTGTGAGCACCCATGAAATCAGCCTGAGGTGTAGGATTGTATACTTCTGGGTATCTCTGGGGCAGAAGACACCAGTGGAGAAGTAAAGTGGAGTGGGAATGCTCAGACTGATACTGGAGGATAAATAGGATGAGGAGGGTGACACTAGAAGCAATCCCTATAGTTGAGAACCAGCATTAACTTGGAGTCTGGTTAAACGCACTCAAAAACAGCAAAAGATCTTAAGGGACAACTTGGATTCAGACAGTCATGGGCATGGGCCTAAGCCCATGGACCTGGATGGCCACTGCTGGTGACCACCCATGCCAGAGAAAGTGCAACTGAGCCTCCAGTTCCTGGTCCCTGAGGCCCTGGCTGTGCACTGCTTGCACCACCACTCAGCTGGTGCACTCCCACCTGTGCATTAGGGAGTCTGGTGTGGGAGCCAGCCTGAACTCTCTAGAACCACACCCTTTTGTGATCTGCCCACACTGCACAACTGGGATCTGCCTGCACTCCCTGCCCATGCATGAGAGAGCTTGGTGTGAGAGTTTTCCAGTGGTCTCTAGGATCAGCCAAGGCTCTGAATTCTCCTAGACCATGCCTGAAGGAACTCGGCGACATCTCTGGTTGGGATCCCTCAGTGGCGGCAGCCTTCTGTGACCTGGATGACTGAGTGGTGTAGGCCTGGTCCCTATACAGCAGTCTTGGTAAAGGCAGCGACCAAAAAGGGGCTCCCTGGACCAATATCACTCACAGTTTTAGTGGCCAGGGTGTGCAGAGACAAGCGGGCACCTTGGGTGACCCCTGAGACAGTGTCTGGGGACCCACACGGCCCACACCATAAATTTGTGCTGTTCAATGCAGTTTGCCAAGGGGGATTGTATGTTCTGGATCACCCAGAGGGGAGCAGACTGAGGCTTCTCTCTGAAGCAGAGGTCTGGGTACATTTTGCTTTCCACTAAACCTCCAAAAAGCTGCAAAAAACAAAACCTCCAAAATACAGAAGCTCAAAGAACCAGTTTCCACAGAGCCCAGCCCCTACATAAGCGGCAGGATGACTCAATCCAAGCAAGACTGACTGAAAAACAGTGCAGCGGGGCCCTCCCCCAGAAGGCAAACCAAAAGAACAGGAGGACAACCACCACAAGGTTCCCATAAAACTGTAATACTCTGGGGCACCTGGGTGGCTCAGTGGGTTAAGCCGCTGCTTCAGCTGAGGTCATGATCTTAGGGTCCTGAGATCGAGTCTCACATGGGCTGTCTGCTCAGCAGGGAGCCTGCTTCCCCCTCCCTCTCTGCCTGCCACTGCATCTACTTGTGATCTCTCTCTTTCAAATAAATAAATAAAATCTTTTTTAAAAAAACTGTAATACCACAACATCAGGGAAAAACAAGATATTAAGCTTCCAGTATGGCCCTAAAATCTATATATTTCATAGATACAACTATTTTAAAAAAATTCATTCTCACTATTCTTTTTTTGGGTGTGTTTCAACTCTTTTTTATTTTTTTTTAAGAAATAATTTTTTTTACTTTATCTTCCTTATGATTTTCTTTTTTTAAATTTATTTTTTATTTTCAGCATAACAGTATTCATTATTTATTTAATTTTTTTAATTAAATTTATTTGTTTTCAACATAACAGTATTCATTATTTTTTTACCACACCCAGTGCTCCATGCAATCCGTGCCCTCTATAATACCCACCACCTGGTACCCCAACCTCCCACCCGCTGCCCCTTCAAAGCCCTCAGATTGTTATTCAGAGTCCACAGTCTCTCATGGTTCACCTCCCCTTCCAATTTCCCCCAACTCCCATCTCCTCTCTAACTCCCCATGTCCTCCATGCTATTTGTTATGCTCCACAAATAAGTGAAACCATATGATAATTGACTCTCTCTGCTTGACTTATTTCACTCAGCATCATCTCTTCCAGTACCGTCCATGTTGCTACAAAAGTTGGGTATTCATCCTTTCTGATGGAGGCATAATACTCCATAGTGTATATGGACCACATTTTCCTTATCCATTCGTCCGTTGAAGGGCATGTTGGTTCTTTCCATAGTTTGGAGACCGTGGCCATTGCTGCTATAAACATTGGGGTACAGATGGCCCTTCTTTTCACGACATCTGTATCTTTGGGTAAATACCCAGTGGCTTTCTTATACACTAACAATGAAAATACAGAAAGGAAAATTAGAGAATCGATTCCATTTACTATAGCACCAAGAACCATAAGATACCTGGGAATAAATCTAACCAAAGAGGTAAAGGATCTGTACTTGAGGAATGACAGAACACTCATGAAAGAAATTGAAGAAGACACAAAAAGATGGAAGACCATTCCATGCTTTTGGATCGGAAGACTAGACATTGTTGAAATGTCTATACTGCCTAGAGCAATATATACTTTTAATGCCATTCCGATCAAAATGTCACCGGTATTCTTCAAAGAGCTGGAGCAAATAATCCTAAAATTTGTATGGAATCAGAAGAGACCCCGAATCGCTAAGGAAATGTTGAAAAACAAAAATATAACTAGGGGCATCATGTTACCTGATTTCAAGCTTTATTACAAAGCTGTGATCCCACGACAGCATGGTACTGGCATAAAAAGAGATACATAGAGCATTGGAAAAGAGTAGAGAGCCCAGATATGGACCCTCAACTCTATGCTCAAAAAATCTTCGACAAAACAGGAAAAAATATACAGTGGAAAAAAGACAGTCTCTTCAATCAATGGTGCTGGGAAAACTGGGCAGCTATATGTAGAAGAATGAAACTCGACCATTCTCTTACACCGGCCACAAAGATAAACTCAAAATGGATAAAAGACCTCAACGTGAGACAGGAGTCCATCAGAATCCTAGAGGAGAACATAGGCAGTAATCTCTTCGATATCAGCCACAGCAACTTCTTTCAAGATATGTCTCCAAAGGCAAAGGAAACAAAAGCAGAAAGAAACTTTTGGGACTTCATCAAAATCAAAAGCTTCTGCACAGCAAAGGAAACAGTCAACAAAACAAAGAGGCAACCCACGAAATGGGAGAAGATATTTGCAAATGACAGTACAGAGAAAAGGTTGATATCCAGGATCTATAATGAACTCCTCAAACTCAATACACACAAAATGGATAATCATATCAAAAAATGGGCAGAAGATATGAACAGACACTTCTCCAATAAAGACATAAAAATGGCTATCAGACACATGAAAAAATGTTCATCATCACTAGCCACCAGGGAGATTCAAATTAAAACCACGTTGAGATATCGCCTTACACCAGTTAGAATGGCAAAAATTAGCAAGACAAGAAACAACATGTGTTGGAGGGGATGTGGAGAAAGGGGAACCCTCTTCCACTGTTGGTGGGAATGCAAGTTGGTGCAGCCTCTTTGGAGAACAGTGTGGAGATTCCTCAAGAAATTAAAAATAGAACTTCCCTATGACCCTGCAATTGCACTCCTGGGTATTTACCCCAAGGATACAGATGTCATGAAAAGAGGGCCATCTGTACCCCAATGTTTATAGCAGCAATGGCTATGGTCGCCAAACTGTGGAAAGAACCAAGATGCCCTTTAACGGACAAATGGATAAGGAAAATGTGGTCCATGTACACTATGGAGTATTATGCCACCATCAGAAAGGACAAATACCCAACTTTTGTAGCAACATGAATGGGACTGGAAGAGATGATGCTGAGTGAAATAAGTCAAGTAGAGAGAGGCAATTATCATATGGTTTCTCTTATTGTGGAGCATAACAAATAGCATGGAGGACATGGGGAGTTAGAGAGGAGTAGGAAGTTGGGGAAAATTGGAAGGGGAGGTGAACCATGAGAGACTATGGACTCTGAAAAACAATGTGAGGGTTTTGAAAGGGAGGTGGGAGGTTGGTGTACCAGGTGGTGGGTATTAGAGAGGACACGGATTTCATGGAGCACTGGGTGTGGTGCAAAAATAATGAATACTCTTATGCTGAAAATAAATATATAATATATATAAACCAACAAACAAAAAAAGAATGATATAATGTCATTCTGTATCTCTGAGTACAGTCTTTGGCTTACAATCTTATTTATCTGATATTAGAGTTGCTACCTCAGCCTTCTTTTGAGGCCCATTGGCATGAAAGATGCTTCTCCATCCCCTTGCTTTCAGTCTGGATATATCCTTAGTTTCAAAATGGGTCTCATGTAGACAACATATGAATGGTTCCTGTCCTTTTATCAAATCTGCAACCCTGTGTCATTTTATTGGCGCATATAGGCTTTCAAATTGAGAGTGATTATTGAGAGATAGGTTTTTATTGACATCGTGTTACCTGTGAAGTCATTGTTTCTATAGATTTTCTCCATATATTTCTGTTCAGTGATATTCTTGGTTTTTTTCATCTTTTATAGAACCTCCTGTAATATTTCTTGCAATGCCAACTTGGTGGTCACATACTCTTCAAACCTTGCTGGTCTTGGAAGCTCTTTAACTCTCCATCCATTTGCATGTCAGTCTTGCTGGATAAAGTATTCTTGGCTTCATGTTATTCTCATTTAGTGTCCTGAATACTTCTTGCCAGCACTTACTGGCTTGCCAGGTTTCTGTGGGCAGGTCTGATGTTATTCTGATGGGCTTTCCTCTGTACGTAAAGAATCTCTTCCCCCTAGTTGCTTTCAAGATCCCCTGTCTAAAATTGTGATTCATCATTTTCAAAGTCAGGTGTCTTGAGGTCTTTCTAGATTCTATAATCTTGGGGGAACCCTTTCTATTTCTAAAACATGAATGATGGTTCCATTCACCAGATTGGGAAAAGTTTCATGGAGAATCTGTTCAACTATATCTTCTAGTCTTGTTTCTTTCTCTTCCCCCTCAGGGACTTCAATAATTCTGACATTGGAATATTCCATAGCATCATTTATTGCCCTAATTCTGTTTTCATTGCTTCTAAGCTGTTTGTTCCAATCTTCCTCCTGATTCTTTTTCTCTCTCTGTTGTCCTCAAGATCACACATTCTATCTTCCGCCTCGGTTACCCTAGCTTTTAGAGAATTTAAATTAGATTGGAACTCATTGGGAGCATTGTTAACATCTTCCCTGGTGGCTTTCACTTCTGCCCTAAGCAATTCCATTTTGTCATTAAAGGCTTTCTCTAACCTAGCTATTGCCTGGATAATTGTTAGCCTGGATTCCCTTTCTGATATAATGTCTATGTCCATATCCAATAGCTCTGAGAGAGATGGCCCAGTCTCTGAATTTTTCTTCTGTTGGACATTCCTCCTTTTAGTCATTTTGGTGAGAGATGGCTGAATGGTTGTGTAGCTGAATGTATCAACCATTGTGCAGGTAAGATGCACTTTGGATGCTTCTGAGCAATAGGGAGTGCCCACTAATAAAAAAGAAAATAAAGAGAAAGAGAGAGCCAGGAAAAAAAGGAATAAAGAAAAGAGAAGACACAGCCCAAATGGGCCCCAAAGTTATGATTTATAAAGTATACAAACAGAAACAGACAAACAAAAAGACGGGCAAATGTAAATGAGAAGAAAAGAAAAATGAAAATAAGTACTGAGCTAAAATGATCCCCAAGTATAAGATTATATACTACTAGGACAAAAACAAATACACAGAAACACTGACAGAAGAAAAATTTGGGGGAGTTGTTATAAATTCTCAGTGTGGGTGAGGATGGTTATTTTGATTCTTCCTGGATGTATGTTGATATCTTTGTTAAATGACCCAACTTTCCTGAGATAAAGGGGGAATAAAACTGGTTTACATATAGGGGTAGCATTGTTTGGGGAAAGGGGACTACCTTGAAGCTTATTTCTATATGAATATTAAAAAATAATAACATAAATAAAAAGTTAAAAAATAGAAAAGCAAAAGAAAAACACAGGTATATGAACCAAAGAATTTCAGGTTTAAAGGATATTATGAGCTTCCCTATAACCCTGCCATTGCACTACTGGGTATTTACCCCAAAGATACAGATGTAGTGAAAAGAAGGGCCATCTGTACCCCAATGTTTATAGCAGCAATGGCCACAGTCGCCAAACTGTGGAAAGAACCAAGATGCCCTTCAACAGACGAATGGATAAGGAAGATGTGGTACATACACTATGGAGAATTATGTCTCCATCAGAAAGGATGAATACCCAACTTTTGTAGCAACATGGACTGGACTGGAAGGGATCATGCTGAGTGAAATCAGTCAAGCAGAGAGAATCAATTATCATATGGTTTCAGTTATTTGTGGAGCATAACAAATAGCATGGAGGGCATGGGGAGTTAGAGAGGAGAAGAGAGTTGAGGGAAATTGGAAGGGGAGGTGAACCATGAGAGACTATGGACTCTGAAAAACAATCTGAGGGGTTTGAAGTGGCGGGGGGGGGGGTTGGGGGAACCAGGTGGTGGGTATTATAGAGGGCGCGGATTGCATGGAGCACTGGGTGTGGTGCAAAAATAATGAATACTGTTATGCTGAAAATAAAAGATAAATTAAAAAAAAGTTGCATCACAAAATAAAAAGACAAACTAAGAGATAAAGATCTCCAGACATAATAATAAATTTATGGATCAATACAAAAGACACTACAAAAAAAAAAAGTGAACATATTGTGGTCTTGGTCATCTTTGGAATGCTGTCCATCATAAAAAAAAAAAAAACATAATAAATATCATGGTCTTTCATGGTCTTGTCAAGTATTTCACTGAGCAATAGAAGTATAAATAAAGGTACACTTATTACAATTACAAAATTATATACTCTAGAAAATTAAAGCTAGTGTAAGGTAACATGAAGATCAATAGTAATGCGGGGACAGAGTAAAGAAGGAATGAGGAGGGAAGAATTGCAAAGAAAATACAGGAAATTGTGTGGGAAATTGATTTTCTTGCTCTAGATAATGCTGATTCTGACAAAAGGGTTTATCATATCACACAATCTACACTTGTGCATTTCATGCTGTATCAAGTACACACAGCAGAGCTATTGCAGATAATCCCAGAAATGACTTGGGAGGAACGTAGAGATACTGAAATGTTAGAGACTTGAAAATAGAACTGCACAAACACTAATTCTCTCTACTTTTTAGAGAAAATCGAAAAGAAGCAAAATCATCTTGTCCCCATCAACAGCAGAGGTTCCACCTTCCTCATGAACCTGCCCATTCTGTCCTACAAGTGTTTCAAGGACATCAGGGCTGGCGGGGAGTAGCCCAGGCCAATTCCTGGGGCTCACACACTACACAAGCTCTTGGACACCTCACACAACCTCTTTAATTTTGGGTATATGTTCAAAACTCTTTCTGGTGTAACATGAAACAAACACCCCAAGATGTGGGTAAATGTGTAAAAAGAGATTTTTTTAATTATATGATTTTCCAGAGGCCATAAGTAGGAGGAGGCAGCCTTTCAACGTATACCCTAAAGTGAGCTGACTACCTTCCAAAGAACTCCGCGATCACCCACGAAATCAGCCTGAGATCAGAATTCTACACGTCTGGATCTCTACTGGAGCAGAAGACGCCAGTGGGCAGGTAAAGCTGAGTAGCAAAGTCGGACTGATATCCGAAGATAAACAAAAGAGGGAGGGAGCCAACAGAGGCGACCCGCTGGAAAATAATACCCCAATATGAGAGTGCCCTGCACCTGGGGACCAGCATTAACTCGGGAGTCTGGTAGAAAGCACTCAAATAGAGCGAAGGATCACCTGGGGGAAATTGCAGGAATCAGGGTGTTAGAATCTGACTGAGCCACCAGCGTGCCTGAGAGTGCCTGGCGCCCGGCTCCCCTGAGGGGTTGGGAGCCTCGCCAGCCAACAAGCACAGCCTTTTTGCAGTCCCCACGTGAGTGCCCTGCCATGCCATCACAGTCCGAGTCGTGCCCTGCGCCCTCCCCTGAGAGAGGTGCACACAAATGCCAGCCGGGTTCTCTCAGACCCGCAAGACCAGGCACTCCCAGCCCAGGCCAGTGGGAAAATCTCAGTGTGTGATCGCTGCTTGGAACCTCTCTGGCAGTCTGGAGCTGCCCAGACAGCCGCTGCTGCCCTGGTTTTGGGTACAAGCAAAAAACCCTGAGTCCCCAGGGACCGCGACTGGGAACCTGCTCTGCCAGCGGCCAAAGGGGGATTTATTTGGGCTCTGCAGCCTGACTGAGGCTTCTCTCTGAGAGGGAGATCAGGGTGCAGTTTGCTTTCCTCTAAACCTACACAAACTATCAAAAGCGGTCAAGGTGAGAGAGAAAAAAAAAGTGAACAAATATAAAAACCTCCAGAGAACAAAAGCCTGAAAAAACCAGTTTCCTCAGAGCCCACCCCCTTGAGGGGACCAGGGAACTTAACTGAGAGAACATCATTGACTGAAAAACCATGTGGCAGGCCCCTCCCCCAGAAAACCAACCAGGAAAGGGAAAAAAGAAAAGACGATAAGAGAACAAACACCACTACTTCATAGGACAATTTTTATTATCAATTCAATCCCACTCTTCTGGCTCATTTTTTTATATAGTTAATTATTTATTATATAGATAATTTTTTAACCTATTTACCGTCACAGTGAGATGTCCAGTACATCAAATTCCATAATAACATTCTAACCTGAACTTTTTGATACATACACGTGTGTTTTCCTTTTGCATTTCTATATTTTAAATTTCTTTTTTTAAATTTTAGTTTAGTCTAGTTTATTCCTTTTTTTAATTTTTATTTTCTAATAATCATATAGAGTTAAACTTCAAGGTAATCCCCTTTCCCCAATCAATGCCACCCCTATAGATAAACCAATTCCTAATTCCCCCTTATCTTAGGAAAGTTGAGTCCTTTAACAAAGATATCAAGATACATCCAAGAAGAATCAAAACAACCTTCCTCACCCACACTGAGAATTTACAACCACTCTCCCATCTTTTTCTTCCACCAGTATTTCTGTGTTTTTGTGTTTGTCCTGATAGTATATAACTCTTACACTTGGGGTTCTTTTTGATGAGGTTCTTCCTTTATTTGCATATATATATGCAAATATATATATATATATATATATATATATTATTTTTTTCTCTTGTCATATACTTTTATTAGTCTTTTTGTTTGTCTGTGTCTCTTTGTATACTTCATAAATCTTACCTAGGGCCCATTTGGACTGAACCTTCTCTTTTATGTCACCTTTCTTTCCTGTCTCTCTCCCTCTCTCTTTTTTTTTTCTTTTCCTTTTCTTTTTCCTCTCATTTGGGTGGGGAACCCTGATTGCTCAGAAGCATTCCATGGTGCACCTTGACTGCACCACAGTCGATACACCCAGCTACACCCGTTCAGCCATCTCTCACCAAAATGACTAGGAGGAGGAATGCCCAACAGAAGAAGAATACAGAGGATGGACCTTCTGCAACAGAGCTAATGGATATCAACATAGACAATATGTCGGAAAGAGAATTCAGGCTAACAATTATCCAAGCAATAGCTAGGTTGGAGAAAGCCATGGGTGACCAAACAGAATTGATTAGGGCTGAACTGAAAACGACCAGAGATCATGTTTTCAATATTAGGGAAATGCTGAAAGCTACCAAGGATGAGCTTCACAATGCTCTCAATGAGTTCCAATCTAATCTAAATTCTCTCAACGCTGGAGTAACTGAGACAGAAGATAGAATTAGTGATCTGGGGGACAAACATATAGAGAGAAAGGATCAGGAGGAAGTCTGGAACAAACAGCTTAGAAGCTACGAAAACAGAATCATGGAAATAAATGGTGCCATGAAACGTAACAACGTCAGAATTATTGGAATCCCTCCCTGAAGGGGAGGAGAAAGAAAGAAGTCTAGAAGATATAGTGGAACAAGTTCTTCATGAAAATTTTCCAAATCTCGTGAATGGAACCAGCGTTCATGTACTAGAGGCTGAAAGGTTTCCCCCCAAGATTACAGATTCTTGAAAGTCCTAGAGACACCTAATAGTAAGAATGAAGAATTATAATTGTAGGCAGAACCTCTTGAAAGCAGCTAGGACAAAGAAGCTCCTTACGTACAGAGGAAAGCCCATCAGAATGTCAGACCTGTCCACAGAGACCTGGCAAGCCAAAAAGGGTTGGCAAGATATATAGGGCACTGAATGAGAAGAAAATGCAGCCAAGAATACTTTATCCAGCAAGACTGACATTCAAAATAGATGGAGAGATAAAGAGTTTCCAGGACGGGCAAGTCTTAAAAGAGTGTGCAACCACCAAGCCGATACTGCAGGAAATATTAAGGGGGCTTCTTTAAAGGAGGAAAAAGCCCAAGAATAGCATTGAACAGAAATATAGAGACAATCTACAGAAAGAAAGACTTCAAAGGTAACACGATGTCAATAAAAACATATCTATTAATAATCGCCCTCAATTTGAATGGCCTATATGTGCTCATAAAACGGCACAGGGTTGCAGACTGGATAAAACGACAGGACCTATCCATATGTTGTCTACAAGAGACCTATTTTGAACCTAAAGATACACCCAGACTGAAAGTGAAGGGATGGAGAAGCATCTTTCATGCCAATGGGCCTTAAAAGAAGGCTGGGGTAGCGATTCTCATATCAGACAAATTAGATTTTAAACTAAAGACTGTAGTCAGAGATCCAGAAGGACACTACATCATTCTTAAAGGGACTATCCACCAAGATGATCTAACAATTGTAAATATCTATGCCCCCAATATGGGAGCAGCCAATTACATAAGAAAACTGTTAATCAAGATAAAGAATCATATTGATACGAATACACTAATGTTTGGAGATCTTAACATGCCTCTCTCAGAAATAGATCATCAAAGCAGAAAATCAATAAAGAAACAAGAGCATTGAATGACACATTGGACCAGATGGACCTCATAGATATATGGAGAACATTCCACCCTAAAACAACAGAATACTCATTCTTCTCAAGTGCACATGGAACCTTCTCAAGAATAGACCAAATACTGGGTCACAAATCAGGACTCAACCGATACCAAAAGACTGAGATTATTCCCTGCACATTCTCAGATCACAATGCTTTGAAACTGGAGCTCAACCACAAGGAAAAGTTCAGAAGAAACTCAAACACCTGGAAGCTAAAGACCACCTTGCTTAAGAATACTTGGATCCACCAGGAGATCAAAGAAGAACTGAAACAATTCATGGAAACCAATGAGAATCAAGACACTTTGGTCCAAAACCTATGGGATACAGCAAAGGCGGTCCTAAGGGGTCCTAAGGGGGAAATACATAGCCATCCAAGCATCTCTCAAAAAAAATTGAAAAATCCAGAACACACCAGCTGTCTCTACACCTTAAAGAACTGGAGAATCAACAACAAATCAAACCAACTCCACACATAAAAAGGAAAACATCAAGATTAGAGCTGAGATCAATGAGGTAGAAACCAGAGATACAGTAGAACGTATCAATGAAACTAAAAGCTGGTTTTTTGAAAGAATCAATAAGATCGATAAACCATTGGCCACACTAATCCAAAAGAAAAGAGAGAAAGCTCAAATACATAAAATTATGAATGAAAAGGGAGAGATCACAACGAACACCAAGGAAGTAGAAACAATCATCAGAAGTTATTATCAACAGTTATATGCCAATAAGCTAAGCAACCTAGATGAAATGGATGCATTCCTGGAAAACTATAAACTCCCAAAATAAAATCAGGAAGAAATTGACAACCTGAATAGACCAATATCTAGTAACAAGATTGATGTGAGATTAAAAACCTCCCAGAAAACAAGAGCCCAGGACCTGATGGTTTCCCTGGGGAATTCTACCAAACTTTAAAAGAAGAAATAATACCTATTCTCCTGAAGCTGTTTCAAAAAAATGAAGCATAAGGAAAACTTCCCAACTCTTTCTATAAAGCCAGCATTACCCTGATCCCCAAACCAGGCAAAGACCCTACCAAAAAGGAGAATTTCAGACCAATATCACTGATGAATATGGATGCTAAGATTCTCAACAAGATCCTAGCCAACAGGATCCAACAGCACATTAAAAAGATTATCCACCATGACCAGGTGGGATTCATCCCTGGGCTACATTCACAAATCAATCAATGTGATAGAACAAATTAATAAGAGAAGAGAGAAGAACCACATGGTCCTCTCAATTGATGCAGAAAAAGCATTTGACAAAATCCAGCATCCGTTCCTGATTAAAACGTTTCAAAGTATAGGGATAGAGGGAACATTCTTGAACTTCAAGAAATTAAAATTTTTAAAAAAATAAAAAAAGTTAAAATCACTTGACAAGTTCTAGAATAAGAGTGCAATGCAATAAAGTTTGGAATGTTGTGATTAAAAAACACAATGATATATTACCTTACATGAGTTAGAAAGACTAAAATCAACAGGACAGGGAACAAGAAATTTTGGAGAGGATGTGGAGAAAAGTGAATGCTCTTATGCTCTTGGTGGGAATGCAGGCTGATACAGCCACTTTGGAAAACAGTGTCTAGGTTCTTCAAAACTTAAAAATAGGACTACCCTAAGATTCAGCAATTGCACTACTAGATATTTACCCCAAAGATACAGATGTAGTGAAAAAAGGGGCACATGCACCCCAATGTTCATAAGATTAATGTTCACTATAGTGAAACTGTGGGAGGAGCTGAGATGTCCTTCCATATATGAGTGGATAAAGAAGATGTGGTCCATATGTACAATGGAATATTACTCAACCATCAGAAAGGATGGATACTTTTATGGATGAATACTGTTATGTCAAGTAGAGTAAGTAAAGCAGAGAAAGATAATTATGCTATGGTTTCACTTCTATGTGGAACATAAGGAATAGTGAGGAGGACCACAGAGAAAGTCAATTATCATACGGTTTCACTTACTTGTGGATTATAAGGAATAACATGAGGGACATTAGGAGAGGGAAAGGAAAAGTGAGTTGGGGGAATTTGGAGAGGGATATGAAGCATGAGAGCCTGTGGACTCTGAGAAACAAACTGAGGGTTTGGGAGTGGAGGGGGTGGAGGGATGGGTGAGCCTGGTGGTGGGCATTAAGGAGGGCACGGATTGCATGGAGCTGTAGGTGTTGTGCATAAACAATGAATCTTGGAACACTGAAAAATAAAATAAAATAAAAAAGAAATCAGAGAGGGAGACAAACCATGAGAGACTCTGGATTCTGGGAAACAAACAAGGATTGCAGAAGTGAGGGTGGTGGGGGATGGGCAGCCAGGTGATGGGGTTAAGGAGGGCAGGTGATGTGGTGAGCACTGGGTGTTACACACAACTAATGAATCTTTGAACACTACATCAAAAACTAATCATGTACTATATGTTGGCTAAATGAACATTAAAAGAGAATATAGATTTTTTTTCACGTTTTTAAAAATTTTTTTCAGTGTTACAGAATTCATTGTTTATGCACCAAGGAAATAAGGGCTTTGACACACTGGACCAAATAGACTTCTTAGTTATTTATTTGGGCCCTTTTCCTTTCATTTTGAGAAACGAGGTAGAGGATTCCCAGGTGTATTGCGTTTTTTCCCCCAGAAGTATCACGTGACATGATGAGCACAGGGTTTTATACTGAACAGATGGATCGTTGATTATTATATCAGAAGTCAATGATGTACTATAACTTGGCCAATTGAATTAGAAAAAAAAAACATATACAGCTCCTGGTTTCTCTGATCTGTTCTGTGTTTCTTAGTTTCTATATAATCTTTTTCTGCTCTACTCTTGCTATTTCCTTCCTTCTGCTCTATTTAGGATTCAGCTGTTGCTCTTTCTCAATCATCTTTAGGTGTAATGTTAGGTTGTTTATTTAAGATTCTTCTTTCTTGAGGTGCTCCTGTATGCTGTGTATTTCTGTCCTGGGACCACCTTTGCTGCAGAGAAGTTACAGGATGGTGATAAAGGTTTTTTACTCTTTTCTTCGATTTAATTTTATTTTTTCAGTGGCGGTTTTATACTCGTGTGTGTGTGTGTGTGTGTGTGCGCACGTGTGTGATATTCTGGCTCTGTTGGAGGTTCATGTGATCCACAGTGAGTGCCAATGAGATTCTTATAAAGGTTTTGTTGACTTGCATCACGATATTTGTAATTTATTAGTATTTAAGGACAAGAGGAAAGTAATGTAACTGATTTTTTTTTTTTTTTTTTTTTGCATGTTAGTATATTTTTCTTCCTGTTACAACTAAGTTTCTAAGTCAGGGAGTGAATAGGTAAGCACAGAATAATGTCAAGGAGGCTCCCCTGGGAAAATTGCTCTATGGAGAGGAAACCCCAGACCCTGACAGGAAACATGCCCTAGACTCCATGTGCACCTGCTCCTGGGACCAAAGACAGAATTGGTGAGGAGTGTGCACCCTCTGCTGGTCTTATACCTTTGTAGTCTAAGGTTTGTGTCTGGGCTCACACTGTTATCCCCTCACTGTGTCTGTTGCACAGTAATACACGGCCGTGTCCTCGGTTCTCAGGCTGTTCATCTGCAGATACAGTGTGTTCTTGCCGTTGTCTCTGGAGATTGTGAATCGGTCCTTCACAGAGTCTGCATAGTATATGCTATTTCCATCACTCCTAATCCATGCAACCCACTGCAGCCCCTTCCCTGGAGCCTGGTGAATCCAGCTCATGTGGTAGCTACTGAAGGTGGATCCAGAGGCTGCACAGGAGAGTCTCAGGGACCCCCCAGGCTTCACCAGGTCTCCCCCAGACTCCACCAGCTGCACCTCACACTGGACACCTGCAGACACAAGACATCCTAGTCAGGAATCCATCACAAACTGATGGTATCTCTCACTCATATCCACTCACATCCTCAATGTCTTTTGTTCTCCAGAAATTACCTTTTAAAAGAGCAACAAGGAAAACCCAGCCAAGCACAAACTCCATGGTGAGTTCTGTGTTTTGACCAGATTAGTGAATGTAAACACCTGAAAATACCAGGGCTGGGACTCCTCTCCCAGCTGCATGGTCTGGGCTGGGCTGTTTTATTCAGTGGAGGGAAGACCCTATTTGCATGTTCTCTGAGTATATAGTTAGCTCCAGACTCAGGTTCAATTCTTTACAAGTTAAAAACAAAGATTGGGGATGCCTGGATGGCTCAGTTGGTTAGGCAGCTGCCTTCGGCTCAGGTCATGAGCCCGGCGTCCTGGGATCAAGTCCCGATTCGGGCTCCTTGCTCCGCAGGGAGCCTGCTTCTCCCTCTGACTCTGCCTTTCACTCTGTCTGCCTGTGCTTGCTCTCGCTCTCTCTCTCTCTCTGACAAATAAATAGATAAAATCTTTTTAAAAAAAAAAGATTGCATTGTTTCTGGATCGCTTCGTTTAGATGGCACTTTGACAATATGCAGTATTCTTTTTTTGTTGTTTTTTTAAAAAATGCATTTATTGGGTGCCTGGGCAGCTCAGTGGGTTAAAGCCTCTGCCTTTGGCTCAGGTCATGATCCCAGATTCCTGGGATCGAGCCCCCCATCGGTATTTCTATTTGTCCAGGAGCCTGCATCACCACCCCCCTCTCTCTGCCTGCCTCTCTGCCTACTTGTGATCTCTGTCTGTCTAATAAATTCAATCTTTAAAAACTGCATTTTTTGGTAGAAAATATTGGAAAAAGACATCAATATTATAAATTACCATTCAGTGTTAAGAATTCTATCAGAGCCAAGTTCAAATATACCTTTAATATATGAGTGAATAAACTTTGTAAAAGTACTAGGATTATCAGTTTCCAAGCTTTCTATTGTGTTCCATTGTCCTGTGTGTCTGTTTTTGTGCCAGCACCATACTGTTTTGATGACAAGAGCTTTGTAATCTAGCTTGAAATTGGAGTGTGGTAACTCCAGGTGGCTTAGTTGCCTGTTTGCTTTCTTTCTTTCATTTTTAAATTTCTTTTATTTATTTTAAATGTCTTTTCAGTGTTCAGAATTCTCTGTTTATGCACCACGCCCAGTGGTCCATGCAATACGTGCCCCATTTAGTACCCATCACCAGGCTTACCCAACCTCCCACCTCTCTCCCCTCCAAAACACTCAGTAGTTCCTCCGAGACCACAGTCTCTCATGGTTCATCTCCCCCTCCAATTTCTCCCAACTCCCTTCTCCTCTCCATCTCCCCATGTCCTCCGTGTTATTTCTTATACCCCACAAGTAAGTAAAACCATGTGATAACTATCTCTGCTTGACTTATTTCACTCAGCATAATCTCTTCCAATCCCATCCATGTTGATACAAAAGTTGGGTATTCATCCTTTCTGATGGAGGCACAATTCTCCATGTACATATGGACCACATCTTCCTTATCCATTCCTCCATTGAAGGGCATCTGGGTTCTTTCCACAGTTTGGCAACTGTGGCCATTGTTGCTATGAACGTTGTGGTACAGATGTTCCTTCTCTTCACTTGATACGTATATTTGGGGTAAATGCCCAGTAGTGTAATTGTAGGGTAATAGGGAAACTCTATTTTTAATTTCTGTTTCTTATTAACATAAAATGTACTTTTAGACCTAGGGGTACAGGTCTGCGAAACTATTTTTAGTTTCATAAAGAATCTCTACACTGTTTTCCAAAGTGGCTGCACCAACTTGCATTCCCACCAACAGTGTAAGAGGGGTCCCCTTTCTCCACATCTCCAACACTTGTTTACTATCTTGTTAATTTTGTCCACTTTAACTGGTGTTAAACTGGTGTTAACAGGTGTGAGGTAGTATCTCAATGTGGTTTTGATTTGAATCTCCCTGATGGCTAGTGATGATGAACCTTTTTTCATGTGTCTGTTAGCCATTTGTATGTCTTTATTGGAGAAGCGTCTGTTCATGTGTTCTGCCCATTATTTTTTGACATCATTATCCATTTAGTGTGTGTTGAGTTTGAGGAGTTCTCTATAGATCTTGGACATCAATCCTTTGTCTAACGTCATTTGTGAATATGTTCTCCCATTCCATGGGTTCCCTCTTTGTTTTGTTGACTGTTTTCTCTGAAGTACAAAAGATTTTGAAATTGACAAAGGTCCCAAGAGTTCATTTTCACTTTTGTTTCCTTTGCCTTCGGAGACATGTCTTGAAAGAAGTTGCAGTGGCTGATGTCGAAGAGGTTACTGCCTATGTTCTCCTCTAGAATTTTGGTAGATTCCTGCCTCACATTGAGGCCTTTTATCCATTTTGAGTTTATCTTTGTGTATGGTTTAAGAGAATGGCCAAGTTTCATTCTTCTACACAGCTGTCCAATTTTCCCAGCACCATTTATTGAAGAGACTGTTTCCCTTCCGCCCCCCTGGATATCTTTTCCTGGTCTGTTGAAGTTTATTTGATCGTAGAGTTGCAGGTCCATTACTGGGCTCTCTATTCTGTTCCATTGGTCTATGTTTCTGTGTTTGTGCCAGTACCATGATGTCTTTGTGACAATAAGTTTGTGGTATATCTTGAAATCAGGAAACATGATGCCTCCAGCTTGGTTTTTCTTTTCAACATTTCCTTAGCAATTTAGGGTGTTGTCTGATTCCATACAAGTTTTTGGGATTTTTTGTTCCAGCACAAAGTAATGAAAAATGTTCCATGCTCATGGATTGGAAGAATAAACATTGTTAAAATATCTATACTGCCCAGAGCAATCTGTACTTTCAGTGCCATCCCAATGAAAATTTAACCGGCATTTTTCAATACAAGGACTTTGAATGACACACTTGATCAGTCTGATTTCTTATATTATGCTTTAAATTATTTTAATTTAAATTCAGTTCAGTTAACACACAGGGCTTTACTGGTTTCAGAGGTAGATTTAGTGATTCATTGGTTGCATATAACACCGAGTGCTCATTCCATCAAGTGCCCTCCTTAATGTCCATCAGCCAGTTACCCCATCCCCCATAGCCACCTCTAGTTTAAACACAAAATTTTTACTATACTTTCAGGATTTGGATTGGGGAATGTCCATCCTAGAATTATAGCTTTATTTATTTATTTTCTCACAACATTATCTGCTTAAATTCTTTTTTTTTTTTTTGCTTAAATTCTTTTTAAAATTATGTTCAATTAGCTACCAAATAGTTCATCATTAGTTATTTTTACATCATTAATTTTTAATGTAGTGTTCAACAATTCATTATTTGTGTATAACTGCCACTGCTCCTCCCAGCATGTGCCCTCCTTATCTCCCATACCCAAGTTACCCCATCCCCTGACCCCACCCCTCCAAAATCATGTTTGTTTCACAGAGAAACATATTGATTTCTGGATTTATTTATTTATTTATTTTTAAGATTTTATTTATTTATTTGACAGACAGAGATCACAAGTAGGCAGAGAGACAGAGAGAGAGAGGGAAGCAGACACCCCACTGAGCAGAGAGCCTGATGCGGGGCTCAATCCCAGGACCCTGAGATCATGAACTGAGCCAAAGGCAGAGGCTTAACCCAAGGAGCCACCCAGACACCCCTCTGGTTTTATTTATTTGGGGCTTTCTCTTATCTTTTGATAAATCTAGGCAGAGGTTTCTAAATTTTATTTTATTTTTTTCCAAAGAACTAGACCTTGGTTTTTTTAATCTGTCCTGTCATTTTTTGGTTTTTATATTATTTATTTCTGCTCTAGTCTTTAGTATTTCCTTCCTTCTTCTGTATTTAGTCATTGTACTTTCTCTAGCTCCTTTAGATGTAATGTTAGGTGGTGTCTTTTAGATTTTTCTTGCTTCTTGAGGTCTTCTTGTATTCTGTGTATTTCTGTCTTAGGATCACCCTTGTTAATTAAGTAAAAGTGATGAAGGTTTTATACTTTTGTGTCAGTTTGTTTGGGTGAGTGTGTTTAATGTTCAGTCTCCACATCCACAACATACCTGGTGGGGTTTCACTGCTTTCTGATGTTGTCACTAACATTGATGCTCTGAGATTTGTTTAAGACAGTGACACCCTCTTCCAAAGACCCTTTCTTCTTTTACTTTGGATTGTTGATGCCTCTGTGCCCTCATGTGCAGCATGCACTTCATGCTCCTTCTATCAAGTTTTCACACTGAGCTGGGTGAACTGTGATGCATACTGAGTGCCTCTGGGATTCCTGTAAAGCTCAGTTGATGAGCTTCAGGATATTTGTGATTCATTGGTATTTAGGGACAGGAATAAACAACGTGAGTGACTCTGTATTTTGTGCATTTTGGTATAATTGTTTTCCCATTAGAATAAATTTTCGAAGTCAGAGGGTGAAGAGTTAAGCACAGAATCATGTGTGCAGAGAGGGCCCTGAGAGAAAGTGTTCTCTGGAGAGGAATCACCATATCCTGACAGGAAACTTGCCCATAACCACCATCTGCATCTTCTCCTGGGCTTAAAGACAGAATTGGTGAGCAGTGTGCCCCCTCTGGTGGTCCCTATCCTCTCCTACAGTGAGGTTTCTGTCTGGGCTCACACTGATGTCCCCTCACTCTGTCATTGCACAGTAATATATGGCTGTGTCCTTGGCTCTCAGACTGTTCATCTACAGAAACAGTATATTTTTGCCATTGTCTCTGGAGATAGTGAATCGGCCCTTCACAGAGTCAGTGTAGCTTTTGCTACTTCCATCATAGCTAATCCATGTGACCCACTGTAGCCCCTTCCCTGGAGCCTGGCGGTCTCAGCTCATGTGTTAACTCCTGAAGGTGAATCCAGAGGCGGCACAGGAGAGTCTCAGGATCCCCACCACTTCACCAGGTCTCCCCCAGACTCCTCAAGTTACACCTCACACTCGACACCTGAGGACACAAGACATCCTGGTTAGGAAATTGTTGCAGAACAGTTTCTCCCACTCATATTCACTCTCACACTCAAGGTCTTTTGTTCACCATGAATTACCTTTTAAAAAAGCAACAATGAAAACGCAGCCAAGCACCAACTCCATAGTGAGTTGCCTGTGTTGTCTTGATTACTGATTGGAACAGCTGGAAATCCTGGTGCTGGGGTTCCTCTCCCAGCTACACAGTCAGGGCTGGGCTGTTTTAGTCCACAGAAGGAAGGCCCTATTTGTATGTTCTTTGAGTATATAACAAATTTTCAAGGTAGCATCCTCATGATGGCAGAGACCTAGAGCAGTTCTGAAGGTCCTGGGGGAGTTTGGTCACCATGATGTCTTTGAGGAAACCGCACCCTTTTATTTTGTAATTTTGCTAGAGAAACTGCTTAAAACCCATTATCTTCCTTTTTTCACATATGCACCCCATCATCGTGATGTAGGTACCAATTTTACCAGTATTTTACAGGTGGGTATGTACGCTCTGCAGCACAGAATGTTTGTGTGAATTTCCAGGTAAGGACAGCAGGTGAAATTAAGCCCCAGTGTCTGTGTCTGTGCTCCTCACCATGGGATCTATTTGCTCCTTTAAACCTCCTGCAGGACAGAGCTGGACATGAGATTTGCAGGCTTCCTTAATTTCCAGAATTCCCAGCAGACTGATGTGTGGAGACCAGATCTTTCTGTCACAGAAACATAGAGACACTGAGAAGCTTTGACAGAGACTTACAGAACTACTGAAGACACTGTGGGTTACCAACAACCACAAGGGGCATTTACACCTGTTCTCTCTGTACACATCAATGGAAAACTTCAATAAACATAAAAGAATGGAATTATTTTTTAAATAATTAACATCAGAACACCTGAGATCAGAAAGTATGCTGTTAATTAAAGACAATTCTTCATTTCTGAAATGGAGATCATCGTACTTCTACATTCATATTTATTGGCATGAAGATATCAATTATATTTATCCCAATTCTTCACCCTTGGCAAGTTTGATTATTGCCATTTTGATGGTTTAATCAAAACATGTAGGACTCTTCTCTATTTCCAGAGATTTACAAACTGTTTACTGCATTTCTGTCTGGGAGAAGTTAACAGAACATTTAGCTAGAAACCCTAGAGAGGAGACCAGCCATCAAACAACCTCTTGTCCTGGATCTTGAGCTCCATGCTTCTTGAGTCAGAGGGACTGTGAGTGCACCCTGTTGGTCTTAGTACAGCAGCAGGTGTCACAGCAGGTTTCACAGACCTTGCAGAGATACAGGGACTCCTCTTTTCCCTTCCCCATTTATCCAGCACGTGAGGAGTTATTCTCTCAGTGTAACTACTACAGACTGTCCTGTTGAAACGACATGTCCTCATACTTACCTCCTTTACTTCAGCTCCTCACTCAGCTCCTTAGGCCACAACATCCAACTATATTTATTGTATTCAGAGGTGAGCAGGAATCTTGGATCAGTTCCCTGTGAACTATAAGGTGGCCACACACCGTGAGGTCTTTCCCTTCTGTTGGTAAAAATTCGTAGTTTCTATTGTATGGGAAATGTCTCCTGTCTCAGTAAGGGGAGGGTCAGCTGTTTTCCTTGGAGGATTAGTCCTAGAAACCACGTCTCTATATGTTTCCAATTATATTTGATGTGAATCACTAATGAAGTTGCCATTGATCTGAGAATTGTGTTCAGCAGGTATTGGATTTTAGTCATTCAGGTAGGTATGAGGTGACATCTTGCCATGGTTTTGATTTGTACTTCCCTGATGATGACTGATGTTTAGCATCTTTTAATGTATCTGATAGTCATCTGGATGTCTTCTTTCAACAAGTGTTTACTCCTTTCTTCTGACCATTCCCTAACTGCATTTCTTGGGTGTTGATTGTAGTAAAGTCTTTATAGATTATGGCTATTAAACTTTATCAGATATGTCTTGTGCAAATATCTTCCCACAATTATGACTCATATGTGGAATTTATGAAGGAAAACAGATGAACATGAGGGAAGTGGGAAAAGAAAAAAATGTGGGAGGGAAACAACCACAAGTGACTCTTAGTAACAGAGAACAAACCGCAGGTTGTTGGAGGGAGACGAGTGAGGATTGGAGAGATGGATGATGAGCATGAAAGAAGGCACCAGTTTTGATGAAAACTAGGTGTTGTATATAAGGATGAATCAGTGAATTATACTCCAGAAACCAATATTACACTGTGTGGTAACTAATAAAATTTAAAGTAAAAATAATAAGAAAAAAGCAGCAGGTCCTGGAATACATGTGTGGTGTCAGGCAGTAAGGACCAGGGGAACAACACATCGTCAACATGCATCCTCAAGCTTGGGCTTGTTCCCTGAGGAGGAATGGGAGGTGCAAGGGAAGGCCAGCTGACACTTGTCCATGCTTCATGAGTTTTGAGATGCACTTCTGTGATCCAGCCTGTCCCAGGAGCTCAGGACGACCACACTTGGGCTGGATGTGGGATGCAGGGTGTTTGGACAGCTGCCAGTGAGGTGTGGGCACAGACGAGTTAGGAAATGCCAACCCATACTACACCGCACAGACAGTCATAACTGTTTTAGATAATTATGTCCACAACCGGTCAGGGAGAAAATGGATAAATGCAAAAGTTGAGTGTCATTACTCTAGATCCCAATGGTTATGACATTTGGGACATAATTTCTCTCTTTCTACCTAAATTAGAGAAACTATTCAAATTATTCTGAAACTTTAAAAACACTCACTCAATGGGGCGCCTCACTCACTCAACATGTGAGTGTAGATTTTCTGTATTAGCGGTCAAAAATGCCTGCTTTAATTGTTTTATTTTAGAAAAAAAAAACACACCACATAATACAGAGAATCATAAATTTTTGAAATGTAAAATGCAATGGTGACAAGCATACACACCACATGATTTCACACTGTAGCATCTCCAACAGAGTCTCATTTCTTCTACCACACCTGACACGTGGACCAGCCCTTTCATGTTCAGGGCCTCAGGACTGGACCTTAGTCTTGCCCCTCATAGGATGTCATCTGCACCTTTCCAAGAGCTTCCTGGTGTTACTGGTTTAACCGAGTAGAGTTGAGATACATAGAGTATGTTAATGTTTGCTGGTTGTGTTGTTCTATTCTTCTGTCATATACAAAGGACATAAACAGAAGGCAACTATACAAAAACTAAAATAAAGTAAATGAACAGTCAAGAAGCAAAATTTAAAAATAGACAAGTAACTCCCTAACCCTACAAGCTATAAAACCTTGAACAGTGTGGAGATTCCTCAAGAAATTAAAAATAGAGCTTTCCTATGACCCTGCAACTGCACTACTGGGTATTTACCCCAAAGATACAGATGTAGTGAAAAGAAGGGCCATATGTACCTCAATGTTCATAGCAGCAATGGCCACGGTCGCCAAACTGTGGAAAGAACCAAGATGCCCTTCAATGGATGAATGGATAAGGAAGATGTGGTCCATATACACTATGGAATATTATGCCTCCATCAGAAAGGATGAATACCTAACTTTTGTAGCATCATGGACGGGACTGGAAGAGATTATGCTGAGTGAAGTAAGTCAAGCAGAGAGAGTCAATTATCATATGGTTTCACTTATTTGTGGAGCATAACAAATAGCATGGAGGACATGGGGAGTTAGAGAGGAGAAGGGAGTTGAGGGAAATTGGAAGGGGAGGTGAACCATGAGAGACTATGGACTCTGAAAAACAATCTGAGGGTTTTGAAGGGGGGGGGTGGGAGGTTGGGGAAACCAGGTGGTGGGTATTAGAGAGGGCACGGATTGCATGGAGCACTGGGTGTGGTGCAAAAACAATGAATACTGTTATGCTGAAAAGAAATAAAAAATTTTAAAAAATTAAAAAAAAAATAGAGAAGCAAAAGAAAAACACGGGTATATGTATCAAAATGTTCAGGTTAAAAGTTTCTTATGGAATTTGATGTACTGGACATCTCACTGTGATGGTAAATAGGTTAAAAAATTATCTATATACGTTCTAGACACTATCATATGATCTCCCTGATATGAGGAAGTGGTGATGCAACATGGGGGCTTAAGTGGGTAGGAGAAGAATCAATGAAACAAGATGGGATTGGGAGGGAGACAAACCATAAGTGACTCTTAATCTCACAAAACAAACTGAGGGTTGCTGGGGGGAGGGGGGTTGGGAGAAGGGGGTGGGGTTATGGACATTGGGGAGGGTATGTGCTTTGGTGAGTGCTGTGAAGTGTGTAAACCTGGTGATTCACAGACCTGTACCCCTGGGGATAAAAATATATGTTTATAAAAAATAAAAAATTAAAAAAAAAACATGTAAAAAATTATCTATATTAAAAAATGAACCAAAATAGTGGAAACCAGTTAAAATAAAAGTTGTATCTATGAAGTAGTGGTGTTTGTTCTCTTGTCATCTTCCCCCCACCCGGTTGGTTTTCTGGGGGAGAGGCGTGCCACGTGGGTTTTCAGTCAATGATGTTCCCTGAGTTAAGTCCTCCTGCCCCCCTCAAGGGGGTGGGCTCTGAGGAAACCGGTTTTTCAGGCTTTTGTTTTCTGGAGGTTTTGATGTTTGTTCACTTGTTTTCTCTCTCCTTGACAGCTTTTGATGGTTTTTGGAGGTTTAGAGGAAAACAAACTGCATCCCAACCTCTCTCTAAAAGAGAAGCTCAGTCTGTTCCCCTCTAGGTGCCCCAGAGTACATAAGTTCCCCCTGGACTGCTGGCAGAGCAGGTTCCAAGTCGCAGTCCCTGGGGACACAGGATCTAGTGCTTGTACCCAAAACCATGGCAGTGGCGGCTGTCTGGGAAGCTCCAGACCGCCAGAGAGGATCCAAGCAGTGATCGCACACTGAGATTTTCCCGATGGCCTGGGCTGGGAGTGCCTGGTCTTTCTGGGTCGAGAGCACCAGGCTGGTGCCTGCGCACACCTCTCTCAAGGGAGGGTATGGGGCTTGCGCGTCTCAGACTCTGATACCACGGTGAGGTGTTCTGCTGTCTGGCGAGGCTCCCAGCCACTCAGGGGAGCCAGACCCCATATGTTCTCGGGAGTGCTGGTGGCTCAGGGACCAAGACCTGGTTTCTCCACCACACTCTCTCTAGTTCAGGGCCAGAGGTGTCTCTCCTTGGTCCGGGGTCTTAAGCCCTTTACCCTACTGGCCTGATTCCCACAATTTCTCCCCATGATCCTTTGCTCTTTTTGAGTGCTTTCAACCAGACTCCAAGTTAATGCTGGTCCCCAGACGTATTGGGGTATTACTTTCCAACCAGTTGCCTCTGGTTGCTCCCTCCCCCTTTCGCTTATCTTCAGATATTAGTCTGACATTCCCAATCTGCTTTACTTGCCCACTGGCATCTTCTGCCCCTGTAGAGATCCAGACATGCGTAATTCTGATCTCAGGCTGATTTCATGGGTGATTGAAGTTCTTTGGTAGGTAATCAGCTCACTTTAGGGTACAGGTTGAAACGGCGCCTCCTCCTACTTTCCCACTATCCCGTCTTGTCCCCTTGGCTAATTGATTTATAAAAAATGAATGAGACCCTGGTTTCTTTCACCTCTTCTGTTGTTTCCTAGTTTCTATATAATTTACTTCTGCTTTAATCTTGCTATTTCCTTCCTTCTGCTATATACAGGTCTCAGTTGATTTTTTTCTAGCCCCTTTAGGTGTAATGTTTGTGGTTTATTTGATATCTTTCTTGCTTCTTGAAGTCTTCCTGTATGCTGTGTATTTCTGTCTTAGGACCACTTTTGCTTCAGAGAAATTACATGATTGTGATAGAGGTTTTATACTCGTGTGTGTGTGTGTATGTGTCTGTGTGTGTGATCATCTGGCTCTGCTGGAGGTTTTTGTGATCCACAGTGAGTACCACTGTGATTACTTTAAAGGTTTTGTTACCTGCATCAGGATATTTGTAATTTATTGGTATTTAAGGACAAGAGTTAACTAATATACTTGACTCTGTATTTTGTGCTTGTTAGTATATTTGTCTTCCTGCTACAACTAAGTTTCTAAGTCAGAGAGTGAATAGGTAAGCACAGAATAATGTCAAGGAGGCTCCCTTGAGGAAACTGCTCTATGGAGAGGAAACCCCAGACCCTGACAGGAAACCTGCCATAGCTTCCATCTGCACCTGCTCCTGGGAGTAAAGACAGAATTGGTGAGTAGTGTGCACCCTCTGCTGGTCTGATACTCTTTCAGTTTGAGGTTTGTATCTGGGCTCACACTGAGAGCCCCTCACTGTGTCCTTCACACAGTAAGGTCGTGTCCTTGGCTCTCAGGCTATTCATCTGCAGATACAGCATGTTTTTGCCATTGATTCTGGAGATGGTGAATCAGCCCTTCACAGAGTCTGCATAGTATGTTTTACTTCCATCATCCCAAATAACTGCGACCCACTGTAACCCCTTCCCTGGAGCCTGGCAGACCCAGTTCATGTCATAGTTACTGAAGGTGAATCCAGAGGCTGCACAGGAGAGTCTCAGGGAACCCCCAGGCTTCATCAGGTCTCCCCCAGACTCCACAAGCTGCACCTAGCACATGACACCTGTAGACACAAGACATTCCAGTCAGGAATTTGTCACACCCCTATGGTTTCTCTCACTCATATCCACTCACATCCTCAATTTCTTTTGTTCTCCAGAAATTACCTTTTAAAAGAGCAACAAGGAAAACCCAGCCAAGCACAAACTCTGGTGAGTTCTCTGTGTTCTGTCCTGCTCAGTGAATGTGGACAGGTAGAAATGCCAGGCCTGGGGCTCCTCTCCCAGCTGCATGGTCCGATAGGGGCAGTTTTATTCAGAGGAAGGAAGACCCTATTTGCATATACTCTGAGTATATTCTTAGCACCAGAAGTAGGTTCAATTCTTTACAAGTTAAAAACAAAGATTCCATTGTTTGTAGATCACTTTGTTTAGATGGCACTGTGTCAGTATGTAGTATTTTAACATAAGAACAGAATTGTCTTTTCTTCTTTTTCCTATTACAGCATTTTAAAAATTGTTTTGCTATGTTACTCACTATATAGCACATCATTAGTTTTTGATTCATTGTTTTTTGTGTAACACCCAATGCACTTTGCGACCTGTGCCTTCCTTAATACCCACCACCAGGCTCATCCATCCCCTACCCTCCTCCATTCTAAAACACCCAGTTTGTTTCCTGGAGTCCGTAGTCTCTTATGGTTCATCTGTCACTCTGATTTCTCCCCTTCACCCCTTCCTTCTGCTAATGTCCTCCATGGTATTCCTTATGTTGCACAAATAAGTGAAATCATATGACAATTGGCTTTCTATGTTTGACTTATTTCACTCAGCATAATCTCCTCCACTGCTATCCATGTTGAATCAAAAACTCAGTATTCATCCTTTCTGATGGCTGAGTAATATTCTATTGTATATATGGACCACATCTTCTTAATCCGTTCATCCATCGAAGGGCATCTTGGCTCTTTCCACAGTTTGGTTATTGTGAACAATCCTGCTATGAACATTAGAATGCATGTAGTCCCTTTTTTCCGCTACATCTGTATCATGGGATAAATACCCAGTAGTGCAATGGCTGGATCATAGGTTGCTCTCTTTTTTAAATATTTATGTATTTATTTATCTCTATTTTTAATTTTTTTATCTTGTTATGTGTTTTATTTTATTCACCATGGAGTGTAGCTCTATTTTTAATTTTTTGAGGAAACTCCACACTGATTTCCAAACTGGCTTTACCAATGTACATTCCCACCTACAGTGTAAGAGGGATCCCTTTTCCCTGTAACTTCTCCAACATTTACTGCTTCTTACCTTGTCGATTTTTTCCACGGAGTTTTCTTATCATTTATTTGTGCATTTTAAAAAGTCTTTCATTAATGTAGACTGATTATAAATTATTTTACCCCTTTAATGATGTTTAGTCCTAATTATTTTATTTATGGTCACCAGCGTAAATGAAATTATTTTGTTAATTTTATTTTAGATAATTTCTTGTTAATGTATGGAAGCATTGCTTTATTTTGCATTTTGATTTTGTATGCTGAAGTTTCCTTGAAATCATTAAAAAAAAATCTAAGATTTTTCTTTTACGAAGTTTGTGGGCTTTGACTATTTATAAGACCATGTTGTATGGAGACAAATAGTTTTTTCTTCTTGTCTATTGATTTTAATATCTTTCATTTTTTTACTGCCAATCTCTTTGCAAAGGTTTTCCAGGTGAGGGCCAGAAAGTTTTCCCTTCTTTTCTTCTGGGTTTTTGGCCTAATAACTCAATGGACATAGACCAGGTCTAAGGGGAAAATGAATTTCAGGTTGCATGTGCAATAAGCTCCCAAAAATATGCCACCTAGAGAATGACCAAAGTAGGCAGGACTTGTGCCTCTTAGATAACCAAGCATTGGATTTGTGAAGATTTGATGCAAAGATTTGGGTTTGGGTTAGTAAATTAGTGAAGAACGAACAAGATTTATTTGCACAGTGTTATGGGTCCCAAGGTCCTTGTTGTGTGGCTGAGGATGGTTTTCCCCTCCTGGTACAGGGAAGAGAACTTTCCCACAGATTTGTTTCTTGCTGTTAGTGGGCAAAGGAGGCTCAGTCTGTCTGTTCACTGGCATGTTCTCAAGTGAATTTCATTCACAATAACCCAGGGACCAGATGACACACTGGGATTGCACATTTTATTCTCCTTCATGATACCATGTTGAATCCTTATGGTAAGGATGAGCAATCTTGCCTGGATGTGACAAGGAAAGGCATCATGTTTTCACTGTTGAATATTGTGTCAGGTGTATTAGGCTTTTCATATATGACCATGATTATGTGGAAGTAATTTCCTTCTGTTTTTCAGTAATTGAGATTTTTAAGTGATAAACATGTGTTGAATTTTTTCAAACGGTTTTAGGCATCGATGCAGAGGATGATGTAGATTCAATCCTTCACTCTGTTGATGCAGTTTGTCCCATTTATTGATCTGTGTGTGTTGAAGGAACCTTGCATCAGAGGGATGATTCACGCTAAGTCACCATGTACGATCATTTCAGTGTGCATTTGTGTTCAGTCGGCCAGGATTTTTGCAGGTATGTTCATGGGAGATAATAACCTGAACTTTCCCTTCTTGTGTGGTCCTTGCCTGGCTTTGGTGTTGAAGTAATGCTGGTGTCATACAATGAATTGGGGCATATTTATTTCTCATCAGTTTTTTGGAAGAGATTGTAGTGTATTAGCCTTAATTTTTCTTTAAATATTTATCTTCCATAGAGAAAACCATCTGATGTTGGAATTTTTTTTTGTTCTTTGATTTTCTTGTTTTTTTTTTGTTTTGTTTTTTTGAGCCTGAAGGTTTTATTTTATTTTATTTCTGTAATTTAAATTCAATTAAAGGAGGGGGAGAAGATGGTGGAGAAGTATGAGACACTGTTTCAAGTGGTCCCCTAAAGTGAGCTGGTTATCTACCAGAACACTCTGAACACCCATGAAATCAGCCTGAGATGTAGGATTATACACTTCTAGATCTCTACAGGGGCAGAAGACGCCAGTGGGCAGGCAAAGCAGAGTGAGAATGGAGGACTGATATCGGAAGATAAACAAAAGGGGGACGGAGCCACCAGAGGCGACTGGTTGGAAAGTAATACCCAATAGGAGCAAGAGTGCCCTGCGTCTGCGGACCAGCATTAACTTGGAGACTGGTTGAAAGCACTCCAAAAAAGCAAAGGATCGCGGGGGAGGGGGGGAATTGTGGGAATAGGGGAGGCTAGGGGCAGGGGCTTAAGTCCCTGGTTCCAGGACAGCCTCCCCTGGCGCTGAGGCAGAGAGAGCATAGCGGAGAAACCAGGTCTTGGTCCCTAAGCCACCAGCGCGCCCGAGAATGTGGTGGGTTCTAGCTCCTGTGAAGGGATGGGAGCCACGTGCGAGTCGTGCTACAAAGCCTGAGATACGCGCGCAGGTCCCTCATACTCCCCTGAGAGAGTTACAAAGGCCTAGCCGGCGCTCTTTGACCCGCGCCATTGTTTCAGAGCCTAAGACGTGCGTCCCAATCTCTCTCCTGACAGAGGTGCGCAAAAGCCCAACCTCGTGCATTTGCCCCGTTCTCAGTGCCTGAGATGCGCGCGCGACCCATAGCCACTCCTGAAAGAGGTGCACGCAAGCCGGACACTCTTAGACCCAGAAAGACCAGGCACTCCAAGCCCCAGCTAGTGGGAAAATCTCAGTGTGCGATTGCTGCTTGGAACCTCTCTGGCGGTCTGGAGCTCCCAGACAGCCGCCATTGCCTTGGCTTTGGGTACAAGCAAAAGATCCTGCATCCCCAGGGACCTCGACTTGGAACCTGCTCTGCCAGCAGCCAGTGGGGAACTTATTTAGGCTTTGCAGCCAGACTGAGGCTTCTCTCTGAGAGGGAGATCAGGGTGCAGCTTGTTTTCCTCTAAAACTACAAAAACCATCAAAAGCGGTCAAGGCGGGGGTGTGGGAGGTTGGGGTACCATGTGGTGGGTATTATAGAGGGCACGGATTGCATGGAGCACTGGGTGTGGTGAAAAAATAATGAATACTGTTTTTCTGAAAATAAATAAATTAAAAAATATATAACTCAAAAAAAAAAAAAAAAAAAAGCGGTCAAGGTGAGAGAAAAAAAAGGGAACAAACATAAAAACCGCCAGAGAACAAAAGCCCGAAAAAAACCAGTTTCCTCAGAGCCCACCCCCTTGAGGGGGGCGGGAGGACTTTAACTCAGGGAACATCATTGACTGACAACCCACCTGGCAGGCCCTCCCCCAGAAAACAAACCAAGAAAAAAAAAAAAAAAGGACTACAAGAGAACAACCACTACTTCATAGGAAAACTTTTATTTTTCACTCGTTACCACTATTCCGGTTCTTTTTTTTTTTTTTTTTTTAACCTATTTACCATCACAGTGAGCTGTACAGTACATCAAAATTCCATAATACCCTTCTAACCTGAACATTTTGATACATACACCTATGTTTTTCTTTTGCACTTCTATTTTTTGAATTCCTTTTTTTAAATTTTAGTTTAGTTTAGTCTAGTTTATTCCTTTTTATTTTATCTTCTAATATTCATATAGAGTTAAACTTCAAAGTAATCCCCTTTCGGAACCCTCCTATACTGTTGGTGGGAATGCAAGCTGGTGCAGCCACTCTGGAAAACAGCATGGAGGTTCCTCAAAATGTTGAAAATAGAACTGCCCTATGACCCAGCAATTGCACTATTGGATATTTACCCTAAAGATACAAACGTAGTGATCCAAAGGGGCATGTGCACCCGAATGTTTATAGCAGCAATGTCCACAATAGCCAAACTATGGAAAGAACCTAGATGTCCATCAACAGATGAATGGATCAAGAAGATGTGGTATATATACACAATGGAATACTATGCAGCCATCAAAAGAAATGAAATCTTGCCATTTGCGACAACATGGATGGAACTGGAGCATATCATGCTTAGCGAAATAAGCAGAGAAAGACAACTATCATATGATCTCCCTGATATGAGGAAGTGGTGAAGCAACATGGGGGCTTAAGTGAGTAGAAGAAGAATCAATGAAACAAGATGGAATTGGGAGGGAGACAAATCATAAGTGACTCTTAATCTCACAAAACAAAATGAGGGTTACTGGGGGGAGGGGGGTTGGGAGAAAGGGGGTGGGGTTATGGACATTGGGGAGGGTATGTGCTTTGGTGAGTGCTGTGAAGTGTGTAAACCTGGTGATTCACAGACCTGTACCCCTGGGGATAAAAATATATGTTTATAAAAAAATAAAAAAATTAATTAAAAAAAAGTAATCCCCTTTCCCCAAACAATACTACCCCTATAGGTAAACCAATTTTTAATCCACTTTATCTTAGGAAAGTTGAGTCTTTAACAAAGATATCAAGATACATCCAGGAAGAATCAAAACAACCTTCCTCGCACACACTGAGAATTTATAACCACTCTCCCATCTTCTTCATCCACCAGTGTTTCTGTGTTTTTGTGTTTGTCCTGATAGCATATAATCTTACACTTGGGGTTATTTTTGACGAGGTTCTTCCTTTATTTGCATATATATATATTTTTTTCTCTTGTCATATACTTTTATCAGTCTTTTTGTTTGTCTGCTTCATAAATCCTACCTTGGGTCCCATCTGGGCTGAACCTTCTCTTTCACCTTCCCTTTTTTTCCTGTCTCTCTCTCTCTCTCTCTTTTATTTTTCTCTTTCTTTTTCTTTTCTTTTTTCTCCTATTTGGGTGGGGAATCCTGGTTGCTCAGAAGTGTTCCAGGGTGCACCTTGACTGCACCATGGTTGATACATCCAGCTACATCTGCTCAGTCATCTCCCACCAAAATGACTAGGGGGAGGAATGCCCAACAGAAGAAAAATACAGAGGATGGAACTTCTGCAACAGAGCTCATGGCTATCAACATAGACAATATGTTGGAAAGAAAATTCAGACTAACAATTATCCAGGCCATAGCTAGGGTGGAGAAAGCCATGGATGACCAAACGGAATTGATTAGGGCCGAGCTGAAAGCGATGAGAGATGATGTTCACAATGTTAGGGCGGAGCTGAAAGCTACCAGGGCTGAGGTTCACAATGCTCTCAATGAGTTCCAATCTAATCTAAACTCTCTCAAAGCTAGGGTAACTGAGGCAGAAGATAGAATTAGTGATCTGGAAGACAAACAGATAGAAAGGATCAGGAGGAAGCCTAGAACAAACAGCTTAGAAACCACGAAAAAAGAATCAGGGAAATAAATGATGCCATGAAGCGTTCCAACTTCAGAATAATTGGACTCCCCAAGGGGGAGGAGAAAGAAAGAAGTCTAGAAGATATAGTGGAACAAGTCCTTCATGAAAAATTTCCCAATCTCGTGAATGGAACCAGCGTTCATGTACTAGAGGCTGAATAGTCTCCACCCAAGATTATACATTCCAAAAAAAATCATGACACCTGATAGTCAAATTGAGGAATTATAATTGTAGGTATAATCTCTTGAAAGCTGCTAGGGGAAGAGGCTCTTTACTTACAGAGGGAAGCCCATCAGAATAATGTCAGACCTGTCCACGGAGACCTGGCAAGCCAGAAAAGGCTGGCAAAATATAATCAGGGCACTAAATGAAAAGAACATGCAGCCAAGACTGCTTTACCCAGCAAGACTGACATTCAAAATGGATGGAGAGATAAAGAGTTTCCAAGACAGGCAAGGCTTAAAAGACTATGCAACCACCAAGCTGACACTGCAGGAAATATTAAGGGGGATTCTATAAAAGAGGAAATATCCTAAGAATAGCATTGAACAGAAATATAGAGACAATCTACAGAAAGAAAGACTTCAAAGCTAACTCGATGTCAATAAAAACGTATCTATCAATAATCACTCTCAAGGTGAATGGCCTAAATGTGCCCATCAAATGGCACAAGGTTACAGATTGGATAAAACGACAGGACCCATCCATATGTTGTCTACAAGAGACCCATTTTGAACCTAAAGATACAAACAGACTGAAAGAGAGGGGATGGAGAAGCATTCTTCATGCCAATGGGCCTCAAAAGAAGGCCGGGGTAGCGATTCCCATATCAGATAAATTAGATTTTAAACTAAAGACTGTAGTCAGGGATACAGAAGGACACTACATCATTCTTAAAGGGACTATCCACCAAGATGATCTAACAATTGTAAATATTTATGCTCCCAATATGGGAGCAGCCAATTACTTAACAAAACTGTTAATCAAGATAAAGAGTCATATTGATATGAATACACTAATCGGTGGAGAACTTAACATGCCTCTCTCAGAAATAGACAGATCATCGAAGCAGAAAATCAATAAAGAAACAAGAGCATTGAATGACACATTGGACCAGATGGACCTCATACATATAGACAGAACATTCCACCCTAAAACAACAAAATACTCATTCTTCTCAAGTGCACATGGAACTTTCTCAAGAATAGACCACATACTGAGTCACAAATCAGGACTCAACTGATACCAGATGACTGAGATTATTCCCTGCATATTCTCAGATCACAATGCTTTGAAACTGGAGCTCAATCACAAGGAAAAGTTCAGAAGGAACTCAAACACCTGGAAGCTAAAGACTACCTTGCTTAAGAATGCTTGGATCAACCAGGAGATCAAAGAAGAACTGAAACAATTCATGGAAACCAATGAGAATGAAGACACTTTGGTCCAAAACCTATGGGATACAGCAAAGGCGGTCCTAAGGGGGAAATACATAGCCATCCAAGCCTCCCTCAAAAAAATTGAAAAATCCAGAATACACCAGCTGTCTCTATACCTTAAAGAACTGGAGAATCAACAACAAATCAAACCAACTCAACAAATAAGAAGGGAAATCATCAAGATTAGAGCTGAGATCAATGAGGTAGAAACCAGAGATACAGTAGAAGGTATCAATGAAACTAGAAGCTGGTTTTTTGAAAGAATCAATAAGATCGATAAACCATTGGCCACAATAATCCAAAAGAAAAGAGGGAAAGCCCAAATTCATAAAATTATGAATTAAAAGAAAGAGATCACAACGAACACCAAGGAAGTAGAAACAATTATCAGAAGTTATTACTAACAGTTATATGCCAATAAGCTTAGCAACCTAGATGAAATGGATGCATTCCTGTAAAACTATAAACTACCAAAATTGAACCGGAAGGAATCGCCAACCAGAATAGACTGATATCTAGTAACGAGGTTGAAGCAGTGATCAAAAACCTCCCAGAAAACAAGAGCCCAGGACCTGACGGATTCCCTGGGGAATTCTACCAAACTTTCAAAGAAGAAATAACACCTATTCTCCTGAAGCTGTTTCAAAAAATTGAAGCAGAAGGAAACTTCCAGGCTGTTTCTATGAAGCCAGCATTACCCTGATCCCCAAACCAGGCAAAGACCCTACCAAAAAAGGGAGAATTTCAGACCAATATCACTGATGAATATGGATGCTAAGATTCTCAACAAGATCCTAACCAACAGGATCCATCAGCACATTAAAAAGATTATCCACCATAACGAGATGGGATTCATCCCTGGGCTACAAGGATGCTTCAACATTCGCAAATCAATCAATGTGATACAACAAATTAATATGAGAAGAGAGAAGAACCACACGGTCCTCCTAATTGATGCAGAAAAAGCATTTGACACAATCCAGCATCCGTTCCTGATTAAAATGCTTCAAAGTATAGGGATAGAGGGAACACTCCTGAACTTCATCAAATCTATGAAAGACCCACAGCAAATATCATCCTTAATGGGAAAAAGCTTGCAGCCTTCCCTTTGAGATCAGGAACACGACAAGGATGCCCACTTTCACCACTCTTGTTCAACATAGTATTAGAAGTCCTAGCAACAGCAATCAGACAACAAAGAGAAATAAAACGTATCCGAATTGGCAATGAAGAAGTCAAACTCTCTCTTCGCAGATGACATGATTCATTATATGGAAAATCCAAAATACTCCATCCCCAAACTACTAGAACTCATACAGCAATTCAGCAACGTGGCAGGATACAAAGTAATGTGCAGAAATCAGTGGCTTTCTTATACACTAACAATGAAAATACAGAAAAGGAAATTAGAGAATCGATTCCATTTACTATAGCACCAAGAACCATAAGATACCTGGGAATAAACCTAACCAAAGAGGTAAAGGATCTGTACTTGAGGACCTACAGAACACTCATGAAAGAAATTGAAGAAGACACAAAAAGATCGAAGACCATTCCATGCACTTGGATCGTAAGAATAAACATTGTTAAAATGTCTATAGTGCCTAGAGCAATCTATATTTTTAATGCCATTCCGATCAAAAATCCACTGGTATTCTTCAAAGAGCTGGAGCAAATAATACAAAAATTTGTATGGAATCAGAAGAGACCCCGAATCGCTAAGCAAATGTTGAAAAACAAAAATAAAACTGGGGGCATCATGTTACCCGATTTCAAGCTTTACTACAAAGCTGTGATCACCAAGACAGCATGGTACTGGCATAAAAACAGGCACATGGACCAGTGGAACAGAATAGAGAGCCCAGATATGGACCCTCAACTCTTAGTCAATTAATCTTCGACAAAAGAGGAAAAAATATACAGTGGAAAAAAGACAGTCTCTTCAATAAATGGTGCTGGGAAAACTGGGCAGCTATATGTAGAAGAATGAAACTCGACTATTCTCTTACACCATACACAAAGATAAACTCAAAATGGAAAAAAGACCTCAACGTGAGACAGGAATCCATCAGACTCCCAGAGGAGAACATAGGCAGTAATCTCTTCAATATCAGCCACAGCAACTTCTTTCAAGATAGTCTCCAAAGGCAAAGGAAACAAAAGTGAAAATGCACTTTTGGGACTTCATCAAAATCAAAAGCTTCTGCACAGCAAAGGAAACAGTCAAAAAAACAAAGAGGCAACCCACGGAATGGGAGAAGATATTTGCAAATAACAGTAGAGACAAAAGGTTGATATCCAGGATCTATAATGAACTCCTCCAACTCAACACACACGAAACAGACAATCATATCAAAAAATGGGCAGAAGATATGAACAGACACTTCTCCAATAAAGACATACAAATGGCTATTAGACACAAGAAATAATGTTCATCATCACTAGCCCTCAGGGAGATTCAAATTAAACCACATTGAGATATCACCTTACACCAGTTATAATGGCCAAAATTAGCAAGACAGGAAACAACATGTGTTGGAGGGGATGTGGAGAAAGGGGAACCCTCTTCCACTGTTGGTGGGAATGCAAGTTGGTGCAGCCTCTTTGGAGAACAGTGTGGAGATTCCTCAAGAAATTAAAAACAGAACTTCCCTATGCCCTGTGTATTAGGGAGGGCATGGATTGAATGAAGCACTGGGTGTGGTGAAAAAATAATGAATACTGTTATGCTGAAAATAAATAAATTAATAAAAAAAGAAAAAAATGAATAATGTTATCCTGAAAATAAATAAAAAATAAATTAAAAAAAATAAGCAAGTGACTTCCTAAACCTACAAGCTATAAAACCTTAAAAAATCTAAGGATTAGTTATGTTTTTCAGAATGAGTCACTTTATAGCAATAGGAGTTCAGTAATGTGGATCTTGGTAGTTTGTTAACCATTCAGTTTCACAGAAGTGGTAATTAGTAAATCCCTGAATAAGATCAGCTTTGTTTAATGGAAAAATCCTTCTGTGGTATGTTGTGAAGTTCAGGAGAATGAACACAATCCCCGTTTGCCGTTATTTTTTAAGTTTTTATTTCAATTACAGTTATTTATCAAAGGGCATATTTAACAAGACCAGAACCTACATAACCCACCTCCACCTGCCACCCCTCTGGTAACCGTCAGTTTGTTATCTGTAGTTAAGAGTGTGTTTCTTGTTTTATCTCCCTTTTCCCCCTTTCATCATGTATTTTGTTTCTTAAATTCAACATATGAGTGAATTTATATGGTATTTGTCTTTCACTGAGTTATACACTTACCATAAAACTCTAGCTCCATCCAAGTCATTGGAAATAGCAAGATTTCATTCTTTTTTATGAGTGAGTAACATTCCACTCTCTCTACATATACCACCTCTTTATCATTCATCAATGAGTGGACACATGGGCTGTTTCCATAGTTTGGCTATTGTAAATAATGCTGCTGGTAATATAGGGGTGTGAGGTTCTCTGAGAACTAGTCTTTTGGGTAAATATATGTGAACTACTCTTTGGATAAATATCCAGTCATGTGATTGCTGGATCATAGTGTAATTCAACTTGTAAGTATTTAGGGAATCTACATCCTGTTCTCCAGAGTGGCTGCAATTTGCACACTCCACATCTCCTGACCAGGGAATTCTGCAGAGCCTCAGTTCTAAGGAAGTGCTATCAGGTCGCATTTAAGAAGCTCAGCAGAGCACACCTACTTAAAACTCCACAAATTCCCGCCAAGGACTGAACGCTGCCCACTGCAGGCAAGGAGAGGCTCTGTAGACAACTGGCCTGAAGGAAAATCCAGCTAAAACGGAACAGCAGAGAACACACAACACACACCAGAGACCTCTCTGAAGCACCCTCAACACTATATGATCTCTTGTACATAAAGCTGTTACTTTCAGGAGGAGGGAACATAACTGACTTTTGCAACACACAAGAGAGGGTAGAATCTTAGAGAAAATGACAAGATGGAGAAATTCAGTTTCAGGTGCACTTCTGATCAACCTCAATTTAGGTTGTTGTAGATCAGTCCCTTTGACCCCACAGGGTGATCAGAGAACTTGTGTTCTGTTTCCAGATCCAGTAGTTTCCATTCCTGAAAGGATCCTGTGCATCAAGAACACTGGCATCCAGCCAATCCATTCACAATGCAGCAGCGTCTGCTGTGCTGGGATACTGAGTGCTGCTGACAATATCCCTGCCATTCTGTCCTATTGGAGCACCTCTGACTTCCTGCTCAAAGTGGTGTCTCATTGCTGACAAAAGCTTTCTTCTCTGAGTGACTTGTTGGTTGAGATTATGTGCAGGGACCTCAGTGGCAACAGTCACTTACTGCAAAATAATATGCTAATTTGATAATATTCAATGGGTTTTCTACATTAAAACAGCAGTTGGTCTATTCAAGTTGTCAATTTCTTCCTGATTCAATATTGAAAGTTTATAGGTTTCCAGAAATGCATCCATTTCATCTGGGTTTCTTAATTTATTGGCATATAATTGTCAATAATAATTTCTGATAATTGTTTCTATTTCCCTGGTGATAGTCGTGATTTCTCCCTTTTCACTCATAGTTTTATTAACTTGGGTCCTCTCTCTTTTCTTTTGGATTAATTTGACCAATGGTTTATAAATCTTATTGATTCTTTCAACAACCAGCTTCTAGGTTCGTTGATGTGTTCCACTGTATCTGTAGTTCCTCTGTATCTGTAGTTTCTATCACATTCATTGATTTTTAAATTTTGATTATTTCCCTTCTTTTGTGTTGAGATTAGAGCAGTGATCAAAAACCTCCCATAAAACAAAAGCCCAGGACCTGACAGATTCCCTGGGGAAATTCTACCAAACTTTCAAAGAAGAAATGATACCTATTCTCCTGAAGATGTTTAAAAAAAAAATTGAAGCAGAAGGAAATCTTCCAGACTCTATTTATAAATATCCTGATCCCCAAACCAGGCAAATACCCCACCAAAAAGGAGAATTTCAGGCCATTATCCTGATGAAAATGGATGCTAAGATTCTCATCAAGATCCTACATAATAGGATCCAACAGCACATTAAAAAGATTATCCAACATGACAAGGTAGGATTTATCCCTGGGTTGCAAGGATGGTTCAACATTCACAAATCAATCAATGTTACAGAACAAATCAACAAGAGAAGAGAGAAGAACCACATGGTCCTCTCCAAAAAGCATTTGACAAGATACAATATCCATTCCTGATAAAAACGCTTCAAAGTATAGGGATAGAGGGAACATTCCTCAACTCCATAAAAGGTATCTATGAGAAACACACAGCAAATATCATTCTCAATGGGGAAAAGTTGACAGCCTTCCCGCTGAGACAAGGAACACGGCAAGGTTGCCCACTCTCACCACTTTTGTTCAGCATAGTATTAGAAGTCCTAGCAAGAGCAATCGGACAACAAAGAGCAATAAAAGGTATTCAAATTGACAATGAAGAAGTAAAATTCTCTCTCTTTGCAGATGACATGATACTTTATATGGAGAACCCAAAAGACTCCACCCCCAAACTACTAGAACTCATACAGCAATTCAGTAATGTGGCAGGATACAAAAATCAATGTATAGAAATCAGTTGCTTTCTTATACACTAACAATGAAAATATAGAAAGGGAAATTAGAGAATCAATTTACTATACAATTTCCATTTACTATAACACCAAAACCATAAGATACCTGGGAATAAACCTAACCAAAGAGGTAAAGGGTCTGTACTCGAGGAACTACAGAACACTCATGAAAGACATGAAGAAGACACAAAAAGATCAAAGACCATTCCATGCTCATGGATCCAAAAAGTAAAGATTGTTAAAATGTCTATACTGCCTAGAGCAATCTAAACTTTCAATGCCATTCCTATCAAAACTCTGCTGGCATTTTTTGAAGAGCTGGAGCAAATAATCCTAAAATTTGTATGGAATCAGAAGAGACCCTGAATAGCTAAGGAAACATTGAAAAATAAAAACAAAACTAGGGGCATCACGTTGCCTGATTTCAAGCTTTACTACAAAGTAGTGATCACAAAGACAGCATGGTACTGGCACAAAACCAGACACATAGACCAGTAGAACAGAGTAGAGAGCCCAGATATGGACTCTGAACTCTATGGTCAAATAATCTTCAACAAAGCAGGAAAAAAATATACAGCGGAAAAACGACAGTCTCTTCAATAAATGGTGCTGGGAAAATTGGACAGCTACATGTAGAAGAATGAAACTCAACCATTCTCTTACACCGTACACAAAGATAAACTCCAAATGTATAGAAGACCTCAACCTGAGGCAGAAATTCATCAGAATCATATGGGAGAACATAGGCAGTAACCTCTTCAATATCAGCCACAACAACTTCTTTCAAGATATTTCTCCAAAGGGAAATGAAACAAAAGCAAAAGTGACTTTTGGGACTTCATCAAGATCAAAAAATTCTGCACAGCAAAGGAAACAATCAACAAAACAATGAGGAAACCCATGAAATTGGAGAAGATATTCGCAAATGACATTACAGACAAAGTGCTGATATCCAGGATCTATAAAGAACTCCTCAAACTCAACCCACACAAAACAAATAATCCTGTCAAAAAATGGGCAGAAGACACTAACAGACACATCTCCAATGAAGACATACAAATGGCTAACAGACACATGAAAAAATATTCATCATCACTAGCCACCAGGGAGATTGAAATCAAAACCACATTGAGATACCACCTAACACCAGTTAGAATAAACAAAATTAATAAGACAGTAAACAACGTGTGTTGGAGAGGATGTGGAGAAAGGGGAACACTCTTACACTGTTGGTGGGAATGCAAGTTGGTGCAACCACTTTGGAAAACAGTGTGGAGATTCCTTAGGATATTAAAAATGGAGCTATCCTATGATTCTGCAATTGCTCTATTGGGTATTTACCCCAAGGATGCCGATGTAGTGAAAGAAGGGCCATGTGTACCCTAATGTTCATAGCAGCAATGACCACAGTCGCCAAACTGTGGAAGGATCCAGGATTCCCTTCAATGGACAAATGGATAAGGAAGATGTGGTCCATATACACTATGGAGTATTATGCCTCCATCAGAAAAGATGAATACCCAACTTTTGTAGCAACATGGATGGGACTGGAAGAGATGATGCTGAGTGAAATGAGTCAAGCAGGGAGAGTCAATTATCATATTGTTTCACTTATTTGTGGAGCATAAGGAATAACATGGAGGACATGAGGAACTGGAGAGAAGGGAGTTGGAGGAAATTGGAGGGGGAGACTAACCATGACAGACTGTGGACTCTGAGAAACAAACTGAGGGTTTTGCAAGGGAGGAGGGTGGAAGGTTAGTTGAGCCTGGTGGTGGGTATTGTGGAGGGCACATATTGCATGGATCACTGGGTGTGGTGAATAAACAATGTATCTTGGAACACTGAAAAGAATTAAAGTTAAAAACATCGAAAAAAATTTAAAAATTATATATAAAATATATAGAGAGTAGAAAATAAAAAAGAGGGCAAGTAAAGAGTGACTGTAACTTTCATTTTGGGCAAAATAGAGTGCTTCAGTTGTTCCTGGGTGAATTTTGATCTGTATGTTAGAGGACACTAAATCTCAAAATCACTAGAAAATTAAAAGATGAATATATCAAAAGGTAAAACTGAGTAGAGTGAACAGCTTGCTAAAATAAATCATATACCTGTCAAAAATATAGGTTTGTAAAAATACAACTTAGAAATGGTCTATGAAAAAGTGAGCTGGTATAATAAACATCTTGTCAAACACAGCCAATTTTTGTAGAATCCACATATATATCCTTACATCTCAGGTTGATTTCATGGATTTTCAAAATAGTTTTATAGATACACAGCTAAATGCATAAACCTCCACCAATTGCCTTGATCTCCCTGTTCCTGATTGATTTTTGGTATATGTTAGAAGACACTATATTTGAAAATGTTAAGGAAATCAGAACTTATTTTATATATAAATAGAATAGAGGGAAAAATGGGATTATGTGGGGTTTAAATATATAAAATGAAGATTTGAAACTTAGAAACTGATGTTGGGAAATAAGACTTTGAAATGGGAACAGGGTAAAAAAGAAAAACAAGCAACAGAAAAAAGAAAAAAAGAAATGTAAACTTTTATCCTGAGTATAAGCAAGTCCTGAGGGAACACTTGGAGCTCCCTATGTAATTTCCCCTGGTGCTGGAGTTTCCTGTTCCTGTGGGAAGTAACCTGATCCTTCACCTGTTCTTCCAGTCTGTCTTCTGGGGGAGGGGCCTGCTGCTTGGCTTCTCATGCATCTTTGTCCTGTTGGAGTTGCCCTACTCTTGTCAGGGTCATTGGCTGAATGGGGGCTGATCCTGTGTCTCTTTATTTTTCCCTGGTGGCTTTCTGCTTCTCCTCAGAGGGTCAGAGCAAACATGGCAAACATGTGGGAATCTCCAGACCAGAGCCACAATGTGGTGGCCTGGACCCCCACCCCCACCTCAGGTCAATCCATCTCCACCTCTATGTGTACCCAAATCCCCATACATGCATTATTGATGCCCACTGCAACTCTCTGGGGAAAGTTCCAGAGACACATGAGTGTCTCCGTGCTTTCTGACTTTGCAACTGTTAGTGGGTGTGGGCTCGTGAGTGCACCCTCTTCTGCACCTCCCAGGTCATGCTGGGTGCTGACCCAGTGTCCTGTCTGGTGTCACATCATTCTGAGAGCTGTTGTGGATGTAGCCACTTTGTGCACCAAGCCATGGGCTCACTCATGCACCCTCTTGCGTGGCTCCCACTTCACGGCCAGGTGCCTCTCTAGTGTCCTTTCATGGGCCACAACACCCTGAGAGCTATTGCCCTGTTTTGGTCACAAATTATTTTATATCTCCCCTGAGATGTTAGTTTGAACATAAATTTTGATTATAATTTCAGGATTTGTATTGGGAAATGTTTCTCCCAGAATTCTAGCTTTAATTATTTATTTTATCACAACTTTATCTCCTTACATTCCTTTTTAAAATTATGTTCAGCTAGCTACCATATAGTACATAACTAGTTTTTGATGTACTGTTTAACAACTCATTATTTGTGTGTAACACCCAGTGCTCACCCATCATGTGTCCTCATTGCCCATCACTGAGTTTCCCCATTCTGCCCCTCCTACCGCTCCAAAACCCTGTTTGTTCTACAGAGAAACATATTGATTTCTGATATTATTTATTTCGGGTTTTCTCTTTTCCTTTTGATAAACCTAGGCAGAAGTTCCTGTTTTATTTTTTTTTCCAAAAAAAAAAAAACCAGACCTTGCTTTTTTGTTCTATTCTGTTTGTTTGTTTTTTTGTTTGTTTGTTTGTTTTCATTTGTTTTTATATAATTTATTTCTGCTCTAATCTTTATTATTTGCTTCCTTCTCCTGTATTTAGGCTTTAGTCATCAACCTTCTCTAGCTCCTTCAGGTGTAACATTAGAGTGTTTCTTTCAGATTTTTCTTGCTCCTTGAGGTCTTCCTGTATGCTGTGTATTTTTGTCTTAGGACCACTTTTGCTGCAGAGGAATTAGTGCAAAGTGAAAAAGGTTTCATACTCATGAGTGTGTGTGTGTGTGTGTTTATGCATGTGTGTGTGTAATGTCCAGACTGCACATCACACCTGGAGGGGGTTCCACTGCTTTCCCATGTTGTCACTAACATTGATGCTGTGAGCATTGTTTCAGACAGTGACTCCCAAACCAAGACCGTTTCTTTTAATTTGGCTTGTTGATGCCTCCATAGTCTCATGTCCAGCATGCACGTTATGCTGCTTCTATCAAGTTTGCACATTGACCTGGGTGGACCCGTGATGCACAGTGAGAGCAGCTGGGATTCCTGTAAGTGTTCAGTTGATGAACATCAGGATTTTTGTAATTCATTGGCATTTAGGGACAGCAAAAAACAATGTGAGTGAGTCTGTATTTTGTCATTTTAGTATAATTGTTTTCCCATTAGAACAAATTTTCAAAGTCAGAGAGAGAAGAGTTAAGTACAGAATCATGTGTTCAAAGAGGCTCCCTTGGGGAAAAAGCTTGAAGGCATGAATGCCAAAGACCCTGACAGGAAACCTGCCCATATCCTCCAGCTGTGCCTGCTCCTGGGGCTTAAAGACAGAATTGGAGAGTGGTGTGCACCCTCTGCTGGTCTGATACCATTGTAGTTTGAGGTTTGTGTCTGGGCTCGCACTGCAGTCCCCTCACTGTGTCTGTTGCACAGTAATACACGGCCGTGTCCTCGGTTCTCAGGCTGTTCATCTGCAGATACAGCGTGTTCTTGCTGTTGTCTCTGGAGATGGTGAATCGGCCCTTCACAGAGTCTGCGTATCTTGTGCTACTTCCATCACTGCCAATAATTGCGACCCACTGCAGCCCTTCCCTGGAGCCTGGCGAACCCAGTACATGGCATAGCTACTGAAGGTGGATCCAGAGACTGCACAGGAGAGTCTCAGGGATCCCCCAGGCTTCACCAGGTCTCCCCCAGACTCCACCAGCTCCACCTCACCCTGAACACCTGCAGACATAAGACATCATGGTCAGGAAAGTGTCACACAGCCATGATTTCTTTCACTCATATCTACTCACATCCTCAACGTCTCTTGTTCACCATGAATTACCTTTTAAAAGAGCAACAAGGAAAACCCAGCCAAGCACAAACTCCATGGTGAGTTGTCTGTGTCCTGTCCTGAGCACTGACTGGAACACCTGGGAATCCTGGTGCTGGGGCTCCTCTCCCAGCTGCAGAGTCAGGTTTGGGCTGTTTTTAACCAGCAGAGGGTGGGCCCTATTTGCATGTTCTCCGACTATATATTCAGCTTGGGATCTATGTGACCATAAAGGGCAATGACCAGAATACATCTGACTGCTTTCATTTTGGTTGTTTTGACCACTTTGGAAAAAAAAATGATTTTCATTATATAACTTTCCAGAGTATATACTTGGACATGTGCTACTTTCTTTTCACATATTCACATAAATGTTGTGGAATTGATGTTATGTTACGCCATGATGAAATGAAAACCTACACCCAGAATTTTAGAGGGTTTTGTGAGGTGTCCAAGAGCACACACAGGGTGAGAGTGAGCCCCAGTATGTGACCCTGTGCTCATCTCCACAGGACATACTGTCCCCTGAACCACCTGGAGGACAGAGTGGGCAGGCTGGTGAGGAATGTGGAAATCCCTCCTGTAATGGGGATGGGATGATTTTACTTCCTTTCTATGTTGTTCTGAAATATAGAGAGCATCAGGGTTTGTGTAGGTGTATTTTCTAACATTTCAGTGTCTATGTGTTCCTCCCAAGTCATCTCTGGGATTATTTGTAAGAATTTTGGTGAGTGTGCTTGAATGGAATGAATGGCTTACAGGCAGAGTGTGATAAGATAGACATGGGTGTCAGATTCAACATTATCCAGAGTGAACAAATCAATTCTCCATAAAACTTCCTGTATTTTCTCTGGAATTCCTCTTTCCTTTTCCCTTCTTCACCTGTTGACACATAACTATGGGCTTTTCTCATGTTTCTTAGACTAGTTTTAATTTTGAAGAATTTTATTGTATATAATTTTATTTGTAGGATTTTTTTTTTTTTTTTTTTTTTTTTTGCTCTGCACAAATCCTTGAACATTCAAGCATGTTGCTGTCTTGAACATTTATTATTTAACCCAGGGGTACAGCTCTGTGAATCATCAGGCTTACACATTTCACAGCAGTCACCATAGCACATACCCTCTGCAATGTCCATAACCCAACCACCCTATCCCTACTCCCACACCCCCCAGGAATCTTCAGTTTGTTTTGTGTGATTAAGAGTCCCTTATGGTTTGTCTCCCTCCTGATCCCATCTTGTTTCATTTTTTCCCTCCCTACCCCCAATGACCCCCTGCCCTGCCTTTCAAATTCCTCATATCAGGGAGATCATCTGATAATTGTCTTTCTCTGAGTGACTGATTTCACTCAGTGTAATACAGTCTAATTCTGTCCACATTATTGCAAATGGCAATATTTCATTTCTTTTGATGGCTGCATAGTATTCCATTGTGTATATATACCACATCTTCTTTATCCATTCCTCTGTTGATGGGTATCCAGGTTCTTCCTATACTTTGGCTATTGTGGACATTGCTGTTATAAACATTTGAGTACCCATGCTGCTTCAGGTCACTGTATTTGTATATTTAAGGTAAATACCCAATAGTGTAATTGGTGGGTCATAGGGAGTAGTGTGATTGTTAGGTTGTAGGTAGCTCTATTTCCAAGTTTTTGAGAAACTTCCATGCTGTTTTCCAGAGTGGCTGCACCAGCTTGCATTCCCACCAACAGTGTAGGAGGGTTCCCCTTTCTCTGCATCCTTGCCAACATCTGTCATTTCCTGAATTGTTAATTTTAGCCATTCTGACCAGTGTGAGGTGGTATCTCATTGTGGTTTTGATTTGTATTTCCCTGATGCCGAGTGATGTGGAACACTTTACCATTTAACTGTTGGCCATCTGGATGTCTTCTTTGCAGAAATGTCCGTTCATGTCTTCTGCCCATTTCTTGATTGAATTATTTGTTCTTTAGGTTTTGAGTTTGATAACTTCTTTACAGATTTTGAATACTAGCCCTTTATCCAATATGCTATTTGTGAGTATCGACTCCCATTCTGTCAGTTGTCTCTTGGTTTTGTTAACTGTTTCCTTTGCTGTGCAAAAGGTTTGATCTTGATGAAATCCCAATAGGTCAGTTTTGCCCTTGCTTCCCTTGCCTTTGCCAATGTTTCTAGGATGATGTTGCTGTGGCTGAGGTTGAAGAGGTTGTTTCCTGTGTTCTCTTCAAGGATTTTGATGGATTTCTGTCTCACATTGAGGTCTTTAATCCACTTTGTCTATTTTTGTGTGTGATGTAAGGAAATGGTCCAGTTTCATTCCTCTGTATGTGGCTGTCCCATTTTTTTGGTGTTTTAATTATTTATTTATTTAAAAAATTTCGATTTTATTTTATAGATTACATCTAGGCAGAGAGTTTTACCTCTGCATCTTTCTTCTGCTTTGGATTCCTCTATCTATTCATTTTGCCCAGAGAAGTGTGGATGAATGAGTGAACAAAAGCACAAATATCAATCCAAATGCAAGAAAACTACACAGTAGAGAAGTCTGAAGTGGTCAGAACCAAACAGACAAAAATGCTGGGTGTGGAAGAGAGAATACAAACTTCTGGGTGGACAAAAGAGGAGGATCCACTTGGTCTTGTGAATATTTTGGTCTGTGGCTTAGAAGAAACCAAACCCCCAAATTGTAAGGAAAACAAAACTTACATATATACAAAATAATTGAGTACAGTGAAAGTAAGCAAAAAATGAAGAATATATGTATAAAAAGTTTGTGTTCAAATTCTAGTTAAAAAAGATTTTAAAACAGAGTTGTTAAAATAACAAAGTCATTGAAAAGGAAAAAAAAGGGAAAAGAAAAAGAAAATTATAAACTAAAATAGCAATGAATCATGAGAAACAACCTCAAATTCTATGTAGTATTTTCCCCTAGAACTGGAGTTGTGCAGTGCTGAGTGCTCTGTACACGCGGTGTTCCATGTTTTTCCAGCTGTTCTTCTGGGGGAGGGGCCTGATGCACTGATTCTCAGGTGTCCCTGTGTCAGGGGATTTGTACCACCCCTTGCCAGGGGTCGGTGTCAGTGTAAGCTGATTCTAGTTTTTCTATGTAGCTTTTCTTCCCTGAAGGCATTTGAGTCTCTTTAGAGGATGAGAATAAAAATAGCCATATGGTGATCTCCAGCCTGGGAGCTGAATGATCCCAGCTCCTTTCTACAGTTAACACTCAGGGATAAGAGGTGTTCCCTTTTGTATGTGCCACTGTCTAGACTACTGTGGTGTGCACCTGCACCAGTTCTCCTGGTAGGTGGAGGGTCGTGACTTTCTGTCCTCAAGATGCCCCACGGAGAGTGGTCACCTGGTCATGTGCACTCCTGAGCCTCCCCTCCTTTGGGATGGCGATGGGCCACCACTTTTTTTTTTTTTTTTTGGCATTTACAACATCCCTCCCCCACACTGAGATCTGTCATCCAAAGCAGGCAGGGCTCCAGGTTTATAGAGAACTGAGCTGAGAGCCCCACCCAAGTTCTCAGACCATAACCAGTTTCCCTGCTCCAGTGCTGAGGAACACTGCAGATTCATGCATTCCCATTTGTCTGTATCTCCATGATCTTGAGACCACAAGTCCCACCTAAAATTCTACCCCCCTTCACCAAAGAGCACCTTTCAAGCAGGAATTTCTCTCACTGGAGCAGATTTCTAAAGGTTCTGGTTTTGCCATCAGAGGCTATATCACTTATGTTGGCTGGCTTTCTGAAGTTCCCTCCCCTGTTATTTATTTTCTGATATATCACCTTTGTTTCACTTCTAGAAACAAATTCTTTATAGAAACAATTCTTTATAGAATTCCAGCGTTTTTTCCCGTACCTCTCAGGTTGAACTCATAGATGTGCTGAGTGATTAGATAGTTATCTAGCTAAATTCAGGGAAGCAGATGAAATGAAGTCTCTGTCTCTTTTACCATTTTGTTTGATCAGTATATTTAAGAATTCTTAATTGTATAACATAATAGCTCAGTTATAGTTTATTGAGGAGAAGAGTGAACATCACTCAAGAGCCTTATCTCCTCCTCTGGAAGGGGGTTTCATGTTTTGGTTATATGCAGGATACTTATTTCATATAAGGTGAAATTATGACCATGTTATTTTCTCTATATTCAGAATGAGTTTGATTTAAGAAGATGCATACTGATGCCCACATTTACAGAAGGTTTCTGTGTGATGGTGAAGTCTATGTGTCAAAGTGATTAAGTCATGGGTGCCCAGGTTAAATATTGTTTCTGTGGGTGCCTATAGTGATGTTCCAGAAGAGACTGGTATTTACAGCCATGGTCTCTGGGCCAGTGGGCATCATCCAATCCATTAAGGTTCTGAACGGAATGAAATGCAGAGGAAGGTATTCCCTGATTCTTCTTTCCTGTATGCTTGATCTGCAACATGCTTAATCTAGAACAGGAACAGTCCTGTCCTTCTGCCTTTGGAGATAATTATACTTTCATATCTCCTGGTTCTCCAACCTGTGCTATTTCAACAAAGCTAATATATTAGACCCATGCAGCCCTTTCCCTGGAGAGTGGCAGACTCAGCTCATCCTGTAGATACTGAAGGTGAAGCCACAGGTTGCACAAGAAAGTTTCTGGGACCCCTAAGATTTCACCAGGTATCCCCCAGTCTATACCAAGTGCACTTCACATGGACACCTGCAGACACGAGATCTCCACTGTTTCTCTCACTCATATCCAGTCACATACTCAATGTCTCTTGTTCAACATAAAGTAGCTTTTAAAAGCTAGTAACTAGGGAAACCCAGCCAAGAACAAATTCCATGGTGAGTGGTTTGTGTTCTGTCTTGATCACTGCATGGGATCACCTTGGATTCCTGGGTCTGGGGCTCCGCTCTCATTTCTAGGGTCAGGGCTGTGCTGCTTTAATCAGCATAAGGAGGGCCCTATTTGCATATCCTCTGCCTATACAGCTAGCTTGGGTTCTGTGTTTACAGAGTTGGCAACGACCAGATCAGATGTGATTGCTTTTGACTCAGTGGTATTGACAACATTTGTAAAATAAGATTTTTGATTAAATGATTTTTCAGAGTACATATTTGGGGTTCATGTGCTATGTACTTTTTGCATATTCACACAAATCTTGGGGCATAAATGTCATGTTACCACAGAAACAGATGTGAACCTACATCCAGAATTGTAGAGGGTTTGTGAGACGTCCAAGATCACATATGGGGTGAGGGTGAGCCTCAGGATGTATACCTGTGCTCCTCCCCTTGAGATCTGTTGCCTTCCTGAACCACTTGCAGAACAGAATGGCAGGGTCGTGAGGAATGTGGAACATACCTGTATGGGGATAGTGTGGTTTTGCTTATTCTAGAGTTTCCCTGAAATACAGAGTGAATCAGGGTCTGTGGTGTGTTTTCAAGTCTCTGACATTGCAATATCTCTGCCTACCTCCTGAGTCATCTCTGGGATTAACTGTAATAGCTGTGGTGTGTGTATTTGACACAAGATGAAGTTCACAAGTGTAGAGTGTGTGATATGGGAAACACTTCTGTCTGAGTCAACATTCTCAAGAGTGAGAAGGTAATGTCCCCTTAGATTTTCCGTTATTTTCCCTGGAATTCCTCCTTCTTCTCTTCCTTTCTTCACCCTGTCCCCACATAACTATTCATCTTTCTCATGTTACCTTGCACTAGGTTCAATTTTCTAGAATGTAAAAATGTTAGTTTTGCTGTATGTACTTTTATTTTTAGGGCTTATTTTTCTCAGCATCAATCTTTGGGAATATATCCATGTGGTTGCGTATAGCAAAAATCATCAGTTTTATTTATTGGTAAAATTTCAGACAATGAACACAGGAGAATTTAATTTTTTCAGTAGTTTTTTTTAGGATTGGGATCATTTAAAGTTTCAGGTATTTCAACAAAGTTGCTTCCTAGTCTAAAGTTGAAGGTGTAGTGTTCAGAGAATGTGTTATTTATACACTTTCCACAACAAAAACTTATCGGAAGTAGTGTAGAGGTGCACATTTGCATCAGTGTGGGAGTTTCTACAACTTGGGAGGGTTTTCTTATGTAGTTGATCTTTTTTTTTTTTTTAATTAAATTAAATGTTTTCAGTATTCCAGAATTCATTGTTTATGCATCACACCCAGTGCTCCATGCAATATATGCCTCCTTAATACCCAGCATCAGAGTCACCTAACCTCCTGCCCCCTCCCTTCCTAAACAGTTTGTTTCTCAGAATCCACAATCTTTCATGGTTCACGTCCCTCTCCGATTTCCCCCAATTCACTTTTCCTTTCGGTTTCCTAATGACCTCCAAGTTATTCCTTATGTTCCAAAAATAAGTGAAACCATATGATAATTAACTCTCTCTGCTTGACTTATTTCACTCAACATAATCTCCTCCAGTTCTTCAATGTTGATACAAAAGTTGGGTATTCATCCTTTCGGATGGAGGCGTAATACTCCATGGTATATATGGACCACATCTTTATCCATCTATCTGTTGAATGGCATCTAGCACTTTCCACAGTTTGGCAACTGTGGCCATTGCTGCTACGAACATTGGGGTTATGTAGTTGTTTTTAGAAGCTCAGTTTCACAGATGAGAATTAGTATTTATTTATTTATTCATTTCCTTCAGAGTGTAATGTTTAAGTATTAGTGTTTGAGTTAGGTTTAGATTTGAGGATTAGGGGTTAGGGACTAAGGGTTAAGGCTCTGCACAAGTGCCTGGTATTTTGAAGTTCAGAACATCCCCAGAAAACCCACGTGGCAGGCTCCTCCCCCAGAAAACAAATGGACTCTGAACAACAATCTGAGGGGTTTGAAGTGGTGGGGGGGTGGGAGGTTGGGGTACCAGGTGGTGGGTATTATAGAAGGCATGGATTGCATGGAGCGCTGGGTGTGGTGAAAAAATAATGAATACTGTTTTTCTGAAAATAAATAAATTGAAAAAAAAAAAGGACGACAAGAGAACCACCACCACTACTTCATAGGACAACTTTTATTTTTTTACTCATTCCACTATTCTGGTTCTATTTTTATATATAGATAATTTTTTTAACCTATTTACCATCACAGTGAGATGTCCAGTACATCATTCCATAATAACCTTCTAACCTGAACTTTTGATACATACAACTATGTTTTTCTTTTGCATTTCTATCTTTTGAAATTCTTTTTTTTTTAAATTTTAGATTAGTTTAGTCTAGTTTATTCATTTTATTTTTATTTTCTAATATTCATATAGAGTTAAACTTCAAGGTAATCCCCTTTCCCCAATCAATACTACCCCTATAGGTAAACCAATTTTTAATCCCCCTTTATCTTAGGAAAGTTGAGTCCTTTAACAAAGACACCAAGATACATCCAGGAAGAATCAAAACAACCTTCCTTGCCCACACTGAGAATTTATAACCACTTTCCCATCTTTTTCGTCCACCAGTGTTTCTGTGTTGTTGTGTTTGTCCTGATAGTATATAAATCCTACACTTGGGGTTCTTTTTGATGAGGTTCTTCTTTTATTTGAATATATAAATATATATATATATATATATATATGTCATATACTTTTGTCAGTCTTTTTGTTTGTCTGTTTTTGTTTGTCTACTTCATAAATCCTACCTTGGGGCCCATTTAAGCTGAAACTACTCTTTCATCTTCCCTTTATTTCCTGTCTCTCGCTCTCTCTCTTTTTCTTTTTCTTTTCTTTTGACTCTCGTATGGGTGGGGAATCCTGATTGCTCAGAAGTGTTCCAGGGTGCACCTTGTCAGCACCACGGTCGATACATCCAGCTACATCTGTTCAGTCATCTCTCACCAAAATGACTAGGGGGAGGAATGCCCAACAGAAGAAAAATACAGAGGATGGACCTTCTTTAACAGAGCTAACAGCTATCAACATAGACAATATGTCAGAAAGAGAATTCAGGCTAACAATTATCCAGGCCATAGCTAGGTTGGAGAAAGCCATGGATGACCAAACAGAATTGATTAGGGCTGAGCTGAAAGCAACCAGACAGAATGTTCACAATGTTAGGACTGAGCTAAAAGCTACCAGGGCTGAGGTTCACAATGCTCTCAATGAGTTACAATCTAATCTAAACTCTCTCAAAGCTAGGGTAACTGAGACAGAATGTAGAATTAGTGGTCTGGAGGACAAACAGAGAGAAAGGATCGGGAGGAAGCCTGGAAAAAACAGCTTAGAAACCACGAAAACAGAATCAGGGAAATAAATGATGCCATAAAACGTTCCAACGTCAGAATTATTGGAATCCCTGAGAGGGAGGAGAAAGAAAGAAGTCTAGAAGATATAGTGGAACAAGTCCTTCAATTTTTCCCAATCTCGTGAGTGAAACCAGCATTCACGTACTAGAGGCAGAAGGGTCTCCACCCAAGATTATAGATTCCAAAAAAAATCAAGGCGCCTGATAGTCAAATTGAGGAATCATAATTGTAGGTATAATCTCTTGAAAGCTGCTAGGACAAAGTGGCTCCTTATTTACAGATGAAAGGCCAGAATAACGTCAGCCGTGTCCACAGAGAACTGGCAAGCCAGAAAGGGCTGGCAAGATATATTCAGGGCATTAGATGAAAAGAACATGAAGCCAAGAATACTTTATCCAGCAAGACTGACATTCAAAATGGATGGAGAGATAAAGAGTTTCCAATAGTCAAGGCTTAAAAGACTATGCAACCACCAAGCCAACACTGCAGGAGATATTAAGGGGGGGTTCTATAAAAGAAGAAAAATCCTACAAATAGAATTGAACAGAAATATAGAGACAATCTACAGAAAGAAAGACTTCAAAGGTAACATGATATCAATAAAAACGTATCTATCAATAATCACCCTCAATGTGAATGGCCTAAATGCGCCCATAAAATGGCACAGGGTTGCAGATTGGATAAAACGACAGGAACCATCCATATGTTGTCTACAAGAGACCTATTTTGAACCTAAAGATACACCCAGACTGAAAGTGAAGGGATAGAGAAGCATCTCTCATGCCAATGGGCCTCAAAAGAAGGCTGGGGTAGTGATTCTCATATGAGATAAATTAGACTTCAAACTAAAGCCTGTAGTCAGAGATACAGAAGGAAACTACATCATTCTTAAAGTGACTATCCACCAAGATGATCTAACAATTGTAAATATTTATGCTCCCAATATGGGAGCAGCCAATTACATAAGAAAACTGTTAATCAAGATAAAGAGTCATATTGATATGAATACACTAATTGTTGGAGATCTTAACACATCTCTCTAAAAAATAGACAGATCATCGAAGCAGAAAATCAAGAAAGAAACAAGAGCATTGAATGACACATTGGACCAGATGGACCTCATAGATATAGACAGAACATTCCACCCTAAAACAACAGAATACTCATTCTTCTCAAGTGCACATGGAACCTTCTCCAGAATAGACCACATACTGGGTCACAAATCAGGACTCAACCAATACCAAAAGACTGAGATGATTCTCTGCAAATTCTCAGATCGCAATGCTTTGAAACTGGAGCTCAATCACGAGGAAAAGCTCAGAAGGAACTCAAACACCTGGAAGCTAAAGACCACCTTGCTTAAGAAGGCTTGGATCAACCAGGAGATCAAAGAAGAACTGAAACAATTCATGGAAACCAATGAGAATGAAGACACTTCGATCCAAAACCTATGGGATAAAGCAAAGGCGGTCCTAAGGGGGAAATACATAGCCATCCAAGCCTCCCTCAAAAAAATTGAAAAATCCAGAACACAGCAGCTTTCTCTACACCTTAAAGAACTGGAGAATCAACAACAAATCAAACCAACTCCACATATAAGAAAGGAAATATCAAGATTAGAGCTGAGATCAATGAAGTAGAAACCAGAGATACAGTAGAATGTATCAATGAAACTAGAAGCTGGTTTTTTGAAAGAATCAATAAGATCAATAAACCATTGGCCACACTAATCCAAAAGAAGAGAGAGAAAGCCCAAATTCATAAAATTATGAATGAAAAGGGAAATATCACAACGAACACCAAGGAAAAAGAAACAATCATCAGAAGTTATTATCAACAGTTATATGCCAATAAGCTAAGCAACCTAGATGAAATGGATGCATTCCTGGAAATATATAAACTTCCAAATTGAACCAGGAAGAAACTGACAACCTAAATAGACCAATATCTAGTAACGAGATTGAAGCAGTGATCAAAAACCTCCTAAAAAACAAGAGGCCAGGACCTGACGGATTCCCTGGGGATTTCTACCAAACATTCAAAGAAGAAATAACACCTATTCTCCTGAAGCTGTTTCAAAAAATTGAAGCAGAAGGAAAACTTCCAGACTCTTTCTAGGAAGCCAGCATTACCCTGATCCACAAACCAGACAAAGACTCTACCAAAAAGGAAAATTTTAGACCAATATCACTGATGAATACGGATGCTAAGATTCTCAACAAGATCCTAGCAAACGGGATCCAACAGCACATTAAAAAGATTATCCACCATGACCAGGTGGTATTCATCCCTGGGCTACAAGGATGGTTCAACATTCGCAAATCAATGAATGTGATAGAACAATATAATATGAGAAGAGAGAAGAACCACATCATTCTCTCAATCGATGCAGAAAAAGCATTTGACAAAACCCAGCATCCGTTCCTGATTAAAATGCTTCAAAGTATAGGGATAGAGGGAACATTCCTGAATTCATCAAATCTATCTATGAAAGACCCACAGCAAATATCATCCTCAATGGGAAAAAGTTTGCAGCCTTCCCGATGAGATCAGGAACACAACAAGGTTGCCCACTCTCACCACTCTTGTTCAACATAGTATTAGAAGTCCTAGCAACAGCAACCAGACAACAAAGAGAAATAAAAGATATCCAAGCTGGAAATGAAGAAGTTAAACTCTCTCTCTTTGCAGATGACATGATTCTTTATATGGAAAACCCAAAAGACTCCACACCCAAACTACTAGAACTCATACAGCAATTCAGCAATGTGGCAGGATACAAAGTCAAAGTATAGAAATCAGTGGCTTTCTTATACACTAACAATGAAAACACAGAAAGGGAAATTATAGAATCAATTCCATTTACTATAGCATCAAGAACCATAAGATACCTGGGAATAAACCTAACCAAAGAGGTAAAGGAACATTGCTTGAGGAACTACAGAACACTCATGAAAGAAACTGAAGAAGACACAAAAAGATGGAAGACCATTCCATGCTCTTGGGATCGGAAGAATAAACATTGTTAAAATGTCTGTACTGCCTAGAGCAATCTATACTTTTAATGCTATTCCAATCAAAATTCCACCGGTATTCTTCAAAGAGCAGGAGCAAATAATCCAGAAAAATGTGTGGAATCAGAAGAGACCCCAAATCGCTAAGGAAATGTTGAAAAACAAAAATAAAACCGGAGGCATCACGTTACCTGATTTCAAGCTTTACTATAAAGCTGTGGTCACCAAGACAGCATGGTACTGGCATAAAAACAGGCACATAGACCAGTGGAAGAGAGTAGAGAGTCCACATATGGACCCTCAACTCTATGGTCAATTAATCTTCGACAAAACTGGAAAAAATATACAGTGGAAAAAAGACAGTCTCTTCAATAAATGATGCAGGGAAAGCTGGACAGCTATATGTAGAAGAATGAAACTCGACCATTCTCTTACACCATACACAAGGATAAACTCAAAATGGATAAAATATCTCAACGTGAGAGGGAGGAGTCAAGACGGCGGAGAAGTAGCAGGCTGAGACTACTTCAGCTAGCAGGAGATCAGCTAGATAGCTTATCTAAAGATTGCAAACACCTGCAAATCCATCGGCAGATCGAAGAGAAGAAGAACAGCAATTCTGGAAACAGAAAAACAACCACTTTCTGAAAGGTAGGACTGGCTGAGAAGTGAATCCAAAGCGACAGGAAGATAGACCCCGGGGGAAGGGGCCGGCTCCCGGCAAGTGACGGAGCAACAGAGCACAAAATCGGGACTTTTAAAAGTCTGTTCCACTGAGGGACATCGCTCCAGAGGCTAAACCGGGGCGAATCCCACGTGGGGTCAGCGTGGCCTCAGGTCCCGCAGGGTCAGCGTGGCCTCAGGTCCCGCAGGGTCACAGAAGGATCGGGGGTGTCAGAGTGTCGCAGAGCTTGCAGGTATTGGAACGGGAAAGCCGCCTACAGAGATGGAGCCGACAGTAAGATCACAGCTCAGTGTTACCTTGAACCGGTTGCAGGCTCGGTGAGCTCAGAGCGCGGCCGGAGGTCAGGCAGATGGGAGTAACTGGGCGCTGTTCTCTGAGGGCACACTGAGGAGTGGGGCCCCGGGCTCTCGGCTCCTCTCTGCTGGAGACAAGGAGGCCGCCATTTGTATTCCCGTCCTCTGGAACTCTACGGAAAGCGCTCAGGGAACAGAAGCTCCTGAAAGCAAACCCAAGCGAGCGGATTACTCAGCCCCTGGTAAGGGTGGTGCAATTCCGCCTGGGGCAAAGACACTTGAGAATCACTACACCAGGCCCCTCCCCCAGAAGATCAACAAGAAATCCAGCCAGGACCAAATCACCTACCAAGGAGTGCGGTTTCAATACCAAGGAGAGCAGCAGAATTCCAGAGGAGGAGAAAGCAAAGCAAGGAACTCATGGCTTTCTCCCTGTGATTTTTTTAGTCTTGCAGTTAATTTAATTTTTTTCTTTTTCATTTTTTTCTCTTATTCTGCTAAATTATTTTTAACTTTTACCCTTTTCTTTTTTAATGTTTTTTAACTAGTTTATCTAATATATATATTTTTTCTTTTTTATATTTTTCTTTATTAGTTTTCTTTTTTGTTAATTCTTTTCTTTTCTTTATTTCTTTCTTTTTGAACCTCTTTTTATCCCCTTTCTCTCCACTCACGATTTGGGATCTCTTCTGATTTGGTTAAAGCATATTTTCCTGGGGTTGTTGCCACCCTTTTAGTATTTTACTTACTCCTTCATATACTCTTATCTGGACAAAATGACAAGGTGGAAAAATTCACCACAAAAAAAAGAACAAGAGGCAGTACCGAAGGCTAGGGACCTAATCAACACAGACATTGGTAATATGTAAGATCTAGAGTTCAGAATGACAATTCTCAAGGTTCTAGTCGGGCTCGAAAAAGGCATGGAAGATATTAGAGGAAACCCTCTCGGGAGATATAAAATCCCTTTCTGGAGAAATAAAAGAACTAAAATCTAACCAAGTTGAAATAAAAAAAAAAGCTATTAATAAGGTGCAATCAAAAATGGTGGCTCTCACTGCTAGGATAAATGAGGCAGAAGAAAGAATTAGTGATATAGAAGACCAAATTACAGAGAATAAAGAAGCTGAGCAAAAGAGGGACAAACAGCTACTGGACCACGAGGGGAGAATTCGAGAGATAAGTGACACCATAAGACGAAACAACATTAGAATAATTGGGATTCCAGAAGAAGATGAAAGAGAGAGGGGAGCAGAAGGTATAATGGAGAGAATTATTGGGGAGAATTTCCCCAATATGGCAAAGGGAATGAGCATCAAAATTCAGGAGATTCAGAGAACGCCCCTCAAATCAATAAGAATAGGCCCACACCCCGTCACCTAATAGTAAAATTTACAAGTCTCAGTGACAAAGAGAAAATCCTGAAAGCAGCCCGGGAAAAGAAGTCTGTAACATACAATGGTAAAAATATTAGATTGGCAGCTGACTTATCCACAGAGACCTGGCAGGCCAGAAAGAGCTGGCATGATATTTTCAGAGCACTAAACGAGAAAAACATGCAGCCAAGAATACTATATCCAGCCAGGCTATCATTGAAAATAGAAGGAGAGATTAAAAGCTTCCAGGACAAACAAAAACTGAAAGAATTTGCAGACACCAAACCAGCTCTACAGGAAATATTGAAAGGGGTCCTCTAAGCAAAGAGAGAGCTTACAAGTGGGAGATCAGAAAGGAACAGAGACAATATACAGTAACAGTCACCTTACAGGCAATACAATGGCACTAAATTCATATCTCTCAATAGTTACCCTGAATGTTAATGGGCTAAATGCCCCAATCAAAAGACACAGGGTATCAGAATGGATAAAAAAACAAAACCCATCTATGTGTTGCCTACAAGTAACTCATTTTAAGCCCAAAGACACCTCCAGATTTAAAATGAGGGGGTGGAAAAGAATTTACCATGCTAATGGACATGAGAAGAAAGCAGGAGTGGCAATCCTTATATCAGATCAATTAGATTTTAATCCAAAGACTATAATAAGAGATGAGGAAGGACACTATATCATACTCAAAGGGTCTGTCCAACAATAAGATCTAACAATTTTAAATATCTATGCCCCCAACGTGGGAGCAGCCAACTATATAAACCAATTAATAACAAAATCAAAGAAACACATCAACAATAATGCAATAATAGTAGGGGACTTTAATACTCCCCTCACTGAAATGGACAGATCATCCAAGCAAAAGATCAGCAAGGAAATAAAGGCCTTAAACGACACACTGGACCAGATGGACATCACAGATATATTCAGAACATTTCATCCCAAAGCAACAGAATACACATTCTTCTCTAGTGCACATGGAACATTCTCCAGAATAGATCACATCCTCGGTCCTAAATCAGGACTCAACCAGTATCAAAAGATTGGGATCATTCCCTGCATATTTTCAGACCACAATGCTCTGAAGCTAGAACTCAACCAAAAGAGGAAGTTTGGAAAGAACCCAAATACATGGAGAGTGAACAGCATCCTTCTAAAGAATGAATGGGTCAGCTGGGAAATTAAAGAAGAATTAAAAAAAAATCAGGGAAACAAATGATAATGAAAATACAATGGTTCAAAATCTGTGGGACACAACAAAGGCAGTCCTGACAGGAAAATATATAGCGGTACAAGCCTTTCTCAAGAAACAAGAAAGGTCTCAGGTACACAACCTAACCCTACACCTAAAGGAGCTGGAGAAAGAACAACAAAGAAACCCTAAGCCCAGCAGGAGAAGAGAAATCATAAAGATCAGAGCAGAAATCAATGAAATAGGAACCAAAAAAACAATAGAGCAAATCAACGAAACTAGGAGCTGGTTCTTTGGAAGAATTAATAAAATTGATAAACCCCTGGCCATACTTATCAAAAAGAAAAGAGAAAGGACCCAATAAATAAAAATATTGAATGAAAGAGGAGAGATCACAACTAACACCAAAAAAACACAAACTATTATAATGACATACTGTGAGCAACTCTATGCCAACAAATTTGACAATCTGGAAGAAATGGATGCATTCCTAGAAACATATAAACTACCATAACTGAACCAGGAAGAAATAAAAAGCCTGAACAGACCCATAACCAGTAAAGATATTGAAACAGTCATTAAAAATCTCCAAACAAACAAAAGCCCAGGGTCAGACGGCTTCCCGGGGTAATTCTACCAAAGACTTAAAGAAGAACTAATTTCTATCCTCCTGAAACTGTTCCAAAAAATAGAAATGGAAGGAAAACTTCCAAACTCATTTTATGAGGCCAGCATCACCTAGATCCCAAAACCAGACAAGGATCCCATCAAAAAAGAGATCTATAGACCAATATCCTTGATGAACACAGATGCGAAAATTCTCACCATAATACTAGCCAATAGGATTCAATAGTACATTAAAAGGATTATTCACCACGACCAAGTGGGATTTATTCCAGGGCTGCAAGGTTGGTTCAACATCCGCTAATCAGTCAATGTGATACAACACATCAATAAAAGAAAGAACAAGAACCATATGATACTCTCAATAGATGCTGAAAAAGCATTTGACAAAGTACAGCATCCCTTCCTGATCAAAACTCTTCAAAGTGTAGGGATATAGGGCACATACCTCAATATCATCAAAGCCATCTATGAAAAACCCACCGCAAATATCATTCTCAATGGAGAAAAACTAAAAGCTTTTCTGCTAAGGTCAGGAGCATGGCAGAGATGTCCATTACCACCACTGCTATTCAACATAGTACTAGAAGTCTTAGCCTCAGCAATCAGACAACAAAAGGAAATTAAAGGCATCCAAATCGGCAAAGAAGAATTCAAATTATCACTCTTCGCAGATGATATGATACTATATGTGGAAAACCCAAAAGACTCCACTCCAAAACTGCTAGAACTTGTACAGGAATTCAGTAAAGTGTCAGGGTATAAAATCAATGCACAAAAATCAGTTGCATTTCTCTACACCAACAACAAGACAGAAGAAAGAGAAATTAAGGAGTCTATCCCATTTACAATTGCACCTCAAACCATAAGATACATAGGAATAAACCTAACCAAAGAGGCTAAGAATCTATACTCAGAAAACTATAAAGTACTCATGAAAGAAATTGAGGAAGACACAAAGAAATGGAAAAATATTCCATGCTCCTGGATTGGAAGAATAAATATTGTGAAAATGTCTATGTTACTTAAAGCAATCTACACATTTAATATAATTCCTATCAAAGTTCCATCCATCTTTTTCAAAGAAATGGAACAAATAATTCTGAAATTTATGTGGAACCTGAAAAGACCTCGAATAGCCAAAGGGATATTGAAAAAGAAAGCCAACGTTGGTGGCATCACAATTCCGGACTTCAAGCTCTATTACAAAGCTGTCATCATCAAGACAGCATGGTACTGGCACAAAAACAGACACATACATCAATGGAACAGAATAGAGAGCTTAGAAATAGACCCTCAACTCTATGGTCAATTCATCTTCGACAAAGCAGGAAAGAATGTCCAATGGAAAAAAGAGAGCCTCTTCAATAAATAGTTCTGGGAAAATTGGACAGCCACATGCAGAAAAATGAAATTGGACCATTTCCTTACACCACACACAAAAATAGACTCAAAATGGATGAAGGACCTCAATGTGAGACAGGAATCCATCCAAATCCTTGAGAAGAACACAGGCAGCAACCTCTTCGACCTCAGCCGCAGCAACATCTTCCTAGGAACATCGCCAAAGGCAAGGGAAGCAAGGGCAAAAATGAACTATTGGGATTTCATCAAGATCAAAAGCTTTTGCACAGCAAAGGAAACAGTTAACAAAATCAAAAGACAACTGACAGAATGGGAGAAGATATTTGCAAACGACATATCAGATAAAGGACTAGTGTCCAAAATCTATAAAGAACTTAGCAAACTCAACACCCAAAGAACAAATAATCCAATCAAGAAATGGGAAGAGGACATGAACAGACATTTCTGCAAAGAAGACATCCAGATGGCCAACAGACACATGAAAAAGTGCTCCATATCACTCGGCATCAGGGAAATACAAATCAAAACCACAATAAGCTATCACCTCACACCAGTCAGAATGGCTAAAATCAACAAGTCAGGAAATGACAGATGCTGGAGAGGATGCGGAGAAAGGGGAACCCTCCGACACTGTTGGTGGGAATGCAAGCTGGTGCAACCACTCTGGAAAACAGCATGGAGGTTCCTCAAAATGTTGAAAATAGAACTACCCTATGACCCAGAAATTGCACTACTGGGTATTTACCCTAAAGATACAAACATAGTGATCCAAAGGGGCACGTGCACCCAAATGTTTATAGCAGCCATGTCCACAATAGCCAAACTATGGAAAGAACCTAGATGTCCATCAACAGATGAATGGATCAAGAAGATGTGGTATATATACACAATGGAATACTATGCCGCCATCAAAAGAAATGAAATCTTGGCATTTGGGAGAACATGGATGGAACTAGAGCGTATCATGCTTAGCAAAATAATCAAGCAGAGAAAGACAACTATCATATGATCTCCCTGATATGAGAAAGTGGTGATGCAACATGGGGGCTTAAGTGGGTAGAAGAAGAATCAATGAAACAAGATGGAATTGGGAGGGAGACAAACCATAAGTGACTCTTAATCTCACAAAACAAACTGAGGGTTGCTGGGGGGAGGGGGGTTGGGAGAAAGGGGGTGGGTTTATGGACATTGGGGAGGGTATGAGCTTCGGTGAGTGCTGTGAAGTGTGTAAACCTGGCGATTCACTGACCTGTACCCCTGGAGATAAAAATATATGTTTATAAAAAATAAAAAAATTAAAAAAAAAGATCTCAACGTGAGATAGGAATCCATTAGAATCCTAGAGGAGAACATAGGCAGTAATTCCTTCGATATCAGCCACAGCAACTTCTTTCAAGATATGTCTCCAAAGGCAAAGGAAACAAAAGCAAAAATAAACTTTTGGGACTTCATCAAAATCAAAAGTTTCTGCACAGCAAAGGAAACAGTCAAAAAAACAAAGAAATTGAAAAAAATAAATAAAAATTTAAAAAACAAGATTTGCTTTTGAAAGAAAAAATAATAAAAAATAAAAATCATCTCTTCCAGTCCCGTCCATGTTGCTACAAATGTTGGGTATTCGTCCTTTCTGATGGAGGCATAATACCCCATAGTGTATATGGACCACATCTTCCTTATCCATTCGTCCGTTGAAGGACATCTTGGTTCTTTCCACAGTTTGGCGACCGTGGCCATTGCTGCTATAAACATTGGGGTACAGATGGCCCTTGTTTTCACGACATCTGTATCTTTGGGGTAAATACCCAGGAGTGCAATAGCAGGGTTATAGGGAAGTTCTATTTTTAATTTCCTGAGGAATCTCCACACTGTTCTCCAAAGAGGCTGCACCAACTTGCATTCCCACCAACAGTGGAAGAGGGTTCCCCTTTTTCCACATCCTCTCCAACACATGTTGTTTCCTGTCTTGTTAATTTTGGCCATTCTAACTGGTGTAAGGTGGTATCTCAATGTAGTGTTTATTTGAATCTCCCTGATGGCTAGTGATGATGTACATTTTTTCATGTATCTGATAGCCATTTGTATGTCTTCATTGGAGAGGTGTCTGTCCATATCTTCTGCCCATTTTTTTATATGATTTTCTGTTTTGTTTGTGTTGAGTTTGAGGAGTTCTTTATAGATCCTGGATATCAACCTTTTGTCTGTACTGTCATTTGCAAATATCTTCTCCCATTCCGTGGGTTGCCTCTTTGTTTTCTTGACTGTTTCCTTTGCTGTGCAGAAGCTTTTGATTTTGATGAAGTCCCAAAAGTTCATTTTCGCTTTTGTTCCTTTGCCTTTGGAGACATATCTTGAAAGAAGTTATGCTTCCATCAGAAAGGACAAATACCCAACTTTTGTAGCAACATGGACAGGATGGGAAGAGATTATGCTGAGTGAAATAAGTCAAGCAGAGAGAGTCAATTATCATATGGTTTCACTTATTTGTGGAGTCTAACAAAAAGCATGGAGGACATGGGGAGATTGAGAGAAGAAGGGAGTTGGGGGAAATTGGAAGGGGAGGTGAATCATGAGAGACTATGGACTCTGAAAATCAATCTGAGGGTTTTGAAGGGGCGGGGGGTGGGAGGTCGGGGTACCAGTTGGTGGGTATTATAGAGGACACGGATTGCATGGAACCCTGGTGTGGTGCAAAAATAATGAATACTGTTATGCTGAAAATAAAAAATAAGTTAAAAAGAAAAAAATTTAAAAAAATAACAATGAAAATATAATAAACGTACAATTAAATTCATTTTTCTACTGGTTTTCTTATGTCAGTTTAATTGTTAAAACAGCTGAAGGTCCTAGAAAGGAATGTGGCAAAACGTTCTGCCCCTACAATGTATGTGCTTTGCCTTCAGGGAGCTCTTCCAATGACACCATGTGCTGTGATAACATCTCTTGTAATAGTGAGGTGGCCTTACTGGCCCTGTACACTCTACAGGGAGACCCCAAGCAAGGGATCTCAGAACGTACCCGGGAGCCCCTTCCCTGGAGCCCCCAGCTGCATTGACACAGTCTGTACTCACTGGGAATCCATAAACTCTGGGGGATATTGGGTTGGGGCCTCTTATCTCTTTTAGGTTCCTATTATTGAAGGTTATGTCTGATTGTATGTGCTCATGCACACACATGTAACTCACAGTCTGCTCCACACCTACTATCCAATAACATGCACCAATGCTGTAGCTGATATTAGCAGTAGGGATCCAAATTTACCTTTTCCCTGTACTCAGCACATGGACAGTGCTCTCTGCACTGATGTTGGGACCAGGTGTGTGCCTCCATTCATGACGACACAACAAAAGCAAATAATTCAAGCAGAGACTGGGAAGTGCATGCACGTTGGTTTTTTGGTGTTTTTCCAGCTCTTGGGGCCCTACAGATGCTGTGGACATAACAGCACATGCTTGCTCCTCAGAGGGTCATTCCTGGGCTGAACCACCCTGTCATTGCTGCCATCACTGAGCCCTTGGCATGTGGGGAAGGCCCCAGTAGACCTGCAGCCCCAGGAGGTCCCCTTTCCCAGTGGGCACAGCCAGGATACTAAGGACAGGACTCTGGAGGTCACTGGACAGGGCAGTCTTTCCTAAACAAAGGCAGGTGCTGATGCAAAGATAGGTGATCTGGAATGCTGTCTTGTTGGGTCAGGGTCCCCTGCTTGAGTGACAATGAAGGGTCTCTGAGATAGGGGTGTCCCTTCTAGAATTCAGTCACATTCTCACCTGTGCAGATGGGCTTCATGAAGAACTGGCCTGTCTTGCTAACATTTCTAGAACAGCTGGTAATTCACATAAGAAGCCACAGTGGGGGAGACTCATCTGCTTCTGGTTTGGATAAATTATCTCATCATAAGAGCTTGATGTTGTATGTAGAAAGCCCTCGTGGTTCTTTCTTCAGAGACAGCTATGCTTCTGGGTATGGGGAGGATTGTGGTGACTTCAAGAGTGTCCCATCCTCCAGCCTGTACTCTGGGCTTGTACAGTTGGGCTGCACACACCACACAGCAGAATCAGTGGTGTGTGTCCCTCAGACCGGGCTGGATACTGAGGTTCATGCCCACCAAACAGGAGGTTGTGTTAGTGAATATTCTCTGGAATATGTGTGTTCCTGCTGGACAGTGTGGACACCAGCAGATGTGAGGTTGGTTCTGAGACTGAGGACAGGCATGAGAAGTCATCCCCTAACTTTCCTGTACCTGCAACTGTGAGTCATGGTGACCCCATGCCTGTGGGAGAGATAATCCTGAGATCTGGGGTGGAAGAGAAGCAGCGCCAAGTTAGTTGACTCAGCTGATGCTGCTCCACATCTCCTGGTAGGCAGGGAAGTAGAGCGACAGGTGAGTGCGGTCAGCGCTCGAAGAGCTTCCCCAGATTCCAGACAATCACTCTTCACCAGACAGCTTTCTTTTTGTCCATTCATGGGCCTGCATTCTGCTGGTCATTCCCTCTCCTGACACCTTCCCCTTTTACCTCAAGCAACACTTTCTCCTGTGATGCTCCCAGAAACCTCATAGATGTTCCTGGAAAATCTAATGAAGAATAGAGAGAGGTACTGGTCAAGACCACAAGGCCACAGGGAGGCCACAGTGTGAGGCCCAGGATGGAGGATCCAGGATTTGGTCTGGAAAGTGTTGTAGGGTCCTTGTCCTCTACCTGATATCACCATTGTCTCTGAGTGTCCCTTTCTTGTCCTCAGAAAGATCTGCATTCTGTAGCCCCTCAGTTTTAATCCCTTCCTGTGTCCATGGTGTGGGTTTTCTTCTGTGAGGAGGGGCAATATTCCCAATATGAGGCCTTACCCTCCTGATGCACCCTTCCCAAAGTCTCCACGTCCTCATCCCATCACATGTTAGGTTTCACATTGGGAAATTATATTATGTGGAAATCATATCAGCAACTGAAGGAACAGTTAGTTATGATGGAAGGCTTCCCCCATCCAGCACCTCAATCTAAGCATTCTCATGGACACACTGGAAGCTTCTGGTCTCTGTGTGCACACAGCAAACACAAGACCTTCAGAACCAGCTGGTGATCTTGGGGACTGGAGAAATTTCACCTGCTATCTTGGGTAAGCCCTCTTACTACTTCTAATAGTTTTATTAACATCGTGTTTTTAGGGGCACCTGGGTGGCTCAGTGGGTTAAGCCGCTGCCTTCGGCTCAGGTCTGATCTCGAGCCCCGCATCCGGTTCTCTGCTCAGTGGGGAGCCTGCTTCCTCCTCTCTCTCTGCCTGCCTCTCTGCCTACTTGTCATCTCTCTCTGTCAAATAAATAAATAAAATCTTTTTTAAAAAATCGTGTTTTTAGGTCTTTCCATTCTCATTTCCTGGGACTCTATTTATCCCCTACACCTATTGGTCACTTATTTTCTCTTTCACTAATTTTTATGGGTCTTGAAGGAATTAGTCATCAGTCTTTATAGTCCAATGATTCATTACTTACAACCATAAGGCTCATTCCTTCATCTTCTACTATACAAATGGGAAGCCTTATTAGAAAGACTAATTCTTTGCCTTTGACTTGGCAGAGCCATCACAGATTTTCAGCTGACCCACAATAAAATCCCCGATTTTTTTGTCTTTTCTTGGGATTATTAAAGCATTTTTAAAAAAGTTATTTTTAAAAAAAATTCTATTCAGTGTTCCAGAGTTCATTTTTTATGCACCACACCCAGTGCTCCATGCAATACGTGCCCTCCATGATACTCACCACCAGCTTCACCCAACCTCCCATCCTCCTCCTCTCCAAAACCCTCAGTTTATTTTTCAGAGTCCACAATCTCTCATCATTTGTCTCCCCCTCCAATTTCCCCCAACTCACTTCTCCTCACAATTTACCCATGTCTTCTGTGTTATTCCTATGTTCCACAAATAAATGAAACCATATGATAATCGACTCTCTCTGCTTGACTTATTTTACTCAGCATAATCTCCTCCAGTAATGTCAATGTTGATACAAAAGTTGGGTATTCACCCTTTCTGATCAAGGCATAATACTCCATAGTGTATATGGACACATCTTCCTTATCCATCCATCCGTTGTAGGGCATCTTGACTCTTTCCACAGTTTGGAGAATGTGGCCATTGCTGCTAAGAACTTTGGGGGTACAGATGGCCCTTCTTTCCACTACATCGGTATCTTTGTGATAAATACCCAGTAGTGCAATTGCAGGGTCATTGGGAAGCTCTATTTTTAATTTCCACAGAATCTCCACACTGTTTTCCAACGTGGCTGAAACAACTTGCATTCCCACCAACAGTGTAAGAGGGTTCCCTTTTCTCCACATCCCCTTCAACACACATTGTTTCCTGTGTTTATTTTAATTTATTTTTTATTTATTTTCGACATAACAGTATTCATTATTTTTTCACCACACCCAGTGCTCCATGCAATCCGTGCCCTCTTTAATACCCACCACCTGGTACCCCAAACTTCCACCTCCCCGCCACTTCAAACCCCTCGGATTGTTTTTCAGAGTCCACAGTCTCTCATGGTTCACCTCCCCTTCCAATTTCCCCCAACTCCCTTCTACTCTCTAACTCCCCATGTCCTCCATGCTATTTGTTATGCTCCTCAAATAAGTGAAACCATATGATAATTGACTCTCTCTGTTTGACTTATTTCACGCAGCATAATCTCTTCCAGTCCTGTCCATGTTGCTACAAAAGTTGGGTATTCGTCCTTTCTGATGGAGGCATAATACCCCATAGTGTATATGGACCACATCTTCCTTATCCCTTCATTCATTGAAGGGCATCTTGGTTCTTTCCACAGTTTGGCGACTGTTACCATTGCTGCTATAAACATTGGGGTACAGATGTCCCTTCTTTTCACTACATCTGTATCTTTGGGGTAAATACCCAGTAGTGCAATGGCAGGGTCATAGGGAAGTTCTATTTTTAATTTCTTGAGGAATCTCCACACTGTTCTACAAAGAGGCTGCACCAACTAGCATTCCCACCAACAGTGGAAGAGGGTTCCCCTTTCTCCACATCCCCTCCAACACATGTTCTTTCCTGTCTTGGTAATTTTGGCCATTCTAACTGGTGTAAGGTGATATCTCAATGTAGTTTTAATTTGAATCTCCCTGTTGATTTGAATATTCTTGATGGCTATTGATAATGAACATTGCTTCATGTGTCTGATAGCCATTTGTATGTCTTCTTTGGAGAAATGTCTGTCCATGTCTTCTGCCCATTTTTCTTTTTTTTTTTTATTATTATTATTTTTTATTTATTTTTATTTCCAGCATAACAGTATTCATTATTTTTGCACCACACCCCGTGCTCCATGCAATCCGTGCCCTCTATAATACCCACCACCTGGTACCCCAACCTCCCACCCCCCGTCCCTTCAAAACCCTCAGATTGTTTTTCAGAGTCCATAGTCTCTCTTGGTTCACCTCCCCTTCCAATTTCCCCCAACTCCCTTCTCCACTCTAAGTCCCCATGTCCTCCATGCTATTTGTTATGCTCCACAAATAAGTGAAACCATATGATAGTTGACTCTCTCTGCTTGACTTATTTCACTCAGCATAATCTCTTCCAGTCCCGTCCATGATGCTACAAAAGTTGGGTATTCATCCTTTCTGATGGAGGCGTAATACTCTATCCCCAGGGGTACAGGTCTGTGAATCACCAGGTTTACACACTTCACAGCACTCACCAAAGCACATACCCTCCCCAATGTCCATAATCCCACCCCCTTCTCCCCAACCCCCTCCCCCCAGCAACCCTCAGTTTGTTTTGTGAGATTCTGCCCATTTTTCGACGTTATTATCTGCTTTGTGTGTGTTGAGTTAGAGAAATTCTTTATAGATCTTGAATATCAGTCCTTTGTCTAAGGTAATTTTTGAATATTTTCTCCCATTCCATGGCTTGTCTCTTTGTTTTATTGACTGTTTCCTTTGAAGTTCAGAACTTTCAATATTGACAATGTCCCAAGAGTTCACTTTCACTTTTGTTTCCTTTGCCTTTTGAGACAAGTTCTGAAAGAAATAGTGGTGGCTGATGTCAAAGACATTACTGTCTATGTTCTCTTCTATAATTTTGATAGATTCCTGACTCACTTGAGGCCTATTATCCATTTCAAGTTCATCTTTGTGTGCAGTGTAAGAGAATGGCCAAGTTTCATTCTTCTACACGTAGCTTTCCAATTTTCCCAGCGCCATTTATTGAAGAGATTGTCTTTTTTCTATTAGATATTTTTTTCCTGCTTTGTCGAAGATTATTTGATCATAGAGTTGCAGGTCCATTACTCATGTCTCTGTTCCACTGGTCTATGTGACTGTGTTTGTGCCAGTACCATGCTGTCTTTGTGGCAATAGGTTTGTAGTATATCCTGAAATCAGGAAACGTGATGCCTCTAGTTTGGTTTTCCTTTTTCAACATTTCCTTAGCAATTCCGGGTGCTTTTTGGTTCCATACAAATTTTAGGATTGTTTGTTCCATCACAAAGTAATGAAAAAGCATTCCATGCTCATGGATTGGAAGAATAAACATTGCTAAAATATCTATACTGCCCAGAACAATCTGTACTCTCAGTGCCATCCTGATGAAAATTCAACTGGCATTTTTCAAAACAAGGACTTTCAATGACACACATGATCAGACTGATTTCTTATATTATACTTTAATTATTTTAATTTAAATTCAGTTCAGTTAACACAGAGTGCATTACCGGTTTCAGAGGTATATTTAGTGATTCATCAGTTGCCTATAATAGCTAGTGCTCATTCCATGAAATGCCCTCCTTAATGCCCTTTGGCCAATTACCTCATACCCCACAGCCACTTCTAGTTTAAACAGAAAATTTTGAATATAGTTTCAGGATTTGGATTTGGGAATGTTCATCCTAGAATTGTAGCTTATTTATTTATTTTATCACAACATTATCTACTTAAACTCTTTTTAAAATTATGTTCAGTTAGCCACCATATAGTACATCATTAGTTTTTGATGCAGTGCTCAACAATTCATTATTTGTGTACAACACCCACAGCTCCTCCCAGCATGTGCCCTCCTTACCACCCATCCCCAAGTTACCCCATCCCCTGACCCCTACCCCTCCAAAACCCTGTCTCTTCCACAGAGAAACATATTGATTTCTGATTTTATTTATTTGGGGCTTTCTCTTTTCTTTTTGATAAATCTAGCCAGAGGTTTCTCAATTTTATTTTATTTTTCCCAAAGAAATTGACCTTCATTTTTTAAATCTGTTCTGCTGTTGTTGGTTTTTATATCATTTACTTCTGCTCTAGTCTTTAGTATTTCCTTCCTTCTGCTGTATTTAGCTTCAGTCACTGCACTTTCTCTAGCTCCTTCAGGTGTAATGTTAGGTGGTGTCTTTTAGATTTTTCTTACTTCTTGAGGTCTTCCTGTATGCGTTGTATTTCTGTTTTGGACCACCTTTGCTGCAGAAAAACTAAGTAAGACAAAGTGATGTAGGTTTTATACTCTTGTGAGTGCGTGTGTGTGTGTGTGTGTGTGTGTGTGTGTGTGTGTGTAATGTTCAGGCTCTACATCCACACCACACCTGGTGGGGTTTCACTGCTTTCTGATGTTGTCACTAACATTGATGCCCTGAACTTTGTTTAAGACAGTGACACCCCCCTCCAAAGACCATTTCATCTTTTACATTGGATTGTTGATGACTCTGTGGCCTCATGTCCAGCATGCACTTTATGCTTTTTCTATCATGTGTACACGTTGATCTGGGTGGACATGTGATGCATACTGAGTGCCTCTGGGATTCCTGCAAAGGTTCAGTTGATGGGCATCAGGATATTTGTGATTCATTGATATTTAGGGACAGGAATAAACAACATGAGTGAATCTGTATTTTGTGCATTTTAATATAATTGTTTTCCCATTAGAACAAATTTTCGAAGTCAGATAGTGAAGAGGTAAGCACAGAATCATGTGTGCAGAGAGGGCCCTGAAGGAAAGTGTTCTCTGGAGAGGAATCACCAGATGCTGACCAGAAACTTATCCAAAACCTCCATCTGCATCTTCTCCTGGGCTTAAAGATAGAATTGGTGAGCAGTGTGCACCCTCTGGTGGTCCCTATCCTCTCCTACAGTGAGGTTTCTGTCTGGGCTCACACTGATGTCCCTGCACTGTGTCGTTTCACAGTAATACATGGCTGTGTCCTTGGCTCTCAGGCTGTTCATCTGCAGATACAGTGTGTTTTTGCCATTGTCTCTGGAGATGCTGAATTGTACAGAGTCTGTGTAGTTTGTGCTACTTCCATCATTGCTAATCCATGCGACCCACTGCAGCCACTTCCCTGGAGCCCAGTGGACCCAGCTCATGTGGTAACTGCTGAAAGTGAATCCAGAGCCTGCATAGGAGATTCTCAAGATCCCACCAGCTGCACCTCACACTGGACACCTGAGGACACAAGACATCCTGCTCAGGAAATTGTTGCAGCTCCACCGTTTCTCTCACTCGTATCCAGTCTCATACTCAAGGTCTCTTGTTCACCATGAATTACTGTTTAAAATAGCAACAAGGAAAACCCAGCGAAGCACAAAGTACATAGTGAGTTGTCTGTGTCTTTTCTTGAATACTGATTGAAACACCTGGAAATCCTGGTGCTGGGGCTCCTCTCCCAGCTGCATGGTCAGGGCTGGGCTGTTTTAATTAGCAGAGGGAAGGCCCTATTTGCATGTTCTCTGAGTATATATCAAATTTTCCAGGTAGCATCCTCATGACGGCAGTGACTAGAGCAGTTGTGAGGGTCCTGGGGGGGTTTGGTCACCATGATATCTTTGAGGAAACTGTACTCTTTTACTTTGTGATTTTGGTAGAGAAACTGCATAACACCCATTATGTTCCTTTTTTCACTATGCACCTCATCATCGTGATGTAGGTACCAATTTTACAGTATTTTATAGGTGGGTATGTACACATTGCAGCAAAGAATCATTGTGTGAACTTCCAGGTGAGCACAGCAGGTGAAGTTGAGCCCCAGTGTCGGAGTCTGTGCGCCTCATCATGGGAACTGTTTGCTCGCTTGAACCTCCTGCAGGACAGAGCAGGACATGAGACTTGCAGGCTTCCTGAATTTCCAGAATTCCCAATAGACTGATGTGTGGTGACCAGGTTTTTCTGACACAGAAACTTGGTGACACCGAGAAGGCTTGACAGAAACTCACAAAGCTTGTGGAGATGCTGTGGGCTGTCAACAACCACAAGGGGCATTTATACCTGTTCTTTTTGTACACATCAATGGAAAACTTTAAATAAAGATAAAAGAATGGAATTATTATTTAAACAATTAACATCAGAACACTTGAGATCAGAACACATGCTGTTAGTTAAAGACAATTCTTCATTTTTGAAATGGAGATCATTGTATTTCTATGCTCATATTTATTATCATAATGATATCAATTATATTTATCCCAGTGCTTCACCCTTGACAAGTTTGGTTTTTGTCATTTTGATGGTTTTATCCAAAAATGAAGGACTCTTTTGCATTTCCACAGATTTACAAATTGTTTACTGTGTTTCTGTGTAGGAGAAGTTAACAGAGCATTTAGCTGGAAACCATCGAGAGGAGACCAGCCATCAACCAGCCTCTTGTCCTGGATCATGAGCTTCATGGTTCTTGAGTCAGAGGGATTGTGAGTGAACCCTGTTGGTCCCAGTGCACCAGCAGGTGTCACAGACCCTTGCAGAGATACAGGGACTCCTCTTTTTCCTTCCCCATTTATCCAACATGCAAAGAGTTACCCTCTCAGCATAACCACTATGGATTGTCCTATTGGTAGGATATGTCCTCATACTTACTTCCTTTACTTGAGCTCCTCACTCTGCTCATAGGCTACAGTATCCAATATTTATTGTATTCAGACATGAGCAGAAATCTTGGATCAAGTCCCTACGATCTATCAGGTGCTCTCAAGTCACTGAGGTCTTTCCCTCCTGAGGGTATAAATTCATAGGTTCTATATGGGAAATGTCTCCTGTCTCAGTAAGGTGGGGGTCAACTACTTGTCCTTGGAGAAGAAGTCCTAGAAACCATGTATCTATATGCTTCCAATTATATTTGATGTGAATCACTAATGAAATTGCCATTGGTCTGAGAATTGTCTTCAGCAGATAATGGATTTTGTCATTCTGTCAGGTATGAGGTGACATCTTTCCATGGTTTTGATTTGTGCTTCCCTCATGATGGCTTATGTTGAGCATATTTTCATGTACCTGATAACCATCTGGATGTCTTATTTCAGTAAGTGTTTATTCCTTCCTTTCTTCTGACCATTTCTTAACTCTATTATTTGCATGTTGAGTGTGGGAAAGTCTTTATAGATTATGGATATTAAACTTTATCAGATATGTTTTTTCCAAATATCTTACCCATTTATGATTCATATGTGGAATTCATGAAGAAAACAAATGAATATAAGCAAAGTAGGAAAAGATAAAAATGAGGGAGGGAAACAACCACAAGTGACTCTTAGTAACAGAGAACAAACCGCAGGTTGCTGGAGGGAGATGAGTGAGGATTGTGAAGATGATGATCATGAAAGAAGGCACCGGTTTTGATGAACACTAGGTGTTGTATGTAAGGATGAATCACTGAATTACACTCCAGAAACCAATATTACACTGTGTGGTAACTAATAAAATTTAACTTAAAAATAAAATAAATAAGAAAAAAGTTGCAGGTACTGGGATACATGTGTGGTGTCAGACAGTGAGGACTGGGGAACAACACATCATAAACATGCATCCTCAAGCTTGGGCTTTTTCCTGCGGAGGAATGGGAAGTGCAAGGAAAGGCCAGCTAACACTTGTCCATGCTTCATGAGTTCTCAGATGCACCGCTGAGATCCAGCCTGGCCCAGGAGCTCAGGACGACCACACTTGGGCAGGATGTGGGATGCATGGTGTTTGGACAGCTGCCAATGAGGTGTGGGCACAGACAAGTAAGGAAATGCCAACACATATGGCTCCACACCATGAGTCATGACTGTTTTATTTAATTATGTCCACAACCAGTCAGGGAGAAAATGTGAAAATGTAAAGAGTTGAGTCTCATTTCTCTAGATCCCAATGATTATGAACTTTGAGACTGAATTTCTTTCTTTCAACCTAAATTAGAGAAATTATTCAAATTATTCTATCATTCACTAAATATATGAGCATAGATTTTCTGTATTATTTGTTAAAAATGCCTGCCTTTAATTGTTTTATTTTAGAAAAAATCACACCACATAATATGTAGCATCTTAAATTTTTGAAATGTAAAAATGTAATGGTGATAACCATACACACCACATGATTTCACACTGAAGCATCTCCAACAGAGTCTCATTTCTTCCACCACACCTGACATGTGGACCAGCCCTTCCATGTTCAGGGCCTCAGGACTGGACCTTAGTCTTGTCCCTCATAGGATGTCATCCATACCTTTCCAAGAGCTTCCTGGTGTTACTGGTTTAACCATGTAAAGTTGAGATACATAGAGTATATTAATGTTTACCAGTTGTGTTGGTCTTTTCTACTCTCTCATAAAAAGGACATAAACAGAAGGCTAATTATATGAACGTTAAATTAAAGCAAATGAATAGTCAAGAAGCTAAATTTAAAAATAGGCAAGTGACTCCCTAACCCTACAAGCTATAAAACCTTAAAAATCTAATGATTATTTATGTTTCCCAGAATGAGTCACTTTATAGTAATAGGAGTTCAGGAATTTGGATCTTGGTAGTTTGTTAACCATTCAGTTTCACAGAAGTGGTAATTAGTAAATCCCTGAATAATATTAGCTTTGTTTGATGGAAAAATCCTTCTGTGGTATGTTGTGAAGTTCAGGAGAACAAACACAATAACTGTTTGCAGTTATTTTTTAAGTTTTTATTTCAATTACAGTTATTTAACATAGGGCATATTTAACAGGACCCAAACCTACATAACCCACCTCCACCTGCCACCCCTCTGGTAACCGTCAGTCTGTTATCTGTAGTTCAGAGTGTGTTCCTTGTTTTCTCTCTTTCTTCCCCCCCCCTTTTCTCCTTTTTGAAATATAGTTGTTTCTAAAATTCAACATATGAGTGAAATTATGTGGTATTTGTCTTTCACTGACTAATACACTTAGCATAAAACTCTCCAGCTCCATCCAAGTCATTGGAAATGTCAAGATTTCATTCTTTTTTATGAGTGAGTAACATTTCACTCTCTGAATATACCACATCTTCTTTATCATTCATCAGTGAGTGGACACGTGGGCTGTTTGTATAGTTTGGCTATTGTAAATAATGTTGCTGTTAATTTAAGGGTGTGAGGTTCTCTGTGTGCTAGTCTTTTTGTGCTCTTTGGGTAAATATCCAGTCCTGTGTTTTCTGGGTCATAGTGTAGTTCTACTTTTAGTATTTGGGGAATCTACACCCTATTTTCCAGAGTGGCTGTACCCTGCACACTCCACATCCAACCAGGGAATTCTGCAGGGCCTCAGTTCTAAGGAGATGGTATCAGTTCTCATTTAACAAGCCCAGCAGAGCACACCTACTTAAAAGTCCCCAGTTTCTGGCCAGGGACTGAACACAGACTACTGCAGGCTAGGAGAGGCTCTGTAGACAATTGGCCTGAAAGCAATTCCTGCTAAAACAGAACAGCAGAGAACAAACAGTACACAGTACACACCAGTACACACCAGAGACCTCTCTGAATCACCAAACCCTCAGCATAACTGCATTTTGTAGTATACCAAAGAAGGAAGAATCTTAAGGAAAATGACAAGATGGAGGAATTCAATTTCAGGTGCAATTCTGATCAACCTCAATTTAGCTTTTCTTAGATCAGTCCCTTTGACCCCACAGGGTGAGCAGAAGACTTGTGTTCTGTCTCCAGATCCAGTAGTTTCTATTCCTGAAAGGATCCTGTGCATCAAGAACACTGGCATCCAGCCAATCCATTTACAATGCAGCAATGTCCACTGCAGTGGGATACTGAGTGATGCTGACCATATCCCTGCTATTCTTGTCCTTTTGGAGCACCTCTGACTTCCTGCTCAAAGTGATTGTCTCATTGCTGACAATTGTTTTCTTCTCCTTGTGACCTGTTGGGTGAGAGCATGTGCCTGGACCTCAGGTGGCAACAGTCACTTACTGCAAAATGATATACTTATTGAAAAATATTCACTGGGCTTTCCACATTAAAACAGCAGTAGTGCTCATAGGACCACTGGATCAGAGGAGGAAGGGAAACAAGGTTTAGATATTCTGAAATAAAACAGCAGAGTGCCATTTTGAGCCTCAATATATACAGCACTGGGTACTTATCACACCATCTTTGAAGCAAGAAAATATCGAAGATATTAAAAAAAGGAAGATATATTTCTTGGTCCCCTTAGAAAGATGAGGTCACAGAGGAGTCCATTCCCCACACTACAGAGAGGCACAGACCTGGCTGAGTCTACAAGTCTTGCACAGAAACCTTGGATTTCCATAAGAATCCGTGTGCTTCTAGGTGATATTAGCATTGGATCCCTGCTGAGTAACAGATTTCCTTTCCAAGTGGAGGTGAGTATTCTCCAACCCACTGAGAACCTGGAGAACAAAGGCATAAGAAGGAGGAAGTCACCCTTTCATTTCAATCTCATTGCCTGAACTGCTCATCTCCTCTTTTCCAACCCTACTCTTGGACTGAGCAATACATCCAGGGGTTCCTGGTTCTCCATCCAACAGCCTGAAGATAATTTATTCCACCATCCCCTCGAGCTTGTAGAGGACAGAGCCTGGGACTTCTCAGGCTCTCTTACCATGGGATCTAATTACATATGTTCTTGCTGCAGGTGAAATTTCAGCTGGAAATGAATAATAACCCTCCATTCTGTACATGCTTGTTGGCATATGGTATTGTCTGCCTTTTTGTATTGTAGCCATTCTTAGTGCAGGTGTAATGATATCTTGTGAGGATGAAAATACTGATGTATACAATTATCTCTTTCTAGAATAGGACATTATGCTGATACATGCTCCTTGAAGAACTGCTAAGATTAGTGCTACCATCATGGATATAGAGGATGTAGGGATGGTGAAGTTCACCCCATGCCCATTCCCATGTCCAGTTTGTGCTGCACAAGTTGTTAAGAGCTGTGGCAGGTAAATCACAGTCTCGGACTTTAAAATTTTGGAGTAAAACCCCGCCATTCTTTGCAGATCATGATTCTTCTTTTGAGAAATAGCTGGAAGCCTGTTCCTGGATCTTAGGAACTATAGGTTCAAGCCCGACTCAGCTGTCCATCTTGAAGTGGGTGTTATTTGAATGTCCAAGCCATAAAGTGGAGCATGTGCAGTGATACTCCATCGGCCGATGGAAGAAATGATGGTGTCTGAAGAGATCTTGAAGGCACAAGTAAGTCACATGAAGAATTTTCTACATGTCCATGATCTCCCATCCTGCTGTACTGCTTTCTCTCTCCTAACCTACATATATGGCCTCATGGGGAGAGCTCTACAATTACTTCAGAGGGAAGAAAATGATGAACCTGGTTCACATTTGTTTCTGTATGATATTCAGACACCAGTTAAAGGTGGAACACACTAGTCTTTTAAAAATTATTTATTTAAAAAAATGTATTTATTTTTTAAATTTCTTTTCAGTGTTCCAGAATTCATTGTTTATGCACCATGCCCAGTGCTCCATGCAATACGTGCCCTCCACAATATCCACCACCAGGCTCAACCAATCTCCTACCCCTGTCCCCTCCAAAACCTTCAGTTAGTTTCTCAGAGGGAACTCACTTGTCTTATCACGTTCTCCACCTCTCTGGAGCACCTGTTTTATACGACAGAATTTCCCTCATGAAGGCAGGATTACAGCATTAATTCAGTGGCAACATCTTGCAAATTTGAGGCAAATTCAAGATCCTTCTGGAATGAAGATATTGGTCATCCTGTCAGGTAATGGTCTGGCACAGCTTGAATATTTGGCTGACAACAGAGAGGATACATCATTGGTAGAGTATGAAAGCAGCTCTATATCCCAATTTTCAGTTATTTCCAGTTACAGAAATGTGGACCTTAGTTATCTTGCTTACGTCCTCCTTGTTATTTTCAAACATGGGTATGTCTTCATTTTGTTTCCTGTCTTTTTCTTTGCCATGTAACATAAGATGTATTGACTTTATATCATTGCACTTAAGAATTCTTAATTATACATCATAATATTTCAGTTGAAGGATATCAATGAGAAGAGAAAACACCACTGAAGAGCTTCACCTCCTCTTCTGGGGACGGTTGTAGATGGTTTTTTGAATTCAGGGTACTTGTATCATATATGGTGAAATTGTGACTGTGTTATTTTCTGTGTTTGCAGAATGAGTGCGATTAAGGCAATGAGTATGGAGGCACAGTTTACAGGACTTTGATGGTTGATGGTTAACTCAATGTGTCAGTGTGACAGGGACATGGTTAAGCAGATTGAACATTGTTTCTCTGGGTGTCTGTGATGCTGTTTCTGGAATGGATTGGCATTTGCATCCATGGTCTCTCTGTACGTGGGCATCATCCAATCCATGAATGTTCTGAGTAGAATAAAAGGCTGAGGGAGGAGGAATTCCCTCACGTTTACTTCCTGTGTGCATGCTTGAGCAGGGACACTGGTCACCTCCTGCCCTTGGATGCAGTTACACCTTCAGGTCCCCAGGATCTCTGACTAGACCACACTGGGAATCTGGTGAGACTTTCATCCCTGGCTGTCCTGGGTCTCCACCTTGTGATATTAGATCATGGGACTTCTCAGACTCTTCAGTGATATATGCAGAGGGCTACGTGTTCCTTTCCTCAGGAGAACTATGACCAATACTATACATTTATTAATAGTTATATATTAAAATCCAATTGGTTTGTAGTTAGAAATATCAATAAATATTCATAAAATCTGGAAGGATAAGAGGAAATAGTTGCACATTATTATTTCTTTGGAATATATATTTTTCATCTTTTATTTCCAGAGAACACCTAAAATATATTTTATTGTAAAAATTATTTCACCTCGAAACTCAATGGTTATAACATACAATACTAAAATACTAAAATACTAAAAAACCAAATACTTATTTGTGGAGCATAAAAAATAGCATGGAGGACATGGGGAGATAGAGAGGAGAAGGGAGTTTGGGGAAATTGGAAGGGGAGGTGAACCATGAGAGAGTATGGACTCTGAAAAACAATCTGAGGGGTTTGAAGTGGCAGGGGGGTGGGAAGTTGGGGTACCAGTTGGTGGGTATTATAGAGGGCACGGATTGCATGGAGCACTGGGTGTGGTGCAAAAATAATGAAAACTGTTATGCTGAAAATAAATAAAAAATAAATTATAAAAAAAAATAAATACTAAAATATCAGAACCTGTACAAATCCACACCCCCTCAAGCCCAGTACATATTTTTCTAGTTGAGAAGGAAAACAATTCACCTTCTTCACCAGCAGCTGGATCTACCCTGTATTTGGTGGGTCTTAGAGCCCCATGGTGTCCTGAGTGCCCCTAGTGACCCAAGCACCCCTTGGTGACCCTAGCGCCCACTGGTGTCCTGACTGTTCCTGCAGCCCAGCCTCTCCTGTGTTCCTGCAGGGAGGTTTGGGTCTGGGCTCACACTGACATTTCCTCACTATGTATCTACCAGTAATACATGACCAGGACCTTGGTGGCACTGAGATCAGTCAGCTGCAAGAACTCGTTCTTGGAGGTGACTCTGGAGATGTACATGTAGCTCTTGTTGGATGGAGTGTCATGTGTGCTTTACCTATGATTTGTAAACCAATTCACTGCCCCCAGTCACTTGGTGTTGGTTGATTCATTTCCACCAGAAATTACTGCATGACACGGAGAATCTGGAGATGGTGATCGTGAGGTGCAGGGTCTGTCAGTCCCTCACCAGTCATGAGCCTGACTCCTGAAGCAGAACCTGGGGCAAGACACCTGGGCACAAGGCCTCGTCATTCACGACACTCACAACCATCCCAATGGTCCCATGTCTGACATCTGGACCATCTCTTTGGGGAGCTGTCACCAGACATAGAGAAGGGCCTAGAAACTCATTTTCCTCCAGACCAAAGCTCTGCCTTCCCCAGAGACATCACCCTGTCTGAAGAGAGAGCTGTGAGCTACCATACATGACAGTGAATTTTACCCTAGAGGTTGAGGAGAAGTTTGAATGTGTGGGAAGGAGCCTGTCCTTGGAAGTCGACAGGAAAGAGTTAGGCTCTTCTGGAACTTCCAGGACCACACGTGGGTATCTCCTTGTTGAACTCACAAGGTATGTTGGTCTGGGATGGGTGAGCCCTGGGTCTATGAGCTGTGTTGGAAGCAGGTCAATAGGTGGCCTCATTTTCTGAGCATAAGAATAAATGTTGAATAAACGAGTGATTCAAAATTCATTTTAATCTAAACTATTTGTCAAGAAGATACTTAATGGGATCCACATTTTGTAGCTACAGCTCTTCAAATGAACAACTACCTGCTCAGCATGGGTGCATCTGGGGACCTTTGATCCCAATGGTCTCTGCTGATGGGCTTTGTCTGCAAAGATGTCTGCAAAACGTGTTAAGTGATGACTTTGTCCTCAAGTGCATGGACACCAACACTAGGAACCTATTCTGTTCCTATGCTTGGAGGGTGCCTCCCTGGTCCTGAGAAATCCACCTCACACTGGGGCCTGTTATCTGTTGGAGGAGGATCTTGCTTTAAAAAAAAGTGGGTAAATTTTCTCTTATGCAGCACAGAGATGATCATTAATTCAGGCATGGAGTTAATGACAATAAAATACTAACCTGAAGGAAATGGTGTTAATGACCCAGAGATTATTAGGACCTAATCATTAGAAGTCTAATAAGAGATTGTGCGGGTTATGTTCATATTCCTGAAAAACCTGCAGCAAGTGGATAAATGCTGAGATAGATGAATAGACTTCAAATAGAGATCAGATGCCCATAGAACAGATAGATGACAGATGGATACTTACATAAGTTTATATTATTTTAAAAGACACTACAGAGGAATCATATCATTATGAACACATAAAATAGAATGTCCAAAATTGTCATTGTTTCTAAAACCATATTTTCATGAGGAAAGAATATTTTGGTGTCAACTTTGGGTTAACACCCAAGTAAGGATATGTGTTACTTTTTTTAATGAATAAGCAGAGTTTCCACTTAGGGTGGTGGTGCCTCCTTGTAGATATTGGTTGTTGTGTAATTTTGTGTAAGCTATGGAACATATCTTGCCCTATAACAGTCCATGGAATATGTCTTTGAAACCTAAGTCATTACATAAGCAGTATCACATCTTTAAATGGAGAGGACATAAATAAGATCATTTGTGTTATTTAGCATCTTGCAATGACTGAATTGATGAAGACTCAGGGGTACCTGAACCATTTCCCCAGAGTGTGAAGTTATAAGGGAAATTGTGACTCAGAGGCAAGAATACAGAGGAACCCTAAGCATGGGTTTTCCCCAACATTGGACACTGCAGAGCCCTACAGGAACCTGTCACTTCCCAGCTTCTGTCTGCACCCGCATCTGTGGCTGGGACTCGTGGTCAGAGGGCCTTGAGGGCCCCAAGTAACCATATTCCTCCTCCAGAGACACTACCTGTCTTCCATGGTCTTCCTTCCCAGGGTGTCCTGAGCTCTGGGATGTGCACTGACATATTGTTTCCAGAGTGGCTGCACCAGGTCGAATTCCCACCAATAATGCAAGAGGGCTCCCCTTTTGCCACATCCTTGCCAACATTTGTTGTTTCCTGTCTTGTCATTGTAACCTCTGTCACCTGTGTTGTCATATCATATTGTGGTTTTGATTTGTATTTCCCTGATGCTGAATGATGTGGAGTATTTTTTCATGTGTCTCTTGGCCATTTGTATGTCTTCTTTGGAGAAATGTTTGTTCTTGCTTTCTCCACATTTCTTGACTGGATTAATTGATTTTTGGGTGTTGAGTTTGCTAAGTTCTTTGTAGATTTTAGGTATTAATCATTTTTTAATTAAGTGCAATTATCTAATGTATAGTAGATCATTAGGTTTTTTTTTTACATCGTTGGTTTTTGATGTAGTGTTCAATGATTAACTAGTTTCATTAACCCCCAGTGCACATTAGATCATGTCCCCTCCTTAATATCCATCACCTTCTTACCCCATCTCTCTATCTCCTTCCCTTCTGAACCCTCAACATGTTACCCTGTGTCCAGAGTCTCTTATGGATTGTCTCGCTCTCTGATTTCTTCCCATTCAGATTTCCCTCCCTTCCCCTATTGTCCTTTGCACTATTCCTTTTATTCCACATATGAGTGAAACCATGTGATAATTATCTTTCTCTGACTGACTCATTTCATTTACAATAATACCCTCCAGTTCCATGCATGTTGATACAAATGTTAGGTATTCATCCTTTCTGGAGGCTGAGCAATATTCCGTTGTATATATGAACTGCATCTTCTTTATCCATTCCTCTGTTGAAGGACATCTGAGCTCCTGACACAGTTAGTCTATTGTAGACATTGCTGCTGTGAACATTGGGGTGCATGTGTCCCTTCTTTTCACTACATCTGTACTATGGGGTAAATATCTAGTAGTGGAGCTGCTGGATTGTAGGGTAGGTCTATTTTTAACGTCTTGAGGAAACTCTTTACTGTTTTCCAGAGTAGCTGTATGAGCGTGCATTCCCAGTAACAGTGGGAGAGGTTTACCCTTTCTTCGCATCCCTGCCAACCAATGTTTCCAATTCAATAATTTTAGCTCTTCTGACTAGGGTGAGGTGGTATCTCATTGTAGTTTTGATTTCTTTTTTCCTGATGCCAAGTGATATTGAACAGTTATTCTTGCATCTGTTAGCCATTTGTCTGTGTTTTTGTTTTTGTTTTTGTTTTTTTTGTGGAGAAATATCTGTTTGTGTATTCTACCCATTTCCTGCCTGGATTATTTGGGTGTTTTAAGTTGTTGAGTTTGTTAAATTCTTTGTAGATCTTGCATACTAACCCTTTATCTATATGGCATTTACAAATATCTTCTCTAACTCTGAGGTTGCCTTTTAGCTTTGTAGACTTGTTTCCTTTGCTGGGCAGCTCTTTATCTTGATGAAGTCTGAATCGTTCATTGTTTCTTTATTTGTCTTGCCTTTGGAGATTTGACTGTCAAGAAGTCCCTGTGTCTGAGATCAAAGTGGTTGCTGCCTGCATTCTTCTCTAGGATTTTGATGAATTCTTGACTCCCATTTTGGCTTTTCATCCATTTTGAGTTCATCTTTGCATATGGTGTAAGAGAATGATTCAGTTTCATTCTTCTGCATGTTGCTGTCAAACTTTCCCAAACCATCTACTGAAGAGACTTTTTTCCATTGGATATTTTTTCCTGCTTTATTGAGAATGGAAAAACATGGAATTTTTTTTTTCCATTTCGTTATGTCTTTCTAAATTTCTTTTATATGTGTTTTGTGGTTTCTAGAGTACAGATCCTTTACCTCTCTATTTAGGTTTACTCCTAGGTATCATTTTTTCTTTGGGTGCAATTGTCAAGGAGATAAACTGCTTGATTACTTTTCTTCTGCCTCATTGTTAGTGTATAGAAATGCAGTTGACTTCTGGTCATTGATTTTATATTCTGTCACTTTGCTGAATTGCTGCATCAGTTCTAGCAAATTTTTTTTGCCAGAGATTTTTGGGATTTCTATATTGAGTTCATGTCATCTGTGAAGCATGAATGTTTGACTTCTACTTCCCAGTTTGGATGCCTTTTATTTCTTTTTGTTTTCTGATTGCTGAGGATAGTCTTCCAGTACTGCCTTGAAAAACAGTGGTGAGAGTGGACATCCCTGTCAGGTTCCAGATCATAAGGGACAAACCCCATCATTTCTTGCTTACAAGAGACTAATTTTAGAACCAAAGACATCTTCGGTTTGAAAGTAAGGGGATGGAGGACTATCGATTATGCCAGTGGACATCAAAAGAAAGCTAGTGTAGCCATCCATATATCAGACAAATAGTGTTTAATCCAATGATAGTAATAAGAGACATAGAAGGGCACCATATCATAATAAAAGTGTTTAGCCAATAAGAAGTTCTAAAAATTGTAGATATTTATGCCCCTAACCTGGGATCAGTCAAGTATATAAATAATTAATATCAAAATGCAGAAGCACATTGATAATAGTACAATAATAGTAGGGATATTTAACACCCCACTCACAGCAATGGACAAATCATCTAACTGAAGATCTAAACAGATCAAGGGAACAAGGACTTTCTATTATTATGTTCAATTAGTCAAGTATGGTACATCATCAGTTTTGATGCAGTGTACAATGACTCATTAGTTGCATATAACACCCAGTGCTCATTACAACACATGCCTTCCTTAATCATTACTCAGCTTCCCCATATCTCCACGCACTCCCTTCTGTAACCCTCACTTTTTTTCCCAGAGGTAAAAGTTTCCTATGGATTTTCTCTCTCTCTGTTTCTTCCCTTTCACTTTTCCCTCCTATCCTTTATGATCCTCTGCCCTGTGTCTTCTATTCAACATATGACTGGAACCATGTGATGATTGTCTTTCTCTGACTGACTTACTTCACTTTGCGTGATACCATCCAGTTCTATCCACATCGATGTAATTAATAAGTATTCATCCTTCCTGTTGGCTGAATAATATTCCATTGAGTATATGGACCACATCTTCTTTATCCATTCACCTGTGGAAGGGTATCTCTGCTCCTTCCACAGTATGGCTATTGTGGATTTTGCCGCTATGAACATTGGAGTGCAGGTGCCCCTTGTTTTCACTACATATGTTTCTTAGGGATAAATATCCAGTAGTGCATTTGGGTCAAGAGGTAGCTGTATTTTTAACTACTTGAGGAAACTCCACACTGTATTCCAGAGTGGCTATACCAGCTTGCATTAGTACCAACAGCAGGAGTTGCAAGGGTTGTAAAGTTGAGAGGGTTCCCCTTTATCCACATCCTTGCCAACACTTGTTTCCTGTTCTGTTGATTTTGACCATTCTAACAGGTGTAAGGTGATATCTCATTATGGTGTTGTCTTGTATTTCCCTGATGGCTAGTGTTGTTGGACATTTTCTCTTGTGTCTGTCAGCCATTTATAAGTCTTTTTTTGGAAAAGTGTCTGTTCTTGTCTTCTGCCCATTTCTTGACTGGGTTAATTGTTTTTTTTTTTTTTTTTTTTTTTTTTTTTTTTTTTTTTTTTTGGGTATTGAGTTTGATAAGTTCTTTATAGGTCTTGGATACCAGCCCTTTTTCTGTAATGTCAAATATCTTCTCACATTCTGTGGACTCTCTCTCTCTCTTTTTAATTTATTTTCAGCATAACAGTATTTATTATTTTTGCACCATACCCAGTGCTCCGTGCAATCCATGCCCTCTATAATATCCACTACCTGATACCCCGACCTCCCACCCCCTGCCCCTTCAAAACCCTCAGATTGTTTTTCAGAGTCCATAGTCTTTCATGGTTTACCTCCCCTTCCAATTTCCCCCAACTCCCTTCTCCTCTCTAACTCACCATGTCTTCCATGCTATTTGTTAAGCTCCACAACTCTCTTAATTTTGTTGACTGTATATTGCATTGTGCAAAAGCTTATCTTGACGAAGTCCCAAAAGTTAATTTTTGCTTTTGTTTCCCTTTCCTTAGAGAGGTGTCTTGAAAGAAGTTGCTGTGGGCAGTGTCGAAGAGGTTACTACCTGTGTTCTCTAGCATTTTGATGGATTTCTGTCTCACATTGAGGTCCTTCTTCCATTTGGAGTTTCTGTTAGTGTGTAGTGTAAGAGAATGGTCCAGTTTCATTCTTCTGCATGTGGTTGTCCCATTTTCCAAGAACCATATATGGAAAAGACTCTCTTTTTTTCCATTGTATGTTCTTTTGTAATTTGTCAAAGAGCAATTCTATTTGACCATAGAATTGAGGGTCTATTTCTAAGGTATCTATTCTTTTTTTTTTTTTCAGCATAACAGTATTCATTATTTTTGCACCACACCCAGTGCTCCATGCAATCCGTGCCCTCTATAATATAGGGTCTCTATTCTGTCCCATTGATCTATGTGTTTGTTTTTGTGCCAGCACCATACTCTCTTGATGACTATGGCGATAACTTGAAATCAGGCATTGTGAAGGTCCCAGTTTTTGTTTTCTTTTTCAACATTTCCGTGGTGATCTGATGTCTTTTGGGGCTCCAACAAATTTTGGATTGTTTGTTTCAGTGCTGTGAAAACTGTTGATGCCATTTTGATACAGAGATTATTGAAAGTGTAAATTGTAAGAGAGAGCAAGATGGCAGAGAAGTAGAAGATGCCTTTTTAACTGGTCCCATAAAGTGAGCTTATTATCTATCAGACCCCTCCGAACACACATGAAATCAGCCTGAGATGCAGGCTTATACCCTTCTGGATATCTATGAGGGCAGAAGATGCCAGTGATGATTTCAAGCGGTGGAGTTTGAATGATGGGATGATTTTGGAGGATAAAGAGATGGGGGAGAGAGCCTCCCAAAGTGACCCATTGGAAAGTAATACCCCAATATAAGAGGGTTCAAAAGAGAGTTAAAAATTTTTTAACTTATTTATAATCACAATAAGATGTTCAGCACAAAAAATTCCATACTAACCTTTTTACTTGAACTTTTTTTGATACATATACCTGTGTTTTTTCTTTTCTTTTTCTATTTATTAAATATTCATGTAGAGATGACCTTCAAGGTAATCTTCTTTAACCAATCAATACTAACCCTATATATAAATCAGTTTTAATCCCCCTTTATTGTGAGAAAGTTGAGTCCTTTATCAAAGATATCAAGGTAGACCCAGGAAGAATCAAAATAACTGTCTTCACCTACACTGAAAATTTATAACCACCCTCCAATCTTTCTTCTGTCAGTGGTTCTGTATTTTTTTTGTTGTTGTTGTTCTGGTAGTATATAAATCTTATACTTGGGGTTCATTTTGAGTGGGTTCTATTTTTTCTTGTCATTTAATTTTGTTGGTGTTTTTGTTTGTCTGATTTTGTTTGTATACTTTATAAATCTTACCTTTGGGGCCCATTTGGGCTGGTTATTCTTTTTTTTCTTTCATTTTTTTCGTGTCTATCTTTCTCTCTCTTTTTTTCATTTTTCTTTATCTTTGGTGGGGACTCCCAATAGCTCAGATGCGTTCAGGGATGCACCTTGCCTGGATCACATTTGATACACTCAGCTACACATCCCCTCAGCCATCTCTCACCAAAATGACTAGGAGGAGGAATGTCCATCAGAGAAAAAATTCAGATACTGTGCCTTCTCCATCAGAGCTATTGGGTATGCATAAAGAGAAGGTGGGAAAGGGAATTCAGGCCAAAAATTATCCAGGCAAGGGCTAAATTAGAGAAAACCATTACTGACAAAAGGGAATTGATTAGGGCAGAAGTAAAAGGCACCAGGGATGATGTTAACAATGCTCTCAGTGAGTTCCAATCTAATCTAAATTCTCTAACAGCTAAGGTAACTGAGGCAAGTTAGAAGAAGAAGAAGATAGAATTATTGATCTAGGGACAAACTGAGAGAAAAATGATCAGGAAGAGGTCTGAAACAAAGAGCTTAGAAGCTATGAAAACAGAATTAGGGAAATAAATGATGCCCTGAAATGTTCCAATGTCAGAATTATTGGAATCCTTGAGGGGGAGGAGAAAGAAAGAAGACTAGAGGATATAGTGGAACAAGTTATCCATGAAAATTATCCCAATATGGCATATGGAATCAGCATTCGTGTCATAGAGGCAGATATATCCCCCCACAAGATCATAGAATCTAGAAAGTCATCCAGACTCCTGATTGTGAAAATGATGAATTATAATTTTAGACAGGAGATCTTGAAAGTAGCTAGAAGGAAGAGATTCCTGATGTACAGAGGAACGCCCATGAGAATAATGTCAGACCTGTCCACAGAAACCTGGGAAGCTAGAAAGGGCTGGCAAGATGTATTCAGGCACTCAATGAGAAGGACATGCAGCCAAGAATACTTTATCCAGAAATACTGACATTCAAAATGGATGGAGAGATAAAGAGCTTCCAAGACCAGCAAGGTTTAAAAGAGTGTGTGACCACCAAGCTGACACTTCAGGAAATAATAAGGGGGTTTCTATAAAGGAGGAAAAACCCCAAGAATGTCATTTAACAGAAATATATGGTCACTTATTTGTGGAGCATAACAAATAGCATGGAGAACATGGGGAGTTAGAGAGGAGAAGGGAGTTAAGGGAAATTGGAAGGGGAGGTGAACCATGAGAGACTGTGGACTCTGAAAAACAATCTGAGGGTTTTGAAGGGGCAGGGGGTGGGAGGTTGGGGGAACCAGCTGGTGGGTATTATAGAGGGCACGGATTGCACGAAGCACTGGGTGTGGTGCAAAAATAATGAATACTTTTACACTGAAAAAATAAAAAATTAAAAATAAATAAATAAATAAATAAATAAATATTTAAAAATAACTACAAAATAAAGTGATTAATGACAAAAAGAGAGAAATATATGGAGATGGGGGGAGACAAGATGGCGGGGAAGTAGGAGGAGGCTCCCTTTCAACCTGTACCCTAAATTGAACTGATGACCTTCCAAAGAACTCCGATCACCCACGAAATCAGCCTAAGATCAGAATTATACATGTCTCGATCTCTACAGGGGCAGAAGAGGCCAGTGGTCAGGTAAATCAGAGTGGGAAAGTCGGACTGATATTGGAAGATAAAAAAAAGTGGGAGGGAGCCACCAGAGGTGACCCATTGGAAAGTAATACCCCAATACGAGAGTGCCCAGCATCTGGGGACCAGCATTAACTTGGAGACTGGTTGAAAGCACTCAAGGAGAGCAAAGGATCTTGGAGGGGGGTAAATTGTGGGAATCGGGGTCTTAGGGACAGGGCCTTAAGTCCCCAGACCCAGGACAGCCACCCCTAGTGCAGAGCCAGAGAGAGTGCGACAGAGGTACCAGCTCTCTGTCCCTGAACCTCCAGCGCGCCTGAGAGTGCTTGGCACCCAGCTCCCCTGAGGGGCTGGGAGCCTTTCCAGCCAACAGAAGCACAGCCTTTTTGCAGTCCCCATGCGAGTGCCCTGCTGTGCCATCAGAGTCTGAGTCATACCCCATGCCCTCCCCTGAGAGAAGTGCACACAGGCGCCAGCCAGGTGCTCTTGGACTGGAAAGACCAGACACTCCCAGCCTGGGCCAGCAGGAAAATCTCAGTGTGTGACCTCTGCTTGGAACTTCTCTGGCAGTCTGGAGCTGACCAGACAGCCACCGCTGCCTTGGTTTTGGGTAAAAGCAAAAAATTTTGAGTCCCCATGGACCACAACTGAGAACCTGCTCTGCCAGCGGCCAAGGGGGGATTTATTTGGGCTCTGCAGCCAGACAGAGGCTTCTCTCTGAGAGGGAGGTCAGAGTGCAGTTTGCTTTCCTCTAAACCTACAAAAACCATCAAAAGCAGTCAAGGCGAGAGAAAAACAAAAGTGAACAAATATAAAAACCTCCAGAGAACAAAAGCCTGAAAAAAACAGTTTCCTCAGAGTCCACCCCCTTGACGAGGGCGGGAGGACTTAACTGAGAGAACATCATTGACTGAAAACCCATGTGGCAGGCCCCTCCCCCAGAAAAACAACCAGGAAAGGAAAAAAAAAAAAAAGACGACAAGAGAACAACCACCACTACTTAATAGGACAATTTTTATTATTAATTTGATCCCACTATTCTGGCTCATTTTTTTATATAGTTAATTTTTTATTATTATATAGATAATTTTTTAACTTATTTATGTCACAGTGAGATGTCGAGTATATCAAATTCCATAATAACCTTCTAACCTGAACTTTTTGATACATACACCTCTGTTTTCCTTTTGCATTTCTATTTTTTAAATTTCTTTTTTTTTTTAATTTTAGTTTAGTTTAGTAAAGTTCATTCCTTTTTTAAATTTTTATTTTCTAATATGCGTATAGAGTTAAATTTCAAGGTAATCCCCTTTCCCCAATCAATGCCACCCCTATAGGTAAACCAAATCCTAATTCCCCTTTATCTTAGGAAGGTTGAGTCCTTTAACAAAGATATCAAGATACATCCAGGAAGAATCAAAACAACCTTCCTCACCCACACTGAGAATTTATAACCACTCTCCCATCTTTTTCTTCCACCAGTATTTCTGTGTTTTGGTGTTTGTCCTGATAGTATATATATCTTACACTCAGGGTTTTTTTTGATGGGGTTCTTCCTTTATTTGCATATATATATGCAAATATATATATATATATATATATATATATGCATTTTTTTTCTTTTGTCATATACTTTTATCAGTCTTTTTGTTTGTTTGTGTCTGTTTGTATACTTCATAAATCTTACCTTGGGGACCATTTGTGCTGAACCTTCTCTTTTATCTCAACTTAATTTCCTGTATCTCTCCCTCTCTCTTTTCTTGTTTTCCTTTTCTTTTTCCTCTCATTTGGGTGGGAAACCCTGATTGCTCAAAAGCGTTCCAGGGTGCACCTTGACTGCACCACAGTCGATACAACCAGCTACACTCATTCAGCCATCTCTCACCAAAATGACTAGGAGGAGGAATGCCCAACAGAAGAAAAATACACAGGATGGACCTTCTGCAACGGAGCTAACGGCTATCAATATAGACAATATGTCAGAAAGATAATTCAGGCTAACCATTATACAGGCAATAGCTAGGTTGGAGAAAACCATGGGTGACCAAACGGAATTGATTAGGGCCAATCTGAAAACAACCAGATATCATGTTTTCAATATTAGGGAAGAGCTGAAAGCTACCAGGGATGAGCTTCACAATGCTCTCAATGAATTTCAATCTAAATTCTCTCAACGCTAGAATAACTGAGACAGAAGATAGAATTAGTGATCTGGAAGACAAACAGATAGAGAGAAAGGATCAGGAGGAAGCCTGGAAAAAACAGCTTAGAAGCCACAAAAACAGAAACAGGGAAATAAATGATGCCATGAAATGTTCCAGTGTCAGAATTATTGGAATCCCTGAGGGGAGGAGAAAGAAAGAAGTCTAGTAGATATAGTGGAACAAGTTCTTTATGAAAATTTTCTCAATCTCACGAATGGAACAAGCGTTCATGTACTAGAGGCTGAAAAGTTTTCCCCCAAGATTACAGATTCTTGAAAGTCCTCGAGACACCTAAAAGTAAGAATGAAGAATTATAATTGTAGGCAGTACTTCTTGAAAGCAGTTAGGACAAAGAAGATCCTTACATACAGAGGAAAGCCCATCATAATAACGTCAGACCTGTCCACAGAGACCTGGCAAGCCAGAAAGGGCTGGCAAGATATATTCAGGGCACTGAATGAGAAGAACATGCAGCCAAGAATACTTTATCCAGCAAGACTGACATTCAAAATGGATGGAGAGATAAAGAGTTTCCAGGACTGGCAAGGCTTAAAAGACTATGCAACCACCAAGCCGATACTACAGGAAATATTAAGGGGGCTTCCTTAAAGGAGGAAAAAGCCCAAGAATAGTATTGAACAGAAATATCGAGACAATCTACAGAAAGAAAGACTTCAAAGGTAACACGATGTCAATAAAAACGTATCTATCATAATCACCCTCAATGTGAATGGCCTAAATGCGGCCATAAAATGGCACAGGGTTGCAGACTGGATAAAACGACAGGACCCATCCATATGTTGTCTACAAGAGACCCATTTTGAACCTAAAGATACACCCAGACTGAAAGTGAAGGGATGGAGAAGCATCTTTTATGCCAATGGGCCTCATAAGAAGGCTGGGGTAGTGATTCTCATATCAGACAAATTATGTTTTAAACTAAAGACTGTAGTCAGAGATACAGAAGGACACTACATCATTCTTAAAGGGACTATCCACCAAGATGATCTAACAATTGTAAATATCTATGCCCCCAATATGGGAGCAGCCAACTACATAAGAAAACTGTTAATCAAATAAATAAAGAGTCATATTGATATGAATACACTAATCGTTGGAGATCTTAACATGTCTCTCTCAGAAATAGACAGATCATCGAAGAAGAAAATCAACAAAGAAACAAGAGCATTGAATGACACATTGGACCAGATGGACCTCATAGATATATGGAGAACATGCCACCCTAAAACAACAGAATACTCATTCTTCTCAAGTGTACATGGAACCTTCTCCGGAATAGACCACATACTGGGTCATAAATCAGGACTCAACCGATACCAAAAGACTGAGATTATTCCCTGCAAATTCTCAGATCACAATGCTTTGAAACTGGAGCTCAATGACAAGGAAAAGCTCAGAAGGAACTCAAAAACCTGGAAGCTAAAGACCACCTTGCTTAAGAATGCTTGGATCAACCAGGAGATAAAGGAAAAATTGAAACAATTCATGGAAACCAATGAGAATGAAGACACTTCGATCCAAAACCTATGGGATACAGCAAAGGCGGTCCTAAGGGGGAAATACATAGCCATCCAAGCCCTCAAAAAAATTGAAAAATCCAGAACACAGTAACTGTCTGTACGCATTAAAGAACTTGAGAATCAACAACAAATCAAACCAACTCCACACATAAGAAGAGAAATAATCAAGATTAGAGCTGAGATCGATGAGGTAAAAACCAGAGATACAGTAGAACGTATCAATGAAACTAGAAGCTGGTTTTTTGAAAGAATCAATAAGATCGATAAACCATTGCCACACTAATCCAAAAGAAAAGAGAGAAAGCTCAAATACATAAAATTATGAATGAAAAGGGAGAGATCACAACCAAGGAAGTAGAAACAATCATCAGAAGTTATTATCAACAGTTATATGCCAATAAGCTAAGCAACCTAGATGAAATGGATGCATTCCTGGAAAACTGTAAACTCCCAAAATTGAACCAGGAAGAAATTGACAATCTGAATAGACCAATATTTAGTAATGAGATTGAAGCAGTGATCAAAAACCTCCCAAAAAACAAGAGCCCAGGACCTGACAGATTCCCTGGGGAATTCTACCAAACTTTCAAAGAAGAAATAACACCTATTCTCCTGAAGCTGTTTCAAAAAATTGAAGCAGAAGGAAAACTTCCTGACTCTTTCTGTGAAGCCAGCATTACCCTGATCCCTGAACCAGGCAAAAGCCCTACCAAAAACGAGAATTTCAGACCAATATCGCAGATGAATATGGATGCTAAGATTCTCAACAAGATCCTAGCAAACAGGATCCAACAGCACATTAAAAATATTATCCATCATGACCAGGTGGGATTCATCCCTGGGCTACAAGGATGGTTCAACATTCGCAAATCAATCAATGTGATAGAAAAAATTAATAAGAGAGGAGAGAAGAACCACATGGTCGTCTCAATTAATGCAGAAAAAGCATTTGACAAAATCCAGCATCCGTTCCTGATTAAAACGCTTCAAAGTATAGGGAAAGAGGGAACATTCCTGAACTTCATCAAATCGATCTATGAAAGACCCACAGCAAATACCATCCTCAATGGGAAAAAGCTTGCAGCCTTCCCTTTGAGATCAGGAACACGACAAGGATGCCCACTCTCACCACTCTTGTTCAACATAGTATTAGAAGTCCTAGCAACAGCAATCAGACAACAAAGGGAAATAAAACGTATTCAAATTGGCAATGAAGAAGTCAAACTCTCTCTCTTTGCAGATGACATGATTCTTTATATGGAAAACCCAAAAGACTCCACCCCCAAACTACTAGAACTCATACAGCAATTCAGCCACGTGGCAGAATACAAAGTCAATGTACAGAAATTAGTCGCTTTCTTGTACACAAACAATAAAAATACAGAAAAGGAAATTAGAGAATCGATTCCATTTACTACAGCACCAAGAACCATAAGACACCTGGGAATAAACCTAACCAAAGAGGTAGTAAAGGATCCGTACTCGAGGAACTACAGAACACTCATGAAAGAAATTGAAGAAGACACAAAAAGTTGGAAGACCATTCCATGCTCTAGGATTGGAAGAATAAACATTGTTAAAATGTCTATACTGCCTAGAGCAATCTTTACTTTTAATGCCATTCTGATCAAAATTCCACTGGTATTCTTCAAAGAGCTGGAGCAAATAATCTTAAAATTTGTATGGAATCAGAAGAGACTCCGATCGCTAAGGAAATGTTGAAAAATGAAAATAAAACTGGGGGGGCGCCTGGGTGGCTCAGTGGGTTAAGCCGCTGCCTTCGGCTCAGGTCATGATCTCAGGGTCCTGGGATCGAGTCCCGCATTGGGTTCTCTGCTCCGCGGGGAGCCTGCTTCCTCCTCTCTCTCTCTCTGCCTGCCTCTCTGCCTACTTGTGATCTCTCTATGTTAAATGAATAAATAAAATCTTTGAAAAAAAAAAAGAAAATAAAACTGGGGGCATCACATTACCTGTTTTCAAGCTTTACTACAAAGCTGTGATCACCAAGACAACATGGTACTGGCATATATACAGACACATAGACCAGTGGAACAGAGTAGAGAGCCCAGATATGGACCCTCAACTCTATGGTCAAATAATCTTCGACAAAATCGGAAAAATATACAGTGGAAAAAAGACAGTCTCTTCAATAAATGGTGCTGGGAAAACTGGGCAGCTATATGTAGAAGAATGAAACTCGACTATTCTCTTACACTGTACACAAAGATCAACTCAAATGGATAGAAGACCTCAATGTGACACAGGAATCCATCAGAATCCTAGAGGAGAACATAGGCAGTAATCTCTTCGATATCAGCCACAGCAACTTCTTTCAAGATATGTCTCCAAAGGCAAAGGAAACAAAGCAAAATTGAACTTTTGGGACTTCATCAATATCCAAAGCTTCTGCACCGCAAAGGAAAGAGTCAAAAAAACAAAGAGACAACCCATGGAATGGGAGAAAATATTTGCAAATGACAGTACAGACAATAGGTTGATATCCAGGATCTATACAGAACTCCTCAAACTCAACACACACAAAAGAGACAATCATATAAAAATTGGGCAGAAGATATGGACAGACACTTCTCCAATGAAGACATACAAATGGCTATCAGACACATGAAAAAATGTTCATCATCACTAGCCATCAGGGAGATTCAAATTAAAACCACATTGAGATATCACCGTACACCAGTTAGAATGGCCAAAATTAGCAAGACAGGAAAGAACATGTGTTGGAGGGGATGTGGAGAAAGGGGAACCCTCTTACACTGTTGGTGGGAATGCAAGTTGGTGCAGCCTCTTGTGAGAACAGTGTGGAGATTCCTCAAGAAATTAAATATAGAGCTTCCCTATGACCCTGCCATTGCACTCCTGGGTATTTACCCCAAAGATACAGATGTCGTGAAAAGAAGGGCCATCTGTACCCCAATGTTTATAGCAGCAATGGCCATGGTCGCCAAACTTTGGAAAAAAACAAAAGGCGCTTCAACGGATGAATGGATAAGGAAGATGTGGTCCATATACACTATGGAGTATTATGCCTCCATCAGAAAGGAGGAATACCCAACTTTTGTAGCAACATGGACGGGACTGGAAGAGATTATGCTGAGTGAAATAAGTCAAGCAGATAGAGTCAATTATCATATGGTTTCACTTATTTGTGGAGCATAACTAATAGCATGGAGGACATGGCATGTTAGAGAGGAGAAGGGGGTTGGGGGAAATTGGAATGGGAGCTGAACCATGAGAGACTATGGACTCTAAAAAAGAATCTGACGGGTTTGAATTGGCTGGTGGGTGGATATTATAGAGGGCACGGATTGCATGGAGCACTGAGTTTGGTGAAAAAATAATAAATACTGTTATGCCAAAAATAAATTAAAAAATAAATTAAAAAAAATAAAGTACATGCCATTAGTTTACTAAAAAAAAAAATGTATAGTGTCTTTCTGTATCTCTGACTACAGTCTTTACTTTATTTTTTTATTTTTTATTTTTTTTAAAGATTTTATTTATTTATTTGACAGACAGAGATCACAAGTAGGCAGAGAGGCAGGCAGAGAGAGAGAGAGAGAGAAAGAGGGAAGCAGGCTTCCTGTGGAGCAGAGAGCCCGATGCGGGGCTCGATCCCAGGACCCTGAGATCATGACCCGAGCCGAAGGCAGCAGCCCAAACCACTGAGCCACCCAGGCGCCCCCAGTCTTTACTTTAAAACATAATTTGTCTGATATGAGAATCGCTACCCTGACCTTCTTTTGAGGCCCATTAGCATGAAAGATTCTTCTCCATCCCTTCACTTTCAGTCTGGGTGTATCTTTAGGTTCAAAATGGGTCTCTTGTAGACAACATATGGATGGGTCCTGTCATTTTATCTAATCTGCAACCCTGTGCTGTTTTATGGGCGCATTTAGGCCATTCACATTGAGATTGATTATTGATAGATACGTTTTTATTAACATCGTGTTACGTTTGAAGTCTTTTTTTCTGTGGTCTCTATATTTCTGTTCTCTGTCTCCATATTTCTATCTGTTCTCTGTCTCTATATTTCTCTTCAACGCTATTCTTAAGATTTTTCCTCTTTTATAGAGCCCCCCCCTTAATATTTCCTGCAGTGTTGGCTTGGTAGTTGCACAGTGTTTTAAGCCTTGCCGGTCTTGGAAACTCTTTATCTCTCCATCCATTTTGTATGTCAGTCCTGCTGGATAAAGTATTCTTGGCTGCATATTCTTCTCATTCAGTGCCCTGAATATATCTTGCCAGCCCTTTCTGGCTTGCCAGGTGTCTGGGGACAGGTCTGACGTTATTCTGATGGACTTTTCTCAGTATGTAAGGAGCTTCTTTGTCCTTGCTGCTTTCAAAAATGTCTGCCTACAATTATAATTCTTCCTTCTTACTATTAGGTGTCTCAAAGACTTTCAAGAATCTATAATCTTGGGGGGAAACTGGATAATTATTACCCTGAATTTCCTTTCCAACATATTGTCTATGTCGATAGCGATTAGCTCTGTTGCTGAAGGCCTGTCCTCTGTATTTTTCTTCTGTTGGGCATTCCTCCTCCTAGTCATTTTGGTGAGAGGTGATTGAACGGATGTAGGTGGATGTATTGACCGTGGTGCAGTCAAGGTGCACCCCGCAATGCGTCTGAGCAATCAGGATTCCGCACCCAAACGAGAGAAAAAAGAAAAGAAAAAGAGAAAAGAGAGAGAGAGAGAGACAGGAAAAAAGGGAAGATAAAAGAGAAGGCTCAGTCCAAATGGGCCCCAAGGTAAGATTTATAAAGTATACAAACAAAAACAGAGTAACAAAAAGACTGAGAGAAATATATGACAAGGGGAAAAAATATATATATATAAAAGCAAAAAAACGAAGAACCTTGTCAAAAAGAACCCCAAGTGTAAGATTTATATACTATCAGGACAAACACAAATACACAGAAACACTGGCAGAAGAAAAAACATGGGAGAGTGGTTATAAATTCTCAGTGTGGGTGAGGAAGGTTGTTTTGATTCTTCCTGGATGTATCTTGCTATCTATGTTAAAGGACTCAACTTTCCTAAGATAATGGGAGATTAAAAATTGGTTTACCTATAGGGGTAGCATTGATTGGGGAAAGGGATTACGTTAAAGGTTAACTCTATATGAATATTAGACAATAAAAATAAAAAAGGAATAAACTAGACTAAACTAAACTAAAATTTAAAAAAAAATTAAAAGAGAAAAGCAAAGGAAAACACGGATATATTTATCAAAAAGTTCAGATTAAAATGCTATTATGGAATTTGAAGTACTAGATATCTCACTGTTATGGTAAACAGGTTAAAAAAATGTTCTGTATAATGAAAATGAACCAGAATAGTGGAAACGAGTTAAAAATAAAAGTTGTCCTGTGAAGTAGTGGTGTTTTTTCTCTTGTTGTCTTTTTTTTTTTTTTTCCTTCACCTCTCCACCCCGTTGGTTTTCTGGAGGAGGGGCCTGCCATGTGGGTTTTCAGTCAATGATGTTCCCTGAGTTAAGTGCCCTCCCCCACCAAGGTGGTGGGCTCTGAGGAAACTGGTCTTTCAGGCCTTTGTTCTCTTGAGGGCTTTTTTTTTTTTTTTAAATTTATTTTCAGCTTAAGAGTATTCATTGTTTTTGCACCACACCCAGTGCTCCCTGCAATCCGTGCCCTCTCTAATACTCACCACCGGGTACCCCCAACCTTCCACCCTCCGCCCCTTCAAACGTTTACCTCAGATTATTTTTCAGAGTCCATAGTCTCTCATGGTTCACCTCCCCTTCCAATTTCCCTCAACTCCCTTCTGCTCTCTAACTCCCCTTGTCCTCCATGCTATTTGTTATGCTTCACAAATAAGTGAAACCATATGATAATTGACTCTCTCTGCTTGACGTATTTCACTCAGCATAATCTCTTCCAGTCCCGACCATGTTGCCACAAAAGTTGCTCTGGATGTTTTTATGTTTGTTCATTTGTTTTCTTTCGCCTTGAAAGTTTTTGATGGTTTGGGGGGGTTTAGAGGAAAGCCAACTACACCCCTACCTCCCTCTCAGAGAGAAGCCTCAGGGTGCTCCCCTGTGGGTGCTGTAGAACACATAAGATTCCCCTCAGGCTGCTGGCAGAGCAGGTTCTGAGTCGCGGTCCCTGGGGGCACAGGATCTTCTGCTTGTATCCAAAACCATGGCAGTGGTGGCTGTCTGGGCTGCTGCAGACCACCGGAGAGGTTCCAAGCAGTGATCGCACACTAAGATTTTCCCACTGGCCTGGGCTGGGAGTTCCTGGTCTTTCCAGGTTGAGAGAACCAGGCTGGTGCCTGCGTGCACCTCTCTCAGGGAAGGGTGTGGGGCTCACGAGTCTCAGGCTCCTGATAGCACTGGTGAGGCATTCTGCTGTCTGGCCAGGCTCCTAGCCCCTCAGGAGAGCCACACCCCACATGTTCTCAGGAGCAATAAAGGCTCAGGGACCAAGACCTGGATTCTCCACCACACTCTCTCTAGCTCAGCACCAGGGGTGGCTGTCCTTGGTCCAGGGACTTAAGCCCCTGTCCGTACTGCCCCGATTCCCACAATTTCCCCCCGTGATCCTTTGCTCTTTTTGATTGCTTTCAACCAGACTGCAAGTTAATGCTGGTCCCCAGACGCAGGGCACTCTTGTATTGAGGTATTAGTTTCCAATCAGTCGCCTCTGGTGGCTCCCTGCCCCTTTTGTTTATCTTCCAATATCAGTCCGCCGTTCCCACTCTGCTCTACCTCCCCACTGGTGTCTTCTGCCCCTGTAGAAATCCAGATGTGTATAATTCTGATCTCAGGCTTATTTCATGGGTTATCAGAGTTCTTTGATAGGTAATCAGCTCACTTTAGGTCACAGGTTGAAACGGCGCCTCCTCCTACTTCCCCAATTTCCTGTCTTCCCCCCTTGGCTAATTGATTTATAAAAAATGAATGAGACCCTGGTTTCTTTCATCTATTCTGTTGTTTCCTAGTTTCTATATAATTTATTTCTCCTCTAATCTTGCTATTTCCTTACCTTCTGCTATATACAGGTTTCAACTGATTTTTTTTTCTAGCCCCTTTGGGTGTAAAGCTTGTGGTTTATTTGATATTTTTCTTGCTTCTTGAGGTCTTCCTGTATGCTGTGTATTTTTGTCTTAGGACCACTTTTGCTGCAGAGAAATTACATGATGGTGATAGAGGTTTTATACTCGTGTGTGTGTGTGTGTGTGTGTGTGTGTGTGTGTGTGTGTGATATCTTCTGGCTCTGCTGGAGGATTTTGTGATCCATACTGAGTACCACTGTGATTACTTTAAAGGTTTTGTTACCTGCATCAGGATATTTGTAATTTATTGGTATTTAAGTACAAGAGGAAACTAATGTACTTGACTCTGTGTTTTGTGCATGTTAGTATATTTGTCTTCCTGCTACAACTAAGTTTCTAAGTCAGAGAGTGAATAGGTAAGCACAGAATAATGTCAAGGAGGCTCCCTTGAGGAAACTGCTCTATGGAGAGGAAACCCCAGACCCTGACAGGAAACCTGCCATAGCTTCCATCTGCACCTGCTCCTGGGAGTAAAGACAGAATTGATGAGTAGTGTGCACCCTCTGCTGGTCTGATACTCTTGTAGTTTGAGGTTTGTGTCTGGGCTCACACTGAGGACCCCTCACTGTGTCCTTCACACAGTAATACACGGCCGTGTCCTCAGCTCTCAGGCTGTTCATCTGCAGATACAGCATATTCTTGCCGTTGTCTCTGGAGATGGTGAATCGGCCCTTCACAGAGTCTGCGTAGTATGTGCTACTTCCATCATACCATATAACTGCCACCCACTCCAGCCCCTTCCCTGGAGCCTGGCGGACCCAGTGCATGCCAGTAGCTACTGAAGGTGAATCCAGAGGCTGCACAGGAGAGTCTCAGGGACCCCCCAGGCTTCACCAGGTCTCCCCCAGACTCCACCAGCTGCACCTCACACTCGACACCTGTAGGCACAAGACATTCCAGTCAGGAATCTGTCACACACCCGTGGTTTCACTCACTCATATCCACTCACATCCTCAATTTCTTTTGTTCTCCATAAATTACCTTTTAAAAGAACAGCAAGGAAAACCCAGCCAAGCACAAAGTCCATGGTGAGTTCTCTGTGTTCTGTCCTGATCAGTGAATGTGGACACGTGGAAATCCCAGGCCTGGGGCTCCTCTCCCAGCTGTATGGTCTGGGCTGGGCTGTTTTATTCAGTGGAGGGAAGACCCTATTTGCATGTCCTCTGAGTATATATTTAGCTCCAGACTTAGGTTCAATTCCTTACAAGTTAAAAACAAAGATTCCATTGTATGTAGATCACTTTGTTTAGACAGCACTGTGTCAGTATGTAGCATTTTAATGTATGAACAGAATTGTCTTTTCTTCTTTTTTCTTTTTTTTTTTTTTGATTTGGCAAGAGACCAGTTTCTTTATTAATGGATTAAATAAAAAGATCTAGCAGCAGACCTAATAACACCCATAATTTCAAAGTAAAAAATATGGAACGCTTCACGAATTTGCGTGTCATCCTTGCGCAGGGGCCATGCTAATCTTCTCTGTATCGTTCCAATTTTAGTATATGTGCTGCCGAAGCAAGCATTCTTCTTTTTTCTATGACAGCATTTTAAAAATTGTTGTGTTATGTTACTCACCATACAGCACATCATTAGTTTTGATGTAGTGCCATGATTTATTATTTGTGTATAATAACCAGTGCACTTTGCAACCTGTGCCTTCCTTAATACCCATCACCAGGCTCATACATCCCACTACCCTCCTCCATTCTAAAAACCTCAGTTCATTTCCTGGAGTCTGTAGTCTCTTATGGTTCATCTCTTACTTTGATTTCTCCCCTTCACCCCTTCCTTCTGCTAATGTTCTCCACTCTATTCCTTATGTTGCACAAATAAGTGAAATCATATGACAATTGGCTTTCTATGTTTGACTTATTTCACTCAGCATAAGCTCCTCCAGTTCTATCCATGTTGAATCAAAAACTCAGTATTCATCCTTTATGATGGTTGAGTAATATTCCATTGTATATATGGATCACATCTTCTTCTTCTTTTTTTTGCATTTTTAATCCATTTCTCTTTTAAAAGAAATTTTATTTTCAGTGTAACAGTATTCATTGTTTTTTTAATTTTATTTTCATCTTAACCGTATTCATTGTTTTTGCACCACACCCAGTGCTCCATGCAATCCATGCCCTTTCCAATACCGACCACCTGGTTCCCCCAATCTCACACCCCCCGCCCCATCAAAACCCTCAGATTGTTTTTCAGAGTCCATAGTCTCTCATGGTTTACCTCCCCCTCCAATTTCCTTCAACTCCCTTCTCCTCTCCATCTCCCCTTGTCCTCCATGCTATTTGTTATAATCCACAAATAAGTGAAATCATATGATAATTGACTCTCTCGGCTTGACTTATTTCACTCAGCATAATCTCTTCCAGTCCCGTCCATGTTGCTACAAAAGCTGGGTATTCGTCCTTTCTGATGGAGGCATAATACTCCATAGTGTATATGGACCACATATTCCTTATCCATTTGTCTGTTGTAGGGCATCTTGGTTCTTTCCAGAGTTTGGCGACTGTGGCCATGGCTTCTAAAATATTGGGGTACAGATGGCCTTTATTTTCCCTATGTCTGTATCTTTGGGGTAAATACCCAGTAGTGCAATTGCAGGGTCATAGGGAAGCTCTATTCTTAATTTCTTGAGGAATATCCACTGTTCCCCAGTGGCTGCACCAACTTGCATTCCCACCAACAATGGAAGAGGGTTCTCCTTTCTCCACATCTTCTCCAACACATGTTGTTTCCTGTCTTGATAATTTTGTCCATTCTAACTGGTGTAAGGTGATATCTCAATGTGGTTTTAATTTGAATCTCCCTGGTGGCTAGTGATGATGAACATTTTTTCTGTACTCAGGGAACTACAGAACACTCATGAAAGAAATTGAAGAAGATACAAAAAGATGGAAGACCATTCCATGCTCTTGGATCGGAAGAATAAGCATTGTTAAAATGTCTATACTGCCTAGAGAAATGTATACTTTTACTATCATTCTGATCAAAATTCCACCGGTATTTTTTAAAGACCTGGAGCAAATAATCCAAAAATTTGTATGGAATCAGAAGAAACCCCGAATCGCTGAGGAAATGTTGAAAAGCAAAAATAAAACAGGGGGCATCACGTTACTTGATTTCAAGCTTTACTACAAAGCTGTGATCACCAAGACAGCATGGTACTGGCATAAAAACAGACACATAGACCAGTGGAACAGAGTAGAGAGCCCAGATATGGACCCTCAACTCTATGGGCAAATAATCTTCAACAAAGCAGGAAAAAATATACAGTGGAAAAAAGACAGTCTCTTCAATAAATGGTGTTGGGAAAACTGGACAGGTATATGTAGAAAAATGAAACCCGACCTTTTTCTTACACCGAACACTAAGATAAACTCAAAATGGATAAAAGACCTCAACGTGAGACAGGAATCCATCAGAATCCTGGGGGGGGGGGGTAGACAAGATGGCAGGGAAGTAGGAGGAGTCACCCTTTCAACCTGTACCCTAAAGTGAGCTGATTACCTTCCAAATAACTCCGATCATCCGCGAAATCAGCCTGACATCAGAATTATACACATGTGGATCTCTACTGGAGCAGAAGACGCCAGTTGGCAGGTAAAGCGGAGTGGGAAAGTCGGACTGATATCAGAAGATAAACAAAAGGGGGAGGGGGCCACCAGAGGCGACCCACTGGAAAGTAATATCCCACTAAGAGAGTGACCTGCATCTGGGTATCAGCATTAACTGGGGAGTCTGGTAGAAAGCACTCAAAAAGAGCAAAGGATCGCCAGGGGGAAATTGTGGGAATCGGGGTGTTAAGAACAGGAGCTTAAGTCCTCAGACCCAGGACAGCCACCCCTGGCACAGACACAGAGAGAGTGTGGCAGAGAAACCAGGTCTTGGTCCTTGAACCACTAGCTCACCAGAGAGCACGTGGGGCCTGGCTCCCATGAGGGGATGGGAGCCTCTCCAGCCAACAGAAGCACAGCATTTTTACAATCCCCACGCGAGTGCCCTGCAGTGCCATCAGAGTCCAAGTTGCGCCCTGTGCCCTTCCCTGAGAGAGGTGCTCATAGGCGCCAGCCTGGTGCTCTAGGACCAGAAAAGACCAGGCACTCCCAGCCCGCGCCAGTGGGAAAATCTCAGTGTGCGATCGCTGCTTGGAACCTCTCTGGCAGTCTGGAGCTTCCCAGACAGCCACTGCTGCCTTGGTTTTGGGTACAAGCAAAAAACCTGAGTCCCCAGGGACCACAACTGGGAACCTGCTCTTCCAGCCTCCAAGGGGGATTTATTTGGGCTCTGTAGCCAGACTGAGGCTTCTCTCTGAGAGGGAGGTCAGGGTGCAGTTTGCTTTCCTCTAAACCTACAAAAGCCATCAAAAGTGGTCAAGGCAAGAGAGAAAAACAAAAGTGAACAAATATAAAAACCTCCAGAGAACAAAAGCCTGAAAAAAAGTTTCCTCAGAGCCCACCCCCTTGAGGGGGGCAGGAGGACTTAACTCAGAGAACACTGCCTGAAAACCCACCTGGCAAGCCCCTCCCCCAGAAAACCAAACAGGAAAGGAAAAAAAAATGACAACAGAGAACAACCACCACTACTTCATAGGACAATTTTTATTATTAATTTGTTCCCACTATTCTGGCTCATTATTTTATATAGATAATTTTTTAACCTATTTACCATCACAGTGAGATGTCCAGTACATAAAATTTCATATAACCTACTAACCTGAACATTTTGATACATACACCAGTGTTTTCCTTTTGCATTTCTATTTTTTAAATTTCTTTTTTTAAATTTTATTTTAGTTTAGTATAGTTCATACCTTTTTTGAATTTTTATTTTCTAATATTCATATAGAGTTAAACCTCAAGGTAATCCCCTTTCCCCAATCAATGTTACCACTATAGATAAATCAATTCTTAATCCCCCTTTATATTAGGAAAGTTGAGTCCTTTAACAAAGATATCAAGATACATCCAGGAAGAATCAAAACAACCTTCCTTGCCCACACTGAGAATTTATAACCACTCTCCCATCTTTTTCTACCACCAGTATTTCTGTGTTTTTGTGTTTGTCCTGATAGTATATAAATCTTACACTCAGGGTTCTTTTTGACGAGGTTCTTCCTTTATTTGCATATATATATATATATATATACACACACACACATATATATATGTGTGTATATAAATACAAGAGAAATAAATTATATATATATATTTATTTATTTATTTATTTATTTCTCTTGTCATATGCTTTTATCAGCCTTTTTGTTTGTCTGTTTTGGTTTGTATACTTCATAAATCTTACCTTGGGGCCCATTTGGGCTGAACCTTCTCTTTCATCTTCCCTTTCTTTCCTGTCTCTCTCTCTCTCTTTCTTTTCTTTTTTCTCTCATTTGGGTAGGGAACCCTAATTGCTCAGAAGTGTTCCAGGGTGCACCTTGATTGCACCACGGTTGATACATCCAGCTACACCCATTCAGCCATCTCTCACCAAAATGACTAGGAGGAGGAATGCTCAAAAGAAGAAAAATACAGAGGATGGGCCTTCTGCAACAGAGCTAATGGCTATCAACATAGACAATATGTCAGAAAGAGAATTCAAGCTAACAATTATCCAAATAATAGCTAGGTTGGAGAAAGCCATGGGTGACCCAACAGAATTGATTAGGGCCGAACTGAAAACAACCAGAGATCATGTATCCAATGTTAGGGAAGAGCTGAAAGCTACCAGGGATGAGCTTCACAATGCTCTCAATGAGTTCCAATCTAATCTAAATTCTCTCAAAGCTAGAGTGTGTTAGTTTCTTCTGAGACAGAAGATAGAATTAGTGATCTGGAGGACAAACAGATAGAGAGAAAGGATCAGGAGGAAACCTAGAACAAACAGTTTAGAAGCCACAAAAACAGAAACAGGGAAATAAATGATGCCATGAAATGTTCCAATGTCAGATTTATTGGAAACCCTGAGGGGAGGAGAAAGAAAGAAGTCTAGAAGATATAGTGGAACAAGTTCTTCATGAAAATTTTCCGAATCTCGTGAATGAAACCAGCGTTCATGTACTAGAGACCGAAAGGTTTCCCCCCAAGATTACAGATTCTCAAAAGTCCTCGAGACACCTAATAGTAAGAATGAAGAATTATAATTGTAGGCAGAACCTCTTGAAAGCAGCTAGGACAAAGAAGCTCCTTACGTACAGAGGAAAGCCCATCATAATAACGTCAGACCTGTCCACAGAGACCAGGCAAGCCAGAAAGGGCTGGCAAGGTATATTCAGGGCACTGGATGAGAAGAACATGAAGCCAAGAATACTTTATCCAGCAAGACTGACATTCAAAATGGATGGAGAGATAAAGAGTTTCCAAGACCAGCAAGCCTTAAAATACTAGGCAACCACCAAGCCGATACTGTAGGAAATATTAAGGGGGGATATATAAAGAGAAAAAATCCTAAGAATAGTATTGAACAAAAATATAGAGACAATCTACAGAAAGAAAGACTTCAAAGGTAACACGATGTCAATAAAAACGTATCTATCATAATCACCCTCAATGCGAATGGCCTAAATGTACACATAAAATGGCACAGGGTTGCAGACTGGATAAAACGACAGGACCCATCCATACGTTGTCTACAAGAGACCCATTTTGAACCTAAAGATACACCCAGACTGAAAGTGAAGGCATGGAGAAGCATCTTTCATACAAATTGGGCTCAAAAGAAGACTGGGGTAGCGATTCTCATATCAGACAAATTAGATTTTAAACTAAAGACTGTAGTCAGAGATACAGGACACTAGGTCATTCTTAAAGGGACTATCCACCAAGATGATCTAACAATTGTAAATATCTATGCCCCCAATATGGGAGCAGCCAATTACATAAGAAAACTGTTAATCAAGATAAAGAGTCATATTGATATGCATACACTAATCGTTGGAGTTCTTAACATGCCTCTCTCAGAAATAGACAGATCATCGAAGCAGAAAATCAACAAAGAAACAAGAGCATTGAATGACACATTGGACCAGATGGACCTCATAGATATATACAGAACATTCCACCCTAAAACAACAGAATACTCATTCTTCTCAAGTGCACATGGAACCTTCTCCAGAATAGACACATACTGGGTCACAAATCAGGACTCAACCAATACCAAAAGACTGAGATGATTCTCTGCACATTCTCAGATCACAATGCTTTGAAACTGGAGCTCAATCACGAGGAAAAGCTCAGAAGGAACTCAAACACCTGGAAGCTAAAGACCACCTTGCTTAAGAATGCTTGGATCCACCAGGAGATCAAAGAAGAACTGAAACAATTCATGGAAACCAATGAGAATGAAGACACTTCGATCCAAAACCTATGGGATAAAGCAAAGGCGGTCCTAAGGGGGAAATACATAGCCATCCAAGCCTCCCTCAAAAAAATTGAAAAATCCAGAACACAGCAGCTTTCTCTACACCTTAAAGAACTGGAGAATCAACAACAAATCAAACCAACTCCACACATAAGAAGGGAAATAATTAAGATAAGAACTGAAATGGATGAGGTAGAAACCAGAGATATAGAAGAACGTATCAATGAAACTAGAAGCTGTTTTTTTGAAAGAATCAACAAGATCAATAAACCATTGGCCCAACTAATCAAAAAGAAAAGAGAGAAAGCTCAAGTTCATAAAATTATGAATGAAAAGGGAGATACCACAACGAACACCAAGGAAGTAAAAAAAAATCATCAGAAGTTATTATCAACAGTTATATGCCAATGAGCTAAGCAACCTAGATGAAATGGATGCATTCCTGGAAAACTATAAACTCCCAAAATTAAACCAGGAAGAAATTGACAACCTGAATAGACCAATATCTAGTAAGGAGATTGAAGCAGTGATCAAAAACCTCCCAAAAAACAAGAGCCCAGGACCTGATCGATTCCCTGAGGAATTCTACCAACTTTTAAAGAAGAAATAACACCTATTCTCCTGAAGCTGTTTCAAAAAATTGAAGCAGAAGGAAAACTTCCAGACTCTTTCTATGAAGCCAGCATTACCTTAATCCACAAACCAGGCAAAGTCCCCACCAAAAAGGAGAATTTCAGACCAGTATCACCGATGAATATGGATGCTAAGATTCTCAACAAGATCCTAGCAAACAGGATCCAACAGCTCATTAAAAAGATTAATCACCATGACCAGGTGGGATTCATCCCTGGGCTACAAGGATGGTTCAACATTCACAAATCAATCAATGTGATAGAACAAATTAGTAAGAGAGAGGAACCACATCTCAATTGATGCAGAAAAAGCACTGATGCAGAAAAAGCATTTGACAAAATCCAGCATCCGTTCCTGATTAAAACGCTTCAAAGTATAGGGAAAGAGGGAACATTCCTGAACTTCATCAAATCGATCTATGAAAGACCCACAGCAAATACCATCCTCAATGGGAAAAAGCTTGCAGCCTTCCCTTTGAGATCAGGAACACGACAAGGATGCCCACTCTCACCACTCTTGTTCAACATAGTATTAGAAGTCCTAGCAACAGCAATCAGACAACAAAGGGAAATAAAAGGTATTCAAATTGGCAATGAAGAAGTCAAACTCTCTCTCTTTGCAGATGACATGATTCTTTATATGGAAAACCCAAAGGACTCCTCCCCCAAACTACTAGAACTCATACTGCAATTTAGCCACGTGGCAGGATACAAAGTCAATGTACAGAAATCAGTGGCTTTCTTATAAACTAATAATGAAAATACAGAAAAGGAAATTAGAGAATCGATTCCATTTACTATAGCACCAAGAACCATAAGATACCTGGGAATAAACCTAACCAAAGAGGTAAAGGATCTGTACTTGACGAACTACAGAACACTCATGAAAGAAATTGAAGAAGACACAAAAAGTTGGAAGACCATTTCATGCTCTTGGATTGGAAGAATAAACATTGTTAAAATGTTTATACTTCCTAGAGCAATCTATACTTTTAATGCCATTCTGATCAAAATTCCACTGGTATTCTTCAAAGAGCTGGAGCAAATAATCCAAAAATTTGTATGGAACCAGAAGAGACACCGAATCACTAAGGAAATGTCGAAAAACAAAAATAAAACTGGGGGCATCACGTTACCTGATTTCAAGCTTTGATTTATTTTTTATTTATTTTCAGCATAACAGTATTCATTATTTTTGCACCACACCCAGTGCTCCATGCAATCCATGCCCTCCATTATACCCACCACCTGGTACCCCGACCTCCCACCCCCACCCCTTCAAAACCCTCAGATTGTTTTTTAGAATCCATAGTCTCTCATGGTTCACCTCCCCTTCTTTTTTTTTTTTTTCCCAATCTTTCTTTATTATTTCTTTTTTTTTTTCTTTCTTTTTTCTTTTTTTATTTCCAGCATAACAGTATTCATTATTTTTGCACCACACCCCGTGCTCCATGCAATCCGTTCACCTCCCCTTCTAATTTTCCCCAACTCCCCCTACTCTCTATCTCCCCATGTCCTCCATGCTATTTGTTATGCTCCACAAATAAGTGAAACTATATGATAATTGACTCTCTCCGATTGACTTATTTCATTCAGCATAATCTCTTCCAGTCCCGTCCATGTTGCTACAAATGTTGGGTATTCATCCTTTCTGATGGATGCATAATACTCCATAGTGTATATGGACCACATCTTCCTTATCCACTCGTCCGTTGAAGAGCATCTTGGTTCTTTCCACAGTTTGGTGACCGTGGCCATTGCTGCTATAAACATTAGGGTACAGATGGCCGTTCTTTTCACGACATCTGTATCTTTGGGGTAAATACCCAGGAGTGCAATGGCAGGGTCATAGGGAAGTTCTATTTTTAATTTCTTGAGGAATCTCCACACTGTTCTCCAAAGAGGCTGCACCAACTTGCATTCCCAGCAACAGTGGAAGAGTGTTCCCCTTTCTCCACATCCCCTCTAACAAATGTTTTTTCCTGTCTTGCTAATCATAAATTATCTTTTAAAACTGGAAGAAGAAAAACACAAAAGCACTAAGTCCATGCTTAGTCATCTGTGTTCTTTCCTGATTGCTTAGTGGAACACATGGGATTCCTGGGGCCAATGCTACTCTCCCAACTCAAGGGTCAGGGCTGGCTTGGTTTCATCAGCATGGGGAGGGCCCTATTTGCATGTCCTCTGTGTAAATTGCCACATTGGGATCTTATCTGACAGAGGGGGCAGTGTGTGTAGCAGGTGTGACTCTCTTTGATTTGGTGGTATTTGCCACTTCTGAAAAAAATATAATTTTTTATTATATTGTTTCCAGAGTATATACCTTGCCTATATCTGCTACTTTGTTTTTTCCATATTTGCAAAAATCTCAGAATGTAGGTCATGTACCCCCTAAAAGTTGTGGGACTGTACTCAATGTTGGATAGTTTTTGTGAGGTGTCCATGAACACTTGTAGGGTGAGAGTGATCCCAGGATATGGGACAGCGTTCCTCCCCTCAGGACCTGCTGCATCCCCGAGTCAGCTGAAGGACAGATTGGGCAGGCTCATGAGGAATGTGGAACCCCTCCTGTGGTGGGGATGGGATGATTTTGCTTGTTGTAGTGTTTACCTGAATTACAGACAGAATCAGATCGTGCAGGTGCTTTTCCAAGTCTTTAACCATGCACTATCTCTGCATTACTCCTGAGTCATCTCTGTGTTATCTCTCATAGCTTTGGTGCATGTACTTGACACTGGATGAACTGTGCACAGGCGGAGTGTGTGACATGATAAACACAGGTGTCAAAATCAACAGTATCAAGAGTGAGGAAATCAGTTCTCCTGAAAATTTCCTCCACTTTCCCTGGAATTCCTCCTTCCTCTCCCCTTCTTCACCCTGCCCCCATATACTTGTTGTTCTTTCTCATGTCACCTTAGACTCTAATTTTTTAGAATTCATGAATGGGTCATTGTACTACATGTACTGTCTTTTTACGGCTCCTTTGGCTCAGCATCAATCCTTGTGCACACAGCCATGTTGCTGTGTGTATCAGGAATGGCTGATTTCAAGACTGGTGTCTCTGAAGGCACAGGCTTGGAAGCACAAGCTGGAGGAAGATCTGAAGCAGCAGAAAGAAGCAGCTTGTTTTCAGGCTCATCCATGCACCTTCTTGTCCCAGGAGCTCTTGGATCTCAGAAAGAGAAACAGCCCTTTGTTGTTCATGAACCCTTCCCACTGGCTGTGGAGAAGAGCGCCAAGAGACAGCAGGACAGGAGAATGTTGAGGTAGAAGCTCATAAATTCCATTCATTGGAAGAGGCCAGACACCGGAAGGAAGAGCAGTATGGAAGAAGCTTGCCAGGTTGCAGAAGGAACCAGTGCACATGAAAATGTAAAACTCAGGCACCAGGCTGTGGAAGTTATGTCAAGTGGCCAACCTATTATTGTGCCCATATCTCCCATGTTCTCCACTGGATTCCACTGGTAACCTCAGCTGTGAGCTACAGGCCCCACCTGGGAATGGCAGCCACTGTTTGTCTCAAAGCAGGAGCCTTCTTTCCTGGTCACCAGTGCATGGAGAAGACCCATTTCTGTAGCAACATCTGCCGACACCGCACAGAGCATACCTAACGCCTGTGGACTCTCCTTTTGTAGAGATTTTTCCAACATTGGTGAGGCTCATAAGGAGGATGAACACATGTACGCCTCTTAATGACTTCTAGTACTTACTTCTTTTCAGTCATCATGGACCTACTGTGCTTTTTAACTCTGACTACAATGAAAATACTCTATAACAACATAGTGCAATTCTGTAGTGATGCCTCCATAGATCATTCCTCATTTTCCAGAAACTCAGACCTTTTTCTACTTAGGATGGACTTTTCTTTCTTTTTGTTCTCACTGGTTTTGTTCTTGTTTAGTGGAATTTGTCATCACACTGATTCCCTTGACCATTGCTTGATAGCTCCTTGATCTTCATTCCTCCCAATTCTCTTCATACCCTACACATGGGAAGTCCAGCAAGGACCCATGGGATCTCCTTACTTCAATGCAGGTGGAAGGTTGACTCCACACAAGTCCCTCCCATGAGCAGGACTCTGTCCCCATTACTGACATGCAACACAAATGCTGAGCCAGTGTCCTTCCCTGATTCTATCCAAGCACAAATGCCTTGCTGAGAGGTCTGCCCCACTCTCAGCACACATGATGGTGAAGGTCGTGATGGTTTTACTTAGTCGTGTGTGTGTGTGTGTGTGTGTGGGTGTGGGTGTGAGCTTCAGACTCCACTTTTCACACCATGTATGGTTGAGGGCCCCTCTGCTTTCCCAGACTGTCACTATATATATTTCTTAATTTTTTAAAAATTTATTTTCAGCATAACAGTATCATTATTTTTGCACCACACCCAGTGCTCCATGCAATCCATGCCCTCTATAATACCCACCACCTGGTACCCAGACCTCCCACACCCCCGCCACTTCAAACTCCTCAGATTGTTTTTCAGAGTCCATAGCCTCTCATGATTCACCCCCCCCTTCCAATTTACCCTAACCCCCTTCTCTCTAATTCCCCATGTCCTCCATGCTTTTTGTTATGCTCCACAAATAAGTGAAACCATATGATAATTGATTTTCTCTGCTTGACTTACTTCACTCAGCATAATCTCTTCCAGTCCTGTCCATGTTGCTACAAAACTTGGGTATTCATCCTTTCTGATGGAGGCATAATACTCCATAGTGTATATGGACCACATCTTCCTTATCCATTCGTCCATTGAAGGGCATCTTGGTTCTTTCCACAGTTTGGTGACCGTGGCCATTGCTACTATAAACATTGGGGTTCAGATGGCCCTTCTTTTCACGACATCTGTATCTTTGGGGTAAATACCCAGGAGTGCAATGGCAGGGTCATGGGGAAGTTCTATTTTTAATTTCTTGAGGAATCTCCACACTGTTCTCCAAAGAGGCTGCACCAACTTGCATTCCCACCAACAGTGTAAGAGGGTTCCCCTTTCTCCACATCCTCTCCAACACATGTTTTTTCCTGTCTTGCTAATTTTGGCCATTCTAACTAGTGTAAGGTGGTATCTCAATGTGGTTTTAATTTGAATCTCCCTTATGGCTAGTGGTGATGAACATTTTTTCATGTGTCTGATAGCCATTTGTATGTCTTGATTGGAAAAGTGTCTGTCCATATCTTCTGCCCATTTTTTGATAGGATTGTCTGTTTTGTGTGTGTTGAGTTTGAGGAGTTCATTATAGATCCTGGATATCAACCTTTTGTCTGTACTGACATTTGCAAATATCTTCTCCCATTCCGTGGGTTGCCTCTTTGTTTTCTTGACTGTTTCCTTTGCTGTGCAGAAGCTTTTGATTTTGATGAAGTCCCAAAAGTTCATCTTCGCCTTTGTTTCCTTTGCCTTTGGAGACATATCTTGAAAGAAGTTGCTGTGGCTGGTATCGAAGAGATTACTGCCTATGTTCTTCTCTAGGATTCTTATGGATTCCTGTCTCACATTAAGTTTTTTTTTTTTTTTTTTAAGATTTATTTGACATAGAGAGAGAGAGATCACAGGTAGGCAGAGAGGCAGGCACAGAGAGAGGGGGGAAGCAGGCTCCCCGTTGAGCAGAGAGCATGACGTGAGGCTTGATCCCAGGACCCTGAGATCATGACCTGAGCCAAAGGAAGAGGCTTAACCCACTGAGCCACCCAGGTGCTCCCACATTGAGGTTTTTACCATTTTGAATTTATCTTTGTGTACGGTGTAAGAGAATGGTCCGGTTTCATTCTTCTACATATAGCTGCCCAGTTTTCCCAGCACCATTTATTGAAGAGACTGTCTTTTTTCCACTGTATATTTTTTCCGGTTTTGTCGAAGATTATTTGACCATAGAGTTGAGGGTCCATATCTGGGCTCTCTACTCTGTTCCACTGGTCTATGTGTCTGTTTTTATGCCAGTAACATGCTGTCTTGGTGATCACAGCTTTGTAATAAAGCTTGGAATCAGGTAAAGTGATGTCCCCAGTTTTATTTTCGTTTTTCAACATATCCTTAGTGATTTGGGGTCTCTTCTGATTCCATACAAATTTTAGGATTATTTGCTCCAGCTCTTTGAAGAATACCGGCGGAATTTTGATCGGAATAGCATTAAAAGTATAGATTGCTCTAGGCAGTATAGACATTTTAACAATGCTTATTCTTCCGATCCAAGAGCATGGAATGGTCTTCCATCTTTTTGTGTCTTCTTCAATTTCTTTCATGAGTGTTCTGGATTTCCTCAAGTACAGATCCTTTACCTCTTTGGTTAGATTTATTCCCAGGTATCTTATGGTTCTTGGTGCTATAGTAAATGGAATCGATTCTCTAATTTCCCTTTCTGTATTTTCATTGTTAGTGTATAAGAAAGCCACTGATTTCTGCATACTGACTTTGTATCTTGCCACGTTGCTGAATTGCAGTATGAGTTCTAGTAGTTTGGGGGTGGAGTCTTTTGGGTTTTCTATATAAAGAATCATGTCATCTGCAAAGAGAGAGAGTTTGACTTCTTCATTACCAATTTGGATGCCTTTTATTTCTCTTTGTTGTCTGATTGCTGTTGCTAGGACTTCTAATACTATGTTGAACAAGAGTGGTGAAAGTGGGCATTCTTGTCGTGTTCCTGATCTCAGCGGGAAGGACGCAAGCTTTTTCCCATTGAGGATGATATTTGCTGGGGGGACAAGATGACAGGGGAGTAGGAGGAAGCGCCTTTTCAGCCGGTACCCCAAAGTGAGTTGATTACCTACCAAAGAACTCCGATCACCCATGAAATCAGCCTCAGATCAGAATTATACACGTCTGGACCTCTAAAGGGGCAGAAGACGCCAGTGGGCAGGTAAAGCAGAGTGGGAATGGTGGACTGATATTGGAAGATAAACAAAAGGGGGAGGGAGCCACCAGAGGCGACCGGTTGGAAAGTAATACCCCAATACCAGCGAAAGTGCCCTGCGTCTGGGGACCAGCATTAACTTGGAGACTGGTTGAAAGCACTCCAAAAGAGCAAAGGATCGCGGGGTGAAATTGTGGGAATCGGGGCAGCTAGGGGCAGGGGCTTAAGTCCCGGGTCCCAGGACAGCCTCCCCTGGCGCTGAGGCAGAGAGAGTGCGGTGGAGAAACCAGCTCTTGGTCCCTAAGCTGCCAGCACGCCCAAGAATGCGTGGGTTATGGCTCCTGTGAGGGGATGGGAGCCATACCAGTGGGCAGAATGCGAGAGCCCTACCACAAAGCTTGAGATATGGGCACATGTACCTCATGCTCCCCTGAGTTACAATGGCCCCGCAGGCACTCTTTGACCCCCGCCATTGTTTCAAAGCCTAAGCCACGAGCCCCAAACTCTCCCCTGACATAGGTGCGCAAAAGCCCAGCCTGGTGCTTATGGACTTGCGCCCCGTTCTCAGTGCCTGAGACGTGCGCGTGACCCCTAGCCGCCTCTGAAAGAGATGCTTGCAAGCCAGGCACTCCCAGGCTGGGCCAGCGGCAAAATCTCAGTGTGTGATCGCTGCTTGGAACCTCTCTGGTGGTCAGGAGCTCCCAGACAGCTGCCACTGCCTTGGCTGTGGGGAACAGAACCAAAGGCAGAAAGAGGTGGACCAGAGAAGGTTGAGTTAGAAGCTCAGAAAGTTGGTGCAGCCACTTTGGAGAACAGTGTGGAGATTCCTTAAGAAATTAAAAATAGTACTTCCCTATGACCCTGCCATTGCACTACTGGGTATTAACCCCAAAGATACAGATGTAGTGAAAAGAAGGGCTATCTGTACCCTAATGTTTATAGCAGCAATGGCCGTGGTTGCCAAACTGTGGAAAGAACCAAGGTGTCCTTCAATGGGTGAATGGATAAGGAAGATGTGGTCCATATACACTATGGAGTATTATGCCTCCATCAGAAAGGATGAATACCTAACTTTTGTATCAACATGAATAGGACTGGAAGAGATTACGCTGAGTGAAATAAGTCAAGCAGAGAGAGTCAATTATCATATGGATTCACTTATTTGTGGAGCATAACAAATAGCATGGAGGACATGGGGAGATGGAGAGGAGAAGAGAGTTGGGGGAAATGGAAGGGGAGGTGAACCATGAGAGACTATGGACTCTGAAAAACAATCTGAGGGTTTTGAAGGGGCTGGGGTGGTAGGTCGTTGTACTAGAAGGTGTATAATATAGAGGGCATGGATATTATATATTATGTAGAGAGCAAGAATATTATATATTCTTTTTTATATTTTTTCTTTAGAAGAATATACACACACATATATATGTGTATATATATATTAATATATATAAAAAAAGAATATATATATATATTCTTTTTATATTCTTTCTTTTTTTTTCTTTGTTAATTTTCTTTTCTGAACTTCTTTTTATCCCATTTCTTTCCCCCAATGATTTGAGGTCTCTTCTGATTTGGTTTATATATATATATTAGTTTGGTGAATAGAACAGGGTCATCCACTTAATTTGGGGAGTATTTTGCTCTCTTAGAAGAAAATAGCTCGCCAAATTTTAAAGAATGAAAAACATATATAAGAGTAAACACGATGAAGGAATGGAATATGACTATAAAGATGAAAAATTAAAAAAAAATTCTAAAAAAGGAGTTGCTAAGATAAGTTGGTTGGGAGCATAAAGTAAAAGAAAGTGGAGAGAATTTGCTGAAGCTGCAGACTGGAACAAAGCCCTGTGCTAGATTTAGAGTATATTTTGATCTATTGGAAGAAGTTTTATCCCAAAATTTCTTATAAGAAAAAACCCTATGGGTATACAAAAATAAAGTTATATACAATGAAGGATAAAATATGACTATAATAATGAAGGTTCAGAAAGATTTTTTTAAGGAAAGGTATTGTTAAGATAAACTAGTTAAAAATGTTAAAAGAGGTAAGAGTAAAATTAAAAATATTAGAATAAGAAAAAATAAAATTAAAAAAATTAATTAAGTTTGTAAGAGTAATGAATCATGGGGAGAGAGCCATGAATTCCATGCTTTGCTTCCTCCTCCTCTGGAATTCTGCTGTGCTCCTAGGTCAGTGAACTTGGTTCTTGGCTGGATTTCTTGCTGATCTTCTGGGGGAGGGGCCTGTTATAGTGATTTTCAAGTGTTGTTGCCCCAGGCGGAACTGCACCGCCCTTACCAGGGGCCCGGCTAAGTCTTCCGCTCAGGTTCGCATTTGGGAGCTATTTTTCCCTGAGCGCTTTCTGTAGAGTTCCGGTGGATGGGAATGAAAATGGCGGCCCCCCAGTCTCCGGCCAGAGGAGCTGAGAGCTCGGGCCCCACTCCTCAGTGGGCCCTTGGAGAAAAGCGTTCAATCACTCCTGCCTCCCTGGCCTCTGGCTGTGCTCTGACCTCACCGGGCCTGTGACTGAGTGTCTCTGTCTCTGGTGCACAGGACCGCCTGGAGTCTCCAAACCCCACAGATCCCTGCACTCTTCCAGGGGAGTCTTCCTAGATCTTGTGGGATCCCTGCTCACAGAGCAGTGGTCGGTGACATGAATCAGGGTTTAAGGTAACCCCAAGCTGAGAGCTCCCTCCTCAGCTCTGTCTCTGCAGTCGGCTTCCCCACTCCAATACCGGCGAGCTCTGCGACACTCAGACACCCCTGCTCCTCCTGTGACCCCGTGGGACCTGAGACCATGCGCTCCCCACGTGGGCTTCACCCCGGCTTAGCTTAGCTAAGTCCCGGGTCCCAGGACAGCCTTCCCTGTGCTAAGGCAGAGAGCGCAGCGGAGAAAACCAGGTCTTGGTCCCTAAGCCGCCAGCGCAGCGGAGAATGCAGGGGTTCTGGTGCTGTGAGGGGCTGGGAGCCACGCTGGTCGGCAGAAGGCTCGAGCCCTACTACAAAGCCTGAGATACGCGCGCACGTCCCTCATGCTCCCCTGAGAGAGTTACAAAGGCCCGGCCGGCGCTCTTTGACCCGCGCCATTGTTTCAAAGCCGAAGCCGCGCGCCCCAAACTCTCCCCTGACAGAGGTGCGCAAAAGCCCAGCCCGGTGCTCTCGGACCTGCGCCCCGTTCTCAGTGCCTGAGACGCGCGCGCGACCCACAGCCGCCCCTGAAAGAGGTGCACGCAAGCCGGACACTCTTAGACCCAGCAAGACCAGGCACTCCCAGCCCGGGCCAGCGGGAAATCTCAGTGTGCGATCGCTGCTTGGAGCCTCTCTGGCAGTCGGGAGCTCCCAGACAGCCACCACTGCCTTGGCTTTGGGTACAAGCAAAAGATCCTGCGCCCCCAGGGTCTGCAACTTGGAACCTGCTCTGCCAGCAGCCAAGGGGGAACTTATTTAGGCTCTGCAGCCAGACTGAGGCTTCTCTCTGAGAGGGAGATCAGGTTGTGGTTTGTTTTTCTCCAAAACTACAAAAACCATCAAAGGCGGTCAAGGTGAGAGAAAAAAAAAGTGAACAAGCATAAAAACCACCAGAGAATAAAAGCCTGAAAAAAACCAGTTTCCTCAGAGCCCACCCCCTTGAGGGGGACAGTAGGACTTAACTCAGGAAACATCATTGACTGAAAACCCACGTGGCAGGCCCCTCCCCCAGAAAACAAACCAAGGGAAAAAAAAAAAAAAGAACCACTACTTCATAGGAAAACTTGTATTGTTCACTCGTTCCCACTATTCTGGTTCATTTTCTTTTTCACATAGGTAATTTTTTTAACCTATTTACCATCACAGCGGGCTGTACAGTACATCAAATTCCATAATACCTTTCTAACCTGAACTTTTTGGTACATACACCTATGTTTTTCTTTTGCATTTTGATTTTTTGAATTCATTTTTTTAAATTTTAGTTTAGTGTAGCCTAGTTTATTCCTTTTTATTTTTATCCTCTAATATTCATATAGAGTTAAACTTCAAAGTGATCCCCTTTCCCCAATCAATACTACCCCTATAGGTAAACCAATTTTTAATCCCCTTTATCTTAAGAAAGTTGAGTCCTTAACAAAGATATCAATATACATCCAGGAAGAATCAAAAAACCTTCCTCGCCCACACTGAGAATTTATAAGAACTCTCCCATCTTTTTCCACCAGTGTTTCTGTGTTTTTTGTGTTGTGTTTGTCCTGATAGCATATAAATCTTACACTTGGGGTTCATTTTGATGAGGTTCTTCCTTTATTTGCATATATATATTTTTTTCTCTTGTCATATACTTGTATCAGTCTTTTTTTCTCTTTTTGTTTGTCTACTTCATAAATCTTACCTTGGGGCCCATCTGGGCTGAACCTTCTTTTTCATCTTCCCTTTATTTCCTCTCTCTCTCTCTCTTTTTTCTTTCTTCTTTTCTTTCTTTTTCTTTTTCTTTTCTTTTGTCTCTCGTTTGGGTGGGGAATCCTGATTGCTCAGAAGTATTCCAGGGTGCACCTTGACCGCACCACAGTTGATACATCCAGCTACATCTGTTCAGTCATCTCCCACCAAAATGACTAGGAGGAGGAATGCCCAACAGAAGAAAAATACAGAGGATGGACCTTCTGCAACAGAGCTAACGGCTATCAACATAGACAATATGTCGGAAAGAGAATTCAGGCTAACAATTATCAAGGCAATAGCTAGGTTGGAGAAAGCCATGGGTGACCAAACGGAACTGATTATGGCCGAACTGAAAGCGACCAGAGAGGATGTTCACAGTATTAGGGCGGAGATTAAAGCTACCAGGGAGGAGGTTCATAATGCTCTCAATGAGTTCCAATCTAATCTAAACTCTCTCAAAGCTAGGGTAACTGAGACAGAAGATAGAATTAGTGATCTGGAAGGCAAACAGATAGAGAGAAAGGATCAGGAGGAAGCCTGGAAAAAACAGCTTAGAAACCACGAAAACAGAATAAGGGAAATAAATGATGCCATGAAGCATTCCAATGTCAGAATTATTGGAATCACTGAAGGGGAGGAGAAAGAAAGAAGTCTAGAAGATAAAGTGGAACAAGTCCTTTATGAAAATTTTCGAATCTCGTGAATGGAACCAGCGTTCATGTACTAGAGGCTGAACGGCCTCCACCAAAGATTATACATTAAAAAAAAAAATCACGACACCTGATAGCCAAATTGAGGAATTATAATTGTAGGTATAATCTCTTGAAAGCCGCCAGGGCAAAGAGGCTCCTTACTTACAGAGGGAGGCCCATCAGAATAAAGTCATACCTGTCCACAGAGACCTGGCAAGCCAGAAGAGGCTGGGAAGATATATTCAAGGCACTAAATGAGAAGAACATGCAGCCAAGAATACTTTATCCAGCAAGACTGACATTCAAAATGGATGGAGAGATAAAGAGTTTTCAAGACCGGCAAGGCTTAAAAGACTATGCAACCACCAAGCCGACACTGCAGGAAATATTAAGGGGGGGTTCTATAAAAGAGGAAAAATCCCAAGAATAGCATTGAACAGAAATATAGAGACAGTCTACAGAAAGACTTCAAAGGTAACTCGATGTCAATAAAAACGTATCTATTAATAATCACTCTCAAAGTGAATGGCCTAAATGCACGCATAAAATGGCACAGGGTTGCAGATTGGATAAAACGACAAGACCCATCCATATGTTATCTACAAGAGACCCATTTTGAACCTAAAGATACACCCAGACTGAAACTGAAGGGATGGAGAAGCATCTTTCATGCCAATGGACCTCAAAAGAAGGCTGGGGTAGCGATTATCATATCAGATAAATTAAACTTCAAACTAAAGACTGTAGTCAGAGATACAGAAGGACACTACATAATCTTTAAAGGGACTAACCACCAAGATGATCTAACAATTGTAAATATCTATGCTCCCAATATGGGAGCAGCCAATTACTTAAGAAAACTGTTAATCAAGATAAAGAGTCATATTGATATGAATACACTAATCGTAGGAGATCTTAACATGCTTCTCTCAGAAATAGACAGATCATCGAAGCAGAAAATCAATAAAAAAACAAGAGCATTGAATGACACATTGGACCAGATGGGCCTCATAGATATAGACAGAACATTCCACCCTAAAACAATAGAATACTCATTCTTCTCAACTGCACACGGAACCTTCTCCAGAATAGACCACATACTAGGTCACAAATCAGGACTCAACTGATACCAAAAGACTGAGATGATTCTCTGCAAATTCTCAGATCGCAATGCTTTGAAACTGGAGCTCAATCACAAGGAAAAGTTCAGAAGGAACTCAAACACCTGGAAGCTAAAGACCACCTTGCTTAAGAAGGCTTGGATCAACCAGGAGATCAAAGAAGAACTGAAACAATTCATGGAAACCAATGAGAATGAAGACACTTCTGTCCAAAACCTATGGGATACAGCAAAGGCTGTCCTAAGGGGCAAATATATAGCCATCCAAACCTCCCTCAAAAACATTGAAAAATCCAGAATACACCAGCTCTCTCTACACCTTAAAGAACTGGAGAATCAACAACAAATCAAACCAACTCCACACATAAGAAGGGAAATCATCAACATTAGAGCTGAGATCAATGAGGTAGAAACCAGAGATACAGTAGAACGTATCAATGAAACTAGAAGCTGGTTTTTTGAAAGAATCAATAAGATCGATAAACAATTGGCCACACTAATCCAAAAGAAAAGAGAGAAAGCCCAAATTCATAAAATTATGAATGAAATGGCAGAGATCACAACGAACACCAAGGAGGTAGAAACAATCATCAGAAGTTATTATCAACAGTTATATGCCAATAAGCTTAGCAACCTAGATGAAATGGATGAATTCCTGGAAAATATAAACTACCAAAATTGAACCAGTAAGAAATCGAAAACCTGAATAGACCGATATCTAATAACGAGATTGAAGCAGTGATCAAAAATCTACCAAAAAACAAGAGCCCAGGACCTGACGGATTCTCTGGGGAATTCTACCAAACTTTCAAAGAAGAAATAACACCTATCCTCCTGAAGCTGTTTCAAAAAATTGAAGCAGAAGGAAAACTTCCAGACTCTTTCTATGAAACCAGCATTACCCTGATCCCCAGACCAGGCAATGACCCTACCAAAAAGGAGAATTTTAGACCAATATCACTGATGAATATGGATGCTAAGATTCTCAACAAGATCCTAGTTAACAGGATCCAACAGCACATTAAAAGATTATCCACCATGACCAGGTGGGATTCATCCCTGGGCTACAAGGATGGTTCAACAATCGCAAATCAATCAATGTGATACAACAAATTAATATGAGAAGAGAGAAGAACCACGTGGTCCTCTCAATTGATGAAGAAAAAGCATTTGACAAAATCCAGCATCCGTTCCTGATTAAAATGCTTCAAAGTATAGGGATAGAGGGAACATTACTGAACCTCATCAAATCTATCTATGAAAGACCCACAGCAAATATCATCCTCAATAGGAAAAAGCTTGCAGGCTTCCCGTTGAGATCAGGAACACAACAAGGATGCCCACTCTCACCACTCTTGTTCAACATAGTATTAGAAGTCCTAGAAACAGCAATCAGACAACAAAGAGAAATAAAATGTATCCAAATTGGCAATGAAGAAGTCAAACTCTCTCTCTTCGCAGATGACATGATTATTTATATGGAAAACCCAAAAGACCCAAACTACTAGAACTCATACAGCAATTCAGCCACGTGGCAGGATACAAAGTCAATGTGCAGAAATCGGTGGCTTTCTTATACACTAACAATGAAAATACAGAAAGGGAAATTAGAGAATCAATTCCATTTACTATAGCACCAAGAACCATAAGGTACCTGGGAATAAATCTAACCAAAGAGGTAAAGGATCTGTACTTGACGAACTACAGAACACTCATGAAAGAAATTGAAGAAGACACAAAAATATGGAAGACCATTTCATGCTCTTGGATTGGAAGAATAAACATTGTTAAAATGTCTATACTGACTAGAGCAATTTATACTTTTAACTCCATTCCGATCAAAATGTCACCGGTATTCTTCAAAGAGCTGAAGCAAATAATCCTAAAATTTGTATGGAATCAGAACAGACTCCAAATCGCTAAGGAAATGTTGAAAAACAAAAATAAAGCTGGGGGCATCACGTTACCTGATTTCAAACCTTATTACAAAGCTGTAATCAGCAAGACAGCATGGTACTGGCATAAAAACAGACACATAGACCAGTAGAACAGAGTAGAGAGCCCAGATATGGACCCTCAACTCTATGGTCAATCAATCTTCGACAAAACCGGAAAAAATATACAGTGGAAAAAAGACAATCTCTTCAATAAATGGTGCCGGGAAAACTGGGCAGCTATATGTAGAAGAAGGAAACTCGACCATTCTCTTTCACTGTACACAAAGATCAACACAAAATGGATAAAGGACCTCAACGTGTGACAGGAATCCATCAGAATCCTAGAGGAGAACATAGGCAGTAATCTCTTCGATATCAGCCACAGCAACTTCTTTCAAGATATGTCTCCAAGGGCGCCTGGGTGGCTCAGTGGGTTAAGCCGCTGCCTTCAGCTCAGGTCATGATCTCAGGGTCCTGAGATTGAGTCCCGCATTGGGCTCTCTGCTCAGCAGGGAGCCTGCTTCCCTCTCTCTCTCTCTCTCTGCCTGCCTCTCCGTCTACTTGTATTCTCTCTCTGTCAAATAAATAAATAAAATCTTTAAAAAAAAAAAAAAAAGATATGTCTCCAAAAGCAAAGGAAACAAAAGCGAAAATAAACTTTTGGGACTTCATCAAAATCAAAAGCTCCTGCACAGCAAAGGAAACAGTCAAGAAAATAAAGAGGCAACCCACGGAATGGGAGAAGATATTTGCAAATGACAGTACAGACAAAAGGTTGATATCCAGGATCTATAATGAACTCCTCAAACTCAACACACATGAAACAGGCAAACATATCAAAAAATGGGAAGAAGATATGGACAGACACTTCTCCAATCAAGACATACAAATGACTATCAGACACATGAAAAAAATGTTCATCATTATTAGCCCTCAGGGAGATTCAAATTAAAACCACATTGAGATATCACCTTAAACCAGTTAGAATTGGCAAAATTAACGAATCAGGAAACAACATGTGTTGGAGAGGATGTGGAGAATGGGGAACCCTCTTCCACTGTTGCTGGGAATGCAAGTCAGTGCAGCCTCTTTGGAAAACAGTGTGGAGATTCCTCAAGAAATTAAAAATAGAATTTCCCTATGACCCTGCAATTGCACTCCTGGGTATTTACCCCAAGGATACAGATGTCGTGAAAAGAAGGGCCATCTGTACCCCAATGTTTATAGCAGCAATGGCCACAGTCTCCAAACTATGGAAAGAACCAAGATGCCCTTCAATGGACGAATGGATAAAGAAGATGTGGTCCATATACACTATGGAGTATTATGCCTCCATCAGAAAGGAGGAATACCCAACTTTTGTAGCAATATGGACGGGACTGGAAGAGATTATGCTGAGTGAAAGAAGTCAAGCAGAGAGAGTCAATTATCATATGGTTTCACTTATTTGTGGAGCATAACAAATATCATGGAGGACAAGGGGTGTTAGGAGAAGGGAGTTGGGGTAAATTGGAAGGGGATGTGAATCATTAGAGACTATGGAGTCTGAAAAACAATCTGAGGGGTTTGAAGTGGCAGGGGTGTGGGAGGTTGGGGTACCAGGTGGTGAGTATTAGAGAGGGCACGGATTGCATGGAGCACTGGGTGTGGTGAAAAAATAATGAATTTTTTTTTCTGACAATAAATAAATTGAAAAAATTAAAAAAAAAAAAACCCTTAATATTTCCTTCAGTATCGCCTTGGTGGTTGCATAGTCTTTTAAGCCTTGCCAGTCCTGGAAACTCTTTATCTCTCCATCCATTTTGAATGTCAGTCTTGCTGGATAAAGTATTCTTGGCTTCATGTTCTTCTCATTCAGTGCCCTGAATATATTCTGCCAGCCCTTTCTGGCTTGCCAGGTCTCTGTGGACAGGTCTGACGTTATTATGATGGGCTTTCCTCTGTACGTAAGGATCTTCTTTGTCCTAGCTGCTTTCAAGAGGTTCTGCCTACAATTATAATTCTTCATTCTTACTATTAGGTGTCTTGAGGACTTTTGAGAATCTGTAATCTTGGGGGGAACCTTTCGGCCTCTAGTACATAAACGCTGGTTCCATTCACGAGATTTGGAAAATTTTCATGAAGAACTTATTCCACTATATCTTCTAGACATTTTTTTTTCCTCCCCTTCAGGGATTCCAATAATTCTGGCGTTGGAACGTTTCATGGCATCATTTATTTCCCTGATTCTTTTGTCTTGGCTTCTAAACGGTTTGTTCCAGGCTTCCTCCTGATCCTTTCTCTCTATCTGTTTGTCCTCCAGATCACTAATTCTATCTTCTGTCTCAGTTACTCTAGCTTTGAGAGAATTTAGATTAGATTGGAACTCATTGAGAGCATTGTGAAGCTCATTCCTGGTAGCTTTCAGCTCTTCCCTAACATTGAAAACATGATCTCTGGTTGTTTTCAGTTCAGCCCTAATCAATTCCGTTTGGTCACCCATGGCTTTCTCCAACCTAGCTATTGCTTGGAAAATTGTTAGCCTGAATTCTCTTTCCAACATATTGTCTATGTTCATAGCCGTTAGCTCTGTTGTAGAAGGTCCATCCTCTGTATTTTTCTTCTATTGGGCATTCCTCCTCCTAGTCATTTTGGTGAGAGATGGCTGAATGGGTGTAGCTGGTTGTATCGACTGTGGTGCAGTCAAGGTGCACCCTGGAATGCTTCTGAGCAATCAGGGTTCCCCACCCAAATGAGAGGAAAAAGAAAAGGAAAAGAAAAAAAGAGAAAGGGAGAGAGACAGGAAAGAAAGGTGAGATAAGAGAAGGTTTAGCCCAAATGGGCCCCAAGGTAAGATTTATGAGGTATACAAACAGACCCAGACAAATAAAAAGACTGATAAAAGTATATGACAAGATATATATATATATATATATATATATATATATATATATATATATATATATATTTGCATATATATATATGCAAATAAAGGAAGAACCTCGTCAAAAAGAACCCTGAGTGTAAGATTTATATACTATCAGGACAAACACAAAACCACAGAAATACTGGTGGAAGAAAAAGATGGGAGAGTGGTTATAAATTCTCAGTGTGGGTGAGGAAGGTTGTTTTGATTCTTCCTGGATATACCTTGATATCTTTGTTAAAGGACTCAGCTTTCCTAAGATAAAGGGGATTAAAAATTGGTTTATCTATAGGGGTAGTATTGATTGGGGAAATGGGATTACCTTGAAGTTTAACTCTATATGAATATTAGAAAGTAAAAATTAAAAAAAGGAATAAACTGAACTAAACTAAAATTAAAAAAAAGAAATTTAAAAAAGAGAAATGCAAAAGGAAAACACAGGTGGATGTATCAAAAAGTTCAGGTTAGAAGGTTATTATGGAGTTTGATGTACGGGACATCTCACTGTGACGGTAAATAGGTTAAAAAATTATCTATATAATAATAAAAATTAACAATATAAAAAAATGAGCCAGAATAGTGGGATTGAATTAATAATAAAAATTGTCCTATGAAGTAGTGGTGGTTGTTCTCTTGTTGTCCTTTTTTTTTTTTTTTTTTCCTTTCCGGATTGGTTTTCTGGGGGAGGGGCCTGCCACGTGGGTTTTCAGTCCCTGAAGTTCTCTCAGCTAAGTCCTCCTGCCCCCCTCAAGGGGGTGGGCTCTGAGGAAACTGGTTTTTTCAGCCTTTTGTTCTCTGGAGGTTTTTATATATGTTCACTTTTGTTTTTCTCTCTCACCTTGACTGCTTTTGATGTTTTTGTAGGTTTAGAGGAAAGCAAACTACACCCTGATCTCCCTCTCAGAGAGAAGCCTCAGTCAGGCTGCAGAGCCCATATAAATCCCCCCTTGGCTGCTGGCAGAGCATTTTCCCAGTCGCGGTCCCTGGGGACTCAGGATTTTTTGCTTGTTCCCAAAACCATGGCAGCGGCGGCTGTCTGGGCAGCTCCAGACTGCCACAGAAGTTCCAAGCAGTGATCACACACTGAGATTTTCCTGCTGGCCCTGGCTGGGAGTGCCTGGTTTTTCTGGTCTGAGAGCACCAGGCTGGCATTTGTGTGCTCCTCTCTCAGGGGAGGGCGCGGGACAGGACTGGGACTCTGATGGCTTGTCAGGGCACTTGCATAGGGGCTGCAAAAAGGCTGTGCTTCTGTTGGCTGGCGAGGCTCCCAGCCCCTCATGGGAGCTGGGCGCCAAGCACTCTCAGGCGTGCTGGTGCTTCAGGGACTGAGTCCTGGTTTCTCTGCCACACTCTCCCTGGCTCTGCACCAGGGGTGGCTGTCCTGGGTCTGGGGACTTAAGCCCGGACCCTAACACCCCGAAATTCCCGCAATTTCCCTCCGTGATCCTTTGCTCTTTTTGAGTGCTTTCTACCAGACTCCTGAGTTAATTCTGGTCCCCAGGCGCAGGGCACTCTCCTATTGGGATACTACTTTCCAATGGGTCGCCTCTGGTGGCTCCCTCCCCCTTTTGTTTATCTTCCGATATCAGTCCGACTTTCCCACTCCGCTTTACCTGCCCACTGGCGTCTTCTGCTCCAGTAGAGATCCAGACGTGTATAATTCTGATCTCAGGCTGATTTCGAGGGTGATTGGAATTCTTTGGAAGGTAATCAGCTCAATTAGGGTGCAGGTTGAATGGGTGCCTCCTCCTACTTCCCTGCCATCTTGTCTCCCCATCTGTGTTTTTTCAGACTGTCACTATATTGATGCTGTGAGCATGGTTCAAGACAGTGACCCTATTATGGGTCTTTCTTCTATTGCTTTGTATTTTCGATGTCTCTGTATCCTCATGTCCAGCATGGATGTTCCTGCTAGCAAGTTTGCACTGTGAGCTGGGTGGACATGGGAAGCATACTGAGTGCTGCTGGGATTCTTGTAAAGGTTCAGTTGATGAGCACCAGAATATTTGTAATCCATTGGTACTTAGGGATGGGAATAAACAATGTAACTGACTCTGTATTTTGTGTGTGTATATATATATATATTATTTTGTGTAGTTGTTTTCCCATTAGAACAAATTTTCTAAGTCAGAGAGTGAAGAAGTAAGCACAGAATCATGTGTCCAGAGAGGCTTCCTGCGGGGAAACTGCTCTATGGAGAGGAGGCCCCAGACCCTGACAGGAAACCTGCTCAAAACCACCATCTGCAGCTGCTCCTGGCTAAATTCTAAAGATAGAATTAGTGAGTGTTGTGCACCCCCTGGTGGTCCAGATCCTGTCCTACAGTGAGGTTTGTCTCTGGGCTCACACTGAGGCCCCTCCCTGTGTCTCTCACCCAGTAATACACAGCTGTGTCCTCAGCTCTCAGGCTGGTCATCTGCAGATACAGCATGTTCTTGCCATTGTTTCTGGGGATGGTGAATCGGCCCTTCACAAAGTCTGTGTAGCTTGTGCTACTTCCATCATTGCTAATATCTGCGACCCTCTGCAGCCCCTTCCTTGGAGTCTGGCGGACCCAGTTCATAAAGTAGCTACTGAAGGTGAATCCGGAGGCTGCACAGAGAGTCTCAGGGATCCCCCCAGGCTTCACCAGGTCTCTTCCAGACTCCACCAGCTGCACCTCACACTGGACACCTGCAGACAGAAGACATCCTAGTCTGGAAACTGTCACATACCCACTGTTTCCCTCACACACATACACTTGCATACTTAATGTCCATTAATCTCCATAAATTACCTTTTAAAAGAGCAAAGAGGATTTGTTAACTGTTTCCTTTGCTGTGCAAAAGCTTTTGATCTTGATGAAGTCTCAATAGTTCATTTTTTCCCTTGCTTCCCTTGCCTTTGGTGATGTTCCTAGGAAGAAGTTGTTATGGCTGAGGCTGAAGTGGTTGTCACGTGTGTTCTTAAGGATTTTGACGGATTCCTTTCTCACATTGAGGTCCTTCATCCATTTTGAGTCTATTTTCGGGTGTGGTGTAAGGGAATGGTTCAATTTCATTTTTCTGCATGTGGCTGTCCAATTTTCCCAACACCATTTTTTGAAGAGACTGTCTTTTTTCCATTGGACATTCCTTCCTGCTTTTTCCAAGATTAGTTGACCATAGAGTTGAGGATCTATTTCTGGGCTTTCTATTCTGTTCCATTGAAATACTGCCTTGATGATGACAGCTTTGTAATAGAGCTTGAAGTCTGTAATTGTGATGCCACCAACTTTGGCTTCTTTTTCAATATTGCTTTGGCTATTCGAGGTCTTTTCTGGTTCCATAGAAATTTTAGAATTATTTGTTCCATTTCTTTGAAAAAAAAAAAAAAGGATTGGATTTTGATAGGGATTGCATTAAATGTGTAGTTTGCTTTAGGTAATATAGAAATTTTCACAATATTTGTTCTTCCAATCTATGCACATGGAACATTTTTCCATTTCTTTGTGTCTTCCTCAAAGACAATTGACACAATGGGAGAAAATATTTGCAAACAACATATCAGATAAAGGACTGGTATCCAAAATCTATAAAGGGCTCAGCAAACTCAACACCCAAAGAACAAATAATCCAATCAAGAAATGGACAGAGGACATGAACAGACATTTCTGCAAAGAAGACATCCAGATGGCCAACAGACACATGAAAAAATGCTCCACATCCCTGGGCATCAGGGAAATACAAATCAAAACCACAATGAGAGATCACCTCACACCAGTCAGAATGGCTCAAATTAACAAGTCAGGAAATGACAGATGCTGGCGAGGATGCGGAGAAAGGGGAACCATCCTACACTGTTGGTGGGAATGCAAGCTGGTGCAACCACTCTGGAAAACAGCATGGAGATTCCTCAAAAAGCTGAAAATAGAGCTACCCTATGACCCAGGAATTGCACTACTGGGTATTTACCCTAAAGATACAAATGTAATGATCTGAAAGGACACGTGCACCTGAATTTTTATAGCAGCAATGTCTACAATACAATGTCTACAATGTCTACAATAGCCGAAGAACCTAGATGTCCATCAACAGATGAATGGATAAAGAAGGTGTGGTATATATATACAATGGAATACTATGCAGCCATCAAAAGAAATGAAATCTTGCTATGTGTGATGACGTGGATGGAACTAGAGGGTATCATGCTTAGTGAAATAAGCCAATCAGAGAAAGACAATTATATATGATGTCCCTGATGTAAGGAAGTTGTGAGGGAACTTGGGGGACTTGGGGGACTTGGGGGGTAGGAAAAGAATAAATGAAACAAGATGGGATTGGGAGGGAGACAAACCATAAGGGACTTTTAACCTCACAAAACAAACTGAGGGTTGCTGGGGGAGGGGAGTCGGGAGAGGGTGGTGGGGTTATGGACATTGGGGAGGGTATGTGCTATGGTGAGTGCTGTGAAAAGTGTAAACCTGGCGATTCACAGACCTGTACCCCTGGGGATAAAAATACATTATATGTTTATAAAATAATCAAAAAAATAATAAAACTTTTAAAAAAAGAACAAAAAGGAAAAGCCAGCCAAGCACAAACTCCATGATGAGTTGTCTATGTTCTGTCCTAATCACTGAATGGGAACACCTGGGAATCCCAGGGAGTGTCTCCTCTCCCAGCTACAGGTTTCTGGCTGGGATCTTTTAATCAGCAAAGGAGGGCCCTATTTGCATGTCTTCTGACTATATAGCAAGCTCCAGGCTTCGATTTCTTCCTTTACTAGTTAATAAAGCAAAGATTGCATTACGTTTGAAGATCACTTTGTTTGGATGGCACTGTGACTAGAGGAAGTTTTCTAATCTGTGAACACAGTTATCTTTCCATTTCTGTATGCACTTTTAAAAGTCTTTCATCAATGTAGGTCATTTTTAGTGTACAGTATCTGAACTCCTTGTTGAATGTTAACCCAAAATATTTTATTTCCTGTGTCAGTGTATATAGAATGATTTTATTAAATTTTTTTTAGATATTTGTTGTTATTGTGTGGAGACATAGCATTATTTTGTATGTTGATTTTCTATCCTGGAGTTTCCCAGATATCGTTGTTTAGTTCAAAGATTTTTGTCTCTCTGTGTGTGGCATTTGTAGTGTTTGTGTAAGAACATGTCATATGCGGGGACCCCTGGGTGGCTCCATCTTTAAGCCTCTGCCTCCAGCTCAGCTCATGATCCCAGGGTTCTGGGATAGAGTCCCACATCAGCTTCCTTGCTCAGCAGGGACCCTTCTTCTTCCTCTGCCTGCTTTTCTCCCTGCTTGTGCTAGCTCTCTTGTTCTACCTCTCTCTGACAAATAAATAAATAAAATCTTTAAAAAACACACATATCATATGCAAACAAAGAATTTTTCTTCCTGTTACTGATTTCAATATATTTATTTTTTTATTGGCTAATTTCTCTTGGTAGGTCTTCCAGTTGTCAATGTAGAAGAGTTTCCCTTCTTGTCTTCTGGGTTCTTTGTTGGGTCTAAATATTCAGTAGCTGCAGGACAGATGTAAGGGGAAAATGAATTTCATTTTGCACATGCATCAGATCCCTAAAATATGAACTCAGAAAACGACCGAAGTAGACAGCACTTGTGCCACTTAGATAACAAAAGATTGGATTTGCAAAGATTGAAGGCAAGTATTTGGGTCAGTAAATTAGTGAAGAACCAACAAGGTTTGTTTGCATAGTCTTCTGGGATCTAAGTTCCATATTATGGTGCTGAGGATGGTTCTCCCCTCCTTGTACAGGGAAGGGAGCTTTCCCACAGGAGATTGATTTGCTGCTGTCAGGAGGACAAAGGAGGCTCAGAATGTCCTTCCACTGGCAGGTTCTCAAATGACTTTAGTTCACAATATCTCAGGTATCAGATGAGATATTTGGAATTGTACATCTTATTCTCCTTCATGATACCATGTTGAATACTTATGGTAGGAGTGAGCATCCTTGCCTGTCTCCTGATGTGACAGGAAAGACTACAGGTTTTCACTGTTTAATATGATGTAAAATGTGGGTTTTTCATCTACAACCATGATCATGTGGAGGTAATTTCCATCTGTTCCTCAATTGTTGAGATATTCTAATGATGAACATGCGTTGAAATTTCTCAAGTAGTTTTAGGCGTCAGCGGAGAGCATTATGTAGATCCAATCCTTCCCTGTCTTAATGCAGAGTGTCCCACTTATTGATCTATGTATGTTGAGTGATCTTTGTTTCTGAAGGATGATTCACACTAGGTCATCATGTATGATCTTTCAATGTACATTGCATTCAGTATGCCTGAACTTTTACAGGCATGTCCATGTGAGATATTGGCCTGAGTTTTCAGGTCTTGAGGAGTCCTTGCCTGGCTTTGTTGTTGGTGTAATGCTGGCTTTATAGAATGAATTTGGACATATTACTTTCCTGTCAGTTTTATTTGGAAGAGACTGAGAAATATTGGCTTTTATTCTTGTTTAAATATTTGGTGTAATTCATAGGTAAAACAATCTGATCCTGGACTGGATCTTTGTCTGTTCATTCACTTTTGATTTGTTTTGGTTTTGTTTTTGAGGCAGAAGGCTTTAGATTATAAATTTGGTCTTATTTATTTATTTATTTTATTTTCAGCATAACAGTATTCATTGTTTTTGCACCACACCCAGTGCTCTATGCAGTCCGTGCCCTCTCTTATGCCCACCACCTTGTTCCCCCAACCTCCCAATCCCCGATGCTTCAAATCCCTCAGATTGTTTTTCAGAGTCCCCAAAGATACAGATGTAATGAAAAGAAGGGCCATCTGTACCCCAATGTTTATAGCAGCAATGAATTTGGTCTTCTTATTAGTTTTTTTTTTTTTCTCTTCATTTTCTATTTCTTCATGGTGTATTGATAAATCTAGAAATTTTCTAATTTGCCTTTTATTATTCCAATGTTGCTCTGTAAATATCTTAGTATTTTCTTCATGTTCCTTTTCACTATTTGGTGTCAGCTACTTCTTCTCTTTGAACTCTGTATTTATTTGAGGTTTACCTATTTTTCTAGTCTACCTATGATTTTAAATTACATTTGTCTCTTCAAAATACCAATTTCAATCTCCTTGATTTAGTATTTGCATAGTTTCAATTTCTTTTTTCTCTTCTAATAATTTCAAAGTTAATTAAATCATTAAAAATACCAATGGTCTTTACAGAAATAGAAAATATTCCTTATACATATAGAAATACAAAGTACATGGCTATAACAACACAATCATGAGACTCCTGGAGACATAATATTCCTTCTTTATAAATATAGTGCAGAGGTATATTAACTACAATGGTCTATGACTAGCATAAAATCATACTCATAGGCAGTGCACTGGATTATGGAGATAAGAAGTGAAAGTGTTGATATACAGCCAGCATATTCCCCAAAAGTTATTTAAGAAAACACAGTGGGGATAGGATAGGGTCTATAACAAATGGTGTTGGACATCCACATGCAAAATCATGATATTGGATCCTTATCTTGTAACATACAGATATATAGATCCAGGAAATCTCACAGTGGATTAAAGACTTAAGCAAAAAACCTGACCCCAAAACCCCCTCAATGGGGAGGGCACATATTGCATGGAGCACTGGGTGTGGTGAAAAAACAATGAATACTGTTATGCTGAAAATAAATAAAAAAGAAAAAACAAAAACATAAGAGACTCAACTATAGAGAACTGAGGGTTGCTAGAGGGGATGTGGGTGGGGAGAATGGATAACAGGGTGATGGGCATTAGGGAGGACATATCATGTAATGAGCACTGGGTGTTATACATAACTAATGAATCACTAAATACCACCCCTCAAATTAATAATTCACTGTATGTTAACTAGCTTGAATTTAAATAAATAAAGAAAGAAAGAAAAGAAAACAAAGGGGAACAAACATCATGACATTTGCTCAGCTATGGTTTATTTGTTATAAAAGTGAAATCACAGGAAACGAGCAAAGACAGACAGGTGGGACTACATCAAACTACAAAGTATGCAGAAAAATGTTGGCAGCACAAGAAGGCAGCCTATGAAATGGGAGACGGTGCTCAACCAAATATTGAGAAGGAGTTAACATTCAAAATACAGAAGGGACTCCTTAACCTCAACAGAAACTATCAAAAACACATAAATAAAAATTAACAAATCACAAGATTAAAAAATTCGGGCAAGGATGGGGCATCTGAATGACTCAGTAGATTATGAGTCCAACTTTTGATTTCTGATCAGGTAATGACAAAGGTCCTGGGATTGCGCCCTGTCACAGGCTCTGTGTTCATTGGGAAGCTATTGGGCATTTTGTCTCTTCTTCTCCATCTGCTCCTCTTTTCATGTTTTCTTTCTTTCACATATATAAATAATATATTTCAAAAAACTTGGGCCAAGGTCTTCCATATTCATTTCTCTATAGAAGATTAAAAAAATGGTGGCTGCTAGGTGACTCAGTTTATTAATTATCTGCCTTCAGCTCAAATTATGACCTGGAATTGAGTCCCACATTGGGCTCTGCCATCCCCTAGGAATATGTTTCTCCCTCCCTTTCTGCACCTCTGAGCACTTGATGAAATGCTGTCTGTCCCTCATATAAAAAAATCTTAGGAAGAGAATACAACCAAATGTCTATCAGTGATCAACGTCACTAATCATCAGTGAAACCCAACCCTACACCAGTGAGATAGCACCCCACAACTCTTAACAAGTCTATGAAAAAAAAAAAAGGACATGAGAATGGATCAAGTATTGTTGATGATGTGGAAAACAACCAACCCTGGAATACACTTTTTAAAAAATTTGTCATAGTGTATACGGACCTCATCTTCCTTATCCATTTGTCCATTGAAGGGCATCTTGGTTCTTTCCATAGTTTGGCGACCATGGTCATTGCTGCTATAAACATTGGGGTACAGATGGTCCTTCTTTTCACTACATCTGTATCTTTGGGGTAAATACCCAGGAGTGCAATGGCAGGGACATAGAGAAGTTCTATTTTTAATTTCTTGAGGAATCTCCACACTGTTCTCCAAAGAGGCTGCACCAACTTGCATCCTCACCAACAGAGTAAGAGGGTTCCCCTTTCTCCACATTCTCTCCAACACATGTTGTTTCCCGTCTTCCTAATTTTGGCCATTCTAACTCATGTAAGGGGGTATCTCAATGTGGTTTTGATTTGAGTCTCCCTGATGGCTATTGATGATGAACATTTTTTCATGTGTCTGATAGCCATTTGTATGTCTTTATTGGAGAAGTGTCTATTCATATCTTCTGCCCATTTTTTGACTTGATTGTCTGTTTTGTGTGTGTTGAGTTTGACAAGTTCTTTATAGATTCTGGATATCAACCTTTTGTCTGTACTGTCATTTGCAAATATCTTCTCGATTCGGTGCGTTGCCTCTTTGTTTTTTTTTTTTTTTTTTGACTGTTTCCTTTGCTGTGCAGATGCTTTTGATCTTGATGAAGTCCCAAAAGTTCCTTTTCACTTTTGTTTCCTTTGCCTTTGGAGACATATCTTGAAAGAAGTTGCTGTGGTTGGTATTGAAGAGGCTACTGCCTATGTTCTCCTCTAGGATTCTGATGGATTCCTTTCTCATGTTGAGGTCTTTCATCCATTTTGAGTTTATCTTTGTGTATGTTGTAAGAGAATGGTCAAGTTTCATTCTTCTACATATAGCTGTCCCATTTTCCCAGCACCATTTATTGAAGAGACTGTGTTTTCCAATGGATATTTTTTCCTGCTTTGTTGAGGATTATTTGCCCATAGAGTTGAGGGTCCATATCTGGGCTCTCTATTCTGTTCCACTGGTCTATGTGTCTGTTTTTATGCCAGTCCCATGCTGACTTGGTGATCACAGCTTTGTAATAAAGCTTGAAATCAGGTAACGTGATGAAGCCAGTTTTACTTTTGTTTTTTCCACATTTCCTTAGCATTTCGGGGTCTTTTCTGATTCCATACAAATTTTAGGATTATTTGCTCCAGCTCTTTGAAAACTTCCAAGAGCATGGAAAGGTCTTCCATCTTTTGGTGTCTTCTTCAATTTCTTTCATGAGTATTTTGTAGTTCCTTGAGTACAGATCCTTTACCTCTTTGGTTAGGTTTATTCCCAGGTATCTTATGGTTCTTGGTGCTATAGTAAATGGAATCAATTCTCTAATTTCCCTTTCTGTATTTTCATTGTTAGTGTATAAGGAAGCCACTAATTTCTGTACATCGACTTTGTATTCTGCCACATTACTGAATTGGTGTATGAGCTCTAGTAGTTTGGGAGTGGAGTCTTATCGGTTCTCCATATAAAGTATCATGTCATCTGTGAAGACAGAGAGTTTGACTTCTTCATTGCCATTTTGGATACCTTTTATTTCTCTTTGTTGTCTGATTGCTCTTGGTAGGACTTCTAATACTATGTTGAACAAGAGTGGTGAGAGTGGGCTTCCTTGTCGTGTTCCCAATCTCAACGGAGGGGCTGTGAGCTTTTTCCCATTGAGGATGTAATTTGCTGTGGGATTTTCATAGATAGATTTGATGAAGATCAGGAATGTTCCCTCTATCCGTATACTTTGAAGCGTTTTAATCGGGAACAGATGCTGGATTTTGTCAAATGCTTTATTCTGCATCGATTGAGAGGATCATGTGGTTCTTCTCTCTTCTCATATTAATTTGTTCTATCACATTGATTGATTTGAGAATGTTGAACCATCCTTGTAGCCCAGGAACGAATCCCACCTGGTCATGGAGAATAATCTTTCTAATGTGCTGTTGGATCCTATTTGCTAGGATCTTGTTGAGAATCTTAGCAACCATATTCATCAGGGATATTGGTCTGAAATTCTACTTTGTGGTATGATGTTTGACTGGTTTCAGGATCCGGGTAATTCTGGCTTCATAAAAAGAGTCTGGAAGTTTTCCTTCTGCTTCAATTTTTTGAGATAGCTTCAGGAGAATAGGTGTTATTTCTTCTTGGAAAGTTTGGTAGAATTCCCCAGGGAATCCATCAGGTCCTGCGCTCTTGTTTTTTGGGAGGTTTTTGATCACTGCTGCAATGTTGTTACTAGATATCGGTGTGTTCAGGTTGCCAATTTCTTCCTGATTCAATTTTGGGAGTTTATAGTTTTCCAGGAATGCATCCATTTCATCTAGGTTGCTTAGCTTATTGGCATATAACTGTTGATAATAACTTCTTATGATTGTTTCTACTTCCTTGGTGTTCATTGTGATCTCTCCCTTTTCATTCATAATTTTATGAATTTGGGCTCTCTCTCTTTTCTTTTGGATTAGTGTGGCCAATGGTTTATCAATCTTATTGATACTTTCAAAAAACCAGCTTCTAGGAGGAGGAGTCAAGATGGCAGAGAAGCAGCAGGCTGAGATTAGATTAACCTCTACTCTTTACATGTTCCTGCGCTTGTGTGTGGGGACAGAACCACATCCATATTCTTCCCAGGCAAGTTCTAGGCACCATGTAAGATAGTCAACCTATCAGACATTCTTTCCACTAGTTCATGCAGTGAACGTTATGAAGAGGCCATTGTAGTCTCAGTGATGATGACAAAAAACAAAACAAAACAAAACAAACATGATTTCCAGACCCCGACCATTCTGAAGACCCACAAATGAATACAAAATGCAGATCCTTTATTCTTTACTCAGAAGTCTAGTGTACTGTTCTATAACTGTTTGTGTAGTTCATTAACTAATATTTATTTGGTTCTAACTGCACAAACTCTAGCCCTCTTTGGTCTCTGTGATTACAGCAGTGAGCAGAAATAGAAGAACTTGCTTTCGTGGGGCTTACCTTTGGGGACGGAAGACAGACCATAAACCAGCAACAATCCTCTCTTTCTCCATATGGTAAAGTGTTCTCTGACTGACTCTGGTGTGGAGAGTAGTTAGGAGTGAGACAGGGACATGGGAGATTGAAATCTGCAAGGTGAGGCGATTCTTGAGGGCATCCAAGTGAAAACTGATAGGAGCCCAGTCCAGGGTGGCAGCAGTGAAGGGGTGAGAAATGGTTGGATTCTGAGTGCGTCTTGAACTTGTCACCGGCAAGACTTGCTGACTAATTGGCCATGAGTGAGAGAAAGAGACAGTTAAGGGGAGCACCCAGCTATCAGCCCCAGAGTTTGAGGTCTCCATCCTTCATCCTGTGAGAAGGCCAGTTCCACCCCAGTCCTCGTATCTCTTGTGGATTCCTGGAGGGTTTGTTCACTGTGTCTCATTATCTCTGGCTTTTCTGTTTCTCCTTTTGTCCATGTTATGGTCCTTTCTGTCTGTCTATCCTCTCTAGCATGCTCGTCCCCACCCTGCACCTTGTATTAACAGTTCTCTGATGCGTCACTATCATTCATGTATTTCTATCTGGCTTAATTTTTGCAACATAATTTGCTCACTTTTTATTTTGCTTCATTCAGGTAGGAGAATAAATGCAGCCCTTATGTTGAGGTTTCTGGAAATAGTGTCCTTGAGAAGTACAAATAGGAAGGATACTTCTACCCCATTTTCTCCATTCCAAACTACCCCCTCCAGACACAACCATGATGAAATGGTCATGTGAGACAGTGCAGAGGGTTTACAGTACTTCAGTGTAAATAGCTTATAATTGAGACACGAGTATTCACTGCCTCTTGCTTCCCAGAGACCCTCTGCTTCTTAGTGACCATCTATGTCTCCTCATCATGGTCTGCCTAGAATTGGGTTCTCTCTCTCAGGACCATGTTGATTGCCTTAATTTATGGTGCAGCCTCCCCTTCATTCTGAAGCTCAAAATCTGCACTTTTATCCACCAGAGAATGTCAGAGTCTTCTTCTTTTAGGCCATATCCTAGAGGGAGCTTGTCCTGGCACACTCAGAGGTATTCTGAAAATTTCCTGAACAATGAACACATCCTCTGACAGAAATTTACTGACTTTTCCTGAGAAATACATCTGTTACTCTAGCTTATCTATTTTGCAAAGCTCCTAGTTCATGCACATATATAGATTGTCAGAATTCCCACAATTTCTGGGAAGGACCCTCTGTTGTTGCAAACTTGACTGCTGTTTTGTTCTATCCAGAGGTTCTCTACAGTGTGTCCCTGCAAACTGGTGTTTTGCTTGATAAACAGGTCTCCACGGGAGCTGCTCCAGTGTTTAATGGAGAGGAAGGAGACCTGAACACCTCATTGGAACACAAGATAAGATGTGACTGATTAACGTGAGACAGGAAGAGTACTGTGGGAGTGCAGAGATTCCTGTTGGAGGTGAGATTTCAGTTATTAAAGATGTTTCTTTCTTTTTTAAGTAAAAACTACCAAGATACAATGTGTTTGAAACAATTAATATAATATAAGCCTTAAAAAAGAATCACTGGTTTTAATGATTAGCACCTGTCCTAAGAATGGACATAGCAGGATTTTATTTTTTTAAGAAATAATGAATACTGTTTTTCTGAAAATAAACAAATTAATTTAATTAAAATAAAATAAAATAAAATAAAAAGATAAAAAAGAAGTTGTTTGGGGGTCTAATTGTTTCCAGTGTCTGATATTACAATAAATTCGCTTCTCCCCCTAGATATATAGCTGAGGAACTCAGAAAATGTATTATTTATATGCTTTTTACAACAACTATGAACCTGAAGAAGATTCAGAGGAATAATTTTGCATCATATGCGAGTTTCTCTGCCCTGTTCAGTCTACTTTACATAGGTGTTTTTGAAAGCTCATTGTCAATCATGGAAATATAGATAAAACATAATTAAAATTAGGAAGTTCCTGTGAAGATGCTAGAAGGACATGTGCAATATGTTTATGTCATAAGTTTAAGGCATTTTTGGAAAAGCCTGATGCCCAAAACTATACTAGGGGCTAACCATGGAGCAGAAATCCAGGGTATCTTTTGTAACAATGGATTAAAGAATCAGCATATAATTCAAATCTCTGTCCACTAAGGGAGTTGGTGAGTAATTTTATGTGGCAATGGTATCAGCCTGTGGACACAATCTTATGTCTGATGTGGGATCTGTGTCTCTGTGGCAATGAGAGATTCTGGTCAGGGAGACAGGAAAAGGTCTGTTGGGACATACCTTCTTCTCCCAAAGTTACTTTCAAAGGAATCTCTCCCTTCTCCCAGTCCCTTTGGTTCTTCCTGTCACCTTTGGGAATGCTGCCACTATGTCCACCCATGATGGGGGTTACCTGACATCTGGAAATGCAGTAAAATTGATTTTACATCAAGGTACTGGAGGAAGTCTGGCTGTCACTTCCCACAGATCTTCTGCAGTCTCTCACCTCCTTGGTGTCACCAGGTGATATCAAAGCCTTTAGTTAAATGTTCTGTTGTAGCATGGTGCAAGGTAGAGACAAATTAGTTACAACTTTGATTCAGTACTTGGAAGGAAACTCAGAAATAAAGTCAGAGTATTTCCTTCCTATGGGTCATCATCAGCAACAAAGTCCTGGGGAACCTGGGAGGTGGGACATTGCAAGAAACCAGTCTTTAGGGGCCCATAGAACACAGGTAGATGGACTTAATCCCATGTCCACCCTTCATGGCATGTGCATATGTTTTATTTCTTGTATGTCCACTTTCCCACGTTGTGAAGTCATTCCTGAAGCAAAGCCTCCATTCCTTCCTGCAGATGAAAGTCTTCTTGATTTGTCTTTCTATCCTGGGTGATACCACCTTTATATCCAATGGCTGAGGTTCACATCTGACAGTTGTCAAGATGGGAAAATGGTTCACCGTTTGGTACGGAGTCCAATACCACATGATCATCATATCCACAGTCTCCTGGAAAGCCTGAGAAAACAGCATCTTTAAATTTACACAATATCTCAGAGATGCATGGACTCTGTTGTCCACAGATACTCCCACTGGCACTGATGGTTAGTGGTAAAAGGACTCAAGAGCACATGCCTAATCTCCCTGTGACATGGGACCTGGTGAGGCCACACATTTAGGAATATTTCCTCCAATTCTAGCCTCTGCATTTGGCTGTGGGACATTTAAAAAGGATTCATGCTTCATATCCCTCCTAAACTAACAAATCTGCCTGTCCACTGTGAGTTTTTGATGGATTCTTTGACTTTATTTTAAAAAATAAAAATTTAAAAAGTTTTTTAAACATTTAAAAAATGTTTTATTGTTTTCAGTATTCCAAGTCGTCTGACTTTTAATTAGTAAATTCAACCTAATGGGAGAGCAGTAAATAAATAAAAATAAAAAAATAAAAAAATAAATGCTACCCTTCAACCTCTTTGAAGGATTTACAGGGGCTATTGTTTTTAAAAGATTTTTTAAAAATTTATTGAGGGAGAGATCACAAGTAGGCACGGACGCAGGCAGAGAGGGTGAAGCAGGCTCCCTGCTGAGCAGAGAGCCCGATGTGGGGCTCGATCCCAGAACCCTAAGATCATGACCTGAGGCTTTAACCCACTGAGCCACCCAGGCTCCCCTGCAGGGACATTTTTTTTTTTTTTAAGATGATAGTTTTTTGTTTTCCTTTTTTTTTTTTTATATTAACGTGTAAAGTATTAATTTCTCAGGGGTACAGGTCTCTGAATCATCAGTCTTACACAATTCACAGGACTCACCACAGCACATACCCTCCCCAATGTCCATAACCCAACCATCCTCTCCCTCCCCCCACACCCCTCAGCAGCCCTCACTTTGTTTCCCGAGATTAAGAGTCTCTTATGGTGTGTCTCCTTTCCTCCAGGGACTTTGGACAACAAACGCAACAGGGAAATTCAATTCCAATTCAAGTTCAGGTTGCAGCTCTGATCTATCTGTTTTGGTTTTCTCAGCTCAATCCCTTTGACCTTGCTGGATGAGTACAGGACTTCTGCTCTGTCTCCACATCCTGCAGTTTCCATCCCTGAGTGGATTTTGTGCATCAGGAAGACTGCAAACTGGCCATGCCATCCAAAATGCACCTGTGTTCACTGCATGGACACATGGAGTGGTGCTAGCAATGTTCCTGCAATTCTTGTCTTTGGGGAGCCCCCTCACTACTTACTCATAGCCCCGGGCTCACTGCCAGGAGGTGCATTCCTCTCTGAGTTGCCTAGTGAGTGAGGTTATGTACGTGGACAACATATGTCAGCCATTACTGCAAAATAATACAATAATTGCATAATATTTAATGGGGTTGCACATTGGAAGAGCAATTGAATCATAAGACAACTGGATCAGAGCAAATAGAGAAATAAATTAGGATATTCTGAAATAAAACACTGGGTTTCAAGTTTGGGCTTTAGCATATACAGAAGAAGGAATTTATCACCCCCTCATTGCTACAAGAAAATGTGGGACAGAGTAGTTAGGATGGCAGAGGAAAAGGGGTCTTAGGTTGGATTTCTGGAACACAGCTAGGTAGTCATCAAGTCATTCTGAGCAGCCAAGAAGTCAATCAGAGGTCTGAGAGAACAAAACCCACAAGTCTTCAAATAGAAAATCGACCTCCTTTTGTTATGTAGCAGGTGCAGAGAGTTGTCTTGGGACAGATAAAGCTGTGGGGGAGACATCAGGGATGGAACCTGCATCTGGAAGCTACGACGGTGTATTGTAGCAGCAGAGCACAAAATCTGAACTTTTAGAAGTGTGCTACTGTGGGGATGTGGCTGGCATAAAGGTGCTGAAGTGGCAAACTGGGGCAGAATTCCAGGGTCTGAGATCTGCTGAGGCACAAGAAGGATGTGTGGCAACATTGTGATGCACAGATGCTAGGCGAAGAGCCTGGAACCCGGTTGAACAGTGAGTCTAAGTGCAGGCTTTCTGGTCTGATTTGCCATAAAGAGTGAACCACAATCTGGTCATGTGATCTCTTTCCTGAGACCTGTGGGCAAATGAAAAAAGGTATTAGACTCTTCCCTGGAGGAATAGCATGGGTCCACACCATAGGAGTCCCTACTTTTGAAGATTTGAAACTCAATCATGTGCCTGGGGTGCAACAGCTCAGACACAAGTAGGGTGAACATGGATTTCAGATGGAAACATTGGAGAGAAAGGGGTTGATTGCCCTTCTGTGAGGGCTCACTGAAGAGTGGGGTGTATGTGAAACTTCAACCCCTGCCTAGAGAGCAGATGGCATATTCACCCTACCCATCAGTGCCATCAGGAAACAAAACAGTGGCACCTGGTGGAGGGCACAACTGCTTACACCAAGCCCTGTCACCTGCTTCCAAAATGTGTCTTTCCTGAGGACAAAACCCCTGAGAATAATCATAGCAAGCACCTCCCCCAGAAGATCCACAGAACAATTCCATCTCACCAAGTGTAATGATCATAAAATGTGGCACACTTTCCGTTCCCATGGAAGTAGGCTTAGCTTTCTTTCTTTTGATTATTAAGTTTTTTATTTTTATTTTTGATTTATTTTCTGAATTCATCTTTCTTTGCTTTTTATATGCTTGCTCCTTACACTTTTTTAGGTTTGATTTTTATAAATACACATAATTATTTTTTCTATATTTACTTTTTTCATTTATATATATTTTGTTTATTTGTGATCTATGTTCTATTTAAGAAGCATTCATTATGACAAATCCTTAATTTATATGTCTTAATTTTCCCCTCTTCTTATTTTATTTTTCAGAAAAAAATGAAAGGATGAACAGACACTTCTCCAGTGAAGACATACAAATGGCTATCAGACACATGAAAAAAATGTTCATCATCACTAGCCATCAAAGAGATTCAAATTAAAACCACATTGAGATAACACCTTACACAAGTTAGAATGGTCAAAACTAGCAAGACAGGAAACAACATGTGTTGGAGAGGATGAGGAGAAAGGGGAACCCTCTTCCACTGTTGATGGGAATGCAAGTTGGTGCAGCCTCTTTGGAGAACAGTGTGGAGGTTCCTCAAGAAATTAAAAATAGAATTTCCCTATGACCCTGTAATTGCACTACTGGGTATTTACCCCAAAGATACAGATGTAGTGAAAAAAAGAACCATCTGTACCCCAGTGTTCATAGAAACAATGGCCACAGTCACCAAACTGTGGAAAGAGCCAAGATGCCTTTCAATGGACAAATGGATAAAGAAGATATAGTCCATAATATACAATGGAATATTATGCCTCCATCATAAAGGATAAATATCCAACTTATGCATCAACATGGATGGGACTGGAGGAGATTATGCTGAGTGAAATAAGTCAAGCAGAGAGAGTCAATTATCATATGGTTTCACTTACTGGTGGAGCATGAGGAATAACATTGAGGATGTTGAGAGAAGGAGAGGAGAAGAGAATTGGGGAAAATCTTAGGAGGAGATGAATCCTGAGAAACTGTGGACTCTGAGAAACAAACTGAGGGTTTTGGAATGGGTGGGGAGTAGGGGGTTAGGTGAGCCTGATGGTGGGTATTCTGGAGGGCACGTATTTCATGGAGCACTGGGTGTGGTGCATAAATGATAATTGGAACACTGAAAAAATAAAATAAAATTTGAAAAAAAGAAAATATTGAAAAGAAATGAAAGGATGGAAAAATTCACCCTAGAAGAATGAATAAGATTTAGATTTTATTCCCAGGTTTTTAATCAATACAAATATAAATATGATGTCTGACCTGAATTTAAAGCAATGATTTTAAGTATACTAGCTGGATTGAAAAAGGACAGAAGACACTAAGACTTTCTTACTGCATTGATATATGAACTAAAATACAATCAGGCCCAAAATAAACAAAGAAGACAAAGACACAATCCCAAGTGGTGACAATAAAAATAAGGATGGATGGAGAGGAGCCAATCGGCGGTATTCAAGATAAAATTAAAGAAAATAATGACTGAGAAGATGATGGAATCCAAGATAATGGACTGCAAAGGTAGACTTAGGGAACTCAGGGTCTTATTAAAACATAATAATATTTGTATCATAAGAGTCTCTGGTGATGAACAGAGAAAAAGAGGGGGATTAGGTTTATTCTGTAAGATAGTAGCTGAAAAGTTCTGTAATATGCCGAAGGACACAGACATCAAAATCCAGGATTACAGGGAACTCTTCATAAATTCAACAAATGCTGGTGATCTCTAAAGCATATCATAGTCAAACTCATAAAATACAACACAGAGAAGGAAAGAATCCTGAAAGGAACTAGGGAACAAAAAAGCGTAACCTTTAAGGCTTTCAGTACAGCACAACTCTGTTATGTGATGATCAGAATCAAATCCCACAGAGTCATCACATCCACATCTTCTGGAAAGTTTGAAAAATCGTCACCCTTAAGTGAAAGTTCCAGAAATTCTAGGAAACCCTGACTCCCTTGTACCAAGGTCCTCCTTGTGCGTGTCCACTGCATCCTTTCACAGAGCCCTGGGATAGTCAACTGGTTAGTCCTGTCTGTGGGAGGGAACATGTGACAAGCCCACTCTGAATCTCACTGAAGGAACTTATCAGGTACTTTTCACAACAAAAGCAGCAGAGAAACTACAGAGCATCAGTGCTTGGGTTCCTGTGTCACTAATGTCTTCATCTGTTCCAGCTGCTGTAACAAGGTACAAAGACTGAGTGACTTTAAACAACACACACTTACTTCCCACATTCTCTTCTGTAGTCTTGGAAGTTGCATGTCAAAGTGTAGACATATCTGGAGACTGGAGAGCCTACACATCTTAGAGTGTCCTTTCCTGTCACCTCACGTGGGGCCAGGAGGCAAGGATCTTTCCCAGTCCTGGTGTGTAAAGGCCCTAATACCATCATGAGATTGCTGTCTCCTGACCTAAGTGCTTCCCTGAGAGCCCTCCTCCTCCTCCTCCTTATCCCATTACATTGTCGTTAGGATTCCCTGTGATGGTAGAGGTCACACACATTGAGCTGACAGCAACAACTAAAGGATCAGTTAGTTATTCCCTGCACGCGGAAGGCCCCTCCAATCCAGCATCTCAACCTGAGGATTCTCATGGATATAGTAGAAGCTTCTGGTCTCTGTGTGCACACAGGGAACACAAGACCTTCAGAACCACCTGGTGACCTTGGGGAGTGGACACCTCCCCCTGCAGACACTGGGTAGAAAAAAGTCTACTTCTATCATTATCTTTTTACTGTGGTGCTTCTATGGATTGTTCTAATTTTCCAAGGATTCATACTATTTTCTACTTAGAATGGTTAGTTTCCTCTTTTCTTCTTTCAGTTTCACACATGTTTAGTGGAATTAGTGCCTTCTAGGTCCTTGACGTTCATTCCTCTCTCTTTTCTTTCTGCCTCACAGATGAACCTAATCCCTCCTTTTCTCTTTGCCTGCTACATTTTTCCATTATGTCCCCTACTACAGAGAGTAATTGCAGTTAATCAAACAATCCTTTTCTTTGTACTTGGTCACTAAAGGTCATGCATTATTTGACCAGACATATTTCTCCTTTTTTCTGACTTATCTACAAGACTTATGGTCAATGTGTAACCGACTCCATCTTCTTTGTTGGTTGTTACCTACTTTCTAATAAATATGAGACTGAGGAGTTGCTCAGGGTGACAGTCATTTCGACTGTTGCCTGGTGGTACCATTCTCTTGCAGCTGACTTGCTTGTGGCTCATTCTTCTCCTATGCACCATCAGGAAGCTGCAATAAACTATCCTTTTAATGATGGGCAACATTTCAAAGATAACATAGAGCACAGTGTGTCCATTTTTAAGCTGATTATTGGGCTTGGGATCGTTCCCAGGTTTTTTTTTTTTTTTTCATTTATTTTCAGCATAACAGTATCATTATTTTTTCACCACACCCAGTGCTCCATGCAATCCGTGCCCTCTATAATACCCACCACCCGGTACCCCAACCTCCCACCCCCCGCCACTTCAAACCCCTCAGATTGTTTTTCAGAGTCCATAGTCTCTCGTGATTCACCTCCTCTTCCAATTTACCCCAACCCCCTTCTCTCTAACTCCCCTTGTCCTCCATGCTATTTGTTATGCTCCACAAATAAGTGAAACCATATGATAATTGACTCTCTCTGCTTGGCTTATTTCTCTCAGCATAATCTCTTCCATCCCGTCCATGTTGCTACAAAAGTTGGGTATTCGTCCTTTCTGATGGAGGCATAATACTCCATAGTGTATAGGTTTTTGTATTATGATAAAGTCATGCCTCAGATTGGAGCTGCAAGAGCTAAGAAAATAAATAGGACAACTGTAGATCACCAAATTTAAATAAGTCTATCCAATAATTGTGGTCATGAGACAACTAATGAACTTAAACTCTGGGGAGAGACAAGTGCTTAGGGGGGATCGTGAACCACCATCTTAGCGTATTGTGGACACAGACTGCTGATGGCAAATAAACTGTCACAAGATTTAGCTAGACTATGTAATGGGTTTCTTGACATTGAGTGTGCTATAGTGAGATATATTGTGAAGTTCTCAAGGACCACATCACTAAACCAATCCTGTCCTCATGTATGCTTTTTTGTGTGAGATGGGGACAAATCCTGAAACAGCTCCCAGTGGTTGTGGCAGAATTGGAGGAAGATGACTCAGAGCAGGAATGCATGGAGACCCATGACCCCTGTGTCCACCACAGAAATAAAGACTTTATCTGTAGAGGAAAACCCTCAGAAGCGGCATACTGGGGTCACAGGTGGAACCTTGTAGGGTCCTGGAGAGGAACGGATGTCACCACTGGTTCTCAGTTGAGGACCAAACATGTTTTTTACCTGCAATGAAAGCCCTAGTCTTCAGGGGAGGGTAGGAAAACAAAGCTGAGGGCACCCAGGGACACGTGGAGCTGTGGGAGGGAACCAAGGGGAAGAACAGAAATGACTGTGTACCCGGAGACAGGCAGGAATACACGGACTTGGATCTCTAGCAGAGGAGCAGGGCATGTTCAAGCCTTTCCCAGACCTGGATTCCTAGTGAACACCGGAAGCTAAGGTGGGGTCATCAAGTCAGAGCATCCTTGTGGTCCCACCCCTTCCCCCACATTAACGATTGTCACCTGGAAAGAGCAGAAGTAGATTCTATATGGGAGAGCTCAAAGGGATCACAGTGCCAGTCAGGGAACAGAAACGGGATTTCTGGAGGGATCTGGACTCTCGCTTGGCCACAGCAGAGACACATTTCACCGCTACTACCCTGACAACGCCAGCTTGGCAATGGAGCCAGGAAGAGAGTCACACCCAATACAGCAAAGGCCTTTCAAAGAGAGGACATGATCATCTACAGGTGGAAACAAAACCATAAAACATAATAACAATCTAATACCAAGTGCCCTATGTAACTTCAGCATTTATGAAACCCCAGCACAAACTGGGAGCTCCACACTGCTGGGGAGCCTCTTTGTACTACTCCTTCCTCCATCCTTTCATGGTTCAAGTCCTGCATGTACAAGTTTGGGGAGAGCAGCTACGTGTACAAATCCTGTTGAAATTTGTCAATGCTGGTTATTCCATTGCATCTGGTAAGTCAGAGCTGCTCCACTGCTCCACTGACTCACGTATCATGAATGGACTTCACCCCTCTGAAGCAGCTTCACCACCAGGTGCGTTCATGTGTAGAGTAGCTAGTAGGATGGCAGGGCTGTTACATTTGTCATTGCTGCAATCAGTGTCACCTCCCTGTAGTTTTCTGGGTGAACCCTTGTCTCTGAGTGCCACATTTACACATTAACACCTTCTCTGGTTCTGCAATGACACTTCACACCTCTGTAACTGGGGTGGGTCACACCCTTTAACCTGTGTACTCATGACTGCACTGAGTGATTTAAACCACTCCTCTGTGAAAGCCCTTATCACTGTGTCTTCATGAACAGAAACATGGTTACAGCATCTTGTCTCCTGGCTCCCTGTAGGTTGTTAGTGTATATTTAATAATAAACTACCACATGATGAGTGGATTGGAGACCGTGAAATGTTGGAATTTCCAATTATGATGACACATCTAGACGCTGTGCTAGGTCCTGGAAGACTGGGCTTACCTGCTGTGGGACTACAGAGGGGAGGAGACCATCTTGACCTCCAGGTCCACAGGGGAGTCTCATACTCTCTAGGTGTTCTCTGGGACCTTAATCTGCACAGACAGAGGTGAGTGTCCACTCTGACTCCAGGGTGTGTGTGAACCTGCATGGAGAGCAGCTGACATCACGGCTCACAGAGAAGGAAATGTAACAGGCATGCTTATGTTTATGTCGGTGTGGGTGGTTTTCTAGGGGTGCTCATCCCCAGGAACCAAACAACACGTATGTGTGGCTAATGGGAGTCTGTGATTTTTGTGCACATTGCCACAATGTCTGGTTTGAGCCTAGGACATATTCCATGGTTAGTGCAGGAACCCATTAAAAAAAGGATTCCACACTAATAAAACGAGTAAATTTCAACAGGTAGTTGATGGTTTCCAGTAACGAACATGGCCAGTGGAATCTACCCTCTCAGTCTGAGGGAGAATCACAGTACAACACCACTCTGTAAGGAGATGCTCAGACTCAAATCCCATAGACTTATCATGTCCACATCTTCTGGAAAGTGTGGAAAAATCACATCCTTCAATGAAGTTTCACACTCTCTTCAAAACTGTGATTCCCCTGTGTAAAGGTTCTTCTTCCGTGTGTGCACTGTGTCTTTTTCACAGAGTCCTAGGATAGTCAACTGGTTAGTTCTACATTCAGGAGGGAATATGTGAGAAATCTACCCTTGTCCCTATTGGAGGACCTTATCATGTACTTTTCAGAACAAACACAGCAGAGAGACTCTAGAGCATCCGTGCTTAGGTTTACGTGTCATTTTTGTCTTTGTTCCAGCTGCTATAACAATGTACATGAACTGGTTGGTTTTAAACAACAGAGACTGATTTTCTACAGTTCTGGATTCTGGGAAGTCTCACGTCAGGGACAGACAGATTTGGTGTCTGGAGAGCACCCACATCCTAAGCTGTCCTTTCAGGGTCACCTCACATGGGTTCAGAATGCAGGGAGGATTCCCAGTACCGGTGTATAAGGACATCAATCTCATAATGAGTCTGCACCCTCCTGATCTAAGGTCTCACCTAGTTTCCCCATCATATTGGCATCTAGGTTTCTACCTAGAGATAGTAAGGTCAAACACAATGAGCTGATGTCAGCAATTGAAGGATCAATTAGCTATTTCCTGCATGTGGAAGGTCCCTTCCATCCTGTAGGTCTACTTAAAGATTCTCATGGATCCAGCAGAATCTGGTGTTTACATGCACATAGTGAACACATAATCTTCAGAACCATATGGTGACCTTATGGAGTGGACAGCTTCCACCTGGGACACTGGATAAGACCTCTGTCCACTTCTACTTTGATTGTATAACTTGGGCTGCTTCCCTATGAAATTCTTCTCATTTTCCAAGGATTTGGCCCATTGTCTACTTAGAACAGCAATCTCTCTAGTTTATTCTCCTAGTTTTCATCCTCTTTTAGTGGAGTCAGTCATCACGAAGTATCCTTGGATTATTGCTTGCAAGTTCCTTGACCTTCATTCCTCACTCTTCTCCTCCCACCTCACATATGGGAAATCCAACAAAAACCCCTGAGTTCTCCCTCCTTTGATGAAGGTGGGAGATTGGCTCTACAGAAGGGCCTCCAATGAGCATGACCCCATCCCTGCCACTGACCCACATCACACACAGTGAAACAGTGTCCTTCCCTGACTCATGAAGAATTTATGGCTTGCTGATAGACCTTCTGTGTTTTCAGAAGACATAATGGTGAAGGTGGTGAAGGTTTTATGTTCTCGTGCCTGTGTCGTCTGTGTGTGTCTCTTTGTGGTCTTTAGACTCCACATCCACACCATGTCCTGGTGGGTTTCTCTCTGCTTTGCCAGTGTGTCAATAATATTGATGCTGTGAGAATGATTCTAGGCAATGACACACAGGGCTCTTACTTCCCTTCTTTGGATTGTTGATGCCTCTGTAGCCTCATGTCCTGCATGCACTTTAGGCTGTTACTAGCAAGCTTGAATGTTTAGCTGGGTGCTTCCTTGATGCATAGTGATTGTACCTGGGAATCCTGAAAATAGTCAGATGATGTGCATGGAGATGTTTGAAAATCATTGATATTTAGGGGGACAGGAACAAGCAAGTACAAGTGACACAGACTTTTTTCTTGTTAATACAGTTGTTCTCCAACTTTTATTTATTTTTTTTAATTCATTTTTTATTTTCAGCATAACAATATTCATTATTTTTGCACCCCACCCAGGCTCCATGCAATCCATGCCCTTATAATACCCACCACTTGGTACCATGACCTCCCACCCCCTGTCCCTTCAAAACCCTCAGATTGTTTTTCAGAGTCCATAGTCTCTCATGGTTCACCTCCTCTTCCAATTTACCTCAACTCCCTTCTCCTATCTCCCCATGTCCTCCATGCTATTTGTTATGCTCCACAAATAAGTGAAACCATATGATAATTGACTCTCTCTGCTTGACTTATTTCACTCAGCATCATCTCTTCCAGTCCCATCTATGTTGCTACAAAAGTTGGGTATTTGTCCTTTCTGATGGAGGCATGATACTCCATAGTGAATATGGACCACATCTTCCTTATCCATTTGTCCGTTGAAGGGCATCTTGACTCTTTCCATAGTTTGGCGACCATGGCCATTGCTGCTATGAACTCGGGTACAGATGGTTCTTCTTTTCACGACATCTGTATCTTTGGGGTAAATACCCAAGAGTGCAATTGCAGGGTCATAGGGAAGTTCTATTTTTAATTTCTTGAGGAATCTCCACACTGTTCTCCAAAGAGGCTGCACCAACTTGCATTCCCACCAACAGTGGAAGAGGATTCCCCTTTCTCCACATCCTCTCCAACACATGTTGCTTCCTGTTTTGTTAATTGTTGCCATTCTAACTGATGTAAGGTGATATCTCAATGTGGTTTTAATTTGAATCCCCCTGATGGCTAGTGATAATGAACATTTTTTCAAGTGTCTGATAGCCATTTGTATGTCTTTATTGGAGAAGTGTCTGTTCATATCTTCTGCCAATTTTTTGATATGTTTGCCTGTTCCATGTGTGTTGAGTTTGAGGAGTTCATTATAGATCTTGGATATCAACCTTTTGTCTGTACTGTCATTTGCAAATATCTTCTCCCTTTCCATGGGTTGCCTCTTTGTTTTCTTGACTGTTTCCTTGGCTGTGCAGAAGCTTTTGATTTTGATGAAGCCCCAAAAGTTTATTTCGCTTTTGTTTCCTTTGCCTTTGGAGACATATATTGAAAGAAGTTGCTGTGGCTGATATCGAAGAGATTACTGCCTATGTTCTCCTCTAGGATTCTGATGGATTCCTGTCTCACGCTGAGGTCTTTTATCCATTTTGAGTTTATCTTTGTGTACGGTGTAAGAGAATGGTCGCGATTCATTCTTCTACATATAGCTGTCCAGTTTTCCCAGCACCATTTATTGAAGAGACTGCCTTTTTTCCACTCTCTATTTTTTCCTGTTTTGTCGAAGATTATTTGAGCATAGTGTTGAGGGTCCATATCTGGGCTCTCTACTCTGTTCCACTGGTCTATGTGTCTCTTTTTATGCCAGTACCATGCTGTCTTGGTGATCACAGATTCATGCTAATGCTTGAAATCAGGTAACGTGATGCCCCCAGTTTTATATTTGTTTTTCAACATTTCCTTAGCGATTTGGGGTATCTTCTGATTCCATACAAATTTTAGGATTATTTGCTCCAGCTCTTTGAAGAATACCAGTAGAATTTTGATCAGAATGGCATTTAAATTATAGATGGCTCTAGGCAGTATAGACATTTTAACAATGTTTATTCTTCCAATCCAAGAGCATGGAATGGTCTCCCATCTTTTTGTGTCTTCTTCAATTTCTTTCATGAGTGTTCTGTAGTTTCAGATCCTTTGCCTCTTTGGTTAGGTTTATTCCAAGGTATCTTAAGGTTCTTGGTGCTGTAGTAAATGGAATCGATTCTCTAATTTCCCTTTCTGTAATTTCATTGTTAGTGTATAAGAAAGCCACTGATATATGTACATTGCTTTTGTATCCTGCCACATTCCTGAATTGCTGTATGAGTTATAGCACTTTGGGGGTGGAGTCTTTTGGGTTTTCCATATAAAGAATCATGTCATCTGCAAAGAGAGAGAGTTTGACTTCTTTATTGCCAATTTGGAAACCTTTCATTTCACTTTGTTGTCTGATTGCTGTTGCTAGGACTTCTAATACTGTGTTGAACAAGAATGGTGAGAGTGGGCTTCCTTGTCGTGTTCCTGATCTCATTAGGGAGGCTTCAAGCTTTTTCCCATTGAAGATATTTGCTGTGGGTTTTTCATGGATAGATTTTATGGAGTTGAAGAATGTTCCCTCTATCCCTATATTTTGAAGTGTTTTAATCAGGAACGGATGCTGGATTTTGTCAAATGCTTTTTCTGCATCACTTGAGAGGACCATGTGGTTCTTCTGTCTTCTCTTATTGATTTGTTCTCTCACATTGATTGATTTGTGAATGTTGAACCATCCTTGTAGCCCAGTGATGAATCGCACCTGGTCATTGTGGATAATCTTTTTAATGTGCCGTTAGATCCTATATGCTAGGATATTGTTGAGAATCTGCATCTATATTCATCAGTGATATTGGTCTGAAATTCTCCTTTTTGGTGGGGTCTTTGCCTGGTTTGCAGATCAGGGTAATGCTGGATTCATAAAGTGTCTGGTAGTTTTCCTTCTGCTTCAATATTTTGAAGCAGCTTCATAAGAATAGGCATTATTTCTCCTTTGAAAATTTGGTAGAATCCCCAAAGAAATCCATCAGGTCCTGGGCTCTTGTTTTTTTGGGAGGTTTTTGATCACTGCTTCAATCTCATTACTAGATATCAGTCTATTCAGGTTGTTGATTTCTTCCTGGTTCAATATTGGTTTATAGTTGTCCAGGAATGCATCTATTTCAACTAGGTTGCTAAACTTATTGGTGTATACCTGTTGATAAAAATTTCTGATGATTGTTTCTATTTCCTTGGTGTTAGTTGTGGTCTAACCCTTTTTATTCATAATTTTATTAATATGGGTCTTCTCTCTTTTCTTTTGGATTAGTTTGGCCAATGGTTTATCGATCTTATTGATTCTTTCAAAAAACCAACTTCTAGTTTCATTGATACATTCTACTGTATCTTTAGTTTCTATTTCATTGATCTCTGCCCTAAACTTGACTATTTCCCTTCTTGTGTGTGGAGTTGGTTTAATTTGTGGTTTATTGTCCAGTTCTTTAAGGAACAATGACAGCTGGTGTATTCTGGATTTTTCAAATTTATTAAGGGAGGCTTGCATGGCTATGTCTTTCCTCTTTAGGAACACCTTTGCTGTATCCCATAGGTTTTGTACCAATATGTCTGCATTCTCATCGGTTTCCATGAATTGTTTAAGTTCTTTGATTCCTTGGTTGATCCAAGCACTCTTAAGCAAGGTGGTCTTTAGCTTCCAGGTGTTGAGTTCCTTCCAAACTTTCTCTTGTAGTTGAGCTCAAGTTTCAAAGCATTGTGATCTGAGAATATACACGGAATTTTTCTCAATCTATTGTTATCAGTTGAGTCATTATTTGTGACCCAATATGTGGTCTATTCTGGAGAAGGTTCCATGTGCACTCGAGAAGAATGAGTATTCTGTTGTTTTAGGGAAGAATGATCTGAATATATCTATGAGGTCTGTCTTGTCCAATGTGTCATTCAATGCTCTTATTTCTTTATTGCTTTTCTGCTTTGACAATCTATTACTGAGAGTTTTAAGATGCCTTACTATTAATGTATTCATATCAATATGACTCTTTCTCTTCATTAACAGTTCTCTTATCTTGTCGGCTATTCCCAATATTGGGACATAAATATTTAAAATTGTTAGATCTTCTTGGTGAATAGACCCTTTAAGAATCATGTAGTGTCCTTCTGTATCTCTGACTACAGTCTTTAGTTTAAAATCTATTTATCTCATATGGGAATTGTTACCTCAGTTCTTTTGAGGCCAATTGGCATGAAAGATGCTTCTCCATCCCTTTACTTTCAGTCTCTCCTTAGGTTCAAAATGGGTCTCTTGTAGACAACATATGGATGTGTCCTGCCGTTTTATCCAATCTTCAACCCTGTGCTGTTTTATGGGTACATTTAAGCCATTCACATTGAGAGTGATAATTGAGAGATACATTTTTACTGATATCATGTTATCTTTGAAGTCTTTGTTTCTGTACATTGTCTCCATATATTTCTGTTCAATAATATTCCTTGAATTTTTCCTCTTTTATAGAATACCCCTTAATACTTTCTGCAGTGTCAACTTGGTGGTCACATACTCATTTAAGATTTTCCTATACTTTTAATGCCATTCCAATCAAAATTCCACTGTTATTCCTCAAAGAGCTGGAGCAAATAATCTTAAAATTTGTATGGAATCAGAGGAGACCCCTAATCATTAAGGAAATGTTGGAAAACAAAAATAAAACTGGGGGCATCACGTTACCTGATTTCAAGCTTTACTACAAAGTTGTGGTCACCAAGACAGCATGGTACTGGCATAAAAACAGACACATGGACCATTGGAACAGGGTAGAGAGCCCAGATATGGACCATCAACTCTATGGTCAATTAATCTTCGACAAAACAGGAAAAATATACAGTGGATAAAAGACAGTCTCTTCAATAAATGGTGCTGGGAAAACTGGGCAGCTATATGTAGAAGAATGAAACTCGACCATTCTCTTACACCATACACAAAGATAAACTCATAATAGATAAAATACCTCAATGCGATATGGAATCCATCAGAATCCTAGAGGAGAACATAGGCAGTAATCTCTTCGATATCAGCCACAGCAACTTCTATCAAGATATGTCTCCAAAGGCAAAGGAAACAAAAGCGAAGATAAACTTTTGGGGCTTCATCAAAATCAAAAGCTTCTGCACAGCAAAGGAAACAGTCAAAAAAGCAAAGAGGCCATTTGTGTGTCTTGATTGGAGAAGTGTCTGTTCATATCTTCTGCCCATTTTTTGATATGTTTGCTTGTTTCGTGTGTGTTGAGTTTGAGGAGTTCATTATAGAACCTGGATATCAACCTTTTGTCTGTACTGTCATTGGCAAATATCTTCTCCCATTCCGTGGGTTGCCTCTTTGTTTTTTTGACTGTTTCCTTTGCTGTGCAGAAGCTTTTGATTTTGATGAAGTCCCAAAAATTTCTTTCTGCTTTTGTTTCCTTTGCCTTTGGAGAAATATCTTGAAAAAAGTTGCAGTGGCTGATATCGAAGAGATTACTGACTATGTTCTCCTCTAGGATTCACATAAAAAAATGTTCATTATGACTAGCCATCAGGGAGATTTAGATTAAAACCACATTGAGATATCACCTTACACCAGTTAGAATGGCCAAAATTAGCAAGACAGGAAACAGCATGTGTTGGAGAGGATGTGGATAAAGGGGAACCCTTTTCCACTGTTGGTGGGAATGCAAGTTGGTGCAGCCTTTTTGGAGAACAGTGTGAAGATTCCTCAAGGAATTAAAAATAGAACTTCCCCATGACCTTGCCATTGCACTCCTGGGTATTTGCCACAAAGATACAGATGTCGTGAAAATAAGGGCCATCTGTACCCCAATGTTTATAGCAGCAATGGCCACAGTCGCCAAACTGTGGAAAGAACCAAGATGCCCATCAACGGATGGATGGATAAGGAAGATGTGATCCATATACACTATGGAGTATTATGCCTCCATCAGAAAGGATGAATACCCAACTTTTGTAGCAACATGGACGGGACTGGAAGAGATTATGCTGAGTGAAATAAGTCAAGCAGAGAGAGTCAATTATCATATGGTTTCACTTATTTGTGAAGCATAACAAATAACATGGAGGACAAGGGGTGTTAGAGAGGAGAAGGGATTTGGGGTAAAGTGGAAGGGGAGGTGAACCATGAGAGACTATGGACTCTGAAAAACAATCTGAGGGGTTTGAATTGGTAGGGGGTGGGAGGTTGGGGTATCAGGTGGTGGGTATTAGAGAGGGCACGGATTGCATGGAGCACTGAGCATGGTACAAAAATAATGAATACTGTTATTCTGAAAATAAAAATAAATTAAAAAAAAACACATTGAGATATCACCTTACACCAGTTGGAATGACCAAAATTAGCAAGACAGGAAATAACATGTGTTGGAGGGGATGTGGAGAAAGGGGAACCCTTTTCCACTGTTGGTGGGAATGCAAGTTGGTGCAGCCTCTTTGGAGAACAGTGTGGAGATTCCTCAAGAAATTAAAAATAGAGCCTCACTATGACCCTCCAATTGTACTACTGGGTATTTACCCCAAAGATACAGATGTAGTGAAAAGAAGGGCCATATGTACCCCAATGTTTATAGCAGCAATGGCCACGGTCACCAAACTGTGGAAAGAACTAAGATGCCCTTCTACTGATGAATGGTTAAGGAAGATGTGGTCCATATACACTATGGAGTATTATGCCTCCATCAGAAAGGATGAATACCCAACTTTGGAGCAACATGGACGGGATTGGAAGAGATTATGCTGAGTGAAATAACTCTAGCAGAGATAGTCAATCATCAATTATTTTCTTAATTCTGTTTTCGTGGCTTCTAAGCTGTTTGTTCCAGGCTTCCTCCTGATTTTTTATCTCTATCTGTTTTTCCTCCAGATCACTACTTCTATCTTCTGCCTCAGTTACCCTAGTTTTTAGAGAATTTAGATTAGATTGGAACTCATTGAGAATTTTGTTAACATCAACTCTGGTGGCTTTCACTTCTTCCCTAATCAATTCCATTTTGTCATCCATGGCTTTCTCCAACCTAGCTATTGCCTGGATAACTGTTATCCTGTGTTCCCTTTCTGACATACTGTCTGTGTCCATATCCAATAGCTCTGATGCAGTAGGCCCAGCCTCTGAATTTTTCTTCTGTTGGACATTGCACATTGAAAGAGCAACTGAACCATAAGACAACTGGATCAGAGCAGAGAAAGAAATAATTTAGGATATTCTCAAATAAAACACCAGATTTCAAGTTTGAGCTTCAGCATATACAGAGGAAGGAATTTATCACACCTTCTTTGCTACAAGAAAACGTGGGATGCAGGATTTAGGATGGCAGAGGAGAAGGGGTCTCTAGGCTTGGATTCCTGGAACACAGGTAGGTAGTCTTCAAGTCATTCAGAGTAGCTGAGAAGTCAATCAGAGGTCTGAGAGAACAAAACCTGCAGGTCTTCAAATAGAAAATCGACCTCCTTTTGGAATGTAGGAGGTACATAGAGTTATCTTGGGACAGATTGAGCTGTGGGGGTGACATCAGGGATGGAGCCTGCTTCTGGAAGCTTCCACAATGTATTGTAGCAGCAGAACACAAAATCTGAACTTTTAGAAGTGTGCTACTGTGGGGATGTGGCTGGCATAAAGATGCTGATGTGGCAAAGTGGGGTGGAATTCCAGAGTCTGAGGTCTGCTGAGTCACAAGAAGGATGTGTGGCAACATCGTGATGCACAGATGCTAGGCAAAGAGCCTGGAAACTGGTTGAACAGTGAGTCTAAGTGCAGGCTTTCTGGTCTGATTTGCCATAAACAGTGAACCACAATATGGTCATGTGATCTCTTTCCTGACACCTCTGGGCAAATGGAATAAGGTATGATACTCTCCCCTGGAGGAATAGCATGGGTCCACATCATGGGAGTTCTGAATTCTGAAGTTTTGAAACTCTATCATTTGCCTGAGATGCAACAGCTCAGACACAGGTAGGGTGAACATCGGTTTCAGATGGAAACATTGGAGAGAAAGGGGTTAATTGCTCCTCTGTGAGGGCTCACTGAAGAGTGGGGTGTATGTGAAATTTCAACCTCTGCCTAGAGAGAAGATGCCATATTCAACCTACCCATCAGTGCCATCAGGAAGCAAATCAGTGGCACCTAGTGGAGGGCACAACTGCTTACACTAAGCCCTGTCCTCTGATCCCAAGATGTGCATTTCCATGAGGGCAAAATCCCTGAGAATAACCACAACAGGCACCTGGGCCACAGAACAATTCCATCTCAGCAAGTTTAATGATCATAGAGTGCGACCCACTTTCAGTTTCTGGGGAAGTAGGCTTAGCTTTCTTTCTTTTTATTCTTAAGTTTTTTAATTTTTATTTTCAATAATTTTCTGATTCATCTTTCTTTATTTTTATATTACTTCCTCCCTATATTTATTTATTTTTTTAGCATTTCTATTTTATTTATTTATTTATTTATTTATTTTTAATTTATTTTCAGAAAAACAGTATTCATTATTTTTTCATCACACCCAGTGCTCCATTGAATCCATGCCCTCTATAATACCCACCACCTGGTACCCTGACCTCCCACCCCCCCTGCCACTTCAAACCCCTCAGACTGTTTTTCAGAACCCTATATTTTTTAGGTTTAAGTTTTATAAATACACATACTTATTTTTTCTATTTTTACATTTTCATTTATATATATTTTATTTATTTGTGACCTATATTCGATTTAAGAAGCATTCATTATGACAAATCCTCAATTTATATGGCTTAATTTTCCCCTCATCTTATTTAATTTTCAGACAAAAAAATGAAAGTATGAACAGACACTTCTCTAAAGAAGATATACAAATGGCTAAGACACATGAAAAAATGTTCATCATCACTGGCTATCAGGGAGGTTCAAATCAAAACCACATTGAGATACCACCTTACACCAGGTAGAATGTCCAAAAATCCACATTGAGATACCACCTTACACTAGGTAGAATGGCCAAAATTAACAAGACAATAAACAATATGTGTTGGAGAAGATGTGGAGAAAGGGGAACCCTCTTACACTCTTGGTGGGAATGCAAGGTTGTGCAGCCAAGGTTGTGCAGTTTGGAAAACTGTCATAGAGTGTCTTTAGCTTTCTTGTCCCTGTCACCTCCTCAGCCCAGCACAGATGAGCCTTCCACAGCATTTCTGACATGAGCAGGATGTGGGTTCTCACATCGTGTCTCTTGCACAGTAATACACGGCCGTGTCCTCAGAGTTCAGGCTGTTCATCTGTAGGTAGGCTGTGCTGACAGAGGTGTCCATGGAGAAAACAAATCGACCAGAGAAGCCCTGGGCATACGTTGGATTCCCAGTGTTCATGTTGGATCATCCCAGGTACTGCAGGCTCTTTCCTGGTGCCTGTTGCACCCAGTTTATTGCATAGCTGGTGAAGATGTACCCAGATGCCTTGCAGGAGACCTTCACGGATTCCCCGGGCTTCCTTACCTCAGCCTCAGACTGCACCAGCTGCACCTGGGAGTGGACACCTGTGGAGAGGGAATAGGAGGTGATGAAGTCATGCTGACTGACCCTGGTCCCCTCCTCTGCCAAAGGAATGGGGGAATCCCCTACCTGTAGCCAACACCACCAGGAAGAGGATTCTCCAACTCCAGTCCATGGTGAAGTGCTGTGCTCTCATGGCTTCTATAAAGGATACTGTGCAGCTGTTGGGTGATTTTCTCAGGGCACAGACGTGTATATTTAACCTAGTATACCTTCTCTCATTTGCATATTCACAAAGCAGAATATTTCATATCAGGAAATGGCTCATTCAAAGACACATCAGAAGGGAAACACATTCCTGGGATGCTGCGGTCCTACATCTGAACTTCTGTCTGAGGATATACACCCTTATCACATCTCTGATTCTGTTACCAGAGCTCTTTCTCCTGAGAATGAGCCCATGTACAGAGCTGTGGAGGCCACTGGGTAAGGCAGTTTCCTTAGGAGAATAAGCGAGTACTGATCTTGGAACAGGGGACCAGGAAGGGCAAGCCTGGTGTGTCAGTCCCTGTGGACCAGTGTCTTTGATGCCCTGTTCACCTCCTTTCTCAGGTGGAGAAGTGGGGTCTGGGTAGAGAAACACCTGAACCTGAGTCAGGTCACCGGGATGATGTGTCTAATAGACTCAAATGCACATATTATAATGAAATGTTAGTAAACCTAACATAACCATGTGTGTAAAAATTACATATTCCTACAGAGTCTCTTCTAATCAGGTAATGTGTTCAAATGCAAACCTCAAGAAATCATCCCCCTATTTAAGATAAAGTCATGATCATCAAACTAAAAATTCTTTAATTAATAAGCAATGTCTCATTTAACAGTGAATGATTAAAACATTTCCTTGGAAGCCATGAACAAGGCTGACAAGGCTCCATGATACCTTGTATCAAAATTTTCATGGATAAAGAAGATGTGGTATATATACACAATGGAATTTACTTCATAAAAAATGCAGAGATGTGGATGGAACTAGAAGGTATTATACTAGATTGAAATAAGCCGACCAGGGGGAGACAATTATCATATAATTTCACTCATATGTGGAATTTAAGAAACAATACAGGATCATAGGGGAAGGGAGGGAAAATAAAATAAGATGAAATCAGAAAGTGAGACAAACCATGAGAGACCCTTAAGTCTAGGAAACAAACTGAGGATAGCTAGAGGGGAGGGGCTGGTGTGTGGGGTAAGAGGGTGATGGACATGAAGCATGATTTGTGATGTAATGAGCTTTAGGTGTTATATTCAACCAATGCATAACTGAACTTTTCTCCAAAACTAATGATACACTGTATGCTAATTAAGTGAATTTAAATTAAATTGAAAAAAACCCTTTTCATTTGGAGGAGCAAAGTAACAAGTACTAAATATGTAACAACAAACCAAATCCCCATTATGCATGTGTAACATGAGGAATCTGGTTTCTGGTCAGATCTGTCAAAGTCTGGAAGTCTTTGCCCATACACTGAACAACTGAAAGTCACCAGCTCCTCTCATACCCACCAGAGATGTTGTGATAGGATATCTTTATCTGGTCAAGTGGCTATGACAAATACCACTTCCTGGGTAGGGTATAAACTATAATAATGAATTCCATCAGAGTTATGAAAGATGGAAGTCCAAGGTCAAGTCATGCAGCACATCCAGGCCCCCTCACTCAGTCTGTGCTGGGAGGGGGGTCAGTCCCAGTGATCTCCAGAATGTTGTGGACAGTAGGTCCAGGCTTCTCTTTAGAGGCTCATTATGCTCTCAGGGTCTTGAAGAGCAGTTCCTGGGTTATGCTGAGATGGTCAACCCATAACCACCCCCTCATCAAGTATTTCCACATCCTTCCTGATTTCTCTGGAACAAGATCTCTCCTTCCTTCCAGTAGGAGCAGGCTGGGAATTTTCCAAAATTTTCAGTTCTGCTTCATACTGATTAATGATTATGTCTTCATATCATTTGTTCTTCCCAAACTTTACCATAAGAATTCAAGAGAAGCCTTCTGATGCTTTAAGACTTTGCTTAGAAATTCCCTCAGCCTCTTATCAAGTGGGACGTTTCCCAAGTTCTTCCTTTCAGATCTCAATGCAAGCAAGCTCACTACCCGACTACAGCATAGGTCACCTCCTCTCCATTTCACAAAGGGTCATTCCTCACCTTGGGTGTGACATCATCAGAGTGGCCTGTACTGTTCAGGTCTTACCAGATACAGTTCACAAATATTTAGATATTCTCTAGGAATCTTGGGGCTTTCACTATAGGTCTCTTCTTTCCTTCTGGGGTCTACCATAAATCATCCTTTATGACCACTTCCTGACTATGTAGGCTTCTTCTTCACACATCACAGAAGGCTAACAGCCTTACCCATTCCTCAGATACAAACCTCTTCTATGATTTAGGTCTTTGTTACAGCAGTACCACACTTCTAAGGATGGTATAACTGCATAAACCAGGTAGCTTAGAAATCAATTTATCGGAGTCTGAAAAACAATCTGAGGGTTTTGAAGGGGTGGGGGGTGGGAGGTTGGGGTACCAGGTGGTGGGCATTATGGAGGGCACGTATTGCATGGAGCACTGGGTGTGATGCATAAACAATGAATTCTGTTACACTGAAAAGAAATAAATGAAAAAATTAACACAAACACAAAGAAATCAATTTCTCACATTTCTGGAGCCTTCAAAGTGCAAGATCGAGGAATTGGCATATTTATTGTGTAGCGAGTGCCTCCATCTGGATCGTAGGTCATGTCTTTAAACTTCATCATCATATGGTAAATAGAAGTTTCATTATGTGAAACTTAAGGTTCACATTATGAATATTCCATTTATAAATGTGGGATAAATGTGGGCCATAACAGCTCTGATTCCATTCATAACCTAACACTCTCCCAGAAGCCCTTACTCCTTTGCCATCTAATTGGACATTACATTACAACACTTGAATTTGCAGGAGACACATATATTTAGATCATAGTGCAGGGAAAACTGTGACCCCAAAATTGAGTTTACAAATGCGCATGTGCAGGGAATCACAACTTACAAGGGAAGAAGCCACCCACAGATATATCCCCAGGACCCACGAGAAAGTAGGAAAATTGAATTGTAGATGGTGAACTGAAGAAGGCTCAGTGTGGAGATGTCTGAGTTGAGGCTCCTGTGGAATTGGTGATAACCTTGGGGGTGTCCTACAAGTTAGTGTTTTAGTTCCAGAATCCCCAACTCATTCCCCCAGGAAAGAATAAATGAACATTTGTTGTGCTTCTGAGGTAGGGAAACATCCTCTTGAGAAACTTGGCAGATAAATCAAGACCTGGGGGGCAGTAAATGTCAAAATCCAGTCCATTCTAGATTTCTGGGTGGGGTAAGGGAAGCACAGCCTTCTCTCCCCTCCCCTTCCCTTAGGCTTTTCCTTGTCACCTCAGTGAGGCCTAATGTGAGTTACTCTTGTGAGTATGACATCAAAACTCTCAGGTCAGAGATAGAAAAACCAACCATAGAGTACAAACACCTGCCTATACCCACAGATTATTCCCCTACCATTGGACTCTTCTATAATAATAACAGAAGAAAATGCAAAGAGAGCTAGAAAACTAGAAGTCATTTTTGAATTCTATATGAAAATCCAGGTCCAAATGAGACAAAAGCTGGAACATAAGAGGAAATGCCAGTGTTTTCTCATTAGTAGTTGATATTTTGTTTTTCTTCTGAATCAGATTTTATGCTATAAGTCCCATTTCAGCCCCATTTTAGGGGTCTGTCATCATGGTAGACATTCATTATTGAGCCTCACTCTACAACTGGCACCTGGTGGGGATCAGGAAAGTGTCACAGGCCTCCAGCCCCATTGGGCTCAGGGTCCAGGACCAGTTGAGGGAGAAGTTACAGCAGGGTGGAGTGAGGTCATCGTGACTTTCTGTGGGATACTTGAAGGATAGCACCAGATGGGCAAGAAAGCAGGCTCTGTCATCCAGATCCGAGGATTCATGTGGGTTTCCTGTGTGGAAGCCAGGAAAAATGTTTCAGACACAGCCCCCAAGGCTGCTCTCATAGACTCCCCCCAGAGCAGGACTCAACAGGACTCTGATGGCTTTTTCTCTCTGGCTTGACATCCTGCCTGTTTCACTGTGGAAATCATAGAGTGTATCCCATGAGGTGGGCTGTTTTTACCCAAGAGATGGATCGGTGCCTAAAGAGGGGCATTTCCTGATCACCAGTGCCCACCCACATGGATAATGAGCCAGAGGATAAACTGTAGGTAGGAGGACAAGGACTCAGTTCAGGCAGATGTCCTGGGGGTATTTTCTAATGATGTGGAGGCAGTGTGGGCCAGCCGAGGACAGAGAATAGGCATGAAGCTTTCAGAAAGCCTGGGCTGTGAGGGTGCTTCTCAGGGATGATGAGAATTCCTGCAGGTCCTTTTGTGGAGAAAGAAAAACAGGATATGGATGAGGTTAATTAAGGAAATTTCCCGAGGGACTGGGGAGATCTAGTCTACACATAGACACTGTTATCTCATACTGGCTGACTACAAGGAGAATATGAGAAATTAGAGATCATATATATATATATATGATCTCTAATTACAGTTATATATATAATTATCTCTAATTATATATCTATGATCTCTCTCTCTCTCTCTCTCTCTCTCTCTCTCTATATATATATATATATATATATATATATATATATATATATATTTATAACCCTGAGTGAATATAGAGAGGCTAGAAGGGAAACCCCCTATCTCAAAAGAATGCCCCCCCCACTGCACCTTCTCCTGGGTCTGACTTGTGTCTGTGTATCTTGAGTGCATCTTGCTGATGTGAGCATAACCTGGTGTCCTGAGCACCTCAAGAGCACTGAACTATCTGATCTTTCTGTCCTAAGCACTCCCTGGTGCTCCAAGAGCTCCCTAGTTCCCTGAGAGCTCCCTAGTTCCCTGAGAGCTCCCTAGTGTTTTGAATAACTCCTGGTGACTTGAGCACCTGATGGGAACCTGAGCTCCCTCTGATGTCCAGAGGGCCTCCTGGTGCCTCAAGCACCCCTGCAGCCCAGATACTCCTGTGTCCCTACAGGATAGTTCGTGTCTGGACTCACCCCAAGAGTGTACACACTGGGTACACACATTACAGTAACACACAGTGGTGTCCTCAGCTCTCAGGCTGTTCACCTGCAGAATCAGCATGTTCTTGCCATTGTCTCAGAAGATGGTGAATTGGTCTTCACAGTGTCTTCATGGTATATGTAACTACCACCACTCATAATGGCTGAGACCCACTGCAGCCCATTCCCTAGAGCCTGGCAGACCCAACTCGTGCCATAGCCCCTGAAAGTTAATACAGAGGCTTTTCAGGATAGTCTCAGGGACCCCCCAGGCTTCACCAGGTCTCCACTAGACTCCACCAGCTACATCTCACACTGGACACCTGTAGACACAAGACATCTCAGGAAACTGTTCTTCACTCACTTTTTTTCTTACTCATATCCACTTTCTTCATCAAAGTCTCTTGTTCTCTGTAAATTACCTTTTAGAAGAGTAACAAGGAAAATACAGTAAAGAATAACCTCCATCATGAGCTGTCTGTGTTCTGTCCTGAATACTGAATGGAAAACCCGGGAATCCCAAGACTGGGGTTCCCATCCCAGCTGAGTCTTGGGGCTGGGATGGTTTAATAAGCAGATGGTGAACCCTATTAGCATGTCCCTTGACTATATAGCCAGCATGATATCCATACTGACAGAGAGGACAGTAACCAGAGCAGGTGTGACTGCCTTTGATTTGTTGATACTGACAGGATTTGGGAAAAGATGAAGTTTAATTATATGATCTTTATGGTATACACTTGTTTTCCATTTACTAGTTTGTTTTCACATAGTCACACATATTGAGGTGTAGGTGTCGTATTTCCCATTAAAGTGACATGATCCTACTCCCAGAATTGTGGAAGGTTTGTGAGGTCCAAGAACACTTTGGGGTGAGAATGAGCCCCGGGATTTGGACCTGTGCTCCTCCCATAGGATGTACTACCCTCCCTGAGGCCCCTGCATGAAAGAATGCACAGGCTCATGGGGAACTGGGATCCTGCCTGTAGTGAGGACAAGATGACTTTGTTATAGTCATTTATTTGAAATACAGAATCAGGGTGCATTCAGGTGGTCCTTCAAGTCCCTAAGGTTTCACTGTCACTGGGTTCATCCCAAAGCATCTCTGGAATTATTTGTAATAGCTTCAATGACTGTAATTAATCAGGATGAACTGCCCAGAGGCAAGGAGTGTGAGATGAGAAACACAGGTGTCAGAATCAACACTATCCAGAGCAAGCAAATCCATTTTCCACAAAATTTCCTGTATTTTCTTTGCAATTCTTCCTTCCTCATTCCTTTCTCACTCTGTCCCCACTCTGATCCTCATGTTACCTTACACTAGCTTTAATTTTCTAGATTATATCATTTTGTAATTGTATGAAATGTACCTTTATTTTTATGGCTTCTATTGCTGAGACAAATACTTGACAATACCCCCATATTTATTATAATTTTTAAATGATGGGCAGCTTTCCAAAGATGGCATAGAGCACAATATGGCCACTTTTAAGCTGCTGACTGGGTTTGGAATTGTTCCCATGATCCTGTATTTTATTTTTATGTATGTATGTATGTGTGTATGTGTATGTATTTATTTATTTATCTATTTATTTTAGTTACCATACAGTACATCATTAGTTTTGATGTAGTGTTTCTGTATTTCAATAAACTCACTACTCAGATTGGAGTTGCAAGAGCTAAAGAAATAAACAGAACAAACTTTAAATCAACAAATTTGTGTCAATTTATGTTCTAATTGTTGTCATGAGACAAACAATAAACTTAAACTCTCAGGAGTGACAAGTAGTCACAGGGGCTAAGTACCAGCATCTTGGCATATTGTGAATGCAGATCCCTGATGACAAATAAACTATCACAAGGTTTACATAGAATATTTAATGGATTTCTTATCATCATGTGAGCTAAAGATGTTATAGTGTGAGTTTCTCCAGGACCATATCATTAAATCAATCCTGTCCTCATGCATTCCTATCCTGCAGAATGGTGACAAATCATAAAAATCCTCCCCACACCCCAGTCCTGGCAGGATGGGAGGAAGATGACTCAGAGCAGGAATGCATGGAGATCCACGCATCCTGTGTCCACCACAGAAATAAAGAATTTATCTGTAGAGGAAGCCCTCAGAAGCAGCCCCATAGGATCTGGGAGAGGAAGAGATGTCACAGTCTCAGTTCTGTTGAGGAACACACACACTTTTCACATGGAATGAAAGACTTAGTCTTTAAGGAAATGTAGGGAAACAGGAAGCTGAGGACACCCAGGGACCACTGGAGCTGTGGGAGGAGTTAACTGGGAAGAACAGAGTGACTGTGTACCCAGATACTGGCAAAAATGCATGGACTTGGTCCACTGGTGGAGAAGGGGCAGTGACATGTGCAGGTCTCCCCCAACCCGGTTACCTGGGAACACTTGAAGCTAAGGCTACGTCATCAAGTCGAGTCCTTGTAGTCTGAAGCCTTCCACCACACTAAAGACTGTCACCTGAGCAAAGCAGAGGAGTGTACTAGAGAGTGGAAGTAGCTTCTACATGGGGGAGCTCAAGGCGATCACAGTGTTGATCCAGGAACAGAAACAGGAGATCTCCGGAGGAATCTGAACTCTTGTGTGGCTACAGCATTTCATTGCTGCTACCCAAGCAGCCTGTATTCCAGTGGATCCAGGAGGAGAGTCCCATGCTCCACAGCATAGGACTCACAAAGAGAGGGTGTGATCATCTACAGGAAGCATAAAACATAACAACATAATACCAAGTGCCCTGTGCGTGGTAGACCTTCATGAAACCCCACCATAATTCCAGGGGCTCCGTACTGTTAGGGAACCTCTCTGTTCCACCAGCCCCTCTATTCTCTTGTGGTTTAAGTACTGGATGTGCAAGTTTGGCGACAGCAGCTCCATGTACAAATCATGTGGACATTTGTCAAAGCTGGGTCACTCCACTGTATTTGGGTAATTCGGAGCTGCTCCACTCATCATGAGTGGATTTAACTTCCCTGAATCACCTTCACTACCAGGTATGTTCACGTGTACAGGACATAATAGGATGGCAGAGCTGTCAGATTTTGTCATCGCTCCAATCAGTGTCACCTCCCCGGGAACTTCCTTGTTGAACCCTGACCTCTCAGTGACACATTTACACAAGTAACACCTTCTCTAGTCCTGCAATGACACTTCACACCTGTGTGACAGGGGCGGGTCACCCCCTTTATAACCTGTGTCCTCAACAGTGCACTCAGTGATTTATATCAGTGCTCTGTGAAGGCTCTTCTCTTGTATTCATGAACAGAGCTGTGGATGCAGGATCTTGTCCCCTGACTCCCTTGTAGGTTGTTAATATGAATTAAATAATAAATACACTACCTGCCTGATAGAGGGATTTAAGGCCATGAGAAATTGGCAGATCTAGTTATGAAGACACATCTGGACCCTGTCTTAGGGCCTGGTAGATTGGGCTGACCAGCCTGGGGAATGCAGAGGGAAGAGACACCCACAGCATCCTCTTCCATGAGAGTCTCAAACTCACAAGGTGTTCTCTGGGCCCGTAATCTGCACAGACAGAGGTGAGTGTCCACCCTGGCTCCAGGGTGTGTGTGGTCCTGGATAGAGAGCAGCTGACATGATTTCTCAGAGGGAAGGCAATAAACAGGAGTGTTTATATTTATGTGGATGTGGGTGGGTTGTTATGGGGTTATCATCCCCTGAAACAAAACAACGGGCAAGGGGGGTAACAGGTGTCTGTGATGTGGATATGGTCAATGACAACTTTGGCTGGATACTAGGGTGTGTTACCAAGTTAGTTCAAAGACCCATTAAGAAAAGGATTGCATCAAAATCTGAGAGCAGAACAAAGGCAGTAATCTCTTAGATCCTCAACTGCAACAACTTTTTTTTATTAAATTAATTTATTTATTTTCAGAAAAACAGTATTCATTATTTTTTCACCACACCCAGTGCTCCATGCAATCTGTGCCCTCTATACTACCCACCACCTGGTACCCCGACCTCCCACCCTCACCCCCGCCACTTCAAAGCCCTCAGATTGTTTTTCAGCATCCATAGTCTCTCATGGTTCACCTCCCCTTCCAATTTCCTCCAACTCCCTTCTCCTCTCTAACCCCCCATGTCCTCCATGCTATTTGTTATGCTCCACAAATAAGTGAAAACATATGATAATTGACTCTCTCTGCTTGACTGATTTCACTAAGCATAATCTCTTCCAGTCCCGTCCATGTTGCTACAAAATTTGGGTATTCCTCCTTTCTGATGGAGGCATCATACTCCATAGTGTATATGGACCACATCTTCCTCATCCATTCATCCATTGAAGGGCATCTTGGTTCATTCCACAGTTTGGTGACCATGGCCATTGCTGTTATAAACACACATTGGGGTACAGATGGCCCTTCTTTTCACGACATCTGTATCTTTGGGGTAAATACCCAGGAGTTCAATTGCAGGGTCATAGGAAAGTTCTATTTTTAATTTCTTGAGGAATCTCCACACTGTTCTCCAAAGAGGCTGCACCAACTTGCATTCCCAACAACAGTGGAAGAGGGTTCCCCATTCTCCACATCCTCTCCAACACATGTTGTTTCCTGTTTTGTTAATTTTGGCCATTCTAACTGGTGTAAGGTGATATCTCAATGTGGTTTTAACTTGAAAATCCCTGAGGGCTAATGATGATGAACATTTTTTCATGTTTCTGATAGCCAAAGCTGTGATCACCAAGAAAGCACGGTACTGGCATAAAAACAGACACATAGACCAGTGGAACAGAGTAGAGAGCCCAGATATGGACCCTCAACTCTATGGTCAATTAGTCTTGGACAAAACAGGAAAAAATACACAGTGGAAAAAAGACAGTCTCTTCAATAAATGGTGCTGGGAAAACTGGACAGCTATATGTAGAAGAATGAAACTCGACCATTCTCTTATACCATACACAAAGATAAACTCAAAATGGATAAAAGACCTCAACGTGAGACAGGAATCCATCAGAATCCTAGAGGAGAACATAGGCAGTAATCTCTTCGATATCAGCCACAGCAACTTCTTTCAAGATATGTCTCCAAAGGCAAAGGAAACAAAAGCGAAAATAAACTTTTGGGACTTCTTCAAAATCAAAAGCTTCTGCACAGCAAAGAAAACAGTCAAAAAAACAAAGAGGCAACCCACGGAATGGGAGAAGATATTTGCTAATGACAGTACAGACAAAAGGTTGATATCCAGGATCTATAATGAACTCCTCAAACTCAACACACACGAAACAAGCAAACATATGAAAAAATGGGCAAAAGATATGAACAGACACTTCTACAATGAAGACATACAAATGGCTATCAGACACATGAAAAAATGTTCATCATCACCGGAGTTTTCAATTTTTTTGAGGGAGGCTTGGATGGCTATGTATTTCCCCCTTTAGGACCGCCTTTGCTGTGTTCCATAGGTTTTGGACTGAAGTGTCTTCATTCTCATGGGTTTCCATGAATTGTTGCAGTCCTTCTTTGATCTCCTGGTTGATCCAAGCCTTCTTAAGCAAGGTGGTCTTTAGCTTCCAGGTGTTTGAGTTCCTTCTGAACTTTTCCTTGTGATTGATCTCCAGTGTCAAAGCATTGTGATCTGAGAATATGCAGGGAATAATCTCAGTCTTTTGGTATCATTTGAGCCCTGATTTGTGACCCAGTATGTAGTCTATTCTTGTGAAGGTTCCGTGTGCACTTGAGAAGAATAAGTATTCTGTTGTTTTAGGGTGGAATGTTCTGTATGTATCTATGAGGCCCATCTGTTCCAATGTGTCATTCAATGCTCTTGTTTCTTTATTGATTTTCTGATTTGATGATTTGTCTATTTTTGAGAGAAGTGTGTTAAGATCTCCTACTTTTAATGTATTCAAATCAATATGACTCTTTATCTTGATTAACAGTTTTCTTATGTAATTGTGTGCTCCCATATTGGGAGCACAGATATTTACAATTGTTAGATCATCTTGGTGGATTGTCGCTTTAAGGATTATGTAGTGTTCGTCTGTATCTCTGACTACAGTCTTTAGTTTAAAATCTAATTTATCTGGTATGAGAATTGCTACCCCGGCTTTCTTTTGAGGCCCATTGACATGAAAGATGCTTCTCCATCCCTTCACTTTCAGTCTGGGTGTATCTTTAGGTTCAAAATGGGTCTCTTGTAGACAACATATGGATGGGTCCTGTCGTTTTTTCCAGTCTGCAACCCTGTGCCGTTTTATGGACACATTTAGGCCATTCACATTGAGAGTGATTATTGATAGATACGTTTTTATTGACATCGTGTTACCTTTGAAGTCTTTTTTTGTACTTTGTCTCTATATTTCTGTTCAATGCTACTCTTAGGATTTTTCCTCTTTTATAGAACACTCCTTAATATTTCTTGCAATGCCAGCTTGGTGGTCTCATAGTCTTTTAAGCCTTGCCGGTCTTGAAAACCATTTTGAATGTCCGTCTTGCCTGGATAAAGTATTCTTGGCTGCATGTTCTTCTTATTTAGTTCCCTGAATATATCTTGCCAGCCCTTTCTGGCTTGTCAGGTCGTTGTGGACTGACCTGACGTTATTCTGATGGGCTTTCCTCTGTATATAAGGAGCTTCTTTGTCCTACTTGCCTTCAAGAGGGCCTGTCTACAATTATAATTCCTCGTGCTTCTATCTGGTGTCTCGAGGAATTTGGAGAATCTATAGTCTTGGGTGGAGACCTTTCTTCCTCTAGTACATGAACGCTGGTTCCATTCACGAGATTGGAAAAATTTTCATGGAGAACTTATTCCACTATATCTTTTACACTTATTTCTTTCTCCTCCCCTTCACGGATTCCAAAATTCTGATGTTGGAATGTTTCATGGCATCATTTATTTCCCTGATTCTGTTTTCATGGCTTGTAAGCTGTTTGTTATGGGCTTCCTCCTGATGCTTTCTTTCTATCTGTTTGTACTCCAGATCACTAATTCTATCTTCTGTCTCAGTTACCCTAGATTTTGGAGAATTTGGATTAGACTGGAACTCATTGAGAGCATTGTGTACATCATTCCCTGTGGCTTTCAGTTCTGCCCTAACATTGTGAACACCATCCCTGGTACCTTCAGTTCTGTCCTTATCAATTCCATTTGGTCAACCATGGATTTCTCCAACTTAGCTATTGCCTGGATAATTGTTATCCTGAGTTCCCTTTCTGACATATTGTTTATGTCTATAGCCATTAGCTCTTTTGCAGAAGGCCCCCCCTCTGAATTTTTCTTTTGTTGGGCATTCTTCCTCCTAGTCATTTTGGTGAGAGATGGCTGAACTGTTGTAGTTTGATTTATTGACCGTGGTGCTGTCAAGGTGCACCCTGGAATGCTTCTGAGCAATCAAGAGTTTCAACCCAAATGAATTAAAAAAATAAAGAGATTAAAAAAAGAAAAAAAAGATAGATAGATAGACAGATAGATAGAGAGACAGAGAGAAGGACAGGAAAAAAAAAGAAATATAAAAGGGAAGTGTAGGGAGGAGTCAAGATGGCGGAGAAGTAGCAGGCTGAGACTACTTCAGCCAGCAGGAGATCAGCTAGATAGCTTATCTAAAGATTGCAAACACCTGCAAATCCATCGGCAGATCGAAGAGAAGAAGAACAGCAATTCTGGAAACAGAAAAACAACCACTTTCTGAAAGGTAGGACTGGCGGAGAAGTGAATCCAAAGTGATGTGTAGATAGACCCGGGGGGGAGGGGCCGGCTCCCGGCAAGTGGCGGAGCAACGGAGCATAAAATCAGGACTTTTAAAAGTCTGTTCCACTGAGGGGCATCGCTCCAGAGGCTAAACTGGGGTGAAGCCCACGTGGGGTCAGCGTGGCCTCAGGTCCCGCAGGGTCACAGAAGGATCGGTGGTGTCTGAGTGTCACAGAGCTTGCGGGTATTGGAACGGGAAAACCGGCTACAGAGCTGACAGTAAGCTCGCAGCTCGGGGTTACCTTGAACCAGTCGCAGGCTCGGTGAGCTCGGAGCGCGGCTGGAGGTCAGGCAGACGGGAGTTACTGGGCACTGATCTCTGAGGGCGCACTGAGGAGTGGGGCCCTGGGCTCTCGGCTTCTCCAGGCCAGAGACCAGGAGGCCACCATTTGTTTTCCCGTCCTCCAGAACTCTACGGAATGCGCTCAGGAAACAAAAGCTCCCAAAAGCAAACCCGAGCGGATCCCTCAGCCCGGCCCCTGGTAAGGGCGCTGCAATTCTGCCTGGGGCAAAGACACTTGAGAATCACTACACCAGGCCCCTCTCCCAGAAGATTAACAAAAAATCCAGCCAAGACCAAGTTCACCTACCAAGGAGTGCGGTTTCATTACCAAGGAGAGCAGCAGAATTCCAGAGGAGGAGAAAGCAAAGCACAGAACTCATGGCTTTCTCCCTGTGATTTTCTTAGTCTTGCAGTTAATTTAATTTTTTTCTTATTCATTTTTTTTTCTCGCCTTCTGATAAAATTTTTTTTAACCTTTACCCTTTTCTTTTTCAACGTTTTTAACTAGTTTATCTAATATATATATTTTTTCTTTTTTATATTTTTCTTTATTCGGTTTCTTTTTTAAAAATTCTTTTCTTTTCTTTTTTTTCTTTCTTCCTTTTTGACCTCTTTTTATCCCCTTTCTCCCCCCTCACGATTTGGGATCTCTTCTGATTTGGTAAAGCATATTTTCCTGGGGTTGTTGCCACCCTTTTAGTATTTTACTTGCTCCTTCATATACTCTTGTCTGGACAAAATGACAAGAAGGAAAAATTCACCACAAAAAAAAAAAAAAAAAGAACAAGAGGCAGTACCAAAGGCTAGGGACCTAATCAATACAGACATTGGTAATATGTCAGATCTAGAGTTCAGAATGACAATTCTCAAGGTTCTAGCCGGGCTCGAAAAAGGCATGGAAGATATTAGAGAAACCCTCTCGGGAGATATAAAAGCCCTTTCTGGAGAAATAAAAGAAATAAAATCTAACCAAGTTGAAATAAAAAAAGCTATTAATGAGGTGCAATCAAAAATGGAGTCTCTCAGTGCTAGGATAAATGAGGCAGAAGAAAGAATTAGTGATATAGAAGACCAAATGACAGAGAATAAAGAAGCTGAGCAAAAGAGGGACAAACAGCTACTGGACCCTGATGGGAGAATTAGAGAGATAAGTGACACCATAAGATGAAATAACATTAGAATAATTGGGATTCCAGAAGAAGAAGAAAGAGAGAGGGGAGCAGAAGGTATACTGGAGAGAATTATTGGGGAGAATTTCCCCAATATGGCAAAGGGAACGAGCATCAAAATTCAGGAGGTTCAGAGAACGCCCCTCAAAATCAATAAGAATAGGCCCACACCCCGTCACCTAATAGTAAAATTTACAAGTCTCAGTGACAAAGAGAAAATCCTGAAAGCAGCCCGGGAAAAGAAGTCTGTAAAATACAATGGTAAAAATATTAGATTGGCAGAGGGCTTATCCACAGAGTCCTGGCAGGCCAGAAAGAGCTGGCATGATATTTTCAGAGCACTAAACGAGAAAAACATGCAGCCAAGAATACTATATCCAGCTAGGCTATCATTGAAAATAGTAGGAGAGATTAAAAGCTTCCAGGACAAACAAAAACTGAAAGAATTTGCAAACACCAAACCAGCTCTACAGGAAATATTGAAAGGGGTCCTCTAAGCAAAGAGAGAGCCTACAAGTGGTAGATCAGAAAGGAACAGAGACCATATACGGTAACAGTCACCTTACAGGCAATACAATGGCACTAAATTCATATCTCTCAATAGTTACCCTGAATGTTAATGGGCTGAATGCCCCAATCAAAAGACACAGGGTATCAGAATGGATAAAAAAACAAAACCCATCTATATGTTGCCTCCACAAAACTCATTTTAAGCCTGAAGACACCTCCAGATTTAAAGTGAGGGGGTGGAAAAGAATTTACCATGCTAATGGACATCAGAAGAAAGCAGGAGTGGCTATCCTTATATCAGATCAATTAGATTTTAAGCCAATGACTGTAATAAGAGATGAGGAAGGACACTATATCTTACTCAAAGGGTCTGTCCAACAAGAACATCTAACAATTTTAAATATCTATGCCCCCAACATGGGAGCAGCCAACTATATAAACCAATTAATAACAAAATCAAAGAAACACATCAACAATAATACAATAATAGTAGGGGACTTTAACACTCCCTCACTGAAATGGACAGATCATCCGAGCAAAAGATCAGCAAGGAAATAAAGGCCTTAAACGACACACTGGACCAGATGGACATCACAGATATATTCAGAACATTTCATCCCAAAGCAACAGAATACACATTCTTCTCTAGCGCACATGGAACATTCTCCAGAATAGATCATATCCTCGGTCCTAAATCAGGACTCAACCGGTATCAAAAGATTAGGATCATTCCCTGCATATTTTCAGACCACAATGCTCTAAAGCTAGAACTCAACCACAAAAGGAAGTTTGTAAAGAACCCAAATACATGGAGACTAAACAACATCCTTCTAAAGAATGAATGGGTCAACCGGGAAATTAAAGAAGAATTGAAAAAAAATCATGGAAACAAATGATAATGAAAATACAACGGTTCAAAATCTGTGGGACACAACAAAGGCAGTCCTGAGAGGAAAATATATAGTGGTACAAGCCTTTCTCAAGAAACAAGAAAGGTCTCAGGTATACAACCTAACAGTACACCTAAAGGAGCTGGAGAAAGAACAAGAAAGCAACCCTAAGCCCAGCAGGAGAAGAGAAATCATAAAGATCAGAGCAGAAATCAATGAAATAGAAACAAACAAACAAACAAAAAAAAAAAACAATAGAACAAATCCACGAAACTAGGAGCTGGTTCTTTGAAAGGATTAATAAAATTGATAAACCTCTGGCCCGACTTATCAAAAAGAAAAGAGAAAGGACTCAAATAAATAAAATCATTAATGAAAGAGGAGCAATCACAACTAACACCAAAGAAATACAAACTATTATAGGAACATACTATGAGCAACTCTACGCCAACAAATTTGACAATCTGGAAGAAATGGATGCATTCCTAGAAACATATAAACTACCACAACTGAACCAGGAAGAAATAGAAAGCCTGAACAGACCCATAACCAGTAAGGAGATTGAAACAGTCATTAAAAATCTCCAAACAAACAAAAACCAAGGCCAGACGGCTTCCCGGGGGAATTCTACCAAACATTTAAAGAAGAACTAATTCCTATTCTCCTGAAAGTGTACCAAAAAATAAAAATGGAAGGAAAACTTCCAAACTCATTTTATGAGGCCAGCATCACCTTGATCCCAAAACCAGACAAGGATCCCATAAAAAAAGAGAGCTATAGACCAATATCCTTGATGAACACAGATGTGAAAATTCTCACCAAAATACTAGCCAATAGGATTCAACAGCACATTAAAAGGATTATTCAGCACGACCAAGTGGGATTTATTCTAGGGCTGCAAGGTTGGTTCAACATCCGCAAATCAGTCAATGTGATACAACACATCAATAAAAGAAAGAACAAGAACCATATGATACTCTCAATAGATGCTGAAAAAGCATTTGACAAAGTACAGCATCCCTTCCTGATCAAAACTCTTCAAAGTGTAGGGATAGAGGGCACATACATCAATATCATCAAAGCCATCTATGAAAAACCCACCGCAAATATCATTCTCAATGGAGAAAAACTGAAAGCTTTTCCGCTAAGGTCAGGAACACGGCAGGGATATCCATTATCACCACTGCTATTCAACATAGTACTAGAGGTCCTAGCCTCAGCAATCAGACAACAAAAGGAAATTAAAGGCATCCAAATCGGCAAAGAAGAAGTCAAATTATCACTCTTCGCAGATGATATGATACTATATGTGGAAAACACAAAAGACTCCCCTCCAAAACTGCTAGAACTTGTACAGGAATTCAGTAAAGTGTCAGGTTATAAAATCAATGCACAGAAATCAGTTGCATTTCTCTACACCAACAACAAGACAGAAGAAAGAGAAATTAAGGAGTCAATCCCATTTACAATTGCACCCAAAACCATAAGATACCTAGGAATAAACCTAACCAAAGAGGCACAGAATCTATACTCAGAAAACCATAAAGTACTCATGAAAGAAATTGAGGAAGACAGAAAGAAATGGAAAAATGTTCCATGCTCCTGGATTGGAAGAATAAATATTGTGAAAATGTCTATGCTACCTAAAGCAATCTACACATTTAATGCAATTCCTATCAAAGTACCATCCATCTTTTTCAAGGAAATGGAACAAATAATTCTAAAATTTATATGGAACCAGAAAAGACCTCGAATAGCCAAAGGGATATTGAAAAATAAAGCCAAAGTTGGTGGCATCACAATTCCGGACTTCAAGCTCTATTACTAAGCTGTCATCATCAAGACAGCATGGCACTGGCACAGAAACAGACACATAGATCAATAGAACATAATAGAGAGCCCAGAAATAGACCCTCAACTCTATGGTCAACTCATCTTCGACAAAGCAGGAAAGAATGTCCAATGGAGAAAAGACAGCCTCTTCAATAAATGGTGTTGGGAAAATTGGACATCCACATGTAGAAAAGTTAAATTGGACCATTTCCTTACACCACACACAAAAATAGACTCAAAATGGATGAAGGACCTCAATGTGCGAAAGGTATCCATCAAAATCCTTGAGGAGAACACAGGCAGCAACCTCTTCGACCTCAGCCGCAGCAACATCTTCCTAGGAACATCTCCAAAGGCAAGGGAAGCAAGGGCAAAAATGAACTATTGGGATTTCATCAAGATCAAAAGCTTTTGCACAGCAAAGGAAAGAGTTAACAAAATCAAAAGACAATTGACAGAATGGGAGAAGATATTTGCAAACGACTTATCAGATAAAGGACTAGTGTCCAAAATCTATAAAGAACTTATCAAACTCAACAACCAAAGAACAAATAATCCAATCAAGAAATGGGCAGAGGACATGAACAGACATTTCTCCAAAGAAGATATCCAGATGGCCAAGACACACATGAAAAAGTGCTCCATATCACTCGGCATCAGGGAAATACAAATCAAAACCACAATGAGATATCACCTCACACCAGTCAGAATGGCTAAATTCAGCATGTCAGGAAATGACAGATGCTGGCGAGGATGCGGAGAAAGGGGAACCCTCCTACACTGTTGGTGGGAATGCAAGCTGGTGCAGCCACTCTGGAAAACAGCATGGAGGTTCCTCAAAATGTTGAAAATAGAACTGCCCTATGACCCAGCAATTGCACTACTGGGTATTTACCCTAAAGATACAAACGTAGTGATCCAAAGGGGCACGTGCACCCGAATGTTTATAGCAGCAATGTCCACAATAGCCAAACTATGGAAAGAACCTAGATGTCCATCAACAGATGAAAGGATCAAGAAGATGTGGTATATATACACAATGGAATACTATGCAGCCATCGAAAGAAGTTAAATCTTGCCATTTACGACTACATGGATGGAACTAGAGTGTATCATGTTTAGCGAAATAAGTCAAGCAGAGAAAGACAACTATCATATGATCTCCCTGATATGAGGAAGTGGTGATGCAACATGGGGGCTTAAGTGGGTAGGAGAAGAATCAGTGAACCAAGATGGGATTGGGAGGGAGACAAACCATAAGTGACTCTTAATCTCACAAAACAAACTGAGGGTTGCTGGGGGGAGGGAGGTTGGGAGAAGGGGGTGGGGTTATGGACATTGGGGAGAGTATGTGCTTTGGTGAGTGCTGTGAAGTGTGTAAACCTGGTGATTCACAGACCTGTACCCCTGGGGATAAAAATATATGTTTAAAAAAAAAAAAGGGAAGGCTAAGCCCAAATGGGCCCTCACCATCACAGTGAGATGTCCAGTACATCAAATTCCATAGTAATCTTTTAACCTGAACATATATGGTAAGATGTATGAAGTGTACAAAGAAAAACAGACAAACAAAAAGACTGACAAAATTATATGACCAAACAAAAAATATATATATAAAAGCAACATACAAAACAAAACAAAACAAAAAAACTCGTCAAAAAGAACCCCAAGCATAAGATTTATATACTATTAGGAAAACACAAATACACAGAAACACTGGCAGATGTAAAAGATGGGAGAGTAGTTAAAAGTTCTCAGTGTGGGTGAGAAAGGTTGTTTTGACTCTTCCTGGATGTATCTTGATATCTTTGTTAAAGTACTCAACGTTCCTTAGATAAGGGGGGATTAAAAATTGGTTGAGCTATAGGGTTAGCATTGATTAGCGGAAGGGGATTATCTTGAAGTTTAACTCTATATTAATATTAAAATCTAATAATAAAAAGAATAAACTAAGCTAAATAAAATAAATTAAAAAATTAAAAAGTAGAAAAGCAAAAGGAAAACACAGGTATATGTATCAAACACACATATATGTTCAGGTTAAAAGGTTACTATGGAATTTGATGTACTGGACATCTCACTGTGATGGTAAATAGATTAAAAAATTACCTAAAAATCTGAGGGGTTTGAAGTGGCAGGGGTTGGGAGGTTGGGGTACCAGGTGGTGGGTATTATAGAGGGCATGGATTGCATGGAGCATTGGGTGTGGTGAAAAAGTAATGATACTGCTATTCTGAAAATAAATAAATGAAAAAAAATTACCTGTATAAAAAAATGAACCAGAATAATGGGAACGAATTAAAAACAAAAGTTGTATCTATCAAGTAGCAGTGGTTGTTCTTTTGTCGTCTTTTCTATTTTACTGCCAGTTGGCTTTCTGGGGGAGGGCCCTGCTTCATGGGTTTTCAGGCAGTGTTCCCTGAGTTAAGTCCTCCTGCCCCCCTCAAGGGAGTGGGCTCTGAGGAAACGGGTTTTTCAGGCCTTTATTCTCTGGAGGCTTTTATGTTTGTTTGTTCATTTGTTTTCTCTTGCCTTGACAGCTTTGATAGTTTTTGGAGGTTTAGAGCAAAGCAATTGCATACAGACCTCCCTCTCAGAGAGAAGCCTCAGTCTGTTCCCCTCTGGGTGTTATAGAGCACATAAGATCCTCCTCGGCCGCTGGAAGAGCACATCCTGAGTTGTGGTCCCTGGGGACACAGGAACTCCTGTTTGTACCCAAAACCACAATAGTGGTGGCTGTCTGGGCAGCTCCAGACCACCAGAGAGGTTCCAAGCAGCGACTGCACACTGAGATTTTCCCACTGGTCTGGGCAGAGAGTACTCAGGCTTTCTGGGATGGAGAGTCATGGGCTGGCACCTGTGCACACCTCTCTCAGGGGAGGGTGTGGGGCGCGACTCAGGCTCTGATAGCACAGCATGCCGTGTGCGTGGGGACTGCAAAAAGTCTGTGCTTCTCCTGGCTGGCAAGGCTCCTAGCCCCTCATGGGAGCTGGGCCCCACACACTCTCAGACGTGCTTGTGGCTCTGGGACCAAGGCCTGGTTTCTTCATTGCACTTTCTCTGGCTCAGCACGAGGGGTGGCTCTCCTGGGTCCAGGGACTTAAGCCTCTGTCCCTAAATGCCCTGATTTTCACAATTTTTCCCCTCGATCCTTTGCTTTTTTTGAGTGCTTTCAGCCAGACTCCAAGTTAATGCTGGTCCACAGACGCAGGGCACTATTGTATTTCCAGTGGGTTGCTTCTGGTGACTCCCTCCCCCTTTTATGTTCCGATATCAGTCCGACATTCCCACTCTGCTTTACCTGCCCACTGGCATCTTCTGCCCCCGTAGAAATCCAGACATGTATAATTCTAATCTCAGGCTGATTTCATGGGTAATTGGAGTTCTTTGGAAGGTAATCAGCTCACTTTAGGGTACAGGTTGAAAAGGCGCCTCCTCCTACTTCCCCGCCATCTTGTCTCCCCCTCACTATTATGTTTTAAATTTTATACTAAATAACTCTACAAATAATAAAATAATGGGAAGTGGGCATTATAACATCTTGAATGAAAATCCCAAGCAGATTGTGACTAGGTTGTTTTTTTTTTTAAATTTTTTATTTTTTCAGTGTAACAGTATTCATTATTTATGCACCACACCCAGTGCTCCATGCAATCTGTGCCCTCTCCAATACCCATGTAGGTTGTTTTTTATAAGTTATATTGCACAGTAAATTCATCTGTTAAATATAATTATGTGAACTCTTTTTGGTTGTAAAATATATTACCAGTTATGCAAGTAATTCCAATAATACTTCCAGGAGTAGCATAATCTAAAAATATACGGATTTATAGTGTAATAATTCATCAGAGGTTATCAGTAAATGAATCATACCAAGGATATTATGGAAAGGATATGACAATTAGGCAATGTACCCAGATATTTTCTGCCAATGTTTGTATATTAGAGCAGAAAGAAATGTATATATACCTCATAAGAAACACAGCTGAGGACAACCTGCTGATTATGCACAGAAAAAACCTGAGAGATGATATTTGGGGAACAATGGAGAATACTGAAAGTCCACAGTTGTTCAAGAGAACTTGGTGGTGACACAGGTAAGTGAGAGAGTCTGTGAGGTTCTTCACACCTGGGACTCCTTGTCCAGGTTCATCTGGATCAGTCAACACAACACAAGGAGACTCACAGGAGGCCAGTACACTAGATTGGTAACTATTCTTAGACATTCCTGTAATGTATTAAATACACATACAGGACAGCTGCCAACACACAGAAGACCCGCTAATGAGTTTCCCAATTCTTGGAAACGACCATTCCAAGGAGCTTCATGCTGAGATGAGGAGTGGGCCTGACCATCCTCCAGCTACAGGCAAATAGATTCACCTCAGACACAGAAGCTGCATTCCATGCAGACCCCCCTCGATGTTACAAGAATAGAAAGACTCTGAGTGGAAGGGCCATTCCTGTGACTCCTCTGATGTGTGGAGATCAGTACTGGTTTCATAGGAAATCAAGAGAGCAAACAGCCCAGAAGATATTTATGAATTCTCTAGGGGAAATCCTGGTCATTTCAATGGGACAAAAGCAGGGATATGAGAGGAAGTGACAGTATTGTCTCATATAGTACCTGCTATATTATTTTATTTCTGGATCGTGGTTTGAGCCATATATCCCCATTTCAGCCCCACTTCAGAGCCCTCCCATCATGGTAGACATTCATTATTGAGCCTTTCTCCATCTGGCACTTGGTGAAGATCTTGTCAGTGTAACAGGACCCCAGTCCCATGGGGCTCAGGATACAGGACAGGTTGAGGGAGAAGTCAGAAGAAGGAGAGAATGAGGTTGGGGGTGGTTTCTGATGGATATTCAATGGATAACACAGGGTGGGCAGGGATCTGGGATCTGCCAGCTGGACCTCAGGATTCACATGGATTCTCTGTGTGGAAGCCAGGAAACACGTCTCAAACACAGTCACCAAGGACGCTGTCATGGACTCTTCCTACCAGAACAGGACCCAGCAGGAAAGGGATGGGTTTTCCTCTCTGGATTGTTATCCCACCACTTTCTTGGGGAAATCTGAGCGCCCCTCATAGCAGGTGGGCTCCTTTTCCATCCAGGAAATGGAGAAGTGCCTACAGAAGTGCCTACAGAAGGGCAGTTCCTGATCACCTGTGTCCACCCACAGGTATAATGAGTCAGGAGCCAGGAGGACAAGAACTGACTTGTGCAGTTATCCTGGGAGAAGCTCATAAACATGTGGGGACAGTGTGTGCCCCCTGAGGGCAGAGAACAGGCACGCAGCATACAAAGAGCCTGGGCTGTGCAGGTGTTTCTCAAGGACAATGGGAATTTGCAGCATGTGCTTCTGTGGAGAATGGAAATGGAACATAGAAGAGGTTGATTAAGGGAAGTTCCCCAGAGACTGGTGAGATCTCTGCTGTGTGGAGGCAAAGTTATATTCTTGTGGTTGGCTGCACGGAGAACACGAGGTATGAGAGATGAAAGAAAAAAAAATATCTCTGTGGACAGCTGAGAGTCTGGAGAGGAAATCCCTGATTTCAAAAGGAAGCCCTACCCCACTGCACCTGCTCCTGGGTCTGATCTCTGCCCTGTCGATCCTGAGCACTCTCTGCTGCCCTGAGTGTCCCTGCAGCTCAGCGCATCCTGTGCCAACAAGGAGGTTTCTGTCCTGGTTCACGCTGAGGGCCCCTCACTGTGTCTCTTGCACAGTAATACATGGCCGTGTCCTCAGTTCTCAGGCTGTTCATCTGCAGATACAGTGTGTTCTTGCTATTGTCTCTAGAGATGGTGAATCGGCCCTTCACAGAGTCTGCATAGCTTGTGCTACTTCCATCACTGCTAATACCTGCGACCCACTGCAGCCCCTTCCCTGGAGCCTGGCAGACCCATTCCATGTAGTAGTTGCTGAAAGTGAATCCAGAGGCTGCACAGGAGAGTCTCAGGGACCCCCCAGGCTTCACCAGGTCACCCCCAGACTCCACCAGCTGCACCTCACACTGGACACCTGCAGACGGAAGACATCTTGGTCAGGAAACTATCACATATCCTGTTTTTCCCTCACTCACATTCACTCACATACTCAATTTCTTTTTTTCTCCATAAGTTACCTTTTAAAAGAGCAAGAAGGAAAACCCAGCCCAGCACAAATTCCATGGTGAGCTGTTTGTATTCTGTCCTGATCACTGAGTGAACACCTGGGTATCCCGGGCCTGGGGCTCCTCTCCCAACTGCAGGATCTTGGCTGTGCTGGTTAAATCAGCAGAGGGGAGGCCCTATTTGCATGTCCTCTGGCTATATATTCAGATAGATTCTGAAAGAGAGGCAGTGACCCAAGACGTTGTGAATACCTTTAATTTAGTGCCAATGACAGATATTGGAAAAAAATGTTTTTTATTATATAACTTTCCAGTGTGTATACTTGTGTTTGTAGGGTGTCCATGAACATATATGGGGTGAGACTGACCCCAGGATCTAGGTCAGTGCTCCCTACACTGGAATTGCTGCCCTTCACCCCGAATCATCTGCAGGACAGAGTGTCAGGCTATGAGGCATATGGAACCCATCCTGTAATGTGGATGGATTGGTTTTGCTTATTTTATACTTTACCATAAATATAGAGAAAATCAGCATCGTGTAGGTGTATTTTCATGTCTTTAACATTCCGTTCTCTCTATGTATCTCCAAAATCACCTTTGTTATTACCTATAATAAGTTCGATTTGTATACTCGACACAAGATCAACAGCCCACATATGGAGTGTGTGATATGATAAACACAGGTGCTGCAATTAACATTGTTGACAGTGAGCGCACCAATTCTCCCTAAAATTTCCCAGCATTTCCCCCTGGAATTCCTCCTTCCATCTCCCTTGTTCACCCTGTTCCCACAAAACTACTGTTCTTCCTCATGTCACTTTATACTGGCTTTAATTCTGTAGAATTCATAAATGGGACATTGTATCTATGTACTTTCTCTGTAAGGCTTCTTTGCCCCAGAATCAATCCTTGTGGACACAGTCGTGTTGCTGTCTGCATCAGGAATCGCTGGCTTTAATGACTGACAGCTCTGAAGGCAGCAGTTGGAAGCACCAGCTGGAGGAAGATCTGAAAGAGCAGACAGAAGCCACTTGCTTCAGCCTCATCCACACACCCTCTTGACCCAGGAGTTCTTTGTTTCAAAAAATAGAAGAACTCCCTTGTTGTTCAGGAACTTTTCTGCTGTCTGTGGAGAAGAGAACTAAAGACAGCAAGAGGTGGACCAGAGAATTTGAGTTAGAAGCTCAGAAAGACCTGTCCATGGAAGATGTGAGGCACCAGGAGGAAGCACAGCATTGGGGAGCTGTCCTGCTGCAGAAGAAACCGGTGCCCGAACAAATCCGACACTCAGGCACCAGGCTGTGGGTGTCATGTCAAGTGGCCAGCCTCTGACGATGCCCATAACTCCCACATTCTCCACTCAGCTCCACTGCTAACCTCAGCTGTGAGCTTCAGTCACCACCTGGGAACAACAGCTACTCTTTGCCTCAAACCAGGAGCCTTCTTTCCTTGTCACCAGTGCATGGAGAGGACCCATTTCTGCAGCCACACGTGCCCACACCCCCAGAGAGTGTACCTGACACATGTGGAATCTCCTTTTGTAGAGAATTGTTTTCCTGCATTACTGAGGCTCATTAGGAGGCTTGACACATGTGTGTCTCCTTCTGTCCCAAGAACTTACTTACATTGAGCCATTGTGGATTTTGACTGTAGGTATTAACTGTGACTAGAATGTAGTCTCTGTCAAAATAATGCAAATTTAGGGGCACCTGGGTGGCTCAGTGGGTTAAGCCGCTGCCTTCAGCTCAGGTCATGGTCTCAGAGTCCTGGGATTGAGTCCCGCATCAGGCTCTCTGCTCAGCGGGGAGCCTGCTTCCTCCTCTCTCTCTGCTTGCCTCTCTGCCTCCTTGTGATCTCTCTCTGTCAAATAAATAAATAAAATCTTAAAAAAAAAACCCCAAATGCAAATTTATTGTTACTCTGCCACCCTCCTGGTTTTCTATTTTAATCAGAAAATAAGAACCATTATGCTTTCCTGAAAACATGATCTCTGTTTCAGATTTTGTCCGTTTCTTTGTACAAAGTGTATTTAGACCAAAGGAGCAGAACTCCAATGGGAACGCCTCAGGAACTGCACAACCAGGAAGAAGACCGTGTTGCCCCACATGGAGTCTCCCGGCAGCCTTTGGGACAGAGCTAGTGTGAACCCACATTGTTCCTTGTAAATGCTGACGATAACAGGGAACACCGTGCTCCTCACACATGCATCAGTCCTCCAATAAACTGGAGTGGAAGCTAGATAATTGATTCCCTTCTCTGATTTTTGTATCCCTGTGTTTTCAACTCTGTTAAGCCCCTTTATTGGTCACCTTTCTAGGGGGAAATGGTAGTTTCAGAGGAGGAGTGTCCATGATCATTGGAAAGCACAGGTTCTGTTCTTAGAGGAATGTATGCTATAAGGGTTTCCTGTCTTTCCCCGATTTGTTAACTTCCTCCCAGGATCCACTCGGATGTGTGCTGGGCCTTCACACAGTCTCTGCCTTTTTCTGTCATTGTGCTTTTTTCTCATCTGCTAGATATTGTCTTAAGCCCTGGTTTAGGTCAGGTAAAAACTTTCTCATAAGGCCTTCCTTGACCACGTGGCCTCTTCAGTTAAGATGATTACTTACTTCTTCGTGGCTCCCAATGTTCCCCTTGTGCATCTCCCTCAGAACACGTATACCATCATCATACTTTTTCACAAGCTAATAGAAACAGACGCCTACAATTTTCTTAGTCCTCAAATACAAGAGTTATCTTCGTCACCTCTGCACTGTGTGTCACTGGTACAGAATTCATTCAGCCCATGTTCAATAGTGGTTTTCATGCAGACTGGCCATTGCTTATGAACTCTACTCTTTACATGTACCTGCGCTTGTGTGTGGGGACAGAACAGCATCTGTATTCTGCCCAGGCCAGTTCTAGGCACCATGTAATGTAGCCAACCTATCGGACATTCTTTCCACTAGTTCATGCAGTGAACATTATGAAGAGGCCATTGTAGTCTCAGTGATGATGACCGAAAGAAAAGAGACATGAGGGATGCCTGGGTGTCTCAGTGGGTTAAGCCTCTGCCTTCAGCTCAGGTCATGATTCCAGGGTCCTGGGATAGAGCCCCACATTGGGCTTTCTGCTCAGCAGGGAGCCTGCTTCCCCTCTTCTCTCTCTGCCTGCATCTCTGCCTACCTGTGATCTCTGTCTGTCAAATAATAAAATTTAAAAAATCTTAAAAAAAGAGGCATGATTTCTAGACCCTGACCATTCTGAAGACCCACAAATGAATACAAAATGCAGATCCTTTCTTCTTTACCCAGAAGTCTAGTGTACTGTTCTATAACTGTTTGTGTAATTCATTAATGAATATTTATTTGGTTCTAACTTCACAAAGTATAGCCTTGCCTGGTCTCTGTGAATACAGCAATGAGCAGAAATAGAAGAACTTGCCTTCGTGGGGCTTACCTTTGAGGAGGGAAGACAAGCCACAAACCAGCAACAATCCTCTCTTTTTCCATATGATAAAGGATTCTCTGACTGACTCTGGTGTGGAGAGTAGTTAGGAGTGAGACAGGGACATGGGAGCTTGGAATCTGGAAGGTGAGGAGATTCTTGAGGGCATCCAAGTGAAAACTGATAGGAGCTTAGTCCAGGGTGGCAGCAGCGAAGGGGTGAGAAATGATTGATTTATGGGTGTGTCCTGAACTTGTCACCGGCAAGACTTTCTGACTAATTGGCCATGAGTTAGAGAAAGAGACAGTTAAGGATTTCACTCAGCTATCAGCCCCAGAATTCGAAGTTTCCATCCTTTATCCTGTGAGAAGGCCAGTTCCACCCCAGTCCTCATATCTCTTGTGGATTCCTGGAGGGTTTGTCTCTGTGTCTCATTATCTCTGGCTTTACTGTTTCTCCTTCTGTCCATGTTTTGGTCCCTTCTGTCTGTCTGTCCACTCTAGCATGCTCGTCCCCACCCTGCACCTTGCATTAACAGTTCTCTGTTTCATCATTATCATTCACGTATTTCCATCTGGTTTAACTTTTGTAATATATTTTGCCCACTTTTTTTTTGTTTGTTTGTTTTTGGTTGATTCAGATAGGAGAATAAATGCAGCCCTTATGTTGAGGGTGTTGGAAATAATGTCATTGAGAAGTATGGATGGGGAGGATGCTTCTACCCCATTCTCTCCATTCCAAACTACCCCCTCCAGACACAACCATGATGATATTGTCATGTGTGACAGTCCAGAGGGTTTACATTAGAGCAAACAACTTAGAATTGAGACACAGACATCCATTGCCTCTTGCATCCCAGAGTCCTTCTGCTTCTGAGTTGCCATCTATGTCTCCCCATCATGTCTTGCCTAGAATTGGGTTCTCTCTCTCAGGACCACCTCGGATTAACTTCACTTATGGTGCAACCTCCCCTTCATTCTGAATCTCAAAATCTGCATTTTTATCTACCAGAGACTGTCAGAGTCTTGTTCCTTCAGGCTGTATCCTAGAGGGAGCTTGTCTAGGAATACTCAGAGGTCATTCTGAAATTTTCCTGAGAAATAATCATGTCATTAATAGGAATTTACTGACTTTTCCTCAGAAATAATGTCTGTCACTCTATGCTCCATTTTTGCAAAGGTCCTAGTTTATGCACATATGTAGATTGTCAGAATTCCCACAATGCCTGGGAAGGACTCTCTGGTTTTCAATGTTGTTTTGACTTGGCCATGGTTTCCCCTTGCTAATGGTGTTGTGCTCATGGTGTTGTGCTTATTAACATCCTTGCAAGATGACAGTGCACTCTCATTGGTTGGTTCTTTTCTCTTATGTCAGGGATTCTCCAGAGTTTGTCCCTGCAAAGTGGAAATTTGCTTGATAGACAGGAGCTGCTCCAGTGTTTAATGGAGAGGAGACCTGGACACCCCACTGGAACACAAGATAAGATGTCAGTGACTAAAGTGAGACAGGAAAAGTACTGGGGGGAGTGTAGAGACTCCTGTTTGAGGGAGATTTCAGTCCTTACAGTTCTTTCTTTCTTTTCTAAGTAAAAACTACAGAAGTAAAATGTAGCTTTGACACTATTAATATAACGAAGACCATTAAAAAAGAATCACTGGTTTTAATGATTAGCACATTTCCAAAGAATGAACATAGCAGAATTTTAATTTTTTTTAATTAAATTTATTAATTTCCGGAATAACAGTATTCATTATTTTTTCAACACACCCAGTGCTCCATGCAATCTGTGCCCTCTATAATACCCACCACCTGGTACCCCAACCTCCCACACCCCCGGCACTTCAAACCCCTCAGACTGTGTTTCAGAGTCCATAGTCTCTCATGATTCACCTCCCCTTCCAATTTACCCCAATTCCCTTCTACTCTCTAACTCCCCATGTCCTCCATGATATTTGTTATGCTCCACAAATAAGTGAAACTATATGATAATTGACTCTCTCTGCTTGACTTATTTCATGCAGCATAATCTCTTCCAGTCCCGTCCATGTTGCTACAAAAGTTGGGTATTTATCCTTTCTGATGGAGGCATAATACTCCATAGTGTATATGGACCACATCTTCCTTATCCATTTGTCCGTTGAAGGGCATCTTGGTTCTTTCCATAGTTTGGCGACCGTGGCCATTGCTGCTATAAACATTGGGCTACAGGTGGCCCTTCTTTTCATGACATCTGTATCTTTGGGGTAAATACCCAGGAGTTTAACTGCAAGGTCATAGGGAAGATCTATTTTTAATTTCTTGAGTAATCTCCACACTGTTCTCCAAAGTGGCTGCACCAACTTGCATTCCCACCAACAGTGTAAGAGGGTTCCCCTTTCTCCACATCCTCTCCGACACATGTTGTTTCCTGTCTTGCTAATTTTGGTCATTCTAACTGGTGTAAGGTGGTATCTCAATGTAGTTTTAATTTTAATCTCCCTGAGGGCTAGTGACAATGAACATTTTTTTCATGTCTGATAGCCATTTGTATGTCTTTATTGGAGAAGTGTCTGTCCATATCTTCTGCCCATTTTTTTACATGATTGCCTGTTTTGTGTGTGTTGAGTTTGAGGAGTTCATTATAGATCCTGGATATTAACCTTTTGTCTGTACTGTCATTTGCAAATATCTTCTCCATTCCGTGCCTCTTTGTTTTGTTGACTGTTTCCTTTGCTGTGCAGAAGCTTTTGATTTTGATGAAGTCCCAAAAGTTAATTTTCGCTTTTGTTTCCTTGCCTTTGGAAACATATCTTGAAAGAAGTTGTTGTGGCTGATATTAAAGAGATTACTACCTATGTTCTCCACTAGGATTCGGATGGATTTCTCTATCACGTTGAGGTTTTTATCCATTTTGAGTTTATCTTTGTGTATGGTGTAAGAGAATGGTCGAGTCTCATTCTTCTACATATAGCTGTCCAGTTTTCCCAGCAGCATTTATTGAAGAGACTGTCTTTTTTCCACTATATATTTTTTCCTGTTTTGTCGAAGATTAATTGACCATAGAGTTGAGGGGCCATATCTGGACTCTCTACTCTGTTCCACTGGTCTATGTGTCTGTTTTTATGCCAGTACCATGCTATCTTGGTGATCACAGCTTTGTAATAAAGCTTGAAATCAGGTAACGTGATGCCCCCAGCTTTATTTTTATTTTTCAACATTTCCTTAGCGATTCAGGGTCTCTTCTGATTCCATACAAATTTTAGGATTAGTTGCTCCAGCTCTTTGAAGAATACTGGTGGAGTTTGATTGGAATTAAAAGTATATATTGCTCTAGGCAGTATAGACATTTTAACAATATTTATTCTTCCAATCCAAGAGCATGGAATGGTCTTCCATCTTTTTGTGTCTTCTTCAATTTCTTTCATGATTGTTCTGTGGTTCCTCGAGTACAGATCCTTTACCTCTCTGGTTAGGTTTATTCTCAGGTATCTTATGGTTCTTGGTGCTGTAGTGAATGGAATCGATTCTCTAATTTCCCTTTCTGTATTTTCATTGTTACTGTATAAGAAAGCCACTGATTTCTGCACATTGACTTTGTATCCTGCCACGTTGCTGAATTGCTGTATGAGTTCTAGTAGTTTGGGGGTGGAGTCTTTTGGGTTTTCCATATAAAGAATCATGTTGTCTGTGAAGAGAGAGAGTTTGACTTCTTCATTGCCTATTTGGATACCTTTTATTCCTCTTTGTTGTCTGATTGCTGTTTCTAGGACTTCTAATACTATGTTGAACAAGAGTGGTGAGAGTGGGCATCCTTGTCGTGTTCTTGATCTCAAAGGGAAGGATGCAAGCTTTTTCCCATTAAGGTTGATATTTGCTGTGGGGTCTTTCATAGATAGATTTGATGAGGTTCAGGAATGTTCCCTCTATCCCTATACTTTGAAGCGTTTTAATCGGGAACGGATGCTGGATTTTGTCAAATGCGTTTTATGCATCGATTGAGAGGACCATGTGTTCTTCTCTCTTTTCATATTAATCTGTTGTATCACATTGATTGATTTGCGAATGTTGAACCATCCTTGTAGCCCAGGGTTGAATCCCACCTGATCATGGTGGATACTCTTTTTAATATGCTGTTTGATCCTGTTGGCTAGGATCTTGTTGAGAATCTTAGCATCCATATTCATCAGTGATATTGGTCTAAAATTCTCCTTTTTGGTAGGGTCTTTGCCTGGTTTGTGGATCAGAGTAATGCTGGCTTCATAGAAAGAGTCTGGAAGTTTTCCTTCTGCCTCAATTTTTTGAAACATCTTCAGGGGAATAGGTGTTATTTTCTTTGAAAGTTTGGTAGAATTCCCCAGGGAATCTGTCAGGTCCTGGGCTCCTGTTTTTTGGGAGGTTTTTGATCACTGCTTCAATCTTGTTATTAGATATCGGTCTATTCAGGTTGTCGATTTCTTCCTGGTTCAATTTTGGTAGTTTATATTTTTCCAGGAATGCATCCATTTCATCTAGGTTGCTAAGCTTATTGGCATATAACTGTTGGTAACTTCTGATGATGTTTCTACTTCCTTGGTGTTCATTGTGAGCTCTCCCTTTTCATTCATAATTTTATGAATTTGGGCTTTCTCTCTTTTCTTTTGGATTAGTGTGGCCAATGGTTTATCGATCTATTGATTCTTTCAAAAAAACAGCTTCTAGTTTCATTGATACGTTCTACTGTATCTCTGGTTTCTACCTCATTGATCTCAGCTCTAATCTTGATGATTTCCCTTCTTATGTGTGGAGTTGTTTTGATTTGTTGTTGATTATCCAGTTCTTTAAGGTGTAGAGACAGCTGGTGTATTCTGGATTTTTCAATGTTTTTGAGGGAGGCTTGGATGGCTATGTATTTCCCCCTTAGGACCGCCTTTGCTCTATCCCATAGGTTTTGGACTGAAGTGTCTTCATTCTCATTGGTTTCCATGAATTGTTTCAGCTCTTCTTTGATCTCTTGGTTTTTCCAAGCATTCTTAAGCAAGGTGGTCTTTAGCTTCCAGGTGTTGGAGTTTCTTCTGAACTTTTCCTTGTGATTGAGCTCTAGTTTCAAAGCACTGTGATCTGAGAATATGCAGGGAATAATCTCAGTCTTTTGGTATCTGTTGAGTCCTGATTTGTGACCCAGTATGTGGTCTCTTCTGGAGAAGGTTCCATGTGCACTTGAGAAGAATGAGTGTTCTGTTGTTTTAGGGTGTAACGTTCTGTCTATATCTATGAGGTCCATCTGGTCCAATGTGTCATTCAATGCTCTTGTTTCTTTATTGATTTTCTGCTTCGATGATCTTTCTATTTCTGAGAGAGGCGTGTTAAGATCCCCTATGATTAGTGTATTCATATCAATATGACTCTTTATCTTGATTAACAGTTTTCTTAAGTAATTGGCTGCTCCCATATTGGGAGCATAGATATTTACAATTCTTAGATCATCTTGGTGCTAGTCCCTTTAAGGATTATATAGTGTTCTTCTGTATCTCTGACTACAGTCTTTAGTTTAAAATCTAATTTATCTGATATGAGATTCGCTACCCCAGCCTTCTTTTGAGGCCCATTGGCATGAGAAATTCTCCTCCATCCCTTTATTTTCAGTCTGGGTGTATCTTTAGGTTCAAAATGGGTCTCTTGTTGACAACATATGGATGGGTCCTGTCATTCTATCCAATCTGCAACCCTGTGCTGTTTTATGGGCACATTTAGGACATTCACATTGAGAGTGATTATTACAGATACGTTTTTATTGACATCGAATTACCTTTGAAGTCTTTCTTTCTGTAGATTGTCTCTATATTTCTGTTCAATGCTATTCTTAGGATTTTCCACTTATATACAACCCCCCTTAATATTTCCTGCAGTTTCGGCTTGGTGGTTGCATAGTCTTTTAAGCCTTGCCGGTCTTGGAAACTCTTTATCTCTCCATCCATTTTGAATGTTAGTCTTGCTGGATAAAGTATTCTTGGCTGCATGTTCTTCTCATTCAGTGCCCTGAATATATCTTGTCAGCCTTTTCTTGCTTGCCAGGTCTCTGTGGACAGGTCTGACGTTATTCTGATGGGCTTCCCTCTGTAAGTAAGGAGCCTCTTTGCCCTGGCATCTTTCAAGAGATTATACCTACGATTATGATTCCTCTATTTGACTCTCAGTTGTCCTGATGTTTTTTTGGAATGTATAATCTTGGGTGGAGACCGTTCAGCCTCTGGTACATGAACGCTGGTTCCATTCGCGAGATTGGGAAAATTTTCATGAAGGACTTGTTCTACTATATCTTCTAGACTTCTTTCTTTCTCCTCCCCTTCAGGGATTCCAATAATTCTGACGTTGGAACGCTTTATGGCATCATTTATTTCCCTGATCCTGTTTTTGTGGCTTCTAAGCTGTTTGTTCTAGGTTTCCTCCTGATCCTTTCTTTCTATCTGTTTGTCTTCCAGATCACTAATTCTATCTTCTGTCTCAGTTACCCTAGCTTTGAGAGAGTTCAGATTAGATTGGAACTCATTGAGAGCATTGTGAACCTCAGCCCTGGTAGCTTTAAGCTCCGCCCTAACATTGTGAACATCCTGTCTGGACGCTTTCAGTTCGGCCCTAATCAATTCCATTTGGTCATCCATGGCTTTCTCCATCCTAGCTATTGCCTGGATAATTGTAGCCTGAATTCTCTTTCCAACATATTGTCTATGTTGATAGCCATTAGGTCTGTTGCAGAAGGTCCATCCTCTGTATTTTTCTTCTGTTGGGCATTCCTCCTCCTAGTCATTTTGGTGGGAGATGACTGAACAGATGTAGCTGGATGTATCAACTGTGGTGCAGTCAGCGTGCACCCTGGAACACTTCTGATCAATCAGGATTCCCCACCCAAACGAGAGAGAAGAGAAAAGAAAAAGAAAAAGAAAAAGAAGGAAAAAAAGAGAGAGAGAGAGAGAGACAGGAAAGGGAAGATGAAAAAGAAGGTTCAGCCCAGATGTGCCCCAAGGTAAGATTTATGAAGTAGAGAAACAGAAAGAGCCACAAAGTCTGATACAAGTATATGAGAAGAGAAAAAAATATATATATACAAATAAAGGAAGAACCTCGTCAAAAAGAACCCCAAGTGTAAGATTTATATGCTATCAGGACAAACACAGAAACACATCAACACTGGGAGAAGATGGGAGAGTTCTTATAAATTCTCAGTGTGTGCAAGGAAGGTTGTTTTGATTCTTCCTGGATGTATCTGGATATCTTTGTTAAAGGACTCAAATTTCCTAAGAGAAAGGTGATTAAAAATTGGTTTACCTATAGGGGTAGTATTGATTGGGGAAAGTGGATTACTTTGAAGTTTAACTCTATATAAATATTAGAGGATAAAAATAAAAAGGAATAAACTAGACTAAACCAAACTAAAATTAAAATAAAAGGAATTCAAAAAATAAAAATGCAAAAGAAAAACATAGGTGTATGTATCAAAAAGTTCAGGTTAGAAAGTTATTATGGAAATTGATGTACTGTACAGCTCGCTTTGATGGTAAATAGGTTAAAAAAATTACCTATGTGTAAAAAAAAAAAAAAAAGAAAAAGAAAAAAGAACCAGAATAGTGGGAACGAGTGAACAATACAAGTTTTCCTATGAAATAGTGGTTGTTCTCTTGTAGTCCTTTTTTTTTTTTTTCTTTTTGGTTTGTTTTCTGGGGAAGGGGGCCTGCCACGTGGGTTGTCAGTCAATGATGTTTCCTGAGTTAAGTCCTCCCGCTCCCCTCAAGGGGTGGGCTCTGAGGAAACTGTTTTTTTTCAGGCCTTTGTTCTCTGGCGGTTTTTATGTTTGTTCACTTTTTTTTCTCTCACCTTGACCGCCTTTGATGGTTTTTGTAGTTTTAGAGGTAAACAAACCGCACCCTGATCTCCCTCTCAGAGAGAAGCCTCAGTCTGGCTGCAGAGCCGAAATAAGTTCCCCCTTGGCCGCTGGCAAAGCAGGTTCCAAGTTGCAGACCCTGGGGGTGCAGGATCTTTTGCTTGTACCCAAAGCCAAGGCAGTGGCGGCTGTCTGGGAGCTCCGGACCACCAGAGAGGTTCCAAGCAGCAATCGCACACTGAGATTTTGCCACTGGCCCGGGCTGGGAGTGCCTGGTCTTGCTGGGTCTAAGAGTGTCCGGCTTGCGTGCACCTCTTTCAGGAGCGGCTATGGGTCTCGCGTGCCTCTCAGGCACTGAGAACGGGGCGCAGGTCCCAGAGCACCAGGCTGGGCTTTTGCGCACCTCTGTCAGGGGAGAGTTTGGGGCGCGCGGCTTAGGCTTTGAAACAATGGTGCGGGTCAAAGCGCGCTGGCGGGCCTTTGTAACTCTCTCAGGGGAGCATGAGGGACATGCGCGCGACTCTCAGGCTTTGTAGCAGGGCTCGCGCATTCTGCCCACTGGCATGGCTCCCATCCCCTCACAGGAGCTAGAACCCACGCATTCCCAGGCGCGCTGGTGGCTTAGGGACCAAGACCTGGTTTCTCCGCCGCACTATCTCTGCCTCAGCGCTGGGGAGGCTGTCCTGGGACCAGGGACTTAAGTCCCTGTCCCTAGCCACCCCGATTCCCACAATTTCTCCCTGCAATCCTTTGCTTTTTTGGAGTGCTTTCAACCAGTCTCCAAGTTAATGCTGGTCCCCAGACGCAGGGCACTCTCTCTCTTATTGGGGTATTACTTTCCAACTGGTCACCTCTGGTGGCTCCCTCCCCCTTTTGTTTATCTTCTGATATCAGTCTGCCTTCCCACTCCGCTTTACCTGCCCACCGGCGTCTTCTGTCCCTGTAGAGATCCAGACGTGTATAATTCTGATCTCAGGCTGATTTCATGGGTGAATGGAGTTCTTTGGTAGGTAATCAGCTCACATTGGGGTACCGGCTGAAAAGGCGCCGCCTCCTACTCCCCCGCCATCTTGTCCCCCTATTCCTGCAATTCTTGTCCTTTAGGAGCACCCCTCACTACTTGCTCATAGCCCCGGGCTCACTGCCAGGAGATGCATTCCTCTCTAAGTCTCCCAGGGAGTGAGGTTATGTAGGTGGAAATCATATGTCAACCATTAATGCAAAATAATATAATAATTGCACAATATTTAATTGAATTGCTCATTCAAAGAGCAATTGAACTGTAAGACAACCGGATCAGCACAGAGAGAAATAAATTAGGATATTCTGAAATAAAACACTGGATTTCAACTTTGAGCTTCAGCATATACGGAAGAAGGAATTTATCACACCCTCTTGGCTACAAGAAAATGTGGGACACAGTAGGTAGGATGGTGGAGAAGGCGTCGCTAGGCTTGGATTTCTGGAACACAGCTAGGTAGTTATCAAGTCATTCTGAGGAGCCAAGAAGTCAATCAGAGGTCTGAGAGAACAAAACCTGCAGGTCTTCAAATAGAAAATCGATCTCCTTTTGTTATGTAGAGGTTCAGAGAGTTGTCTTGGGACAGATAGAGCTGTGGTGGTGACATCAGGGATGGAGCCTGCTTTTTGAAGCTACCACGATATATTGTAGCAGCAGAGCACAAAATCTGAACTTTTAGAAGTGTGCTACTGTGAGGATGTGGCTGGCATAAAGGTGCTGAAGTGGCAAAGTGGGGCAGAATTCTAGGGTCTGAGGTCTGCTGTGTCACAAGAAGGATGTGTGGCACCATTGTGATGCACGGATGCTAGGCAAAGAGCCTGGAAACTGGTTGAAGAGTGAGTAAGTGCGGGCTTTCTGGTCTGATTTGCCATAAACAGTGAACCACAATCTGGTCATGTGATCTCTTTCCTGAGACCTGTGGGCAAATGGCAAAAGGTATGAATGAGACTCTCCCCTGGAGGAATAGCATGGGTCCACACCATAGGAGTCCCTAATTTTGACGTTTTGAAACTCAGTCATGTGCCTGGGGTGCAACAGCTCAGACACAGGTAGGGTGAACATGGGTTTCAGATGGAAACGTTGGAGAACAAGGGGTTGATTGCTCTTCTGTGAGGGTTCACTGAAGAGTGGGGTGTATGTGAAATTTCAACCTCTGCCTAGGTGATGCCATATTCAACCTACCCATGAGTGCCATCAGGAAGCAAAACAGTGGCACCTAGTGGAGGGCAGACCTGCTTATACCAAGCCATATCCCCTGCTTCCAAGAGTTGCATTTCCCTGAGAGCAGAACCCCTGAGAATAGTCATAGCAGGCAGCTCCCCAGAAGATCCACAGGACAATTCCATCTCATCAAGTTTAATGGTCATAAAATGTGGCACACTTCTAGTTCCTGGGGAAGTGGGCTTAGCTTTCTTTTTTTGATTTTTAAAGTTTTAAAGTTTTTTTTTTTTTTTTTACTTTTGATTTATTTTCTGATTCATTTTTCTTTACTTTATATATTATTTTCTCCTTAAATCTTTTTTGGTTTAATTTTTATAAATACACATACGTATTTTTTCTATTTTTACTTTTTCATTTATACATATTTTATTTATTTGTGATCTCTATTTTATTTAAGAAGTATTCGTTATGACAAATCCTCAATTTATATGCCTTAATTCTCCCCTCATCTTATTTTATTTTTCAGAAAAAAAAAGCTTTTTCTTGTGGTTGAGCTCCAGTTTCAAGGCATTGTGGTCTGAGAATATGCAGGGAATATTCTCAGTCTTTTGGGATCAGTTGAGCCCTGATATGTGACACAGTATGTGGTGTATTCTGGAGAAAGTTCCATGTGCACATGAGAAGAATGAGTATTCTGTTGTTTCAGGGTGGAAAGTTCTGTATATATCTATGAGGTCGATGTGGTCCAATGTGTCATTCAATGCTCTTGTATCTTATTGATTTTCTGCTTGGATGATCTGTCTATTACTGAGAGTGATATATATGGACCACATCTTCTTAGCCATTCATCTGTTGAAGGGCATCTTGGCTCTTTCCACAGTTTTGTTATTGTGAACAAATCCTGCTATGAACATTAGAATTCATTAGCCCTTCTTTTTCACTACATCTGTATCTTTGGGGTAAATATCCAGTAGTGCAATTGCTGGATCATAGGGTTACTCTATTTTTTTTATATTTATGTTTTTATTTATTTATTTTGTTATTGTTGTTGTTGTTTTTATTTTTTTAACTTTTTAATTTCTTTTCAGCATAATAGTATTCATTGTTTTTGCACCACACCCAGTGCTCCATGAAATCCGTGCCCTCTCTAATACCCACCACCTGGTTTTTAATATTTTTTATTGTGTTATGTTTGTTTTATTTTATTCACCATGGAGGGTAGCTCTATTTTTATTTTTTTGAGGAAACTTCACACTGATTTCCAAACTGGTTTCACCAATGTTCATTCCCACCTACAGTGTAAGAGGGCTCCCTTTTCTCCATAACTTCTTCAACATTTACTGTTTCTTGCCTTTTCGATTTTTGCCACAGAGTTGTCTTATCATTTCTGTGTGCATTTTTAAAAGTCCTTCATTAATGTAGGTCATTTATAATATATACTATTTTACCCTTTTAATGAAGTTTAGTCCTAATTATTTTATTTATGGTACCAGTATAAATGAAATTATTTCGTTAATTTCTTTTTTAGATAATTTTTTGTTAGCATATGGAAGCATTGCTTTATTTTGTATGTTGAATGTTGATTTTGTATCCTGAAGTTTCCTTGAAATCATTAAGTAGTTCTAAGATTTTTTTAATGGAGTTTGTGGGGTTTGACTATGTATAAGACCATGTCATATGGAAACAAATATTTTTTCTTCTTGTCTGTTGATTTTAATATCTTTTATTTATTTATTGCCAATCTTTTTGCCAAGGCTTTCCAGGTGAGACCCAGAAAGTTTTCCCTTCTTTTCTTCTAATAACTCATAGACATAGGCCAGGTCTAAAAGGAAAATGAATTTCCGTTTGCATGTGCATGAGCTCCTGAAAATATGCCACCTAGAGAATGACCAAAGGAGGCAGCACTTGTGCCTCTTGGACAACAAAACATTGGATTTGATGTAAAGAATTGGGTTTGGGTTAGCAAATAACAAGATTTGTTTGCACAGTGTACTGGGCCTTACTTTCCCTATTCTGTGGCTGAGGGTGGTTCTCCCCTCCTGGTACAGGGAAGTGAACTTTCCCACAGATTTGTTTCTTGCTGTTATGGATAAAGGAGGCTCAGTCTGTCTGTCCACTCGCAGGTTCTCATGTGACTTTCATTCACAATAACCCAGGGACCAGATGACATACTGGGATTGCACATTTTATTCTCCTTCATGATGTCATGTTGAATCCTTGTGGTAAGAATGAACATCCTTGTTTGGTTTCTCAAGTGACAGGTAAGGCTTCTTGTTTTCACTGTTGAATATGGTGTCAGGTGTATTAGGCTTTTCATATATGACCATGATTATGTGGAAGTATTTTCCTTCTGTTCTTCAAGTGTTGAGATTTTTAAGTGATAAACGTGTTGATTTTTTCAAAAGGTTTTAGGCATCAGTGGAGAGGATGATGTAGATTCAATCCTTCACTCTGTTGAAGGATTGATTTGTGTATGTTTATTGATCTGTGTATGTTGAAGGAACCTGGCCTTTGAGAGATTATTCACACTAGGTCATCATGTACGACCATTTCAGTGTGTATTTGCATTCAGTCCACCAGGATTTTTGCAGGTATGTTCAAGGGAGATATTAACCTGAATTTTACCTTCTTGTGTGGTCCCTGTCGGGCTTTGGTGTTGGAGTAATGCTGATGTCATACAATGAAATGGGGCATATTTCTTTCTCATCAGTTTTTTGGGAAAAGATTGTGATGTATTAATCTTCATTTAGCTTTCACAGAGAAAGCCATCTGATGTTCGTAATCTTTTTCATTTTGTTGTTCTTTGTTTTTCTTGTTTGTTTTCTTTCTGAGATTGAAGGTTTTATTTTATTTTATTTCTTTATTTTAAATTCAATTAAAGGAGGCGGAGAAGATGGTGGAGAAGTAGGAGACACTGTTTCAACTGGTCCCCTAAAGTGAGCTGATTATCTGCCAGAACACTCTGAACCCCATGAAATCAGTCTGAGATGTAGGATTATACACTTCTAGATCTCTACAGGGAAGAAGACATCAGTGGACAGGTAAAAGAGTAGGACATCAGACAGATATCAGAAGATAAATAGAAGGGGGAGGGAACCACCAGAAGGGTCCCATTGGAAAATAATAACCCAATATGAGAGTGCCCTATGATTGGGGAACAGCATTAACTTGGAGACTGATTAAAGGCACTCAAAAAAAGCAAAAGATCTTAAGGGGCAACTGGTGGAATTGGGCGGTCTGAGGCATGGGCTTAAGATCATGGACCCAAGACGGACACTGCTGGTGCCATGCCAGAGAGAGTGCAGTGAAGAATAGCAAGCCATGGTCCCTGAGCCACTGGCGCCCATGTGAGAGAGTCTGGGTGGATGAAATCCTGTGCTCTTTAGAACCACAGCCTTTTGCACTCTACACATGCCCTGCACAACTGGGGCCTGAGCCATGCTCCACACCCTCCCCAAAGAAAGGTCCATGCTGGTGCTAGCTGGTGGGTGCTAGAACCATCATAGAGTCTGAACACTCCCAACCTGGGCTGACGTGAAAATCTCAGTGTCCTGTCTCTGGTTGGGATCTGTAGGGTGGTCTGGACCTGCCCAGACATCAGCCTGGCAAAGGCAGCCACTGGAAACAAGCTCCCTGGATCAATATCATGGTTTTACTAGCACCAGGGTGCATAGACAATCCAGAGCTCCTGTGAACCCTGAGAAGGTGGCTGAGAATATGTTCTGATGGTGGGAGTTGGCGGAGGGGTAGTCTGTGTGCTCTGGACCACCCAGAGGGGAACAGACTGAGGCTTCTTTCTGAAACAGAGGTCTGGGCGCACTTTGCTTTCCCCTAAACCTCTGAAGAACTGCCAAAAGCCACGGGGGGGGGGGAAGCCTCTAGATACCAAAAGCCTAAAAAACGTATCCTCAGAGTCCAGCCCCATGATAGGGTGCAGGAAGACTCAACCTAAGTAATACAGGCTGAAAAACAACACATAAGTCCCCTCCTCCAGAAAGCCAGCTCCCCCCCCTACAAACAAAAGAAGCAGAAAACCACCAGTGTCTCCATAAAACTGTAGAAACCCAATATGAGGGGGAAAAGAAGATGTTAAACTCCCAGGATTGCCCTAAAACCTGTATACTTCATAGATACAACTTTTATTTTTAATTCATTCCCACTATTCTCATTCATTTTAAATTTTTAAAAATCTTTTGACCTATCAAAACAAGAGGTTGAATACAACAAATTCCATAGTAACCTATTAACTTGAACTTTTTTGATACATATAAGCGTGTTTTACTTTTGCTTTTCTGTTTTTAAAAGTATTCATATAGAGATAAGCTTCAGGTAATCCTCTTTCCCCAATCACTACTACCCCTACATATAAACCAGTTTTAATCCCCTCTCATCTCAGAAAAGTTGAGTCCTTTAACAAAGATATCAAGGTACACCCAGGAAGGATGAAAATAACCTTTCTGGCACATACCGAGGATTTATAACCACCCTCTCATCTCTTTCTTCTGTCAGTGTTTCTGTGTATTTGTTTCTGTTCTGGTATTATATAAATCTTACATTTGAGGTTTTTTTTTTTTTTTTTTTTTGGTCTGGGTTCTTTTTTTCTTGTCATTTATTTTGTCAGTCTTTTTGTTTGTATGCCTTATAAATCTTACCTTGGGACCCATTCTAGCTGGATCTTCTCTTTTTTTCTCTTTCATTTTTTCGCCTGTCTCTTTCTCTTTTTTTTTTTTTTTCTTTTTTCTTTCTTTTTGGTGAGGACTCCTGATTGCTCAGAAGTGTTCCAGGGTATACCTTGTCTGGGTCAGAGTTGACACATTCAGCCACACATCAGTTCAACTATCTCTCACCAAAATGACTAGGAGGAGGAATGCCCAACAGAGGAAAAATTCAGACTGTGCCCTCACCATCAGAGCTATTCGGTATAGACATCAACAGTATGTCGGAAAGGGAATTCAGGCTAACAATTTTCCAGGCAATGGCTAGGTTAGAGAAAACCATTAATGACAACATGGAATAGATTAGGGTAGAAGTGAAAGCCACCAGGGTTGATGTTAACAATGCCCTCAATGAGTTCTAATCTAATCTAAATTCTCTAACAGCTAGGGTAACTGAGGTGGATGATAGACTTAGTGACTAGAGGACTTAGTGACTAGAGGACTTAGTGACTAGACTAGAGGACAAACTGATAGAGAAAAAAGATCAGGAGGAGAACTGGAACAAAAAGTTTAAAAGCCATGAAAACAGAATTAAGGGAAATAAATGATGCCATGAAATGTTCCAATGTCAGAATTATTGGAATCCCTGAGGGGGACTAGAAAGAAAGAAGACTAGAGGATATAGTTGAACAAATTTTCCATGAAAATTTTCCCAATCTGGTGAATGGAACCTGGATTCGTGTCACAGAGGAGAAAGGTTTGCCCCCAAGATCACAGAATCTAGAAATACCTCAAGACACCGGATTGTGAAAGTGAGGAATTATAATTTTAGACAGAAGCTCTTGAAAGCAGCCAGGGGAAAGATATTCCTTATGTACAGAGGAAGGTCCATCAGAATAACTTCAGAGCTTTACGTAGAAACATGGCAAGCCAGAAAGGGCTGCCAAGATGTATTCAGGGCACTAAATGAACAGAGCATGCAGCCAAGAATACTTTATCCAGCAAGGCTGACATTCAAAATGGATGGACCACCAAGCCAGTACTACAATAAATATTAAGAAGGGTTCTATAAAAGAAGAAAGAACCCAAGAGTGTTATACAGCAGGAGCTTATGCAGAAATCTATAGAAAAAAGGACTTCATGGGCAACACAATGCCAATAAAAATATATCTCTCAATAATCACTCTCAATGTGAATGGCCTAAATGTTTCAATGAAATGGAACAGGGTTGTAGACTGGATAAAAAGACAGGACCTTTCCATATGTTGTCTACAAGAGACCCATTTTGAACTTACAGATGCATCCAGACTGAAAGTGAAGGGATAGAGAAGCATCTTTCATGCCAGTGGGCCTCAAATGAAGGTTGGGTAGCAATTCTCATATCAGATAAATTAAATTATAAATGAAAGAATGTAGTCAAAGATACAGAAGGAAACTACATCATTCTTTTTTTAAAATTTATTTTTTATTTATTTTCAGCATAACAGTATTCATTATTTTTGCACCACACCCAGTGCTCCATGCAATCCGTGCCCTCTCCAATACCCAACACCTGGTACCCCAACCTCCCACCCCCCACTCCTTCAAAACCTTCAGATTGTTTTACTGAGTCCATAGTCTCTCATGGTTCACCTCCCCTTCCAATTTCCCCAAATCCCTTCTCCTCTCTAACTCCCCATGTCCTCCATGCTATTTGTTATGCTCCACAAATAAGTGAAACCATATGATAATTGCCTCTTTCTGCTTGACTTATTTCACTCAGCATCATCTCTTCCAGTCCCGCCCATGTTGCTACACAAGTTGGGTATTAGTCCTTTCAGATGGAGGCATAATACTCCATAGTATATATGGACCACATTTTGCTTATCCATTTGTCTGTTGAAGGGCATCTTGGTTCTTTCCACAGTTTGGCGACCGTGGCCATTGCTGCTATAAACATTCGGGTACAGATGGCCCTTCTTTTCACGACATCTGTATCTTTGGGGTAAATACCCAGGAGTGCAATGGCAGGGTCATAGGGAAGTTCTATTTTTAATTTCTTGAGGAATCTCCACACTGTTCTCCAAAGAGGTTGCACCAACTTGCATTCCCACCAACAGTGGAAGACGGTTCCCCTTTCTCCACATCCTCTCCAACACATTTTGTTTACTGTCTTGCTAATTTTGGATATTATAACTGGTGTAAGGTGACATCTCAAGGACACATAAAGATGGAAGACCATTCCATGCTCTTGAATAGGAAGAATAAACATTGTTAAAATGTCTATACTGCCTAGAGCAATGTATACTTTTAATGCCATTCTGATCAAAATTCCACCGGTATTCTTCAAAAAACTGGAGCAAATAATCCTAAAATTTGTATGGAATCAGAAGAGACCCCGAATCGCTAAGGAAATGTTGAAAAAAAAAATAAAATGGGGGGCATCACGTTACCAGAGTTCAAGCTTTACTACAAAGCTGTGATCACCAAGACAGCATGGTACTGGCATAAAAACAGACACATAGACCAGTGGTACAGAATAGACAGCCCAGATATGGACCCTCAACTCTATGGTAAATAATTTTTGACAAAACAGGAAAAAATATACGGTGGAAAAAAGATAGTATCTTCAATAAATGGTGTGGAAAACTGGGCAGCTGTATGTAGAAGAATGAAACTCGACCATTCTCTTACACCGTACACAAAGATAAACCCAAAATGCATAAAAGACCTCAACATGAGACAGGAATCCATCAGAATCCTAGAGGAGAACATAGGCAGTAATCTCTTCGTTATCAGCCACAGCAACTTCTTTCAAGATATGTCTCCAAAGGCAAAGGAAACAAAAGTGAAGATGAACTTTTGGGACTTCATCAAAATCAAAAGCTTCTGCACAGCAAAGAAAACAGTCAAGAAAACAAAGAGGCAACCCGTGGAATGGGAGATGATATTTGCAAATGACAGTACAGACAAAAGGTTGATATCCAGGATCTATAATGAATTCCTCAAACTCAACACACACAAAACAGACAATCATATAAAAAACTGGACAGAAGATATAGACAGACACTTCTCCAATCAAGACATACAAATGGCTATCAGACACATAAAAAAAAAAAATGTTCATCATCACTAGCCATCAGGGAGATTCAAATTCCTGGTTCAATTTTGGGAGTTTATAGTTTTCCAGGAATGCATCCATTTCATCTAAGTTGCTAAGCTTACTGGAATATAACTGTTGATAATAACTGCTGATGATTGTTACTACTTCCTTGGTGTTGGTTGTGATCTCTCCCTTTTCATTCATAATTTTATGAATTTGGGCTTTCTCTGTTTTCTTTTGGATTTGTGTGGCCAATGGTTTATCAATCTTATTGGTTCTTTCAAAAAACCAACTTCTAGTTTCATTAATACTTTCTACTGTATCTCTGCTTTCTACCTCATTCATCTCAGTTCTTATCTTGATTATTTCCCTTCTTATGTGTGGAGTTGGTTTGATTTGTTGTTGATTCTCCAGTTCTTTAAGGTGTAGAGACAGCTGCTTTGTTCTGGATTTTTCAATTTTTTGGAGGGAGACTTGGATGGCTATGTATTTCCCCGTTAGGACTGCCTTTGCTGTATCCCATAGGCTTTGGACCAAAGTGTCTTCATTCTCATTGGTTTTCATGAATTGTTTCAGTTTTTCTTTGATCTCCTGGTGGATCCAAGCATTCTTAAGCATGGTGGTCCTTAGCTTCCAGGTATTTGAGTTCCTTCGGAACTTTTCCTTGTGATTGAGCTCCAGTTTCAAAGCATTGAGATCTGAGAATGTGCAGCGAATAATCTCAGTCTTTTGGTATCCGTTGAGTCCTGATTTGTGACCCAGTAGGTGGTCTCTTCTGGAGAAGGTTCCATGTGCACTTGAGAAGAATGAATATTCTGTTGTTTTAGGGTGGAATGTCCTATATATATCTATGAGGTCCATCTGTTCCAATGTGTCATTCAATGCTCTTGTTTCTTTATTGATTTTCTGTTTCGATGATCTGTCTATTTCTGAGAGAGGCGTGTTACGATCTCCTACTATTAGTGTATTCATATCAATATGACTCTTTCTTGATTAACAGTTGTCTTATGTAATTGGCTGCTCCCATATTGGGGGCACAGATATTTATAACTGTTAGATCATCTTGGTGGATAGTCCCTTTAAGAACTATGTAGTGTCCTTCTGTATCTCTAACTACAGTCTTTGGTTTAAAATCTAATGTATCTGATATGAGAATTGCTACCCCAGGCTTCTTTTGAGGCCCATGGCATGAAAGATGCTTCTCCATCCCTTTGCTTTCAGTCTTGATGTATCTTTAGGTTCAAAATGGATCTCATGTAGACAACATATGGATGGGTTCTATCTTTTATCCAATCTGCAACCCTGTGTCATTTTATTGGCACATTTAGGCCATTCACATTGAGAGTGATTATTGAGAGATAGGTTTCTATTGACATCGTGTTACCTGTGAAGTCATTGTTTCTATAGATTTTCTCCATATATTTCTCTTCAGCGATATTCTTGGGTTTTTTCCTCTTTTATAGAGCCTCTTGTAATATTTCTTGGAATGCCAGCTTGATGGTCACATCCTCTTAAAGCTTGCTGGTTTGGAAGCTCTTTATCTCTCCATCCATTTGAATGTCAGTCTTGCTGGATAAAGTATTCTTGGATTCATGTTTTTCTTATTTAGTGTCCTGAATACATCTTGCCAGCACTTTCTGGCTTGCCAGTTTTCTGTGGACAGGTCTGATGTTATTCGGATGGGCTTTCCTCTGTACGTAAGGAATCTCTTCCCCTACCTGCTTTCAAGATCTCCTGTCTAAAATTGTGATTCATCCTTTTCAAAGTCAGGTGTCTTGAGGTCTTTCTAGATTCTATGATCTTGGGGGTACCCTTTATGCCTCTAAAACACGAATGATGCTTCCATTCACCAGACTGGGAAAAGATTCATGGAGAATCTGTTCAGCTATATCTTCTGCTCTTATTTCTTTCTCCTCCCTCTCAGGGACTCCAATAATTCTGACGTTGGAATATTCCATAGCATCATTTATTTCCCTATTTATTTCTGTTTTTTTCCCCCATTTATTTCTGTTTTCATTGCTTCTAAGCTGTTTGTTCCAGTCTTTCTCCTGATTCTTTTTCTCTCTCTGTTGTCCTCAAGATCACTAATTCTATCTTCCGCCTTGGTTACCCTATCTTTTAGAGAATTTAGATTAAATTAGAACTCATTGAGAGCATTGTTAACATCATCCCTGGTGGCTGTCACTTCTGCCCTAAGCAATTACATCTTTTCATTAAAGGTTTTCTCCAACCTAGCTATTGCCTGGATAATTGTTAGCCTGGATTTCCTTTCTGACATAATGTCTATGTCCATATCCAATAGCTCTGAGAGAGAGGGCCCAGTCTCTAAATTTTTCTTCTCTTGGGCATTCCTCCTTTTAGTCATTTTTGTGAGATGGCTGAATGGATGTGTTGCTGACTGTATCGACCATGATGCAGGCAAGGTGCATTCTGGAATGCTTCTGAGTGATAGGGCGTCCTCACCAATAAGAAAGAAAAAGGCAAATAAAGAGAAAGAGAGAGCCAGAAAAAAAAGAAGAATAAAGAAAAGAGAATAACCAAACCAAATGTGCCCTAAAGGTAAGATTTATAAAGTATCCAAACAGAAACAGACAAAAAGATGGGCAAATGTAAATGAGAAGAAAAGAAAAAATGAAAATAAGCACTGAGCTAAAATGATTCCCAAGTATAAGATTATATACTACTAGAACAAAAACAAATACACAGAAACACTGACAGAAGAAAAATTTGGGAGAGTTGTTATAAATTCTCAGTGTGGGAAAAGATGGTTATTTTGATTCTTCCTGGATGTATGTTGCTATCTTTGTTAAAGGACTCAACTTTCCTGAGCTAAAGGGGGGATAAAACTGGTTTACATATAGGGGTAGCATTGTTTGGGGGAAAGAGGATTACCTTATCTCTATATGGCTTATCTCTATATTAATATTAAAAAATAATAAAATAAATAAGAAGTAAAAAAAAAAAAGAAAAGTGAAAGAAAAATACAGGTATATGAACCAAAGAATTTCAGGTTAAAAGGGTATTATGAGTTTCCCTATGATGCTGACATTGCACTACTGGGTATTTACCCCAAAGATATAGATGTAGTGAAAAGAAGGGCCATCTGTACCCCAATGTTTATAGCAGCAATGGCCATGGTCACCAAACTGTGGAAAGAACCAAGATGCCCTTCAACGGACGAATGGATAAGGAAGATGTGGTCCATACACACTATGGAGTATGATGCCTCCATCAGAAAGGATGAATACCCAACATTTGTAGCAACATGGATGGGACTGGAAGAGATTATGCTGAGTGAAATAAGTCAAGCAGAGAGAGTCAATTATCATATGGTTTCACTTATTTGTGGAGAATAACAAATAGCATGGAGGACATGGGGAGTTAGAGAGGAGAAGGGAGTTGAAGGAAATTGGAAGGGGAGGTGAACCATGAGAGACTACGGACTCTGAAAAACAATCTGAGAGTTTTGAAGTGGCGGGGGGTCGGAGGCTGGGGGAACCAGGTGGTGGGTATTAGAGAGTGCATGAATTGCATGGAGTACTGGGTGTGGTGCAAAAATAATGAATACTGTTATGCTGAAAATAAATAAAAGAAAAAAAAAACTAATGATGTACTATACAGTGGCTAACTGAAATTAAATAGATAAATAAGTCAATAAACAAACAAAAATAAATTAAAAAAAAGAAACTCAGATTCACACATAGGAATTAGTATTTACTTATTTACTCATTTCCTTCAGTGTTATGCTTAAGGTTAGTATTAGTGTTAGAGGTAGAGTTATATTTAAGGGTTAAAGATTAGGGGCTAAGAGTTAGGGCTTAGAGCATGTGCCAGTATCCCGAAGTTCAGAGAGTCCCCAGAAAATAAATCTCAACATTGGCTAGGATGAGACTAGACCTCACAGCCATCTACTGCACTGAGGTAATAATGGGATTTGGGGCTCTACCTATTTGTTTTTAAAAATGATCATTCTAGAGGATGGGAATATGGTTAAAGAGTAGGGGACCACATTTAAACTGATTCCTGAATTGAGCTGGATACATACCAGAATACTCTGAACTCCCATGAAATCAACCTGAGATGTAAGAAGATATGTCAGGATCAATATCAACAGAAGATCTCTGGCGGCTATTTTCGAGGTATGAAGTGGGATGTCATGATTCTGCAGGGAGATATTGGAAGATAAATGGAAGGGGGAGGGAGACTCCAGGACCGTGCATCCCCAGAGTGCAGAAGTCTCCCAGGCTGGAAACAGGGCACAGAGTCACAGACCAGTAGCCTTGGAGAAAGCTAGAGCAACCCCATCTCTGAAACATGGAGTTGCAGTGGCACATGTGTGAACTGGGGAAAGCTGGTGGTTTTGGAAGCACAAAGTGCAGAGACATGCCTGGGCCATGTAGCAAAGGCTGGGAGTGTTGCTGTTGGGTGCACAACCCAGGACCTTGTGGTTTTTAGCAGCACAGACAAAATGGAGTCAGTGTGTACTGGAGGGCATTCTGGAGAACAGACTGTGATCTCTCTGTTCTGATACAGAAGTCTGAATATGGTCATTTCTGCTCAGACTCTCAGAAGAGACACAGAAAGCCACCATCAAAAACTTTCAGAGAACAAATCATGACAAAACCTGAAGAAATTAAAAATAGAACTTCCCTATGATCCTGCAATTGCACTCCTGGGTATTTACCCCAAAGATACAGATGTCATGAAAAGAAGGGCCATCTGTACCCCAATGTTTATAGCAGCAATGGCCACGGTCGCCAAACTGTGGAAAGAACCAAGATACCCTTCAGTGGACGAATGGATAAGGAAGATTTGGTCCATATACACTATGGAGTATTATGCCTCCATCTGAAAGGACAAATACCCAACTTTTGTAGCAACGTGGACAGGACTGGAAGAGATGATGCTGAGTGAAATAAGTCAAGCAGAGAGAGTCAATTATCATATGGTTTCATTTATTTGTGGGGCATAACAAGTATCATGGAGGACAAGGGGTGTTATAGAGGAGACGGGAGTTGGGGGAAATTGGAAGGGGAGGTGAATCATGAGAGACTATGGACTATGAAAAACAATATGAAGGGTTTGAAGTGGCGGAGGTGTGGGAGGTTGGGGTACCAGGTGGTGGGTATTATAGAGGGCACGGATTGCATGGAGCACTGGGTGTGGAGAAAAATAATGAATACTGTTTTTCTGAAAATAAATAAATTGGAAAAAAAATCATGACAAAACTGGTTTTCGCTGAACCCATCCCCCTACAGAGTGTAGGGCAACTCTGCCCAAACAGGGTTGCCTGAGTAACTCCACCTCAGGTTCCTCCCCCAGAAGACAGGCTGAAAGAACAAGAGTCCTATGACCCTAAGGTCCCTATAAAACAAGTGCATCTTGTCTGGGTTGTGGTCAATAATTTGGGCCTTGTACATTCCCTCAACCACTCTTCATCAGGATGACTAAGAAGAAGAACCCCCTACACAGGAAAAATTCGGAGACTGTGACCTCTGCCACAGAACTAATGGATGTGGATATAAGCAAGATGTCAGAAATAGACTTCAGGATAACAGTTATTCAGACAATAGCTAGGCTGGAGGAAACCATTAATGGCAGCATAGATTCTTTCAGGCAGAAGTGAGAGATGATCTGGCAGAACTTAAAAATGATATCAGTGAGATCTGTTTTAATCTAGATACTAAGAACAGCAGGGTAACTGAGGCAGAAGAATGCATTAGTGATCTAGAAGACAAACTGATGGAAAAGAAGGAACAGGAAGGCCTGGAAAAAACAGCTTAGAATCCATGAAAACAGAATTTGAGAAATAACGACACCTATCCTTTATAGAAACGTAATGTGTGAGAATTATTGGTATCCCTCAAGGGGTGGAGAGAAGAATCAGAGGACTAGAAGATATATTTGAATTATCTGAGATATATTTGTATTATCTGAGAATTTCCCTGATTTTTGGGTGAAAAAAAGCACTCATGTCCTAGAGACATAGAGTACTCCTCCTAAGATCAAAGAGAATAAACCAATGCCCAGGCATGTAGTAGTAAAAAAATGCAAATCTTAAAACCAAGGAAATCATCTTAAGGGCATTTAGGGGAAAAAGATCCCTATGTAAAGAGGGAGAAACATCAGAATAATGTCAGACCTGTCCACAGAGTCCTGGAAAGCCAGAAAGGGTTGGCAAGACATATTCAGGGTACTAAATGAGAAGAACATGTAACTAAGAATACTTTATCTGGCAAGGATCTCATTTAGAGTGGATGGAGAGGCATGGGGAGTTAGGAGAAGGGAGTTGGGGGAAATTGGAAGGGGAGGTGAACCATGATAGAGCATGGACTCTGAAAAACAATCTGAGGGGTTTTAAGTGGTGGGGGGTGGGAGGTTGGGGGAACCAGGTGGTGGGTATTAGAGAGGGCACAGTGTGCATAGAGTACTGGGTGTGGTACAAAAACAATGAATACTGTTACGCTGAAAATAAATAAAAAATAAATTAAAAAAAAAAAAAAAGAATGGATGGAGAGAAAAGGATCTTCCAATACTGACAGACTGAAATAGTACGTGACCACTAAGCCAGCCCTACAAGAAATATTAAGGGGAGCTCCTTAAAAAGAGAAGGACCCTGAGAGAAATTTACAAAGATAATCTACAAAAACAAGGCCCTCGCAGGCAACATGATGACAGTAAAATTGTATCTTTCAATATGCACTTTCAGCATGAATGTCCTAAATGCTCCAATGAAATGGCACAGAGTTGCAGATTGGATAAGAAGACATGATCCATTCATATGTTGTCTACAAGGGACTCTTTTTCAATCTAAATATACATCTAGACTGAAAGTGAAGGGATGGAGAAATACTTTAATGCCAACTGGCCTCAAAAGAAAGCTGGGGTAGCGATTTTCATATCAGACAAATTAGATTTTAAGCTAAAGGTTGTAATCAGAGATACAGAGGACACCATATCATGCTAGAAGGGTCTGTCCACCAAGCAGAACTAACAAATGTAAATATCTATGCCTCCAACATGGGAACAGTCAACAACATAAGCCAATTGTTAACCAAAAAGAAGAGAGATATTGATACCAATACCTTAATTGTAGACCTTAATATTCCAGTCTCAGCAATAGACTCATCATCAAAGCAGAAAATCAAAAAAGAAACAAAACTTTTGAATGACACATTGGACCAGATCGACCTCATTGATATTCACAGAACATTCCACCCTCAAACAACAGAATACTCATTCTTCTTGGGTGTATATGAAACCTTCTCCAGAATAGACCACATACTGGGTCACAAATCAGGTATCAACTGATACCGGAAGACTGATATTATTCCCTGCATATTCTCAGAACATAATGCTTTCAAACGGAACTCAAACACAAGAAAAAGTTTGGAAGAAATTCAGACACTTTTAAGCTAAAGACCATGCAGCTGAAGAATGTTTGGGTTAACCAAGAAATCAAGAAAGAACTTAAACAATTCATGGAAATCAATGAGAATGAAGGCACTTCGATCCAAAACCTATGGGATAAAGCAAAGGCAGTCCTATGGGGGGGAGGGCATATAGTCATCCAAGCCTCACAAAAAAAAAAAAAAAATCCTGAATACACTATGTTTACACCTTAAGGAACTAGAGAATCAACAACAATTTAAGTCTAACCTATGCACTGGAAGGGGAACAATTAAGATTAGAAGAGAGAACAATGAAAGAGAAACCAGAAATACAGTAGAACACGTCAATGAAACTAGAAGCTGGTTCTTTTAAAGACTTGATAAGATAAATAAGCCACTGGCCAGACTTATCCAAAACTAAAGAGAAAGGACCCAAATTATTAAATTATGAATGAAATTTAGAGATCACCGGTATTCTTCAAAGAGCTGGAGCAAAGAATCCAAAAATTTGTAGGGAATCAGAAGAGACCCTAAATCGCTAAGGAAATGTTGAGAAACAAAAATAAAGCTGGGGGCATCACGTTATCTGAGTTCAAGCTTTACTACAAAGCTGTGATCACCAAGACAGCATGGTACTGGCATAAAAACAGACACATAGACCAGTGGAACAGAGTAGGGAGCCCAGATACGGACCCTCAACTCTATGGTCAATTAATCTTCGACAAAAGAGGAAAAAATATACAGTGGAAAATAGACAGACTCTCCAATAAATGGTGCTGGGAAAACTGGACAGCTATAGTAGAAGCATGAAACTCGACCATTCTCTTACACCGTACACAAAGATAAACTCAAAATGGATAAAAGACCTCAATGTGAGGCAGGAATCCATCAAAATCCTAGAGGATAACATAGGCAGTAATCTCTTCGGTATCAGCCACAGCAACTTCTTTCAAGATATGTGTGCAAAGGCAAAGGAAACAAAAGTGAAAATAAACTTTTGGGACTTCATCAAAATCAAAAGCCTCTGCACAGCAAAGGAAACAGTCAGAAAACAAAGAGGCAACCACGGAATGGGAGAATATATTTGCAAATGACAGTACAGACAAAAGGTTGATATCCAGGATCTATAAAGAACTCCTCAAACTCAACACACACAAAACAGGCAAACATATCTAAAAATGGGCAGAAGATATGAACAGACACTTCTCCAATCAGGACATACAAATGGCTATCAGACACATGAAAAAATGTTCATCATCACTAGCCCTCAGGGAGATTCAAATTAGGACCACATTGAGATATCACCTTACACCGGTTAGAATGTCCAAAATTAGCAAGGCAGGAAACACCATGTGTTGGAGGGGATGTGGAGAAAAGGGAACCCTCTTCCACTGTTGGTGGGAATGCAAGTTGGTGCAGCCTCTTTGGAGAGCAGTGTGGAGATTCCTCAAGAAATTAAAAATAGAACTTCCCTATGATCCTGCCATTGCACTTCTGGGTATTTACCCCAAAGATACAGACGTAGTGAAAAGAAGGGCCATCTGTACCCCAATGTTTATAGCAGCAATGGCCACGGAGGCCAAACTATGGAAAGAACCAAGATGCCCTTCAATGGACGAATGGATAAGGAAGATGTGGTCCATACACACTATGGAGTATTATGCCTCCATCAGAAAGGATGAATACCCAACATTTGTAGCAACATGGACGGGACTGGAAGAGATGATGCTGAGTGAAATAAGTCAAGCAGAGAGAGTCAGTTATCATATGGTTTCACTTATTTGTGGAGCATAACAAATAGCATGCAGGACAAGGGGAGTTAGAGAGGAGAAGGGAGTTGAGGGAAATTGGAAGGGGAGGTGAACCATGAGAGACTATGGACCCTGAAAAATAATCTGAGGGGTTTGAAGGGGCGGGGAAGTAGGAGGTTGGGGGAACCAGGTGGTGGGTATTGGAGAGGGCATGGATTGCATGGAGCACTGTTTGTGGTGCAAAAACAATGAATACTGTTACACTGAAAATAAATTAAAAACAAAAAAAAAAAAAAAAAAAAAAAGGCAGAAGCCGTGAACAGACACTTCTCCATAGGAGATATATAAATAGTCAACTGGCCCATGAGAAAGTGTTCATTCTCATTAGCCATCAGGGAAATTCATATCAAAACCACACTGAGATACCACCTTTCACCAGTTAGAATGGCAGAAATGGCAAGGCATAAACAGTGAATCTCAGAACACTGAAAAAAATAAAATTAAATTAAAAACAAATAAGTGACAAGGCAAGAAACAACAATGTTGGAGAGATTGTAGGGAAAGGGGTCCCCTTTACACTATTGGTGGGAATGCAAGTTGGTGCAGCCTCTTTGGAAAACAGTGTGGAATTTCCTTAAGAAATTAAAAATAGAGCTACCATATGAACCTCCAATAGCACTACTGATTATTTACACCAAAGATAGAGATGTCGTTAAAAGAAGGGCCCTCTGTACCCCAATGTTTATAGCAGCAATGGCCACAGTCAACAAACTGTGGAAAGAATCAAGATGCCCTTCAACGGACGAATGGATAAGGAAGATGTGGTCCATATACACTATGGAGTATTATGCCTCCCTCAGAGAGGACGAATACCCAACTTTTGTAGCAACATGGACGGGACTGGAGGAGATTATGCTGAGTGAAATAAGTCAGTAGAGAGAGTCAATTATCAGATGGTTTCACTTACTTGGGGAGAATAAGGAATAACATGGAGGACAGTGGGTGAAAGTGAAAAGGGAGTTGGGGGAATATGCAGGGGAGACGAACCATGAGAGGCTGAAGAACAATCTGAGGGTTTTGAAGGGGCGGGGGTTGGGAGGTTGGAGGAGCCAGGTGGTTGGTATTATGGAGGACACAGATTGCATGGAGCACTGGGTGTGGTGCATAAACAATGAATCTTGGATCAGTGAAAAAATAAAATTTAAAAATGTTTTATATTCGTGTGTGTGTGTGTGTGTTTGTGTGTGTGTGTAATCTTCAGACTCTGTATGCACACAAAATCCTAGTTCTGGTTTCCTCCTCTTTCCCACACTGTGATTAATATTGATACTGTGAGTATTGTTCAAAATAGAGACAGTACCATGGCTCTTAATTCTCTTGCTTTGGATTTTTTTTTAATATTTTATTTATTTATTTGACAGACAGAGATCACAAGTAGGCAGAGAAAGAGGAGGAAGCAGGCTCCCTGCTGAGCAGAGAGCCCGATGCGGGACTCGATCCCAGGACCCTGGGATCATGACCTGAGCCAAAGGCAGTCGCTTAACTCACTGAGCCACCAGGCCCCCATCTTGCTTTGGATTACTGATGCCTCTGTAGGCTCACATCCAGCATGCCCTTTACACTGCTTCTAACAAGCTTGGACATTGTGCTGGGTGGTCCTCTGATTAACAGAGAGTGTGGCTGGGACTCCTGTAAGGTTCAGATGACATGCATGGAAATATTTATAATTCTTTGGTATTTTGGGACAGAACAAACCAGTGTAAGTGACACTGTCTTTTGTGCATGTTAGTATAGTTGTTGTCTCAAATATCCAAGTCAGAGACTGAAGAGGAAGCACAGAATAATGTGTCCAGAGAGGCTCCCTTGGGGGAAAAGCTTGCAGGCATGGAGGCCAAAGACCCTGACAGGAAACTTGCTCATATCCTCCAGCTGCCCCTTCTCCTGGGGCTTAAGGACAGAACTGGAGAGTGTTGTGCACCCCCTGGAGGTCCAGATCCCGTCCTACAGTGAGGTTTGTGTCTGGGCTCACACTGATGTCCTCTCACTGTGTCTCTCGCACAATAATACACAGCCATGTCCTCAGCTCTCAGGCTGTTCATCTGCAGATACAGCGTGTTCTTGCCGTTGTCTCTGGAGATGGTGAATCGGCCCTTCACAGAGTCTGCGTAGTATGTGTTACTACCAGTATTGCTAATACTTGTGACCCACTGCAGCCCCTTCCCTGGAGCCTGGCGGACCCATCTCATCCAGTAGCTACTGAAGGTGAATCCAGAGGCTGCACAGGAAAGTCTCAGGGACCCCCCAGGCTTCACCAGGTCTCCCCCAGACTCCACCAGCTGCACCTCACACTGGACACCTGCAGACACAAGACATCATGGTCAGAAAACTATCACACAGCGATGGTTTCTCTCACTCATATCCAGTCTTACACTCAAGGTCTCTTATTCTCTGAAGATTACCTTTTAAAAGAGCAACAAGGAAAACCCAGCCAAGCACAAGCTCCATGGTGAGTTTTCCTTATCCTGTCCTGATTAGTGAATGGGAACACCTGGAAGTATGGGCGCTGGGGCTCCTCTCCCAGCTGCAGGGTTAGGCTTGGGCCGCTTTAATCATCAGAGCAAAGGCCCTATTTGCATGTCCTTTGAGTATATATTCATCTTGGGGTCTATATGAACAGAGAGGGCAGTCACCAGAGCAAGTGTGATTGCATTTGATTTCGTGATATTAACAGCTTAATGGAAAATAAGATTTTTTATATGATTTTCCAGAGCACAGGCCAGGCTTAACCTTTGTATGTTACCTTTTTTCACATGCACAGAAATCTTTAGGCGTAGATTTCAGGTGACCCCATTAAGAGATGTGAGTGTATACCTAGAATTTTAGATGGTTTTTGAGGAGTCTAGAGTATGTACAGGGTAAGAGCGACCCCATGATCTTTTCTGTGCTCCTCCCACAGGATGTACTGCATCCATGGACCACCTGCACGACAGAATGTCAGGCTCATGAGGAATGTGGAACCCCACCTGTAATGGGGACAGGATGATTTTGCTTGTTCTAGAGATTACCTGAAATAAAGAGAGAATCATTTTTCATGGAGTTGCATTTTCCAGTTTCTAATATTTTGTTATTTCTGCATTTGGCCAGAGTCATCTCTATGGTTATTGGCAATAGCCTTGATGAGTGTACATGACACTCAGGGTGTATGTGGACCTGAACAGAGACCAGCTGACATCAGTGCTTAAAGTGAAGAATGTGTAACAGGTGTGCTTATGTTTATGTGGGTGGAGGTGGGATTCTAGGGAACAGCCATTTGGGGTGCCCAGGAGCCTCTGATGGTGTGGACATTACCAACGACAACTCTGGCTGGATAGTAGGTCGTATTCCCTGGTTAGTGTAGAAACCCATTAGAGAAAGTATTGCAGACAACTAAAGAGTGAAAATGTCAACAGGTAATGTGGGTGCCGTTGAGTGTTTCCAGTATTGAGCACAGCATGTGGACCCCACCATCATGACCCCAGGAAGAGTCACAGATGCAGGTGGGTTTTAAGTCAGGACACGGGTTAACAACAGAACATTCAGTGACAGGTGCACACCTCATGGCAATCAGTATAACACAACTTTGTAAGGTGATTCTCAGACTCCAATTTCCCTGGGTGGTCACATCCACAACTTCTGGAAAGGTTAAAAAACGAACAAACAAACAAACAAAACAGCATCTTTAAAATAAAATTCCACAGTCTCAGAAACCCTGTCTCCTATGTGTCCACTGTGTCTATTTCACAGCGTCCGGGATAGCCAGCTGGGTAGTCCCATCTGCAGGAGGGAACATGTAGGAAATCCACACTTGAACCTTACTAAAGGACCTTACCAGTACTTCTCACAACAAATACAGCAGGGGAACTCCAGAGCATCAATGCTTGGGTTCATGTGTCACAAATGTCTTTGTCTGCTCCAGCTGCTGTAACAATGTACATGGACTGGGTGTTTGTAAATAACAGACACTCATTTCTCCCAGTTCTGTAGCATGGGAAGTCCTAGGTCAGGGGCAGATAGCTTTGAAGTCTGGAGAGCACCCACCTCCTAATCCATCCTTTCCTTGTCACCTCACATAGGGTCACAGTGCAGGGAGCTTTCCCAGTCCTGGTATATAAGGGCCCTAATCTCACCATGCGGCTGCACTCTCTTGACCTGAATGCTTCCCTAAGGCCCCACCTTTTCTTCATATCACATCGTCCTTATGTTTCAACCTGTGATGGCAGAGGTCACACACACTGAGCAGATCTCAGCAATGGAAAGATCAGTTAGTTATTCCCAGAAGGTAGAAGGCTCCTCCCAACCAGCATCTCAACCTGAGATTTCTCAAGGACCCAGCAGAAACTTCTGGTCTGTGCAAGCACACAGTGAACCCAAGAACTTCAGAACCAGTTGGTGACCTTGGGAGAGTGGCCAGCTTTCCTCTTAGACACTGGTTAAGACTTCAGTCCATCTCTATTATCATTTTATAATTTGTGCTTTTCCCCTGTGACATTCTTTTCATTTACAAAGGATTCAGACTGTTTTCTACTTAGAATGGTGATTTTTCGCTTTTGTTCTCCAAGTTTTCGTATTTTTCAGTGGAAATAGTCATTACAACCTATCCTTGATTATTGCCTGCTCACACCTTAACCTTAATCCCTCCCTCTTCTCACACCCCACACTTGGTAAATCTAACAAGAACCCCTGGGTTCTCCCTCCTTGGTCAGTGTAGGAGACTGCCTCTACACAAGACGCTCCGTTGAATAAAAATGATAAATTTTTAGATTCTCTCTCATGATAGTGCACTTGTATGTGTGTGTGTGTGAGAGAGAGAGAGAGAGACAGACAGACAGACAGACAGATCTTCAGACCACATTTACACAATGTCCTCATGGGTTTCTCTCTGCTTTCACATGCTTCAACAGTATTCATGCTCTGAGCCTAGTTCCAGATAGTGACCTTCTCACTGGTATTTCTTTCACTTTTCTTATTTTTTTGTTGCCTCTATAGCTTCATGGCCAGGTTTCACTTTATGCTGTTTCTAGAAAACTTGTACATTGAGCTGGGTGGTCCTTGGATACACAGTGAGTGCGGCTGGGACTCCTGAAAATGTTCAGAATATGTGTATGTAGATATATGTAATTCATTCATATTTAGGGACAGGAACAAATACGTGCAAGTGACACTGACTTTTGCACTTGTTAGTATAGTTGATTTCCTAACTTCTCACATGACAGAGTGAAGAGGAAGCACGGAATCATGTGTGTAGAGAGGCTCCCCGGGAGAAAGTACTCCATGGAAAGAAAACCACAGCCCCTGACAGGAAACCTGCCCATTTCCTCCATCAACATCTGCTCATGTCGTTTAAAGACAGAATTGTAGTGTGCACCCGCTGTTGTTCCACATCCCCTTCTATAGTGTGGTTTGTGTTTGGGCTCACACTGATGTCCCCTCACACTGTGATTCACACAGTGTTTTATACAGCCATTTCCTCAGTTCTCAGGCTGTTCTGCAGATACAGCGTGTTCTTGGTGTCATCTCTGTAGCTGGTGACTTGGCCCTTCACAGAGTCTGCGTCGCTTGTGCTACTTCCATCGTTGCTAATATGTGAGACCCACTGCAGCCCATGGAAGACCCAGCTCATGGCATTACTGCTGAAGGTGAATCCAGAGGCCGCACAGGAGAGTCTCAGGGACCAACCAGGCTTCACCAGGTCTCCCCCAGACTCCACCAGCTGCACCTCACACTGGACACCTGCAGGCCCAAGACATCCTGGTCAAGAATCTGTCACACTTCCACTGTTTCTTTCACTACTATCCACTCACATACTCAATGCCTTTTTTTTCTCTATGAATAACATGTGATGCAGGTACCCATTTATCATGATTTTATGGGTGGATACATCCACACTGCAATGGAGAGGGGCTTTGTCAGTGTCCAAGAGCACACAGCAGGCAAGTGCGAGCCCATGTCTGGGCCTGTGCTCTCCACCATGGGACTTTCCTGTTTACCTGAACCACTCCAGGTCAGAGTTGATCTTATGCAGTGAGGTCTGCAATGTTCCTGAGTTTCAAGATTAGTAAATAGACCAAATGGTGGAAACCAACTCTGTCTGTCTCAGAATCTTGGAGACACTGACAATCCTAGGGAGAGACTCATAGAGTGGATGCAGACACTGGGTTTTCAAAAACCACAAGGAGCATTTATACATGATCCTTTTCTTTATTAAATTTATTTATTTATTTTCAGAAAAACAGTATTCATTATTTTTTCACCACACCCAGTGCTCCATGCAATCCGTGCGCTCTATAATACCCACCACATGGTACCCCAACCTCCCACACCCCCGCCACTTCAAACCCCTCAGATTGTTTTTCAGAGTCCATAGTCTCTCATGGTTCACCTCCCCTTCCAATTTCCCCCAACTCCCTTCTCTCCAACATCCCTTGTCCTCCATGCTATCTGTTATGCTCCACAAATAAGTGAAACCATATGATAATTGACTCTTTCTGCTTTACTTATTTCACTCAGCATAATCTCTTCCAGTCCCGTCCATGTTGCTACGAAAGTTGGGTATTCCTCCTTTCTGATGGAGGCATAATACTCCATAGTGTATATGGACCACATCTTCCTTATCCATTCACCCGTTGAAGGGCATCTTGGTTCTTTCCACAGTTTGGCGACCATGGCCATTGCTGCTATAAACATTTGGTACAGATGGCCCTTCTTTTCACTACATCTGTGTCTTTGGGGTAAATACCCAGGAGTGCAATTGCAGGGTTATAGGGAAGTTCTATTTTTAATTTCTTGAGGAATCTCCACACTGTTCTCCAAAGAGGCTGCACCAAATTGCATTCCCACCAACAGTGTAAGAGGGTTCCCCTTTCTCCACATCCTCTCCAACAGAGGCAGGACATGGGAGGCAATTGTTACTGGACATGCTTCCCATGAGGTGTGGATGCAGATGAGCTAGGAAGAGCAGCTGGGGTGTGAAGTCCTAACCATGTGGCACTGCATTGTGAATCATGAATATTTTATTTTTATAATATTCAAAGATTTCATTTATTTATTTATTTGTTTGTTTGTTTGCCTTTCTTTATTAATGAGAGAAGGAAGATACTTGAGGGCCCATTTTGGCCTCTCTATTCTGTTCCACTGATCTATATGTCTGTTTTTCTGCCAGTACCATGATTTCTTGACGATCTCAGCTTTGCATTGTGAGGGTTCCACCTTTGGTTTTCTTTCTTTCTTTTTTTCTTTTTTTAATTTATTTTTAATTTTACTAATTTAAGCTTTATTTTACTTTTTCAGTGTTCCAAAATTCATTGTTTATGCATCACACCCAGTGGTCCATGCAATACATGCCCTTCTTAATATCCACCACCAGGCTCCCCTGTGATTTGGGGCCATTTCTGGTTCCATACAGATTATAGGGTTGTTTGCTCCCAGCTCTGTGGAACATGTTGATGGTATTTTGATAGAGATTACATTGAATATGTAGATGCTCTGTGCAGCATAGACATTTTAACACTGTTTATTTTTCTATTCCATGAGCATGGAATATTTATCCTTCTCTTTGTGTCTTCCTCAGTTTGTTTCACAAGGGTTCCATAGTTTCTAGAGTACAGATGTTTTACTTCTTTGGTTAGGTTTATTCCTAGGTGTCTCATTGTTTTGTTGCAATTGTGAATGGGATCAATTTTTTTTTAATTAATTAATTTTTTATTTTTTTATAAACATATATTTTTATCCCCAGGGGTACAGGTCTGTGAATCACCAGGTTTACACACTTCACAGCACTCACCAAAGCACATACCCTCCCCAATGTCCATAATCCCACCCTCTTCTCCCAAACCCCCTCCCCCCAGCAACCCTCAGTTTGTTTTGTGAGATTAAGAGTCACTTATGGTTTGTCTCCCTCCCAATCCCATCTTGTTTCATTGATTCTTCTCCTACCCACTTAAGCCCCCATGTTGCATCACCACTTCCTCATATCAGGGACATCATATGATAGTTGTCTTTCTCCGCTTGACTTATTTCGCTAAGCATGATACGCTCTAGTTCCATCCATGTTGTCGCAAATGGCAAGATTTCATTTCTTTTGATGGCTGCATTGTATTCCATTGTGTATATATACCACACAATGAGATATCACCTCACATCAGTCAGAATGGCTAAAATCTACAAGTCAGGAAATGACAGATGCTGGTGAGGATGCGGAGAAAGGGGAACCCTCCTCCACTGTTGGTGGGAATGCAAGCTGGTGCAGCCACTCTGGAAAACAGCATGGAGGTTCCTCAAAATGTTGAAAATAGAACTGCCCTATGACCCAGCAATTGCACTATTGGGTATTTACCCTAAGGATACAAACGTAGTGATCCAAAGGGGCACATGCACCCAAATGTTTATAGCAGCAATGTCCATAATAGCCAAACTATGGAAAGAACCTAGATGTCCATCAACAGATGAATGGATCAAGAAAATGGGATCAATTTTTTATCTCCTCTTTCTCAAATCACATTTTTAATTTATAGAAGTACCACTGATCTCTGTGCATTGATTAAACATCCTGCCATGTTGGTCAACTTCTGTATAAAATCTAGCAATGTTGGGGTGGAGTCTTTTTGGTTTTCCACAGAAAGTATCATGTCATCTGCAAAGAGAGAGAGTTTGACTTCTTGTATGCCTACTTGAATGCCTTTTATTTCTTTTTGTTGTCTGATTGCTGTGGCTAGGACTTCTAGTACTATGATGAACAATAGTGGTAAAAGTGGGCATCCATGTTGTGTTCCTGACCTTAAGGGAAAAGCTCTCAGTTTTTCTACATTAAGAATGATATTTCCCGTAGCTCTTTGTAGATGGTTTTTATTCTGTTGAGGTATGTTCTTTCTATCCCTATACTTTGATGAATTTTAATCAGGAAAGGATGCTGTATTTTGTCAAATGCTTTCCCTATTGAATTGAGAGGGTTAAAAGGTTCTCTCTTCTTTTGTTAAAGTGATCTCTTATGTTGATTGATTTGCAAAGACTGAGCTACCCTACACACAAGAGATAAACCCCACCTGGTCCTGGTGAATATCCTTTTAATATACTATTGGATGGAGCACTGGGTTTGGTGCATAAACAATGAATCTTGGAACACAGAAAAAATAAAATTAAATTAACGTGTTAAAAAAATAAAAGTAGTGACTCCCCCCAAAAAACACCTAAGAAATAAATGGTGAATTAAAAAATGAATGTACTGTTGTATCCTCTTGGTTAGTACCTTTGCGAGTATTTTGGCAATCATGTTTGGCATTCATTGGTCTGTAATTCTTTTTGTTGGGGCCATTGTCTGGTTTTGAGATCAATGTAATGCTGGCATCACAGAAGGAGTTCAGAAGTTTTCCTTTCATTTTTTGAAACCGTTTCTGTGGGATGGGTATGATTTCTTCCTTGAGTGTTTGGCAGAATTCCCCTGGAAGTTATCTGGCCCTGGACTCTTGTTTTTGATTACTGCTTCAATGTCCTCCTGGCTGAGTGTCTGCTCATATATTCTACTTCCTCCTGTTTCAGTATTGCTATTTTATTAGTTTTGAAGAATGCATCCATTTCTTCCAGACTGCTTAATTTATTGGTATATTGTGATTCATAGTATGTTCTAACAATTGTTTGTATTTTCTTGGTATTTATAGTGAACAAAACTAAGAGTAAACCCAGGGAATGGGAGGAGATATTTGAAATTACATTACAGATAAAGGGATGGTATTGAAGATCTATAAAGAACTCTGCTCTGCAGAAGCTTTTGATCTTGATGAAGTCCCAAAAGTTTAACAACATATGGATGGGTCCTGTCATTATTTCCAATCTGCAACCCTGTGCCATTTTACAGGTGCATTTAGGCCATTCACGTTAGAGTGATTATTGAGAGATACATTTATATTTACATCATGTTATCTGTGAAGTCTTTGTCTCTATAGATTGTCTCCGTAAATTTCTGTTCAATGACATTCTTGGTGGTATGGGATCGGGAGGGAGACAAGCCATAAGAGACTTTTTTTTTTTAAATCATGTAATTTAAAAACAAATTTTATTTAATTTTTAAAATTTTGGTGTTCAAAAATTCATTGTTTATGCACCACACCCAGTGCTCCATGCAGTACATGCCCTCCTTAATACCCTCTACCAAGCTCAGCCACCTTCTCACCCCCTCCCCTCCAAAACCCTCAGTTTGTTTCTCAGAGTCCACAGACTCTCATGGTTTGTCTCCCCCTCCAATTTCCCCCAATTCACTTCTCCTCTCCACCTCCTGATGTTCTCTGTGTAATTCCTTACATTCTACTAAGGGAAACCATGTGATAATTGGGTCTCTCTGCTGGACTTAATTCACTCTGCATAATCTCCTCCAGTCCTGTCCATGTTGATACAGTAGTTGGGTATTCATCCTTTCTGTTGGAGGCATAATACTCCATAGTGTATATGGACCACATCTTCCTTATTCATTCATCTGTTGAAGGTCATCTTGATTCTTTCCACAGTTTGTTGACCGTGGCCATTGCTGCTATAAACATTGGGGTACAGATGGCCCTTTTTTTCATTACATCTGTATCTTTGGGGTAAATACTCAGTAGTGCAATTCAGGGTCTTAGGGAAGCTCTACTTTCAATTTCTTAAGGAATCTCCACACTATTCTCTAAAGTGGTTGCCACAACTTGCATTCCCACCAACAGTGGAAGAGGGTTGCCCTTTCTTCACATCCTCTCCAACACATGTCGTTTCCTGTTTCTTAATTTTGCCCATTGTAACTGGTGTAAGGTGGTATATCAATGTGGTTTTTATAGTGACGATGAACTTTTTCTCATGTGTGTGATAGCCATTTGTATTCCTTCATTGGAGAAGTGTCTGTTCATGTGTTTTGCCCATTTTTTGACGTGATTATCTGTTTTGTGTGTTTTGAGTTTGAGGAGTTCTTTACATATCTTAGATATCAGCACTTTGTCTGTACCATCAATTGCGAATATCTTCTCCCGTTCTGTGGGTTGCCTCTTTGTTTTGTTGACTGTTTCCTTTGCTGTGCAGAAGCTTTTGATCTTGATGAAGTCCCAAAAGTTTATTTTTGCTTATTTTTTCCTTTGCCTTTGGAGACATGTATTTTTTTTTTAAGATTTTGTTTTGATTTATTTGAGACAGAGATCACAAGCAGGCAGAGAGAGAGAGAGAGAGAGAGAGAGGAGGAGGAGGAGGAAGCAGGCTCCCTGCCGAGCAGAGAGCCTAATGTGGGGCTTGATCTGAAGACCTGGGGACCATGACCTGAACCAAAGGCAGAGGCCTTAACACACTGAGCCACCCAGGCACCCCTGGTGATATCTTCAAAGAAGTTTCTGTGGCTGATGTCAAAGAAGTTACTGCCTATGTTCTCCTCTAGAATTTTGGTAGATTCCTGCCTCATGTTGAGGTCTTTTATCCATTTCGTGTTTATCTTTGTTTATGGTGTAGGAGAATGGTCAAGTTTTGTTTTTCTACACCTAGCGGAACAATATTCCCAATACCATTTATTGAAGAGACTGTCTTTTTTTCCAGTGGTTACTTTTTACTGTTTTGTCGAAAATTATTTGAGCATCGAGCTGCCCATCCATATCTGGGCTCTCTGCTCTGTTCCACTGGTATGTGTGTCTGTGTTTGTGCCAGTACCATGCTGCCTTTGTGAAAAAAGCTTTGTAGTAAAGCTTGAAATCAGGCAGTGTGATGCCGGCAGCTTTGTTTTTCTTTTTCAAAATTTCCTGAGCAACTCAGGGTGTTTCCTGCTTCCATATAAATTTTAGGATTGTTTGTTCCAGCAAATAATGATGAAAAACATTCCATGATCATGGATTGGAAGAATAAATATTGTTAAAATATCTATACTGCTCAGAGCAATCTATAGTTTCTGTGCCATCCTGATCAACATTCCACTGGCATTTTTCAAAACAAGGACTTTGAACGAGACACTAGATTAGACTGATTTCTTATTTTATGCTTTAAAGATTTTTATTTAAATTTAGTTCAGTTAACACACAGTGCATTATTGGTTTCAGAGTTAGAATTTATTGATTCGTCAGTTGGATGTAACACCTAGTACTCATTTCATCAATTGTCCTCCTTAATGTCCCTCATCCAGTCACCACCCTCCCCACAGCCACTCATAGTTTAAAACAAAATTTTAAGTATAATTTCAGGATTTGGATTGGGGAATGTTCCTCCTAGAATTCTAGCTTGCTTTATTTATTTATTTATTTATTTATTTATTGTCACAACATATCTGCTTAAATTCCTTTTTAAATTATGTTCAGCTATCAACTCTGTATATATCATTCGTTTTTGATGTAGTATTCAACCATTCACTGTTTGTGTGTAACTCCCACTGTTCCTCCCAGCTTGTGCCCTTATCACCCATCCCAACGTTACCCCATCCAAAACCCTATTTGTTCCTCAGAGAAACATTTTGATTTATGATTCTATTTACTTGGGGCTTTCTCTTTTCTTTTTGATAAATCTAGGCAGAGGTTTCTCAATTTCATTTTATATTTTTCCAAAGAATCAGACTTTTTTTTTTTAATCTGTTCTGTTATTTTTTTGTTCTTATATCATTTATTTCTGCTCTAGTCTTTAGTATTTTCTTCCTTCTGCTGTATTTAGGCTTCAGTCATTTTACTTTCTCTAGATCCTTCAGGTGTAATGTTAGGTGGTATCTTTTAGATTTTTCTTGCTTCTTGTGGTCTTCTTGTATGCTGTGTATTTCTGTCTTAGAACCACCTTTGTTGCAGAATAACTAGGGGAAAGTGATGAAGGTTTTGTACTCTTGCATGTGTGTGTGTGTGTGTGTGTGTGTGTGTGATGTTCAGGCTCCACATCCACACCACACCTTGTGCAGGTCCCACTGCTTTCCAATATTGTCAGTAACATTGATGCTCTGAGCTCTGTTTAAGACAGTGACACTCCCTCCCCCCAAAGACCCTTTCTTCTTTTACTTTGGATTTTTGATGCCTCTGTGGTCTCCTGTCTAGCATGCATTTTATGCTCCTTGTATGAAGTTTGTACATTGAGCTGGGTGGAACTGTGATGCATGCAGAGTGCCTCTGGGATTACTGTAAAAGCTCAGCTGATGAGCATCAAGATATTTGTGATTCATTGGTATTTAAGGACAGGGATAAACAATGTGAGTGGTTCTGTATTTTGTGCATTTTAGTATATTTTTTTCCCATTAGAACAAATTTTGAAAGTCAGAGAGTGAAGAGGTAAGCTCAGAATCATGTGTGCAGAGAGGGCCCTGAGGGAAAGTGTTCTCTGGAGAGGAATCGCTAGATCCTGACAGGAAACCTGCCCATAACCTCCATTGGCATCTGCTCCTGGGATTAAAGACAGAACTGGTGAGTAGCGTGCACTCCCTGGTAGTCAAGATACCGCCCCCCCAACAGTGAGGTTTGAGTATGGGCTCACACTGAGCGCCCCTCAGTGTCCTTCTCACAATAATACAGGGCTGTGTCCTTGGCTCTCAAGCTGTTCATCTGCAGATACAGAGTGTTCTTGCCGTTGTCTCTGGAGATGGTGAATCGGCCCTTCACAGAGTCTGCGTAGTATCTGATACTTCCCTCATAGCTAATACTTGTGACCCACTGCAAGCCCTTCCCTGGAGCCTGGCGGACCCAGCGCATGGCATAGCTACTGAAGGTGAATCCAGAGGCTGCAAAGGAGAGTCTCAGTGACCACCCAGGCTTCACCAGTTCTCCCCTAGACTCCACCAACTGCACTTCACTCTGGACACCTGCAGACACAAGACATCCTGGTCAGGAAACTGTCACACACCCATGGTTTCTTTCACTCATATACACTCACATCCTCAACATCTCTTGTTCACCATGAATTACCTTTAATAGAGCAACAAGGAAAACCCAACCAAGCACAGACTCCATAGTGAGTTGTCTGTGTTCTGTCCTGAGTACTGACTGGAACACCTGTGTATCCCGGGCCTGGGGCTCCTCTCCCAGCTGCAGAGTCTTGGCTGTGCTGGTTAAATCAGCAGAAGGAAGGACTTATTGGCATGTCCTCTGGCTATATATTCAGCTTGGTTATCTATTCTGACAGAGATGCAGTGACCCAAGCAGTTGTGAATGCCTTTAATTTAGTGCTAATGACCAATTTTGAAAAAAAAAAAAAGCATTTTTTTTATTATATAAACTTCCAGTAGGTATACTTGGTTTGTGAGGTGTCCATGAATATATATGGGGTGAGAATGACCCCAGGATCCAGGTCAGTACTTCCCCCACAGGAGGTGCTGCTCCCAACTGTGAATCATCTGCAGGACAGAGTGTCAGGCTATGAGGAATGTGGAACCCATCCTGTTATGGAGATGGATTGATTTTGCTTATTGTATACTTTATCATAAATACAGAGAAAATCAGCATTTTGTAGGTGTGTTTTCATGTCTTTAACATTCACTCCCTCTGCGTCCCTCCAGAATCACCTTTGTTATGACCTATAATAAGTTTGATGTGTATACTTGACACAAGATCAATGGCCCACATATGGAGTGTGTGGTATGATAAACACAGGAGTCACAATCAACATTATTGAGAGTGAGTGCATCAATTCTCTCTAAAACTTCCAGCATTTCCCCCTGGAATTTCTTCTTCTCTTTCCCTTGTTTACCCTGTCCCTACATAGCTATTGTTCTTTCTCAGGTCACCTTATACTAGCTTTAATTCTGTAGAGTTCATAAATGGGACATTGTACTCTATGTACTTTCTCTCTAGGGCTTCTTTTACCCAGAACTGATCCTTGTGGATACAGTCATCTTGCTGTCTGTATCAGGAATCGCTGGTTTTAATGACTGACAGCTCTGAAGGCAGCAGTTGGAAGCACCAGCTGGAGGAAGATCTGAAAGAGCAGACAGAAGCCACTTGCTTCAGCCTCATCCACACACCCTCTTGACCCAGGAGTACTTTGTTCCAAAGAAGAGAAGAACTCCCTTGTTGTTCAGGAACTGATTCTGCTGGCTGTGGAGAAGAGAACTAAAGGCAGCAAGAGGTAGACCAGAGAAGTTTGAGTTAGAAGCTCGGAAAGACCTGTCCATGGAAGACGTGAGGCACCAGGAGGAAGCACAGCATGGGAGGAGCTGCCCTGCTGCAGAAGAAACCTGTGCAGGAACAAATCTGACACTCAGGCACTGGCCTGTGGATGTCATGTCAAGTGGCCAGCCTCTGACTATGCCCATAACTCCCACATTCTCCACTCAGCTCCACTGCTAACCTCAGCTGTGAGCTGCAGTCACCACCTGGGAACAACAGCTACTCTTTGCCACAAACCAGGAGCCTTCTTCCCTTGTCACCAGTGCATGGAGATGACCCATTTCTGCAGCCACACGTGCCCACACCCCCACAGAGTGTACCTGACATGTGTGAAATCTCAGTTTTTGTTTGTTTTTTTTTTTTTTTGAGAATTGTTTTCCTGCATTACTGAGGCTCAGTAGGAGGCTTGAGACATGTGTGTCTTCTGCTGACTCCAGGTACATAACTTACTTTGAGCCTTTGTGGACCTTGTCTGTAGGTATTAACTGTGACTAGAATGTAGTCTCTATCAAAACAGTGCAAATTTATTGCTACTCTGCCACCCTCCTGGTTTTCTATTTTGATCAGAAAATAAGAACCATTATGCTTTCCTGAAAACAGGATCTCTGTTTCAGATTCTGTCCATTTCTTTGTCCAAAGTGTATTTAGAACAAAAAAGTGGAATTCCAATGGGAATGCCTCAGAACTGCACAACCAGGAAGAAGACTGTGTTGCCCCACATGGAGCCTCCCAGCAGCCATGTCATGCTTTGGGACAGAACTGTTGTGAAGCCACATTCTTCCTTGTAACTGGTGACAATCACAGGGAACACCGTGCACTACACACATGCATCAGTCCTCCCATAAACTGGAGTGGGAGTCAGATAGTTGATTCCCTTCTCTGATTTTTTCCTCCCAATGTTTTCAATTCTCGTAATCCCCTTTATTGGTCACCTTTTTAGGGGGAAATGAGTAATTTGAGAGGAGTGTCCATGAGTGTTGGAAAGCACATGTTCTGTCCATAGAGGAGCATGTGCTATAAGGGTTTCCTGTCCTTCCCCATTTTGTTAACTTCCTCCCAGTATCCTCTCAGGAAAGCAACCATGTGTGCTTGGCCTTACACAGCCTGTGCCTTCTTCCCTCAATGTGCTTTATCTAATCTGATAGACATCATCCTGAGACATGTTTCAGCTCAGTTCAAATCTTTCTCATAAGGCCTAGTTCTTCCTTGACCATGCGGCCTCCCCAAGTAAGATGATCACTTACTTCTTCATGGATCCCAATGTTCCCTGTGGGCATCTCCCTCAGAACACGTATACCACCATAGTACTTGTTCACAAGCAGGTAGAAGCAGAGATACCTACAACTTTCTTAGTCCTCAAAGACAAGAGTTATCTTCGTCACCTCTGCACTGTGTGTCACTGGTGCAGAATTCATTCAGCCCATGTTGAAGAGTGGTTTTACTGCAGACTGTCTGTTGCTTATGAGCTTTACTCTTTACATGTATCTATTCTTGTGCGTGGGAACAGAACATCATCCATATTCTGCCTAGGCCGGATCTAGGCACCAAATAAGGTAGTCAAACTATCGGACATTCTTTCCACTAGTTCATGCAGTGAATGTTATGGTGAGGCCATTGTAGTCTCAGTGATGAGGACAAAAAAAAAAAAAAAAAAAGACAAGATTTCCAGACCCCGACCATTCTGAAGACCCAAAATGAATACAAAATGAAGATCCTTTATTCTTTACCCAGAAGTCTAGTGTACAGTTACATATCTGTTTGTGTAATTCATTAACTAATATTTATTTGGTTCTAACTGCACAAAGTGTAGTGAAATAAGTCAAGCAGAGAGAGTCAATTATCATATGGTTTCACTTATTTGTGGAGCATAACAAATAGCATGGAGGACACGGGGACATGGAGAGGAGAAGGGAGTTGAGCAAAATTGGAAGGGGAGGTGAACCATAAGAGACTATGGACTCTTAAAAACAGCCTGAGGGTTTTGAAGCGGCGGGGGGTGGGAGGTTGGGGTACCAGGTGGTGGGTATTAGAGAGGGCATGGATTGCATGGAGCACTAGGTGTGGTGCAAAAATAATGAATACTGTTATGCTGAAAAGAAATAAAAAATTTAAAAAAATTTTAATTTTTTTTTTCAGTTTTCCACGTCTTTTGACTTTCAATTAGTAAATTCATCCTAATGGGATTGGTAAATAAATAAGTAAATAATAAATAAATAAATGCTACCGTTCAACCTCTTTGAAGGATTTACAGGAACTTTTGACAACAAACGTGGCAGGGAAATTCAATTCCAATTCAATTTCAAGTTGCAGCTCTGATTTACCTCTGTATTCCTTTTCTCAGCTCAGACCCTTTGACCTTGCTGAATGACTACAGGACCTCTGTTCTGTCTCCACATCCTCCAGTTTCCATCCCTGAATGGATCTCGTGCATCAGGAATAATGCAAACTGGCCATGCCATCCAAAATGCACCTGTGTTCACTGCACAGAGATATGGAGTGGTGCTAGTAATATTCCCGCAATTCTTTTCCTTGGAGTGCATCCTTAATAACTTGCTCATAGCCCCGGGATCACTGCCAGGAGGTGCATTCCTCTCTGAGTCTTCTAGTGAATGAGGTTATGTAGGTGGAAAACATATGTCAACCATTAATACAAAATAATACAACAATTGCATAATATTTAATTGAATTGCTTATTCAAAGAGCAATTGAACCATAAGACAAAGGGATCAGAGCAAAGAGAGAAATAAATTAGGATATTCTGAAATAAAACACTAGATTTCAACTTTGAGCTTTAGCATATACAGAAGAAGGGATTTATCACACCCTCATTGCTACTAGAAAATGTGGGATGGAGTAGTTAGCATGGCAGAGGAGAAGGAGTCCCTAGATTGGATTTCTGGAACACAGCTAGATAGTCATCAAGCCATTCTGAGCAGCCAAGAAGTCAATCAGAGGTCTGAGAGAACAAAACCCACAAGTCTTCAAATAGTAAACCAACCTCCTTTTGTTGTATAGCAGGTACAGAGAGTTGTCTTGGGACAGATAAAGCTGTGGGGGTGACATCAGGGATGTAGCCTGCTTCTGGAAGCTACCACGGTGTATTGTAGCAGCAGAGCACAAAATCTGAACTTTTAGAAGTGTGCTTCTGTGGGGATGTGGCTGGCATAAAGGTGCTGAAGTGGCAAAGTGGGGCAGAATTCCAGAGTCTGAGGTCTGCTGAGTCACAAGAAGAATGTGTGGCACCATTGTGATGCACGGATGCTAGGCGAAGAGCCTGGAACCCTGTTGAACAGTGAGTCTAAGTGCAGGCTTTCTGCTCTGATTTGCCAAAAACGGTGAACCACAATCTGGTTGTGGGATGTCTTTCCTCTTCCCATTTGGTCATGGGCAAATGGAAAAAGATATGAGACTCTCCCCTGGAGGAATAGCATGGGTCCACACCATAGCGGTTCCTAATTTTGACGTTTTGAAACTCAGTCACATGCCTGAGATACAGCAGCTGAGACAAAGGTAGGGTGAACATGGGTTTCAGATGGAAACATTGGAGAGAAAGGGGTTGATTGCTCTTCTGTGAGGGCTCACTAAAGAGTGGGGTGTATGTGAAATTTCAACCCCTGCCTAGAGAGCAGATGCCATATTCAACCTACCCATGAGTGCCATCAGGAAGCAAAACAGTGGCACCTAGTGGAGGGCACAACTGCTTACACCAAGCCCTGTCACCAGCTCCCAAGATGTGCATTTCCATGAGGACAAAACTGCTGAGAATAATCACAGCAGGCACCTCCCCCAGAAGATCCACAGGACAATTCCATCTCACCAAGTTTAATGATCATAAAGTGTGGCACCCTTTCAGTTCCTAAGGAAGTGAGCTTTGCTTTCTTTCTTTTTATTTCTGATTTATTTTCTGAAACATCTTTCTTTACTTTATACATTACTTTCTCTTTATATTTTTAAGTTTAATTTTTATAAATACATGTACTTATTTTTTTCTATTTTTCCTTTTTTATTTATATATATTTTATTTATTTGTGATATATATTTTATTTATGAAGCATTCCTTATGACAAGTCCTCAATTTATATGTCTTAATTCTCCCCTCATCTTATTTTATTTTTCAGAAAAAAACACAACTTTTTCTTGTGGTTAAGCTCCAGTTTCAAGTCATTGTGGTCTGAGAATATGCAGGGAATATTCTCAGTCTTTTGGTATTGATTGAGTCCTAATTTATGACCCAGTATGTGGTCTATTCTGGAAAAAGTTCCATGTGCACTTGAGAAGAATGAGTATTCTGTTGTTTTAGGGAGAAAAGTTCTGTATATATTGTTGAGGTCAATCTGGTCCAATGTGTCATTCAATGCTCTTGTTTCCTTATTGATTTTATGCTTGGATGATCTGTCTATTACTGAGAGAGGTGTGTTAAGTTTCCCTACAGATAATGTGTTCTTATCAATATGACTCTTTATCTTGATTAACTGTTGTCTTAAGTAGTTGCCCGCTCCTGTATTGGGGGCATAAATATTTACAATTGTTAGATCTTCTTGGTGGATAGACCATTTAAGAATGATGTAGTATCAGCAATGGCATGGTTGCCAAACTGTGGAAAGAACCAAGATGCCCTTCAATGGACGAATGGATGAGGAAGATGTGGTCCATATACACTATGGAGTATTATGCCTCCATCAGAAAGGACGAATACTCAACTTTTGTAGCAACATGGACAGGCCTGGAACAGATGATGCTAACTGAAATAAGTCAAGCAGAGAGAGTCAATTATCATATGGTTTTACTTATTTGTGGAGCATAAGAAATAACACAGAGGACAAGGGGAGATGGAGAGGAGAAGGGATTTGGGGGAAATTGGAAGGGGAGGTGAACCATGAGAGACTATGGACTCTGAAAAACAATCTGAGGGTTTTGAAGCGGCGGGGGTGGGAGGTCGTGGTACCAGGTGGTGGGTATTATAGAGGACACGGATTTCATGGATCACTGGGTGTGGTGCAAAAATAATGAATACTGTTATGCTGAAAATAAATTTAAAAAATCACTCAAAAAAAGAATGATGTAGTATCCTTCTTTATTTCTGACTACAGTCTTTAGTTTAAAATCTAATCTATCTCATATGAGAACCACTACCACACTTTGTTTTGAGGCCCATTGGCATGAAATATGCTTCTCCATCCCTTCATTTTCAGTCTGGGTATATGATCCAATAATCTTTGATAAAGCAGGAAAAAATATCCAGTGGGAAAAGACAGTCTTTTCAATAAACAGTGCTGGTAACTAGTATAATTTCTCATGCATTATATTTTAAGTAATACATTGTTATGAGGGACAGTTATAGGTAAGATTCATCCCTGGGATGCAAGAGTGGTTCAACATTATCAAATAAATTAATATGTTGGAACAAATCAATGAGAGAAGAACCACATGGTCCTCTCCATTGATGCAGAAAAAAGCATTTGACAGAATACAGCATCTCTTCCTGATTAAAATGCTTCAAACTATGGGGATATAGGGAATATACTTCAACTTCAGAAAATCTAACTATGAAAAACACACAGCAAATATCATACTTAGTGGGGCAACCTGACAGCCATCCCTTTCAGATCAGGAACATGACAAGGATTCCCACACTCATCACTCTTGTTTGGAATATTATTAGAAGTCCTAGCAACAGCAATTGGAAAATGAAAAGAAATAAAAGGTATTCAAATCAACAATGAAGAAATAAAACTTTCTCTCTTCATGGAAGACATGATACTTTATGTGGAAAGTAAGAAGGAGTCCAGCCCCAAATTACTAGAACTCATACAGCATTTCAGTAATGTGGTAGGAAACAAAATCAATGTACAGAAATCAGTTGCATTCTTTTTTTAATTAAATTAATTTATTTATTTTAAGAAAAAACAGTATTCATTATTTTTTCACCACACCTAGTGCTCCATGCAATCCGTGCCCTCTCTAGGACACCACCTGGTACCCCAACCTCCCGCCCCCCCGCCACTTAAAACCCCTCAGATTGTTTTTAAAAGTCCATAGTCTCTCATGGTTCACCTCCCCTTCCAATTTCCCTCAACTAATTTAATTTTTATTATGCTACATTGAGTGAAGGAGTCTTTGAATGGCTGATTTATATGGATGGTTTTTGCCTGTTTGCAAAGGGCCTGTTGATAATGAATGTCAAAGGACTGGGGAGGACAAGGAGAGATGGAGAGGAGAAGGGAGTTGTGGGAAATTGGAAGGGGAGGTGAACCATGAGAGACTATGGACTCTGAAAACAATCTGAGGGGTTTGAAGGGGCGGGGGGGTGGGAGGTCGGGGTACCAGGTGGTGGGTATTATAGAGGGCATGGATTGCATGGAGCACTGGGTGTGGTGCAAAAATCATGAATACTGTTTTTCTGTAAATATATAAATTAATTTAATTAAAAATATATAATAATGAAAAATAATCAGTGTTAACTTTAGTTGGATGGAGAATTTGAAAAAGTCATTTTTGTCATCTCATCATATCATTTATGTAATCCTAAATAAAGATTCAACAATTTTGGGGTGGAGTCTTTTGGGTTTTACACATAAAGAATCAGGATACAAATCAATGCACAGAAATCAGTTGCATCTCTATGCATTAAAAGTATGATTGAGAAAAATTAGGTAATCTATTCACTTAAAATAGCATGAAAAAACCTGTTACCTATGAGCAAACCTAGTCAAAGAAGGAAAGGATCAGGTAACTCTATTTTTAATGGGATATTATGCCTCCATCAGAAAGGATGAAATAAGTCAAGCAGATCGAGTCAACTATCACTTGGTTTCACTTATTTGTGGAGCATAGCAAATAGCATGGAGGACATGGGGAGTTAGAGAGGAGAAGGGAGTTGGGGGAAATTGGAAGGTGAGGTGAACCATGAGAGACTATGGACTCTGAAAACAATCTGAGGGTTTTGAAGGGGGGGGGTGGGAGGTCGGGGTACCAGGTGGTGGGTATTATAGAGGGCATGGATTGCATGGAGCACTGGGTGTGGTGCAAAAATAATGAATACTGTTATGCTGAAAATAAATAAAAATAAATTAAAAAAATAAAAGAAAAAGGAAGTCAGGACTCTGAGACAGCGAATTTAGGATAGGAAATTCAGGCCTGGCAGGAAATTCCATCTGTCCACAATTTCCAGTTCTGCAGAAGTGGGGCTCAGGGGAGGGCCTGTGGTAGATCTTGTCAAGGAACCACCTGAGCTATGTCTCTGCATCCTCCATACATGGTAATAAATGACTGGGTGGGAAGTTTCCATGCTGGTCATTGTCAGGATCCCCTGCTGTTCAGAGGGGTCCTTGGAAATTATAAGTTAGCTCCTTAGAGATAGATTGTATTACTTAACGTTGTCCCAGCAGATATTGGGATCCACCCCAGTCCCTTCCCAGAAGCTGATGGATCTAGGATAAGAAGTGCTCAGTGAGAACCCGAGAAGAGGCAGGTGAGTAATAAGGGACTCTCTGAGATTCACTTACCCAGAACCAGAATCCTGCAGGAAGACCTGGGGTGGAACACCTGTGAAGAAAGAACAAGAAGATAGTGAAGGCACTTTACAATGGGGCAGAAATCCTCTTCCCTGAGTGAGCCCTTGACCTGAGCACTCACAGAAAGTAAAGACCAGAAGCATGAATGTGGAACACAGGATGCCCAACCTGGACCAGGAGTCACTGCCTTTGTCACTACCTTAAACCCAGTGCTTACCTTTTTGACTATGGAAGGTGGATTTGGGAAGGCTTGTGTCTTCACCAAGGGTCTGATACCTGTGGGGTTATACAAGTCCTTCAGCATGGGATGGATGTGAGTCTCTCATGGAGTAGCAGTGAGCCCTTTGCTGTGGCTATTCATCTCCAGCTCTCGTTGGGACACCCCCTCTTTCAGAACTGAGAGAACAGGAGTGGAAGAAGGTGCTCATCATAGCTACAGAGGCAGAGATGTGAGCCGGCAGATAACAGGAAGCTATTCCAAGGCTCTTGACCTAGCTTGCTTTTTTAAATTTTATAAATATTTCATTTATTTATTTAACATATATATATATAGAGAGAGAGAGAGAGAGAGAGATCAGAAGTAGGCAGAGAGGCAGGCATAGAGAGAGGGGGAAGCAGGACCCCCGCTGAGCAGAGTCCAAAGCGGTGCCTGATCCCAGGACCCCCAAGACCACGATCGGAGCCAAAGGCAGAGGCCCAACCCACCGAGCCACCCAGGCAGAGAGGGAGGAAAATGTTCAGTAATACAGGGTCAATGCACAGGTCATTTTCATATACTGTGTAAACAGACATCTTCTTGAGCCATGTGCAATGAATCTACATTCCCTTCGCAAAAGTCCATGGATATGGGGCCTTGATATGGACAGCTGGCCCCGTGAGACACAGAGGACCCATGACTGAATAGGGGTGCTGTTTAGGTGTTGTGGAGGGTGCCCTGAGGAGTCGCTGGCTGGCTTCATGTTCACCCCCAACCTCACCCCACATCTACACTAGAGATGTTCCCCTTTCTTGTCAAGTCCTGGAGAATTCCTCCAATCATATTGTTATTAGCACTAGGTAAAATGACATGAAGACACTGGACATTTCTGGAATAGTACCAGTGATACATATGAACATCCATGCTGGCCAATCTAAGCTCCACAAATTTGTGAAAATCAGGAAATCTGAATCTTCAATAAACGTGATTATTATCAGTTTTGTAGTGTTGCTGTGGCATGATCTTATCTAGCTGCAATGACTCCCTCATGCAACAGAGTCCCACACAGTTTTGACAAAGTTGGAGAGGTATGGTCATTCCCACCTAGGGCTGAATGGGAAGAGAGGACAAGGTGAAAAGTGGCCAATGGCTCCCCAGATTCTCTTAACAGGGAGCATTCCAGTGAAAGCAGGCATAGTCTCACACTGGCACAGATCCTGAAAAAGGAAAATTGACCCGAGATGCAGAGCCATAGACCCAGTGTAGAGTTCTCTACTACAGAGAATCTCAGGCCTCAGAAACTAATTGTTTCCCAGTTGTTCATAAAAACAACTGTTAATCCCTTTAGTCCCTCTATGTGATCCATGCAATGGGAGTGTCTCCAACTGATGTTCCTTGTTGGCTGAACCAGACATTTTGGAAAGATATAATGTATTTTTGAGTATCGTGGGTCCTCAGGTTAAGAGGAGAATTTCCCAGGATGGATTTCCACTCAGAGTGCTGCCTGTATGTGTTTTAGATGATGAGATGTGGGGATTTTGGGTGAGGATACATAGATGTTGAACTGGAGTTTATGCATTACTAGACTGAGGCTTTGGGGGCTGTAGGGATGTGATAAATGTATGGGTATACGGGACGGATGTGGAGCTTGGAGTCCTGATGGTCGACTGTGGTGGCTTGATAATGACTAGAAATTGTGAGGGTTCTCTTATAAGATGAATGAGACTTTGCCTTATTTCATTAACATAGAGACCTTAAGATTCAAATATTTCCCTGGTAATAGATACCCCTGTGATGAGCACAGCACACCATATAATCTTGTCCAGTCACTGTGTCGTCCTTCAGAAACATGTAACAATGTCTGTCAACTATACTTAAGTAAAATAGCAGAACTTCCTTTCAGGAGAAACTGGGTGGTTCCTAATGTCACGTCAAGTGCTCTTTTGAGAGGCAACAGAGGAAGGCTAGGCCCCAGTAGAAGAGTTGAGTCATGTGACCATAGATAATCAATGGTCTTCTTGCTGGTCGGTTTGAGTAAGGAGTCATGAGTCTGAAAATACAAGGGGTGAAGCTCTGGAAACCTAGAAAAATAGACTCAACCCCAGAGCTCCTGCAGGGGTGTATCCCTCCCAGCACTGAGTGTATCCTAGTGGATTTGATTTCTTGTAGACTTCCAGGCAGTAGGACATCAAACATGTGTAGTCCTGAGCCCTGTGTGTGGTACCAGGATCCAGTGATCACAGTAAATACTGCAGGGCAGGTAGCGAGTCTTACAAACATCTCCCCCTGCAGCTCCTGTTCTGCATAACTACCCCAGGGACAGGGACTCTTTCAGGCAGCAGTCCTTGGGTAGGAGCCTCTGCACTCAGCACTGAAAGGTGGACTGCAAGGATGAGGAGCTGCTGTAGAGTGAGCTTGAACTTGGCACATCTGTCAGACCATGACTTGTGACCACGAGTTCATAAGTCTCTTACCAGAATGTACTGTGTGTGATGCTCAGTGGAGTTGGGGCATAGACATTCATCCATAGAAACCCTCCATTTCATATCATTTCTTTTCACCAAGCACATGGTCATATTTCAAAAATAGAGGAAGACATTCAGAACTTGTTAGGGACTGAGCTACATTCCTGTACTCTGCAGCCTGCCTCCTCATAATCTTCCCAAATGATGCTTTGACAGACATTCCCTCCATCCACATAGAGGTTGCAAATATCCCTCTGAAAAAACTAAAAAGAAAAAAATTAGATGCAAAGTATTTAAGCCTTATCTTTCTACAGCGTTTCTGGAATCCTCCAATCTTTCTACAGAGGTTGGTGTGCACACAAAAGCATTATTTTTATCCCAAACTTCTGACTCATTTGTATGAGGAAGTCAGGCATACTCTGTCCCCTTCCGCCTCAACCCACCAACAAAGCCGTCCCTTCTCATGGTTTCTGACACATGCAGGATGTGGGTTCTCACACTGTGTCTTGCACAGTAATACACAGCTGTGTCCTCAGGCCTCAGACTTCTCAGTTCCATGTAGGCCGTGTTTGTGGATGTGTCTGCCGTAAGTGTGACCCTAGCTTGGTATTTCTGTGCAATATTTGTGGCACCATCTTCAGGGTCCATTCGTCCCATCCACTCAAGCCCTCGTTCTGGGGCCTGTCGCACCCAGTGCATATAGTAGTCAGTGAATGTGTACCCAGATGCCTCACAGGAGACCTTCACAGATGATCCAGGGTTCCTCACCTCAGCCCCGGACTGTAACAGACGGACCTGGGCATACACACCTGTGGAGAGAGAGCAGGTGGGGAGGAATTCATCTTTGGTTGGCCTTTTTCTCCTCCTCAGCCCAGAGACTGGGAGTCACTTACCTGTAGCCAGGGCCACCAAGAAGAGGATTATCCAGCTCCAGGTCATGGTGACTGGCTGTGCTCTCAGAGGATTCTGTAGTGGAGGGTGCAGTTGTTGGGTGACGCTCTCAGTGCACAGATATTCCCCTACTTACCATGACGCAGCTTGGACTATTTGCATATTCATAAGGAATAGTATTTCATACTCAAGACCAGACCCATCAAAAGAAGTAGCAGATAGACATCACAGGGCCTGAGTTCAGTCACATGGTGAGGACCCAAGTCCTAATCCTTGTTTGAATACATGGGTACCCTGCAGCTCCCTGAACTGTGTTTAGACAGAGCTTCTCCACCGAATGAATAAAAGCCCAGGAAATGCCCCTCATGCAACCCCACCTTGAAAACACAGAGAAACACCCTGAACCTGTTCTTGGCTCTGCTATCTGAATAACTTACTTGTGGATCAGTGTGTCTCCAAAATGCTCCATCCATGAGCTTATAAGTGCATTCATTCCTCCATCTCTTTAAAATTAAGACATCTAAATGTCCTGGGATATCATCCTCTTCAATTATCTTCTCATTGCCTTGAGTTTGGTAAGTACTACCGATAGAACAGGGTATCTTCACACCCTTTAGCTTTCCCTGTCCTACTTATATGTTACATTGTTTTCTGCAAAAGGAAACCCTGAATTCTGAGAGAAAAGATGTCCCCAGAGCCCTGGGTACCCGTTCCTGGGTCAGCAGCCCTACGTTGGGTGGTCCTGAGCACCCCATGCAGTCCAGACCCTGTCCTGCAGGGAAGGACGCAGTCTGGGCTCATGGAGTATTTACTGCAATGTCTCTACTCCAGTATTACATGGCAAATGGAAGCAGAAAATGTCACCCCACATGTGCCTCTGGAATTAAGGGCTATCTTGAGATAACCCATGCATCCTGTCAGGTCCCTGTGACCCTGAAGCCTGAAGATAAGTGTCCAATGGGAAAGGCTCCCTCTCTGTACCAGAACGAGAGAGATGTCCTTACCACCAGAATTAGGACTTTAAGAACCCGGATGCTTTACAAACAAACCTTATTTCTTTCCAAAATTATTTCCCATGCTTCTTTTTATTATCATTCTTCACAAATTTACTGTTGATCTTTCAAAAGGTTTAAGAGTTTTCTGCTTTCCTCACATCTTTGTGTCTTACATTTGTATGACTCTTATTGCACTGCTAGGTATTTACACCAAAGATACAGATGTAGTGAAAAGAAGGGGCATCTGTACCCCAATGTTTATAGCAGCAATGTCCAGAGTGGAAAGAGACATGATGTATGGATAAAGAAGATGTGGTCCATATATACAATGGAATATTACTCAACCATCAGAAAGTATGAATACCCAACTTTTTATCAGTGTGGACGGGACTGGAGGAGATTATATTGTGTGAAATAAGTCAAGCAGCGAAAGTCAATTATTGTATGGTTTAACTCACTTGTGGAACATCGTGAATGTCACGATGGTGGACATTAGGAGAAGGAATTGACAAGTGAAGGGGGGTCGGATCGGAAAGGGTGATGAACCGTGAGAACTGTGGACTTCGGGAAACAATCTGAGGGTTTTAGAGGGGAGGGGGTTAAGGGGATGGTTCAGCCCAATGATGGGCATGAAGGAGGTCATGTATTGCATGGAACCCTGTGTGTTATATGTAAACAATGAGTGTTGGAACACTGCATCAAAACTAATAATGTACTGCATAGTGACTAACATAACATAATAAAAAACTGAAAAGAAATTTAAAAAAATAAATAAAAATTTAAGAAACCAAGTCTGCTTTTGAAAGAAAAAAAATAAAAATAACAATGAAAATAAAATAAATGCAAAATTAAATTCATTATGCTCTGGTTTTCTTATGTCAATTTAATTGTTAAAGCAGTTGGTCCTAGAAAAGAATGTGGTAAAACGTTCTGCCCCTACAATGTGTGTGCTGTGCTTTCAGGGAGCTCTTCCTGGGACACCATGTGCTCTGATAACATCTCCCGTAATAGTGAGATGGCCTTACAAGACCTGCACACTCTACAGGGAGACCCCAAGCAAGGGATCTCAGAACCCACCTGGGAGCCCCTTCCTTGGAGCCCCCAGCTGCACTGACATAGTCTGTACTCATTGGGAGTCCATAAACTCTGGGGGATATTGGGGTGGGGTCTCTTATCTCCTTTAGGTTTCTGGGATTGAAGGTTACGTCTGATTGTATGTGCTCATGCCCACACATGTAGCTCACAGTCTGCTCCACACCCACTATCCAATAACATGCACCGATGCTGTAGCTGATATTAGCAGTAGGGATCCAATTTTCCCTTTTCCCTGTACACAGCACATGGACAGTGCCCTCCCCTTGATGCTGGGACCAGGTGTGTGCCTCCATTCATGACGACACAACAAAAGCAAAGAATTCAAGCAGAGACTGGGAAGTGCATGCACGTTGGGTTTTTTGTGTTCTTCCAGCACCTGGGACCCTGCAGATGCTGTGGACAGAAGAGCCCATGCTTGCTCCTCAGAGGGTCATTCCTGGGCTCACCCACCCTGTCATTGCTGCCATCACTGAGCCCTTGGCATGTGGGGAAGGCCCCAGTAGACCTGCAGCCCCAGGAGGTCCCCTTTCCCAGTGTGCACAGCCAGGATACTAAGGACAGGACTCTGGAGGTCACTGGACAGGGCAGTCTTTCCTAAACAAAGGCAGGTGATGATGCAGGGACAGGTGATCTGGAATGCTGTCTTATTGGGTCAGGGTCCCCTGCTTGAGTGACAATAAAGGGTCTCTGAGATAGGGGTCTCCCTCCAAGAATTCAGTCACCTTCTCACCTGTGCAGATGGGCTTCATGAAGAACTGGCCTGTCTTTCTAACATTTCCAGAACAGCTGGTAATTCACATAAGAAGCCACAGTGGAGGAGATGCATTTGCTTCTGGTTTGGATAAACTGTCTCGTCACAAGAGCTTGATGTCGTATGTAGAAAGTCCTCGTGGTTCTTCTTCAGGGACAGCTGTGCTTCTGGGTATGGGGAGGATTGTGGTGACTTCAAGAGTGTCCCATCCTCCAGCCTGTACTCTGGGTTTGTACAGTTGGGCTGCACACACCACACAGCAGGATCAGTGGTGTGTGTGCCTCAGACCTGGCTGGATACTGGCTTCATGCCCACCAAACAGGAGGTTTTGTTAATGAATGTACTCTGAAATATGCTTGGTCTTGCTGGACAGTGTGAACACCAACATGTGTGAGGCTGGTTCTGGGACTGAGGACAGGCATAAGAATTCATCCCCTGACTATCTTGTACCTGCAACTGGGAGCCCTGGTGACCCCATGGCTCAGGAGAGATTATCAAGAGAGATAATCCTGAGAACTGGGGTGGAAGAGAAGCAGCGCCAAGTTATCTGACTCAGCTGATTGTGCTCCAGATCTCCTGGTGGGCAGGGAAGTAGAGTGACAGGTGAGTGCCGTCTGTGCTTGAAGAGCTTCGCCAGATTCCAGACAGTCACTCTTCACCAGACAGCTTTCTTTGTGTCCATTCATGGGGCTGCATTCTGCTGGTCATCCCCTCTCCCAACACCTTCACCTTATACCTCAAGCAACACTTTCTCCCTTGATGCTGTCAGAAGCCTCATAGATGTTCCTGGAAAATCCAATGAAGAATAGAGAGAGGTACTGACCAATACTGCAAGGATACAGGAAAAAATGAGTGAGGCCCAGGATGGACTCTCCAGGATTTGGTCTGGAAAGTGTTGTAGGGTCCTTGTCCTCTACCTGGTATCACCATTGTCCCTGAGTGTCTCTTTCTCCTCAGAAAGATCTGCATTCTGTAGCCCCTTAGTTTTAATTCCTTCCTGTGTCCGTGGTGTGAGTTTTCTTCTGTGAGGAGGGTCACTATTCCCAGAATGAGGCCTTACCCTCCTGATGCACCCTTCCCAAAGTCTCCACGTCCTCATCCCATCACATGTTGGGTTTCACATGGGGATGGTAAAGGACACACACGTGGAAATTATATCAGCAACCGAAGGATCAGTTAGTTATGATGGAAGGCTTCTCCCATCCAGCACCTCAATCTGAGCATTCTCATGGACCCACTGGAAGCATCTGGTCTCTGTGTGCACACAGCAAACACAAGACCTTCAGAACCAGCTGGTGACCTTGGGGACTGGAGAAATTTCACCTGAGATCTTGGGTAAGCTCTCTTCCTACTTGTAATAGTTTTATTAGCATCATGTTCTTAGGTATTTCCATTCCCATTGTCCAAGGACTCTATTTATCCCTTACACCTATTGGCAACTTATTTTCTCTTTTGCTAATTTTTAAAAATTAAAATTAAAATTTATTTTTTTTTTATTTTCAGCATAATAGTATTCCTTGTTTTTGCACCACACCCAGTGCTCCATGCAATCCATGCCCTCTCTAATACACACCACCTGGTTCCCCCAACCTCCCACCTCCAGCTGCTTCAAACCCATGAGAGACTATGGACTCTGAAAAACAATCTGAGGGGTTTGAAGGAGCATGGAAGTAGGAGGTTGGGGGAGCCAGGTGGTGGGCATTAAAGAGGGCACGGATTGCATGGAGCACTGAGTGTGGTGAAAAAAAAAAAAAGAATACTGTTACACTAAAAATAAAAATAAATAAATAAATAAAAATAATAAAAATTCACTGATTTTATAGTTCTTGCAGGTATTAGTCATCAGTCTTTATAGTCCAATGATTCATTACTTACAACCATAAGGCTCATTCCTTCATCTTCTACTATACAAATGGGAAGGCTTATTAGAAAGACTAATTCTTTGCCTTTGACTTGGCAGAGCCATCAAAAATTTTCAATTGACCCACAATAAAATCCCTGATTTACTGTCTTTTCTTGGGATTATTAAAATATTTTAAAAATTTATTTATTTTTTAAATTTATTTTCAGTGTTCCGGAGTTCATTGTTTATGCACCACACCCAGTGCTCCATGCAATACGTGCCCTCCATAATACCCACCACCAGCTTCACCCAACCTCCCATCCTCCTCCTCTCCAAAACCCTCAGGTTGTTTTTCAGAGTCCACAGTGTCTCATGATTTGTCTCCCCCTCCAATTTCCCCCAACTCACTTCTCCTCTCCATTTCCCCATGTCTTCTGTGTTATTCCTTATGCTTCACAAATAAGTGAAACCATACAATAATCGACTCTCTCTCTCTCCTTGACTTATTTCACTCAGCATAATATCCTCCATTCCTGTTCATGTGGATACAAAAGTAGGGTATTCACCCTTTCTGATGGAGGCATGATACTCCATAGTGTATATGGACCCCATCTTCCTTGTCCATTCGTCCGTTGAAGGGCATCTTGGTTCTTTCCACAGTTTGGGGATTGTGGTCATTGCTTCTATCAACATTGGTACAGATGGCCCTTCTTTTCACTCTTTGGTATCTTTGTGCTAAATACCCAGTAGTGCAATTGCAGGGTCATTGGGAAGCTCTATTTTTAATTTCCACAGAATCTCCACACTGTTTTCCAATGTGGCTGAAACAACTTGCATTCCCACCAACAATGTAAGAGGGTTCCCTTTCTCCACATCCCCTCCAACACGCGTTGTTTCCTGTCTTTTTTTTTTAATTTATTTTTTATTTATTTTCGGCATAACAGTATTCATTATTTTTTCACCAAACCCAGTGCTCCATGCAATCCATGCCCTCTATAGTACCCACCACCTGGTACCCCAACCTTCCAACTCCCCGCCACTTCAAACCCCTCAGATTGTTTTTCAGAGTCCATAGTCTCTCATGGTTCACCTCCCCTTCCAATTTACCCCAACTCCCTTTTCACCTTTAACTCCCCATGTCCTCCATGCTATTTGTTATGCTCCACAAATAAGTGAAAGCATATGATAATTGACTCTCTCTGCTTGACTTATTTCATGCAGCATAATCTCTTCCAGTCCTGTCCATGTTGCTACAAAAGTTGGGTATTCGTCCTTTCTGTTGGAGGCATAATACTCCATGGTGTATATGGACCACATCTTCCTTATCCATTCGTCCGTTGAAGGGCATCTTGGTTCTTTCCACAGTTTGGCGACCATGGCCATTGCTGCTATAAACATTGGGGTACAGATGGCCCTTCTTTTCATGACATCTGTATCTTTGGGGTAAATACCCAGGAATGCAATGGCAGGGTCATAGGGAAGTTCTATTTTTAATTTCTTGAGGAATCTCCACACTGTTCTCCAAAGAGGCTGTACCAACTTGCATTCCCACCAACAGTGGAAGAGGGTTCCCCTTTCTCCACATCCCCTCCAACACATGTTGTTTTCTGTCTTGCTAATTTTGGCCATTCTAACTGGTGTAAGGTGATATCTCAATGTGGTTTTAATTTGAATCTCCCTGTTGATTTGAATATTCCTGATGGCTATTGATGATGAACATTGTTTCATGTGTCTGATAGCCATTTGTATGTCTTCTTTGGAGAAGTGTCTGTCCATGTCTTCCGCCCATTTTTTGACGTGATTATCTGTGTTGTGTGTGTTGAGTTTGAGGAGTTCTTTATAGATCTTGGATATCAGTCCTTTGTCTAAGATCATTTGTGAATATTTTCTCCCATTCCATTGCTTGTCTCTTTGTTTTATTGACTGTTTCCTTTGCAGTTCAGAACTTTCGATATTGACAATGTCCCAAGAGTTCACTTTCACTTTTGTTTCCTTTGCTTTTTGAGACAAGTTCTGAAAGAAGTTGTGGTGGCTGATGTCAAAGACGTTACTGCCTATGTTCTCTACTATAATTTTGATAGATTCCTGACTCACTTGAGGACTATTATCCATTTCAAGTTCATCTTTGTGTGCAGTGTAAGAGAATGGCCAAGTTTCATTCTTCTACACGTAGCTTTCCAATTTTCCCAGCGCCATTTATTGAAGAGATTGTCTTTTTTCCATTAGATATTTTTTCCTGCTTTGTCGAAGATTATTTGATCGTAGAGTTGCAGGTCCATTACTCAGGTCTCTGTTCCATTGGTCTATGTGACTGTGTTTGTGCCAGCACCATGCTCTCTTTGTGGCAATAGATTTGTAGTATATCTTGAAATCAGGAAACGTGATGCCTCCAGTTTGGTTTTTCTTTTTCTTTTTTTTCTTTTTTTTTTTTTTAAAGATTTTATTTATTTATTTGACAGAGAGAGATCACAAGTAGGCAGAGAGAGAGAGAGAGAGGAGGAAGCAGGCTCCCTGCCGAGCAGAGAGCCCGATGCTGGGCTCGATCCCAGAACCCTGAGATCATGACCTGAGCCGAAGGCAGCGGCTTAACCCACTGAGCCACCCAGGCGCCCCTAGTTTTTCTTTTTCAACATTTCCTTAGCAATTCAGGGTGCTTTCTAGTTCCATACAAAGTTTAGGATTGTTTGTTCCATCACAAAGTAATGAAAAAACATTCCATGCTCATGGATTAGAAGAATAAACATTGTTAAAATATCTATACTGCCCAGAACAAACTGTACTCTCAGTGCCATCCTGATGAAAATTCAACTGGAATTTTTCAAAACAAGGACTTTCAATGACACACACGATCAGACTGATTTCTTATATTATGCTTTAAATTATTTTAATTTAAATTCAGCTCAGGTAACACACAGTGCATTACCGGTTTCAGAGGTATATTTAGTGATTCATCAGTTGCCTATAATAGCTAGTGCTCATTCCATGAAATGCCCTCCTTAATGCCCTTTGGCCAGTTACCTCATCCCCCACAGCCACTTCTAGTTTAAACAGAAAATTTTGAATATAGTTTCAGGATTTGGATTGGGGAATGTTCATTCTAGAATTGTAGCTTTATTTATTTATTTTATCACAACATTATCTGCTTAAATTCTTACTAACATTATGTTCAGTTAGCCACCATATAGTACATCATTAGTTTTTGATGCAGTGCTCAACAATTCATTATTTGTGTATAACTCCCACTGATCCTCCCAGCATGTGCCCTCCTTACCACCCGTCCCCAAGTTACCCCATCCCCTGACCCCTACCCCTCCAAAACCCTGTCTGTTCCACAGAGAAACATACTGATTTCTTATTTTATTTATTTGGGGCTTTCTCTTTTCTTTTTGATAAATCTAGGAAGAGATTTTTCAATTTTATTTTATTTTTCCCAGAGAAATTGACCTTCATTTTTAAAATCTGTTCTGCTGTTTTTGGTTTTTATATCATTTACTTCTGCTCTAGTCTTTAGTATTTTCTTCCTTCTGCTGTATTTAGCTTCAGTCACTGCACTTTCTCTAGCTCCTTCAGGTGTAATGTTAGGTGGTGTCTTTTAGCTTTTTCTTACTTCTTGAGGTCTTCCTGTATGCTTTGTATTTCTGTTTTGGACCACATTTGCTGCAGAAAAACTAAGTAAGACAAAGTGATGTAGGTTTTATACTCTTGTGAGTGTGTGTGTGTGTGTGTGTGTGTGTGTGTGTGTGTGTGTAATGTTCAGGCTCTGCATCCACACCACACCTGGTGGGGTTTCACTGCTTTCTGATGTTGTCACTAACATTGATGTCCTGAGCTTTGTTTAAGACTGACACCCCCCTCCAAAGACCATTTATTCTTTTACATTGGATTGTTGATGACTCTGTGGCCTCATGTCCAGCATGCACTTTATGCTTTTTCTATCATGTGTACACGTTGATCTGGGTGGACATATGATGCATACGGAGTGCCTCTGGGATTCCTGCAAAGGTTCAGTTGATGGGCATCAGGGTATTTGTGATTCATTGATATTTAGGGACAGGAATAAACAACATGAGTGAATCTGTATTTTGTGCATTTTAATATAATTGTTTTCCCCTTAGAACAAATTTTCGAAGTCAGATAGTGAAGAGGTAAGCACAGAATCATGTCTGCAGAGAGGGCCCTGAAGGAAAGTGTTCTCTGGAGAGGAATCACCAGATGCTGACCAGAAACTTATCCAAAACCTCCATCTGCATCTTCTCCTGGGCTTAAAGACAGAATTGGTGAAGAGTGTGCACCCTCTGGTGGTCCCTTTCCTCTCCTACAGTGAGGTTTCTGTCTGGGATCACACTGATGTCCCTGCACTGTGTCGTTTCACAGTAATACATGGCTGTGTCCTTGGCTCTCAGGCTGTTTATGTACAGATACAGTGTATTCTTGCCATTGTCTCTGGAAATGCTGAATTGTACAGAGTCTGTGTAGTTTGTGCTACTTTCATCATTGCTAAACCATGCGACCCACTGCAGCCACTTCCCTGGAGCCCAGTGGACCCAGCTCATGTGGTAACTGCTGAAAGTGAATCCAGAGCCTGCACAGGAGAGTCTCAAGATCCCCCAGGCTTCACCATGTCTTTCCCAGACTCCACCAGCTGCATCTCACACTGGACACCTGAGAACACAAGACATCCTTTTCAGGAAATTGTCACAGACCCCCCATTTCTCTCATTCATATCCACTCTCATACTAAAGGTCTCTTGTTCACCATGAATTACTGTTTAAAATAGCAATAAGGAAAACCCAGCGAAGCACAAAGTCCATAGTGAGTTGTCTGTGTCTTTTCTTGAATACTGATTGAAACACCTGGAAATCCTTGTACTAGGGTTCCTCTCCCAGCTGCATGGTCAGGGCTGGGCTGTTTTAATCAGCAGAGGGAAGGCCCTATTTGTATGTTCCCTGAGTATATATCAATTTTTCCAGGTAGCATCCGCATGATGGCAGTGATCTAGAGTACTTGTGAGGGTCCTGGGGGAGTTTGGTCACCATGATATCTTTGAGGAAACTGTACTCTTTTACTTTGTGCTTTTGGTAGAGAAACTGCATAACACCCATTATGTTCCTTTTTTCACTATGCACCTCATCATCGTGATGTAGGTACCAATTTTACAGTATTTTATAGGTGGGTATGTACACATTGCAGCAAAGAATTGTTGTGTGAACTTCCAGGTGAGCACAGCAGGTGAAGTTGAGCCCCAGTGTCGGAGTTTGTGCACCTCAACATGGGAACTGTTTGCTCCCTTGAACCTCCTGCAGGACAGAGCAGGACATGAGATTTACAGGCTTCATGAATTTCCAGAATTCCCAGTAGACTGATGTGTGGTTACCAGGTTTTTCTGACACAGAAACTTGGTGACACCGAGGAGGCTTGACAGAAACTCACAAAGCTTGTGGAGATGCTGTGGGCTGTCAACAACCACAAGGGGCATTTATACCTGTTCTTTTTGTACACATCAATGGAAAACTTTAAATAAAGATAAAAGAATGGAATTATTATTTAAACAATTAACATCAGAACACCTGAGATCAGAATGCATGCTGTTAGTTAAAGACAATTCTTCATTTCTGAAATGGAGATCATTGTATTTCTATATTTATTGTCATGATGATATCAATTATATTTATCCCAGTGCTTCACCCTTGGCAAGTTTGGTTTTTGTCATTTTGATGGTCTATTCCAAAAATGGAGGACTCTTTTGTATTTCCACAGATTTACAAACTGTTAACTGTGTTTCTGTGTAGGAGAAGTTAACAGAGAATTTAGTTGGAAACCATCAAGAGGAGACCAGCCATCAACCAACCTCTTGTCCTGGATCATGAGCTTCAGGGTTCTTGAGTCAGAGGGATTGTGAGTGAACCCTGTTGGTCCCAGTGCACAAGCAGGTTTCACAGACCCTTGCAGCGATACAGGGACTCCTCTTTTCCCTTCCCCATTTATCCAACATGCAAGGAGTTACCCTCTCAGCATAACCACTACGGATTGTCCTATTGGTAGGATATGTCCTCATACTTACTTCCTTTACTTGAGCTCCTCACTCTGCTCATAGGCTACAGTATCCAATATTTATTGTATTCAGACGTGAGCAGGAATGTTGGATCAAGTCCCTACGATCTATCAGGTGCTCTCAAGTCACTGAGGTCTTTCCCTCCTGAGGGTATAAATTCATAGGTTCTATATGGGAAATGTCTCCTGTCTCAGTAAGGTGGTGGTCAACTACTTGTCCTTGGAGATGTAGTCCTAGAAACCCCGTCTCTATATGCTTCCAATTATATTTGATGTGAATCACTAATGAAATTGCCATTGGTCTGAGAATTGTCTTCAGCAGATATTGGATTTTAGTCATTCTGTCAGGTATGAGGTGACATCTTTCCATGGTTTTGATTTGTGCTTCCCTGATGATGGCTAATGTTGAGCATCTTTTCATGTACCTGATAACCATCTGGATGTCTTATTTCAATAAGTGTTTATTACTTCCTTTCTTCTGACCATTTCTTAACTGTATTATTTGCATGTTAAGTGTGGGAAAGTCTTTATAGATTATGGATATTAAACTTTATCAGATATGTTTTTTCCAAATATCTTCTCCCATTTATGATTCATATGTGGAATTTATGAAGGAAAACAAATGAACATAAGTAAAATAGGAAAAGATAAAAATGAGGGAGGGAAACAACCACAAGTGACTCTTAGTAACAGAGAACAAACTGCAGGTTGCTGGAGGGAGATGAGTGAGGATTGTGAAGATGATGATCATGAAAGAAGGCACCAGTTTTGATGAACACTAGGTGTTGTATATAAGGATGAATCACTGAATTACACTCCAGAAACCAATATTACACTGTGTGGTAACTAATAAAATTTAACTTAAAAATAAAATAAATAAGAAAAAAGCTGCAGGTACTGGAATACATGTGTGGTGTCAGGCAGTGAGGACCAGGTGAACAACACGTCATAAACATGCATCCTCAAGCTTGGGATTGTTCCTGCAGAGGAATGGGAAGTGCAAGGAAAGGCCAGCTAACACTTGTCCATGCTTCATGAGTTCTCAGATGCACCGCTGATATCCAGCCTAGCCCAGGAGCTCAGGATGACCACATTTGGGCAGGATGTGGAATGCATGTTGTTTGGACAGCTGCCAATGAGGTGTGGGCACAGACAAGTAAGGAAATGACAGCACATATGGCTCCACACAGTGAGTCATGATGGTTTATTTAATTATGTCCACAACCAGTCAGGGAGAAAATGTGAAAATGTAAAGAGTTGAGTCTCATTTCTCTAGATCCCAATGATTATGAACTTTGAGACTGAATTTCTCTCTTTCAACCTAAATTAGAGAAACTATTCAAATTATTCTAAAACTTTAAAAACATTCACTAAATATATGAGCATAGATTTTCTGTATTAGTTGTTAAAAATGCCTGCCTTTAATTGTTTTATTTTAGAAAAAAATCACACCACATAATATGTAGCATCTTAAATTTTTGAAATGTAAAAATGCAATGGTGATGACCATACACACCACATGATTTCACACTGAAGCATCTCCAACAGAGTCTCATTTCTTCCACCACACCTGACATGTGGACCAGCCCTTCCATGTTCAGGGCCTCAGGACTGGACCTTAGTCTTGTCCCTCATAGGATGTCATCCATACCTTTCCAGGAGCTTCCTGGTGTTACTGGTTTAACCATGTAGAGTTGAGATACATAGTGTATGTTAATGTTTACCAGTTGTGTTCGTCTTTTCTAATCTCTCATAAAAAGGACATAAACAGAAGGCTAATTATATGAACGTTAAATTAAAGCAAATGAATAGTCAAGAAGCTAAATTTAGGGCAGCTGGGTGGCTCAGCTGGTTAAGCAACTGCCTTTGGCTTGAGTCATGATCCTGGAGTTCCAGGATCAAGTCCCACATCAAGTCCCACATCAGGCTTCCTGCTTGGCAGGGAGTCTGTTTCTCCCTCTGACCTGTCCCCTCTCATGCTCTTGCTCTCATTCTCTCTCTCAAACAAATAAATAAATAATCTTTAAAAAAAAAAAGGAAGCTAAATTTAAAAATAGGCAAGTGACTCCCTAGCCCTATAAGCTATAAAACCTTAAAAATCTAAGGATTATTTATGTTTCCCAGAATGAGTCGCTTTATAGTAATAGGAGTTCAAGAATTTGGATCTTGGTAGTCTGTTAGCCATTCAGTTTCACAGAAGTGGTAATTAGTAAATCCCTGAATAATATCAGCTTTGTTTAATGGAAAAATCCTTCTGTGGTATGTTGTGAAGTTCAGGAGAACGAACACAATCACTGTTTGCAATTATTTTTTAAGTTTTTATTTCAATTACAGTTATTTAACATAGGGCATATTTAACAAGACCCAAACCTACATAACCCACCTCCACCTGCCACCCCTCTGGTAACCATCAGTCTGTTATCTGTAGTTAAGAGTGTGTTTCTTGTTTTCTCTCTTTCTTTCTCCCCCTTTTCTCCTTTTTGAAATGTAGTTGTTTCTAAAATTCAACATATGAGTGAAATTATGTGGTATTTTTCTTTCACTGACTAATACACTTAGCATAAAACTCTCCAGCTCCATCCAAGTCATTGGAAATGTCAAGATTTCATTCTTTTTTATGAGTGAGTAACATTTCACTCTCTGAATATACCACATCTTCTTTATCATTCATCAATGAGTGGACACGTGGGCTGTTTTATAGTTTGGGTATTGTAAATAATGTTGCTGTTAATTTAAGGGTGTGAGGTTCTCTGTGTGCTAGTCTTTTTGTGCTCTTTGGGTAAATATCCAGTCCTGTGTTTTCTGGGTCATAGTGTAGTTCTACTTTTAGTATTTGGGGAATCTACACTCTGTTTTCCAGAGAGGCTGTACCCTGCACACTCCACATCCAACCAGGGAATTCTGCAGGGCCTCAGTTCTAAGGAGATGGTATCAGTTCTCATTTAACAAGCTCAGCAGAGCACACCTATTAAAAGTCCCCAGTTTCTGGCCAGGGACTGAACACAGACCACTGCAGGCTAGGAGAGGCTCTGTAGACAATTGGCCTGAAGGCAATTCCTGCTAAAACAGAAAAGCAGAGAACAAACAGTACACAGTACACACCAGTATACACCAGTACACACCAGAGACCTCTCCAAATCACCAAACCCTCAGCATAACTGCGTTTTGTAGTACACCAAAGAAGGAAGAATCTTAAGGAAAATGATAAGATGGAGGAATTCAGTTTCAGGTGCAATTCTGATCAACCTCAATTTAGGTTTTCTTAGATCAGTCCCTTTGACCCCACAGCGTGAGCAGAAGACTTGTATTCTGTCTCCATATCCAGTAGTTTCCATTCCTGAAAGGATCCTGTGCATCAAGAACACTGGCATCCAGCCAATCCATTCACAATGCAGCAATGTCCACTGCAGTGGGATACTGAGTGATGCTGACCATATCCCTGCTATTCTCGTCCTTTTGGAGCACCTCTGACTTCCTGCTCAAAGTGATTGTCTCATTGCTGACAATTGTTTTCTTCTCCTTGTGACCTGTTGGGTGAGAGTATGTGCCTGGACCTCAGGTGGCAACAGTCACTTACTGCAAAATGATATACTTATTGAATAATATTCACTGGGCTTTCCACATTAAAACAGCAGTTGGGTTCATAGGACCACTGGATCAGAGGAGGAAGGGAAATAAGGTTAAGATATTCTGAAATAAAACAGCAGAGTGCCATTTTGAGCCTCAATATATAAAGCACTGGGTACTTATCACACCATCTTTGAAGCAAGAAAATATTGAAGATATTAAAAAAAGGAAGATAGATTTCTTGGTCCCCTTAGAAAGTTGAGGTCACAGAGGAGTCCATCCCCCACACTACAGAGAGGCACAGACCTGCCTGAGTCTACAAGTCTTGCACAGAAACCTTGGATTTCCATAAGAATCGGTGTGCTTCTAGGTGATATTAGCATTGGATCCCTGCTGAGTAACAGTTTTCCTTTCTGAGTGGAGGTGAGTATCCTCCAACCCACTGAGAACCTGGAGAACAAAGGCATAAGAAGGAGGAAGTCACCCTTTTATTTCAATCTCATTGCCTGAACTGCTCATCTCCTCTTTTCCTACCCTACTCTTGGACTGAGCAATACATCCAGGGGTTCCCTGGTTCTCCATCCAACAGCCTGAGAATGATTTATTCCACCATCCCTTCGAGCTTGTAGAGGACGGAGCCTGGGACTTCTCAGGCTCTCTTACCATGGGATCTAATTACATATGTTCTTGCTGCAGGTGAAATTTCAGCTGGAAATGAATAATAACCCTCCATTCTGTACATGCTTGTTGGCATATGGTATTGTCTGCCTTTTTGTATTGTAGCCATTCTTAGTGCAGGTGTAATGATATCTTGTGAGGATGAAAATACTGATGTATACAATTATCTCTTTCTAGAATAGGACATTTTGCTGATACATGCTCCTTGAAGAACTGCTAAGATTAGTGCTACCGTCATGGATATAGAGGATGTAGGGATGGTGAAGTTTACCCCATGCCCATTCCCATGTCTAGTTTGTGCTGCACAAGTTGTTAAGAGCTGTGGCAGGTAAATCACAGTCTCAGACTTTAAAATTTTGGAGTAAAACCCCACCATTCTTTGCAGATCATGATTCTTCTTTTGAGAAATAGCTGGAAGCCTGTTCATGGATCTTAGGAACTATAGATTCAAGCCCGACTCAGCTGTCCATCTTGAAGTGGGTGTTATTTGAATGTCCAAGCCATAAAGTGGAGCATGTGCAGTGATACTCCATCGGCCGATGGAAGAAATGATGGTGTCTGAAGAGATCTTGAAGGCACAAGTAAGTCACATGAAGAATTTTCCACATGTCCATGATTTCCCATCCTGCTGTACTGCTTTCTCTCTCCCAACCTACATATATGGTCTCATGGGGAGAGCTCTACAATTACTTCAGAGGGAAGAAAATGATGAACCTGGTTCACATTTGTTTCTGTATGATATTCAGACACCAGTTAAAGGTGGAACACACTAGTCTTTTAAAAAAATATTTATTTAAAAAATGTATTTATTTTTTAAATTTCTTTTCAGTGTTCCAGAATTCATTGTTTATGCACCATACCCAGTGCTCCATGCAATACATGCCCTCCACAATATCCACCACCAGGCTCAACCAATCTCCTACCCCTGTCCCCTCCAAAACCTTCAGTTAGTTCCTCAGAGGGAACTCACTTGTCTTATCACGTTCTCCACCTCCCTAGAGCACCTGTTTTATACCACAGAATTTCCCTCATGAAGGCAGGATTACAACATTAATTCAGTGGCAACATCTTGCAAATTTGAGGCAAATTCAAGATCCGTCTGGAATGAAGATATTGGTCATCCTGTCAGGTAATGGCCTGGCACAGCTTGAAGATTTGGATGACAACAGGGAGGATACATCGTTGGTAGAGTATGAAAGCAGCTCTATATCCCAGTTTTCAGTTATTTCCAGTTACAGAAATGAGGACCTTAGTTATCTTGCTTATGTCCTCCTTGTTATTTTCAAACACGGGTATGTCTTCATTTTGTTTCCTGTCTTTTTCTTTGCCTTGTAACATAAGATGTATTGACTTTATATCATTGCATTTAAGAATTCTTAATTATGCATCATAATATTTCAGTTGAAGGATATCAATGAGAAGAGAAAACACCACTGAAGAGCTTCACCTCCTCTTCTGGGGACGGTTGTAGATGGTTTTTTGAATTCAGGATACTTGTATCATATATGGTAAAATTGTGACTGTGTTATTTTCTGTGTTTGCAGAATGAGTGCGATTAAGGCAATGAGTATGGAGGCACAGTTTACAGGACTTTGATGGTTGATGGTTAACTCAATGTGTCAGTGTGACAGGGACATGGTTAAGCAGATTGAACATTGTTTCTCTGCGTGTCTGTGATGCTGTTTCTGGAATAGATTGGCATTTGCATCCATGGTCTCTCTGTACGTGGGCATCATCCAATCCATGAAGGTTCTGAGTAGAATAAAAGGCTGAGAGAGTAGGAATTCCCTCACGTTCACTTCCTGTGTACATGTTTGAGCAGGGACACTGGTCACCTCCTGCCCTTGGATGAAGTTACACCTTCAGGTCCCCAGGATTTCTGACTAGACCCCACTGGGAATCTGATGAGACTTTCATCCCTGGCTGTCGTGGGTCTCCACCTTGTGATATTAGATCATGGGACTTCTCAGACTCTTCAGTAATATATGCAGTGGGCTATGTGTTCCTTTCCTCAGGAGAACCATGACTAATACATGGAGCTTCTGGTATGTTCTTGTGGCTTGTAAGTGATAAAATATGTCAGACATGTAAAGAGCTAACAATCAAAATTCTATGAATAAAGTGTCATGCTATGTGTTTGGGACAAGAGCTGGGTGAGGATAATGAGGAGTGAAGAGATCTAAGAAGGGAGAAACACCTGGTCCTTGGACACCGATGGGGGAAGACAGGTTCTCCTCATCCTGGGGGCGATTCTTAAAGCCTTGAATAATCAAGAGTGCAGATTAGAGTCTCAAGACGATGCCATCTTTCCAAAACACAGAGCAATACTGATTTTGTCAGGAACAGTCTAATGAATGACTACATTTGAAGTGAAAAATTAAAAATTAATTCATGTGTAGTATGTGGATATATTGAAGTCAGTTAAGGATAATCTCAAATACTGATACTTTGTCCATCATTCAATTTTATTATTTAGGAACTGTTTATTGAAGTATTTAATTGAGAACTTTAAAAAGGGTGTTTAAGAGTATTAAATAGTATTAAAATATTTAATAATAATATTCATTAAAATATTTAGTAAACAGATTACTCTAGATATTTTAAACTATGCAATTATTAATAGTTATATATTAAAATCCAATTGCTTTGTAGTTAGATATATCAATAAATATTCATAAAATCTGGAAGGATAAGAGGAAATAGTTGCACATTATTATTTCTTTGGAATATATATTTTTCATCTTTTATTTCCAGAGAACACATAAAATATATTTTAGTGTGAAAGTTATTTCACCTCGAAACTAAATGATTATAACATACAATACTAAAATACTAAAATACTAAAAAAAATAAATACTTATTTGTGGAGCATAACAAATGGCATGGAGGACATGGGGACTTAGAGAGGAGAAGGGAGTTGGGGTAAATTGGAAGGGGAGGTGAACCATGAGAGACTATGGACTCTTAAAAACAATCTAAGGGGTTTGAAGTGGCAGGGGGGTGGGAGGTTGGGGTACCAGGTGGTGCGTATTGGAGAGGGCACGGATTGCATGGAGCACTAGGTGAGGTGCAAAAATAATGAATACTGTTATGCTGAAAATAAATAAAAAATAAATTATTTAAAAAAATAAATACTAAAATATCAGAACCTGTACAAATCCACACCCCTCAAGCCCAGTACATATTTTTCTAGTTGAGAAGGAAAACAATTCACCTTCTTCACCAGCAGCTAGACCAACCCTGTATTTGGTGGGTCTTAGAGACCACTGGTGTACTGAGTGCCCCTAGTGACCCAAGCACCCCTTGGTGACCCAAGTGCCCACTGGTGTCCTGACTGTTCCTGCAGCCCAGCCTCTCCTGTGTCCCTGCAGGGAGGTTTGGGTCTGGGCTCACACTGACATTCCCTCACTATGTCTCTACACAGTAATACATGTCCAGGACCTTGGTGGCACTGAGATCAGTCAGCTGCAAGAACTTGTTCTTGGATGTGACTCTGGAGATGTACATGTAGCTCTTGTTGGATAGAGTGTCATGTGTGCTTTATCTATGATTTATAAAACAATTCACTGCCCCCAGTCACTTGGTGTTTGTTGATTCATTTACACCAGAAATTACTGCATGACACGGAGAATCCGGAGATGGTAATAGTGAGGTGCAGGGTCTGTCTGTCCATCACCAGTCATGAGCCTGAATCCTGAAGCAGAACCTGGTACAGGACACCTGGGCACAAGGCCCCATCACTCACGACACTCACAACCATCCCAATGGTCCCATGTCTGACATCTGGACCATCTCTTTGGGGAGTTGTCACCAGACAGAGAGAAGGGCCTAGAAACTCATTTTCCTCCAGAGCAAAGCTCTGCCTTCCCCAGAGACCTCACCCTGTCTGAAGAGAGAGCTGTGAGCTCCCACACCTGACAGTGAATTTTACCCTAGAGGTTGAGGAGAAGTTTGCATGTGTGGGAAGGAGCCTGTCCTTGGAAGTCGACAGGAAAGAGTTAGGCTCTTCTGGACCTTCCAGGACCACCTGTGGGTATCTCCATGTTGAACTCACAAGGCATGTTGGTCTGGATGGGTGAGCCCTGGGTCTATGGGCTGTGTTGGAAGCAGGTCAATAGATGGCCTCACTTTCTGAGCATAAAAATAAATGTTGAATAAACGAGTGATTCAAAATTCATTTTAATCTAAACTATTTTTCAAAAAGATACTTAATGGGATCCACACTTTGTAGCTACAGCTTTCCAAATGAACAACTACATGCACAGCATGGGTGTATCTGGGGACCTTTGATCCCAATGGTCTCTGCTGATGGGCTTTGTCTGCGAAGATATCTGCAAAACGTGTAAGTGATATCTTTGTCCTCAAGTGCATGGACACCAACACTAGGCACCTACTCTGTTCCTATGCTGGGTGGGGGCCTCCCTAGTCCTGAGAAATCCACCTCACACAGGTGCCTGTTATCTGTTGGAGGAGGATCTTGCTTTAAAAAAAAGTGGGTAACTTTTCTCTTATGCAGCACAGAGATGGTAATTAATTAAGGGATGGAGTTAATGACAATAAAATACTAACCTGAAGGAAATGGTGTTAATGACCCAGAAATTATTAGGACCTAATCATTAGAGGTCTAATAAGATATTGTGTGGGTTATGTTCATATTCCTGAAAAACCTGCAGCAAGTGGATAAATGCTGAGATAGATGAGTAGACTTCAAATAGAGATCAGATGACTATAGTACAGATAGATGACAGATGGATACTTACATAAGTTTATATTATTTTAAAAGACACTACAAAGGAATCATATCATTATGAACACTTAAAATGGAATGTCCAAAATTTTCATTGTTTCTAAAACCATATTTTCATGAGGAAAGAATATTTTGGTGTCAACTTTGGGTTAACACCCAAGTAAGGATATGTGTTACTTTTTTTTAATGAATAAGCACAGTTTTCACTTAGGGTGGTGGTGCCTCCTTGTAGATATTGGCTGTTGTATAATTTTGTGTAAGCTATGGAACAGATCTTGACCTATAACAGTCCATGGAATATGTCTTCGAAATCCAAGTCATTATATAAGCAGGATCACATCTTTAAATGGAGAGGACGTAAATAAGATCATTTGTGTTATTTAGCATCTTGTAATGACTGAATCGATGAAGGCTCAGGGGTACCTGAACCATTTCCCCAGAGTGTGAGGTTATAAGGGAAATTGTGACTCAGAGGCAAGAATACAGAGGAGCCCTAAGCATGGGTTTGTTCCCAGCATTGGACACTGCAGAGCCCTACAGGAACCTGTCACTTCCCAGCTTCTGTCTGCACCCGCATCTGTGGCTGGGACTCGTGGTCAGAGGTCCCTGAGGGCCCCAAGTAACCATATTCCTCCTCCAGAGACACTACCTGTCTTCCATGGTCTTCCTTCCCAGGGTGTCCTGAGCTCTGGGATGTGCACCGACATATTGTTTCCAGAGTGGCTGCACCAGGTCGAATTCCCACCAATAATGCAAGAGGGTTCCCCTTTCGCCACATCCTTGCCAACATTTGTTGTTTCCTGCCTTGTCATTGTAGCCTCTGTCACCTGTGTTGTCATATCATATTGTGGTTTTGATTTGTATTTCCCTGATGCTGAATGATGTGGAGTATTTTTTCATGTGTTTCTTGGCCATTTGTATGTCTTCTTTGGAGAAATGTTTGTTCTTGTTTTCTCCACATTTCTTGACTGGATTAATTGATATTTGGGAGTTTGCTAAGTTCTTTGTAGATTTTATGTAGATTTATGTAGATTTTATGTAGATTTTATAATCATTTTTAAATTACGTGTAATCATCTAATGTATAGTACATCATTAGTATTTTTTTTTTACATCGTTGGTTTTTTTTTTTTTTTTTTTTTTTTTTTAATATTTAATTTATTTATTTTTTTTTTATTTCCAGCATAACAGTATTCATTATTTTTGCACCACACCCGTGCTCCATCGTTGGTTTTTGATGTAGTGTTCAGTGATTAACTAGTTGCATTAACCGCCAGTGCCCATTAGATCATGTCCCCTCCTTAATATCCATCACCTTCTTACCCCATCTATCTCCTTCCCTTCTGAACCCTCAACATGTTACTCTGTGTCCAGAGTCTCTTATGGATTGTCTCGCTCTCTGATTTCTTCCCATTCAGATTTCCCTCCCTTCCCCTATTGTCCTTTGCACTATTCCTTTTATTCCACATATGAGTGAAACCATGTGATAATTATCTTTCTCTGACTGACTCATTTCACTTACAATAATACCCTCTAGTTCCATCCATGTTGATACAAATGTTAGGTATTCATCCTTTCTGGAGGCTGAGCAATATTCCCTTGTATATATGAACTGCATCTTCTTTATCCATTCCTCTGTTGAAGGACATCTGAGCTCCTGACACAGTTAGTCTATTGTAGACATTCCTGCTGTGAACATTGGGGTGCATGTGTCCCTTCTTTTCACTACATCTGTACTATGGGGTAAATATCTACTAGTGGAGCTGCTGGATTGTAGGGTAGGTCTATTTTTATCATCTTGAGGAAACTCTTTACTGTTTCCAGAGTAGCTGTATGAGCTTGCATTCCCAGTAACAGTAGGAGAGGTTTACCCTTTCTTTGCATCCCTGCCAACCAATGTTTCCAACTCAATAATTTTAGTTCTTCTGACTAGGGTGAGGTGGTATCTCATTGTAGTTTTGATTTCTTTTTTCCTGATGCCAAGTGATATTGAACAGTTATCCTTGCGTCTGTTAGCCATTTGTCTGTTTTTTTTTTTTTTTTTTGTGGAGAAATATCTGTTTATGTATTCTACCCATTTCCTGCCTGGATTATTTGGGTGTTTTAAGGTGTTGAGTTTGTTAAATTATTATTTTTTATTTTTTATAAACATATATTTTTATCCCCAGGGGTACAGGTCTGTTAATCACCAGGTTTACACACTTCACAGCACTCACCAAAGCACATACCCTCCCCAAAGTCCATAATCCCACCCCCTTCTCCCAACCCCCGTCCCCAACAGCAACCCTCAGTTTGTTTTGTGAGATAAAGAGTCACTTATGGTTTGTCTCCCTCCCAATCCCATCTTGGTTCATTGATTCTTCTTTTACCCACTTAAGCCCCCATGTTGCATCACCACTTCCTCATATCAGGGAGATCATATGATAGTTGTCTTTCTCTGCTTGACTTATTTCGTTAAGCATGATATGCTCTAGTTCCATCCATGTTGTCGCAAATGGCAAGATTTCATTTCTTCTGATGGCTGCATAGTATTCCATTGTGTATATATACCACATCTTCTAGATCCATTCATCTGTTGATGGACATCTAGGTTCTTTCCATAGTTTGGCTATTGTGGACAGTGCTGCTATAAACATTCGGGTGCACGTGCCCCTTTGGATCACTACATTTGTATCTTTAGGGTAAATACCCAGTAGTGCAATTGCTCGGTCATAGGGCAGTTCTATTTTCAACATATTGAGGAACCTCCATGCTGTTTTCCAGAGTGGTTGCACCAGCTTGCATTCCCACCAACAGTGTAGGAGGGTTCCCCTTTCTCCGCATCCTCGCCAGCATCTGTCATTTCCTGACTGTTGATTTTAGCCATTCTGACTGGTGTGAGGTGATATCTCATTGTGGTTTTGATTTGTATTTCCCTAATGCCGAGTGATATGGAGCACTTTTTCATGTGTCTGTTGGCCATCTGGATGTCTTCTTTGCAGAAATATCTGTTCATGTCCTCTTCCCATTTCTTGATTGGATTATTTGTTCTTTGGGTGTTGAGTTTGCTAAGTTCTTTATAGATTTTGGACACTAGTCCTTTATCTGATATATCATTTGCAAATATCTTCTCCCATTCTGTCAGTTGTCTTTTGATTTTGTTAACGGTTTCCTTTGCTGTGCAAAAGCTTTTGATCTTGATGAAATCCCAATAGTTCATTTTTTCCCTTGCTTCCCTTGCCTTTGGCGTTGTTCCTAGGAAGATGTTGCTGCGGTTGAGGTCGAAGAGGTTGCTGCCTGTGTTCTCCTCAAGGATTTTGATGGATTCCTTTCGCACATTGAGGTCCTTCACCCATTTTGAGTCTATTTTCGTGTGTGGTGTAAGGAAATGGTCCAATTTCATTTTTCTGCATGGCTGTCCAATTTTCCCAACACCATTTATTGAAGAGGCTGTCTTTTTTCCATTGGACATTCTTTCCTGCTTTGTCGAATATTAGTTGACCATAGAGTTGAGGGTCTATTTCTGGGCTCTCTATTCTGTTCCATTGATCTATGTGTCTGTTTTTGTGCCAGTAACATGCTGTCTTGATGATGACAGCTTTGTAATAGAGCTTGAAGTCTGGAATTGTGATGCCACCAACTTTGGCTTTCTTTTTCAATATCCCATTGGCTATTCGAGGTCTTTTCTGGTTCCATATAAATTTTAGAATTATTTGTTCCATTTCCTTGAAAAAGATGGATGGTACTTTGATTGGGATTGCATTAAATGTGTAGATTGCTTTAAGTAGCATAGACATTTTCACAATATTTATTCTTCCAATCCAGGAGCATGGAACATTTTTCCATTTCTTTGTGTCTTCCTCAATTTCTTTCATGAGTACTTTATAGTTTTCTGAGTATAGATTCTGTGCCTCTTTGGTTAGGTTTATTCCTAGGTATCTTATGGTTTGGGGTGCAATTGTAAATGGGATTGACTCCTTAATTTCTCTTTCTTCTGTCTTGCTGTTGGTGTAGAGAAATGCAACTGATTTCTATGTATTGATTTTCTATCCTGACACTTTACTGAATTCCTGTACAAGTTCTAGCAGTTTTGGAGGGGAGTCTTTTGGGTTTTCCACATATAGTATCATATCATCTGCGAAGAGTGATAATTTGACTTCTTCTTTGCCGATTTGGATGCCTTTAATTTCCTTTTGTTGTCTGATTGCTGAGGCTAGGACCTCTAGTACTATGTTGAATAGCAGTGGTGATAATGGACATCCCTGCCGTGTTCCTGACCTTAGCGGAAAAGCTTTCAGTTTTTCTCCATTGAGAATGATATTTGCGGTGGGTTTTTCATAGATGGCTTTGATGATTTTGAGGTATGTGCCCTCTATCCCTACACTTTGAAGAGTTTTGATGAGAAAGGGATGCTGTACTTTGTCAAATGCTTTTTCAGCATCTATTGAGAGTATCATATGGTTCTTGTCTTTTCTTTTATTGATGTGTTGTATCACATTGACTGATTTGCAGATGTTGAAGCAACCTTGCAGCCCTGGCATAAATCCCACTTGGTCGTGGTGAATAATCGTTTTAATGTACTGTTGAATCCTATTGGCTAGTATTTTGATGAGAATTTTCGCATCTCTGTTCATAAAGGATATTGGTCTATAGCTCTCTTTTTTGATGGGATCCTTGTCTGGTTTTGGGATCAAAGTGATGCTGGCCTCATAAAATGAGTTTGGAAGTTTTCCTTCCATTTCTATTTTTTTGGAACAGTTTCAGGAAAATAGGAATTAGTTCTTCTTTAAATGTTTGGTAGAATTCCCCCGGGAAGCCATCTGGCCCTGGGCTTTTGTTTGTTTGGAGATTTTTAATGACTGTTTCAATCTCCTTACTGGTTATGGGTCTGTTCAGGCATTCTATTTCTTCCTGGCTCAGTTGTGGTAGTTTATATGTTTCTAGGAATGCATCCATTTCTTCCAGATTGTCAAATTTGTTGGCGTAGAGTTGCTCATAGTATGTTCTTATAATAGTTTGTATATCTTTGGTGTTAGTTGTGATCTCTCCTCTTTCATTCATGATTTTATTTATTTGGGTCCTTTCTCTTTTCTTTTTGATAAGTCGGGCCAGGGGTTTATCAATTTTATTAATTCTTTCAAAGAACCAGCTCCTAGTATCGTTGATTTCTTCTATTGTTGTTTTGGTTTTTATTTCATTGATTTCTGCTCTGATCTTTATGATTTCTCTTCTCCTGCTGGGCTTAGGGTTGCTTTCTTGTTCTTTCTCCAGCTCCTTTAGGTGTAGGGTTAGGTTGTGTACCTGAGACCTTTCTTGTTTCTTGAGAAAGGCTTGTACCGCTATATATTTTCCTCTCAGGACTGTCTTTGTTGTGTCCCACAGATTTTGAACTGTTGTATTTTCATTATCATTTGCTTCCATGATTTTTTTTTCAATTCTTCTTTAATTTCCCGGTTGACCCATTCATTCTTTAGAAGGATGCTGTTTAGTTTCCATGTATTTGGGTTCTTTCCAAACTTCCTTTTGTGGTTGAGTTCTAGCTTTAGAGCATTGTGGTCTGAAAATATGCAGGGAATGATCCCAATCTTTTGATACCAGTTGAGTCCTGATTTAGGACAGAGGATGTGATCTATTCTGGAGAATGTTCCATGTGCACTAGAGAAGAATGTGTATTCTGTTGCTTTGGGATGAAATGTTCTGAATATATCTGTGATGTCCATCTAGTCCAGTGTTTCGTTTAAGGCCTTTATTTCCTTGCTGATCTTTTGCTTGGATGACCTGTCCATTTCAGTGAGGGGAGTGTTAAAGTCCCCTACTATTATTGTATTATTGTTGATGTGTTTCTTTGATTTTGTTATCAATTGGTTTATATAGTTGGCTGCTCCCACGTTGGGGGCAAAGATATTTAAAATTGTTAGATCTTCTTGTTGGACAGACCCTTTGAGTATGATATAGTGTCCTTCCTCATCTCTTATTATAGTCTTTGGCTTAAAATCTAATTGATCTGATATAAGGATTGCCACTCCTGCTTTCTTCTGATGTCCATTAGCATGGTAAATTCTTTTCCACCCCCTCACTTTAAATCTGGAGGTGTCTTCGGGCTTAAAATGAGTTTTGTGGAGGCAACATATAGATGGATTTTGTTTTTATATCCATTCTGATACCCTGTGTCTTTTGATTGGGGCATTAAGCCCAATAACATTCAGGGTAACTATTGAGAGATATGAATTTAGTGCCATTGTATTGCCTGTAAGGTGACTGTTACTGTATATGGTCTCTGTTCCTTTCTGATCTACCACTTGTAGGCTCTCTTTTTGCTTAGAGGACCCCTTTCAATATTTCCTGTAGAGCTGGTTTGGTGTTTGCAAATTCTTTCAGTTTTTGTTTGTCCTGGAAGCTTTTAATCTCTCCTTCTATTTTCAGTGATAGCCTAGCTGGATATAGTATTCTTGGCTGCATGTTTTTCTTGTTTAGTACTCTGAAAATATCATGCCAGCTCTTTCTGTCCTGCCAGGTCTCTGTGGATAAGTCAGCTGCCAATCTAATATTTTTACCATTGTATGTTACAGACTTATTTTCCCGGGCTGCTTTCAGGATTTTCTCTTTGTCTCTGAGACTTGTAAATTTTACTATTAGGTGACAGGGTGTGGGCCTATTCTTATTGAATTTGAGGGGCGTTCTCTGAACCTCCTGAATTTTGATGCTCGTTCCCTTTGCCATATTGGGGAAATTCTCCCCAATAATTCTCTCCAGTATACCTTCTGCTCCCCTCTCTCTTTCTTCTTCTTCTGGAATTCCAATTATTCTAATGTTGTTTCGTCTTATGGTGTCACTTATCTCTCGAATTCTCCCCTCGTGGTCCAGTAGCTGTTTGTCCCTCTTTTGCCCAGCTTCTTTATTCTCTGTCATTTGGTCTTCTATATCACTAATTCTTTCTTCTGCCTTATTTATCCTAGCAGTGAGAGCCTCCATTTTTGATTGCACCTCATTAATAGCTTTTTTTATTTCAACTTGGTTAGATTTTAGTTATTTTATTTCTCCAGAAAGGGCTTTTATATCTCCCGAGAGGGTTTATCTAATATCTTCCATGCCTTTTTCGAGCCCGGCTAGAATCTTGAGAATTGTCATTCTGAACTCTAGATCTGACATATTACCAATGTCTGTATTGATTAGGTCCCTAGCCTTCGGTAATGCCTCTTGTTCTTTTATTTTGTGGTGAATTTTTCCGCCTTGTCATTTTGTCCAGACAAGAGTATATGAAGGAGCAAGTAAAATACTAAAAGGGTGGCAACAACCCCAGGAAAATATGCTTTAACCAAATCAGAAGAGATCCCAAATCGTGAGGGGGGAGAAAGGGGATAAAAAGAGGTTCAAAAAGGATGAAAGAAAAAAAAAAGAAAAGAATTAAAAAAAGAAAACGAATAAAGAAAAATATAAAAAACAATATATATATATATATTAGATAAACTAGTTAAAAAACGTTAAAAAAGAAAAGGGTAAAAGTTAAAAAAATTTTTTACCCGAAGGCGAGAAAAAAAAAAATGAAAAAGAAAAATATTAAATTAACTGCAAGACTAAAAAAAATCACAAGGAGAAAGCCATGAGTTCCATGCTTTGCTTTCTCCTCCTCTGGAATTCTGCTGCTCTCCTTGGTAATGAAACCGCACTCCTTGGTAGGTGAACTTGGTCTCGGCTGGATTTCTTGTTGATCTTCTGGGAGAGGGGCCTGTTGTAGTGATTCTCAAGTGTCTTTGCCCCAGGCGGAATTGCACTGCCTTTACCAGGGGCCGGGCTGAGTAATCCACTCGGGTTTGCTTTCAGGAGCTTTTGTTCCCTGAGCACTTTCCGTAGAGTTCCAGAGGATGGGGAATACAAGTGGCGGCCTCCTGGTCTCCGGCCTGGAGGAGCCGAGAGCCCAGGGCCCCACTCCTCAGTGCGCCCTCAGAGAACAGCGCCCAGTTACTCCTGTCTGCTTGACCTCCGGCCGCACTCCGAGCTCACCGAGCCTGTGGCTGGTTCAAGGTAACACCGAGCTGTGAGCTCACTGTCGGCTCTGTCTCTGTAGCTGGTTTTCCCATTCCAATACCCGCAAGCTCTGCGACACTCAGGCACCCCCGATCCTTCTGTGACCCTGCGGGACCTGAGGCCATGCTGACCCCGTGTGGGCTTCTCCCCAGTTTAGCCTCTGGAGCGATGTCCCTCAGTGGAACAGACTTTTAAAAGTCTTGATTTTGTGCTCCGTTGCTCTGCCGCTAGGAGGGAGCCAGCCCCTCCCCCCGGGGTCTATCTTCCCGTCGCTTTGTATTCACTTCTCCGTCAGTCCAACCTTTCAGAAAGTGGTTGTTTTTCTGTTTCCAGAATTGCTGTTCTTCTTCTCTTCGATCTGCCGATGGATTTGTAGGTGTTTGCAATCTTTAGATAAGCTATCTAGCTGATTTCCTGCTATCTGAAGTAGTCTCAGCCTGCTACTTCTCTGCCATTTTGATTCCTCCCCCGAATTTGTTAAATTTTTTGTAGATCTTGCATACTAACCCTTTATCTATATGGCATTTACAAATATCTTCTCTAACTCTGAGGTTGCCTTTTAGCTTTGTAGACTTGTTTCCTTTGCTGGGCAGCTCTTTATCTTGATGAAGTCTGAATCGTTCATTGTTCCTTTATTTGTCTTGCCTTTGGAGATCTGACTGTCAAGAAGTCCCTGTGTCTGAGATCAAAGTGGTTGCTGCCTGCATTCTTCTCTAGGATTTTGATGAATTCTTGACTCCCATTTTGGCTTTTCATTCATTTTGAGTTCATCTTTACGCATGGTGTAAGAGAATGGTTCAGTTTCATTTTTCTGCATGTTGCTGTCAAACTTTCCCAGACCATCTACTGAAGGGACTTTTTTCCATTGGATATTTTTTCCTGCTTTATTGAGAATGGAAAAACATGGAATGTTTTTTTTCCATTTCGTTATGTCTTTCTAAATTTCTTTTATATGTGTTTTGTGGTTTCTAGAGTACAGATCCTTTACCTCTTTATTTAGGTTTATTCCTAGGTATCATTTTTTCTTTGGGTGCAATTGTCAAGGAGATAAACTGCTTGATTACTTTTCTTCTGCCTCATTGTTAGTGTATAGAAATGCAGTTGACTTCTGGTCATTGATTGTATATCCTGTCACTTTGCTGAATTGCTGCATCTGTTCTAGCAAATTTTTTTTTGCCAGAAATGTTTGGGATTTCTATATTGAGTTTCATGTCATCTGTGAAGCATGAATGTTTGACTTCTACTTCCCAGTTTGGGTGCCTTTTATTTCTTTTTGTTTTCTGATTGCTGAGGCTAGTCTTCCAGTATACCTTGAAGAACAGTGGTGAGAGTGGACATCCCTGTCAGGTTCCAGATCACAAGGGACAAACCCCATCATTTCTTGCTTACAAGAGACTAATTTTAGAACCAAAGACATCTTCGGTTTGAAAGTAAGGGGATGGAGAACTATCGATTATGCCAGTGGACATCAAAAGAAAGCTAGGGTAGCCATCCATATATCAGACAAATAGTGTTTAATCAAATGATAGTAATAATAGAGAAAGAAGGGCTCTATATCATAATAAAAGTGTTTAGCCAATAAGAAGTTCTAAAAATTGTATATATTTATGCCCCTAAACTGGGATCAGTCAAGTATATAAATAATTAATATAAAAATGCAGAAGCACATTGATAATAGTACAATAATAGTAGGGATATTTAACACCCCACTCACAGCAATGGACAAATCATCTAACCGAAGATCTAAACAGATCAAGGGAACAAGGACTTTCTATTATTATGTTCAATTAGTCAAGTATGGTACATCATCAGTTTTGATGCAGTGTTCAATGACTCATTAGTTGAATATAACACCCAGTGCTCATTACAACACATGCCTTCCTTAATCATCACTCAGCTTCCCCATATCTCCACGCACTCCCTTCTGTAACCCTCACTTTGTTTCCCAGAGGTAAAAGTTTCCTATGGATTTTCTCTCTCTCTGTTTCTTCCCTTTCACTTTTCCCTCCTATCCTTTATGATCCTCTGCCCTGTATCTTCTATTCAACATATGACTGAAACCATGTGATGATTGTCTTTCTCTGACTGACTTACTTCACTTTGCGTGATACCATCCAGTTCTCTCCACATCGATGTAATTAGTAAGTATTCATCCTTCCTGTTGGCTGAATAATATTCCATTGAGTATATGGACCACATCTTCTTTATCCATTCACCTGTGGAAAGGTATCTCTGCTCCTTCCACAGTATGGCTATTGTGGATATTGCTGCTATGAACATTGGAGTGCAGTGCCTCTTGTTTTCACTACATATGTTTCTTAGGGATAAATACCCAGAAGTGCATTTGGGTCAAGAGGTAGCTCTATTTTTAACTACTTGAGGAAACTCCATACTGTATTCCAGAGTGGCTATACCAGCTTGCATTACTACCAACACCAGGAGTTGCAAGGGTTGTAAAGTTGAGAGGGTTCCCCTTTATCCACATCCTTGCCAACACTTGTTTCCTGTTCTGTTGATTTTGACCATTCGAACAGGTATAAGGTGATATCTCATTATGGTGTTGTCTTGTATTTCCCTGATGGCTAGTGTTGTTGGACATTTTCTCTTGTGTCTGTCAGCCATTTATAAGTCTTTTCTGGAAAAGTGTCTGTTCTTGTATTCTGCCCATTTCTTGACTGGATTAATTGGGTTTTTTTTTTGGGGTATTGAGTTTGATAAGTTCTTTTTTTTTTTTAGATTTTATTTATTTATTTGACAGAGAGAGATCACAGTAGACAGAGAGGCAGGCAGAGAGAGAGAGAGGGAAGCAGGCTCCCTGCTGAGCAGAGAGCCCGATGTGGGACTCAATCCCAGGACCCCGAGATCATGACCTGAGCCGAAGGCAGCAGCTTAATCCACTGAGCCACCCAGGTGCCCAAGTTTGATAAGTTCTTTATAGGTCTTGGATACCAGCCCTTTTTCTGTAATGTCAAATATCTTCTCACATTCTGTGGACTCTCTTTTTTTATTTAATTTATTTTCAGCATAACAGTATTCATTATTTTTGCACCATACCCAGTGCTCCATGCAATCCGTGCCCTCTATAATATCCACCACCTGATATCCCGACCTCCCACTCCCTGCCCCTTCAAAACCCTCAGATTGTTTTTCAGAGTCCATAGTCTCTCATGGTTCACCTCCCCTTCCAATTTCCCCCAACTCCCTTCTCCTCTCTAACTCCCCATGTCCTCCACGCTATTTGTTAAGCTCCACAACTCTCTTAATTTTGTTGACTGTATATTGCATTGTGCAAAAGCTTATCTTGATGAAGTCCCAAAAGTTAATTTTTGCTTTTGTTTCCCTTGCCTTAGAGAGGTGTCTTGAAAGAAGTTGCTGTTTGCAGTGTCGAAGAGGTTACTACCTGTGTTCTCTAGCATTTTGATGGATTTCTGTCTCACATTGAGGTTCTTCTTCCATTTGGAGCTTCTGTTAGTGTGTAGTGTAAGAGAATGGTCCAGTTTCATTCTTCTACATGTGGTTGTCCCATTTTCCAAGAACCATATATGGGAAAGACTCTCTATTTTTCCATTGTATGTTTTTTGTGATCTGTCAAAGAGCAATTCTATTTTACCATAGAGTTGAGGGTCCATTTCTAGGGTCTCTATTCTTTTTTTTTTTTTCAGCATAACAGTATTCATTATTTTTGCACCACACCCAGTGCTCCATGCAATCCATGCCCTCTATAATATAGGGTCTCTATTCTGTCCCATTGATCTATGTGTTTGTTTTTGTGCCAAGACCATACTCTCTTGATGACTAGGGTGATAACTTGAAATCAGGCATTGTGAAGGCCCCAGCTTTCTTTTTTATTTTTTTTCTTTTTCAACATTTCCATGGTGATTTGATGTCTTTGGGGGCTCCAACAAATTTTGGATTGTTTGTTTCAGTGCTGTGAAAACTGTTGATGGCATTTTAATACAGAGATTATTGAAAGTGCAAATTGTAGGGCGCCTGGGTGGCTCAGTGGGTTAAGCCGCTGCCTTAGGCTCAGGTCATAATCTCGGGGTCCTGGGATCGAGTCCCGCATCGGGCTCTCTGCTCAGCAGGGAGCCTGCTTCCCTCTCTCTCTCTCTGCCTGCCTCTCCATCTACTTGTGATTTCTCTCTGTCAAATAAATAAATAAAATCTTTAAAAAAAAATAAAGTGCAAATTGTAAGAGAGAGCAAGATGGCGGAGAAGTAGAAGATGCCTTTTTAACTGGTCCCATAAAGTGAGCTTATTATCTATCAGACCACTCTGAACACACATGAAATCAACCTGAGATGCAGGCTTATACCCTTCTGGATATCTATGAGGGCAGAAGATGCCAGTGATGAGTTCAAGCAGTGGAGTTTGAATGATGGGATGATTTTGGAGGATAAAGAGATGGGGGAGAGAGCCTCCCAAAGTGACCCATTGGAAAGTAATACCCCAATATGAGAGTGTCCTGTGATTGGGGACCAGCATTAACTTGGAGCTGGCTAAAAGCACTCAAAAAGAGCAAAAAATCTTAAGGGGCAACTGGTGGAATGGGGCGGCTATGGGAATGGGCTTAAGCTCATTGACACAGGATAGCTTCCACCAGCCAGCACAATGCAGAGAGAGTGTGGTGAAGCATCCCGGCCGTGGTCCCTGACCACTGGCACATGTGAGAGAGTCCAGCTGCATGCCAGCAAGTGCTCTCTAGAACCACAACTTGTTGCACTCTGTACCCACACTGCACAGTGGGTGCCTGAGCCACGCTCCACACTCTCCATGCATGGAGAGGTCCATGCAGGCTCTGACCAGTGGTCTTATGACCAACCAAGACTCAGCATTCCCAGCCCAGGACAACATGAAAATCTCAGCATGCTGTCTCTAATTGGGATCTCTCTGGCTGTCTGGACTTGCCCAGTCAGCAGTCTGGCAAAGGCAGTCACTGGAAGTGGTCTCCCTGGACCGATATAGCTCATGGTTTTAGTACCACCATGGTGCAGAAACAAGTGGGAGCTCCTGCGACACCTGAGATGGTGGCTGGGACATGCTTGGCTGGTGCAAGGTGGCAGAGGGAGTCTATGTACTATGGACCTCCCAGAGGGGAACAGACTGAGGATTCTTTCTGAGAGAGAGGTCTGGGTGCAGTTTTCTTTCCTCTAAATCTCTGGAGAATCACCAAAAGCCGCCAAAGGAAATTAAAAAAAAAAAAAAAAACCCTCCAGAGAACAAAAGCTTGAAAAACCGGGTTCCTCAGAGCCCAGCCCCTTTTTAGGGGGCAGGAGGAGTCACCCCAAGCAAGACTGCTTGAAAAACAACCCAGCAGATACCTCTCCCAGAGAGCCAGCCAAAAAAAAAAAAAAATAAATAAAAACCAACACAGTGTCCTCATAAAACTGTAAAACCCCTATATGAGGGGAAAAGAAGATATTAAAACTCCCAGCATTGCCCTAAAACTTGTATACTTCATAGATACAACTTTTATTTTTAATTAATTCCTACTATTTTCATTCCTTTTTTAAAAATAATTTTTTAAATTTAATTTTTACTTATTTTCAGTATAACAGTATTCATTATTTTTGCACCACACCCAGGGTTCCATGCAATCCATGCCCTCTCCAATACCCACCACCTGGTACCCCAACCTCCCACCCCTCGCCCTTTCAAAACTCTCAGATTGTTTTTCAGGGTCCATAGTCTCTCATGGTTCACCCCCCCCTTCCAATTTACCCCAACTCCCTTCTCCTCTCTAAGTCCCCATGTCCTCCATGCTATTTGTTATGCTCTACAAATAAGTGAAATCATATGATAATTGACTCTCTCTGCTTGACTTACTTCACTCAGCATAATCTCTTCCAGTCCTGTCCATGTTGCTACAAAAGGTGGGTATTCGTCCTTTCTGATGGAGGCATAATACTCCATAGTGTATATGGACCATATCTTCCTTATCCATTCATCCGTTGAAGGGCATCTGGGTTCTTTCCAAAGTTTGGTGACTGTGGCCATTGCTTCTATAAACATTGGGGTACAGATGGACCTTCTTTTCAAGACATCTGTATCTTTGGGGTAAATACCCAGGAGTGCAATGGCAGGGTCATAGGGAAGTTCTATTTCTAATTTCTTGAGGAATATCCACATTGTTCTACAAAGAGGCTGCACCAACTTGCATTCCCACCAACAGTGTAAGAGGGTTCCCCTTTTTCCACATCCTCTCCAACACATGTTGTTTCCTGTTTTGCTAATTTTGGCCATTCTAACTGGTGTAAGGTAATATCTCAATGTGGTTTTAATTTGAATCTCCCTGATGGTTAGTGATAATGAACATTTTTTTCATGTGTCTGATAGCCATTCGTGATTGTAAATAAGTTAAAATTATAAGTTATAAAATTATAAGTTAAAAATTATTTTTTAACATATTTACAATCACAATAAGATGTTCAGCACAAAAAATTCCATACTAATCTTTTTACTTGAACTTTTTTTGATACATATACCTGTGTTTTTCTTTTCTTTTTCTATTTTTTAAATATTCATGTAGAGATAACCTTCAAGGTAATCTTCTTTAACCAATCCATACTAACCCTATATATAAATCAGTTTTAATCCCCCTTTATTGTGAGAAAGTTGAGTCCTTATCAAAGATATCAAGATAGACCCAGGAAGAATCAAAAGAACTCTCTTCACCTACACTGAGAATTTATAACCACCCTCCAATCTTCTTCTTCTGTCAGTGTTTCTGTATTTTATTTTGTTCTGGAAGTATATAAATCTTATACTTGGGGTTCATTTTGGGTGGGTTCTATTTTTTCTTGTCATTTAGTTTTGTTGGTCTTTTTGTTTGTCTGATTTTGTTTGTATACTTTATAAATCTTACCTTTGGGGTCCATTTGGGCTGGTTATTCTCTTTTTTTTTTCTTTCATTTTTTTCGTGTCTGTATCTTTCTCTCTCTTTTTTTCATTTTTCTTTATCTTTGGTGGGGACTTCCCATAGCTCAGATGCATTCAGGGATGCACCTTGCCTGGATCACGTTTGATACACTCAGCTACACATCCCCTCAGCCATCTATCACCAAAATGACTAGGAGGAGGAATGTCCATCAGAGAAAAAAAATTCAGATACTGTGTCCTCTCCATCAGAGCTATTGGGTATGCATAAAGAGAAGGTGGGAAAGGGAATTCAGGCTAAAAATTATCCAGACAAGGGCTCAATTAGAGAAAACCATTACTGACAAAAGGGAATTGATTAGGGCAGAAGTGAAAGGCACCAGGGATGATGTTAACAATGCTCTCAGTGAGTTCCAATCTAATCTAAATTCTCTAACAGCTAAGGTAACTGAGGCAAGTTAGAAGAAGAAGAAGAAGATAGAATTAGTGATCTAGGGACCAACTGAGAGAAAAAGGATCAGGAAGAGGTCTGAAACAAAGAGCTTAGAAGCTATGAAAACAGAATTAGGGAAATAAATGATGCCTTGAAATGTTCCAATGTCAGAATTATTGGAATCCCTGAGGGGGAGGAGAAAGGAAGAAGACTACAAGATATAGTGGAACAAGTTATCCATGAAAATTATCCCAATATGGCATATGGAATCAGCATTCGTGTCATAGAGGCAGATATATACCCCCCACACAAGATCATAGAATCTAGAAAGACATCCAGACTCCTGATTGTGAAAATGATGAATTATAATTTTAGACAGGAGATCTTGAAAGCAGCTAGAAGGAAGAGATTCCTGATGTACAGAGGAAAGCCCATGAGAATAATTTAAGACCTGTCCACAGAAACCTGGGAAGCTAGAAAGGGCTGGCAAGATGTATTCAGGCACTCAATGAGAAGGACATGCAGCCAAGAATACTTTATCCAGCAATACTGGCATTCAAAATGGATGGAGAGATAAAGAGCTTCCAAGACCAGCAAGGTTTAAAAGAGTATGTGACCACCAAGCTGACACTTCAAGAAATAATAAGGGGGTTTCTATAAATGAGGAAAAACCCCAAGAATGTCATTTAACAGAAATATCTGGTCACTTATTTGTGGAGAATAACAAATAGCATGGAGGACATGGGGAGTTAGAGAGGAGAAGGGAGTTAAGGGAAATTGGAAGGGGAGGTGAATCATGAGAGACTATGGACTCTGAAAAACAATCAGAGGGTTTTGAAGGGGCAGGGGGTGGGAGGTTGTGGAAACGAGCCTCAGCCTCCAGTGGGTATTGGAGAGGGCACGGATTGCATGGAACACTGGGTGTGGTGCAAAAATAATGAATACTGTTACGCTGAAAAAATAAAAAAAAATTAAAAAAAATAAATAAAAATTTAAAAATAACTACAAAATAAAGTGATTAATGACAAAAAGAGAGAAATATATGGAGATGGGGGGAGACAAGATGGCGGGGAAGTAGGAGGAGGCTCCCTTTCAACCTGTACCCTAAATTGAACTGATGTCCTTCCAAAGAACTCTGATCACCCACGAAATCAGCTTGAGATCAGAATTATACATGTCTTGATCTCTACAGGGGCAGAAGAGTCCAGTGGGCAGGTAAATCAGAGTGGGAAGGTCGGACTGATATTGGAAGATAAACAAAAGTGGGAGGGATCCACCAGTGGCGACCGATTGGAAAGTAATACCCCAATATGAGAATGCCCAGCATCTGGGGACCAGCATTAACTTGGAGACTGGTTGAAATCACTCAAGGAGAGCAAAGGACTGTGGAGGGGGGGAAATTGTTGGAATCCGGGTGGCAAGGGAAAGGGGCTTAAGTCCTGGGACCCAGGACAGCCTCCCCTGGCACTAAGCCAGAGAGAGTGCAAAAGAGAAACCAGATCTTGATCCCTGAGCCTCTAGCACACCCGAGAATGTGTGGGGTCTGGCTCCTGTGAGGGGCTCTGGGAGTCTTGCCAGACGATAGAATGCCAAGAGCTGCTAGAGAGTGTGAGTCATGCGAGCCCCTTGGCCTCCCATGTGAGAGGGGCATGAAGGCCCAGCCCAGCGCTCTTAGAAATGCGCCATTCCACCAGACCCTGAGACACCTGCACTATCCTCACCCTCCCCTGACAGAGGTGCATGCAAGCCTGGCGCTCTTAGACCCAGAAAGACCAGGCATTCCCAGCCTGGGCCAGCGGGAAAATCTCAGTGTGTGAGGGTCTGAAGCTGCCCAGATAGCCACCACTGCTGTGGTTTTGGGTATGAGCAAAAGATCCTGCATCCTGAGGGACTGCGACTCAGAACCTGCTCTGCAAGTGGCAAGGGGAATTTATTTGGGCTCTGCATCCAGAGTGAGGCTTCTCTCTGAGAGGGAGGTCAGGGTGCAGTTTGCTTTCCTCTAAACCTAAAAAAACATCAAAAGTGGCCAAGGTGGGGGGAGACAAGATGGCGGAGAAGTAGGAGGAGGTGCCTTTTCAACCTGTACCCTAAAGTGAGCTGATTACCTTCCAAAGAACTCTGATCACTCACGAAATCAGCGAGAATCACAAAATCACGAGATCAGAATTATACACGTCTGGATCTCTACCGGAGCAGAAGATGCCAGTGGGCAGGTAAAGCGAGTGGGAAAGTAGGACTGATATCGGAAGATAAACAAAAGGGGGAGGGAGCCACCAGAGGTGACCCATTGGAAAGTAATACCCCAATATGAGAGTGCCCTGCGCCTGGGGACCAGCATTAACTCTGGAGTCTGCTAGAAAGCACTCAAAAAGAGCAAAGGATCACCAGGGGGGAAACTGTGGGAATTGGGGTGTTAGGGACAGGGGCTTAAGTCCCAAGACCCAGGACAGCCACCCCTGGTGCAGAGCCAGAGAGTGCCTTAGAGAAACCAGGTCTTGGTCCCTGAACCACCAGCACGCCTGAGAGTGCATGGTGCCTGGCTCCTGTGAGGGGCTGGGAGCCTCGCCAACCAACAGAAGCATAGCCTTTTTGCAGTCCCCACGCGAGTGCCCTGCTGTGCCATCAGAGTCTGAGTCATGCCCCGCGCCCTCCCCTGAGATTGGTGCACACAGGCGCCAGCTGGGTGCTCTCCAACTGGAAAGACCAGACACTCCCAGCCTGGGCCAGCTGGAAAATCTCACCATGTGATGTCTGCTTGGAACTTCTCTGGCAGTCTGGAGCTGACCAGACAGCCGCCACTGCCTTGGTTTTGGGTACAAGCAAAAAATCCTGAGTCCCCAGAGACCACAACTGGGAACCTGCTAGCCAGCAGCCAAGGGGGGATTTATTTGGGCACTGCAACCAGACTGAGGCTTCTCTCTGAGAGGGAGGTCAGGGTGCAGTTTGCTTTCCTCTAAACCTACAAAGACCATCAAAGATGGTCAAGGCAAGAGAAAAACAAAAGTGAACAAATATAAAAACCTCCAGAGAACAAAAGCCTGAAAAAACCAGTTTCCTCAGAGTCCACCCCCTTGAGGAGGGCAGGAGGACTTAACTGAGAGAACATCATTGACTGAAAACCCATGTGGCAGGCCCCTCCCCCAGAAAAACAACAAGGAAAGGAAAAAAAAAAGATGACAAGAGAACAACCACCACTACTTCATAGGACACTTTTTATTATTAATTCAATCCCACTATTCTGGCTCATTTTTTTATATAGTTAATTTTTTATTATTATATAGATAATTTTATAACTGATTTACGTCACAGTGAGATGTCCAGTACATCAAATTTCATAATAACCTTCTAACCTGAACTTTTTTATACATACACCTGTGGTTTCCTTTTGCATTTCTATTTTTTAAATTTTTTTGTTTTTAAATTTTACTTTAGTACAGTTATTCCTTTTTTAATTTTTATTTTCTAATATTCTTATAGAGTTAAACTTCAAGGTAATCCCATTTCCTCAATCAATGCCACCCCTATAAATAAACCAATTCCGAATTCCACTTTATCTTAGGAAAGTTGTGTCCTTTAACAAAGATATCAAGATACATCCATGAAGAATCAAAACAACCTTCTTTGCCCACACTGAGAATTTACAACCACTCTCCCATCTTTTCCTTCCACCAGTATTTCTGTGTTTTAGTGTTTGTCCTGATAGTATATATATCTTACACTCGGGGTTCTTTTTGACGGGGTTCTTCTTTATTTGCATATATATGCATATATATATATATATATATATATATATATATATATATATATATATATTTCTTTTGTCATATACTTTTATCAGTCTTTTTGTTTGTCTGTGACTGTTTGTATACTTCATAAATCTTACCTTAGGGCCCATTTGGACTGAACCTTCTGTTTTATCTCACCTTTCTTTCCTGTATCTCTCCCTCTCTCTTTTTTCCTTTTCCTTTTCCTTTTCCTCTCATTTGGGTGGGGAACCCTGATTGCTCAGAAGCGTTCCAGGGTGCACATTGACTGCACCACAGTCGATACAACCAACTACACCCATTCAGCCATCTCTCACCAAAATGACAAGGAGGAGGAATGCCCAACAGAAGAAAAATACACAGTATGGACCTTCTGCAACAGAGATAATGGCTATCAACATAGACAATATGTCAGAAAAATAATTCAGGCTAACCATTATACAGGCAATAGCTAGGTTGGAGAAAGCCATGGGTGACCAAACGGAATTGATTAGGGCCAATCTGAAAACGACCAGAGATCATGTTTTTAATATTAGGGAAGAGCTTAAAGCTACCAGGGAGGAGCTTCACAATGCTCTCAATGAGTTCCAATCTAATCTAAATTCTCTCAATGCTAGAATGACTGAGACAGAAGAAAGAATTAGTGATCTGAAAGACAAACAGATAGAGAGAAAGGATCAGGAGGAAGCCTGGAACAAACAGCTTAGAAGCCACAAAAACAGAATCAGGGAAATAAATGATGCCATGAAACGTTCCAACGTCAGAATTATTGGAATCTCCTGAAGGGGAAGAGAAAGAAAGAAGTCTAGTAGATATAGTGGAACAAGTTCTTCATGAAAATTTTCCAAATCTCACGAATGGAACAAGTGTTCATGTACTAGAGGCCGAAAGGTTTTCCCCCTAGATTACAGATTCTTGAAAGTCCTCGAGACACCTAATAGTAAGAATGAAGAATTATAACTGTAGGCAGAACCTCCTGAAAGCAGCTAGGACAAAGAAGATCCTTACTTTCAGAGGAAAGCCCATCAGAATAACGTCAGACCTGTCCACAAAGACCTGGCAAGCCAGAAAAGGCTGGCAAGATATATTCAGGGCACTGAATGAGAAGAACATGCAGCCAAGAATACTTTACCCAGCAAGACTGACATTCAAAATGGATGGAGAGATACAGAGTTTCCAAGACTGGCAAGGCTTAATAGACTATGCAACCACCAAGCCAATATTAAATATTAAGGGGGCTTCCTTAAAGGAGGAAAAAGCCCAAGAATAGTATTGAACAGAAATATAGAGACAATCTACAGAAAGAAAGGCTTCAAAGTTAACACGATGTCAATAAAAACGGATCTATCATAATCACCCTCAATGTGAATGGCCTAAATGCAGCCATAAAATGGCACAGGGTTGCAGACTGGATAAAACGACAGGACCCATCCATATGTTGTCTACAAGAGACTCATTTTGAACCTAAAGATACACCCAGACTGAAAGTGAAGGGATGGAGAAGCAACTTTCATGCCAATGGGCCTCATAAGAAGGCTGGGGTAGCGATTCTCATATCAGACAAATTAGATTTTAAAATAAAGACTGTAGTCAGAGATACAGAAGGACACTACATCATTTTTAAAGGGACTATCCACCAAGATGATCTAACAATTGTAAATATCTATGTCCCCAATATGGGAGCAGCCAACTACATAAGAAAACTGTTAAATAAATAAAGACTCATATTGATATGAATACACTAATCGTTGGAGATCTTAACACGTCTCTCTCAGAAATAGATCATCGAAGCAGAAAATCAATAAAGAAACAAGAGCATTGAATGACACATTGGCCCAGATGGACCTCATAGATATATACAGAACATTCCACCCTAAAACAACAGAATATTCATTCTTCTCAAGTGCACATGGAACCTTCTCAAGAATAGACCACATACTGGGTCATAAATCAGGACTCAACCGATACCAAAAGACTGAGATTATTCCCTGCAAATTCTCAGATCACAATGCTTTGAACTGGAGCTCAATCACAAGGAAAATCTCAGAAGGAACTCAAACACCTGGAAGCTAAAGACCACCTTGCTTAAGAATGTTTGGATCAACCAGGAGATAAAGGAAAAATTGAAACACTTCATGGAAACCAATGAGAATGAAGACACTTCGATCCAAAACCTATGGGATACAGCAAAGGCAGTCCTAAGGGGGAAATACATAGCCATCCAAGCCCTCAAAAAAATTGAAAAATCCAGAACACAGCAGCTGTCTGTACGCCTTAAAGAACTTGAGAATCAACAACAAATCAGACCAACTCCACACATAAGAAGAGAAATAATCAAGATTAGAGCTGAGATCGATGAGGTAAAAACCAGAGATACAGTAGAACATATCAATGAAACTAGAAGCTGGTTTATTGAAAGAATCAATAAGATCGATAAACCATTGCCACACTAATCCAAAAGAAAAAAGAGAAAGCTCAAATACATAAAATTATGAATGAAAAGGGAGAGATCACAATGAACTCCAAGGAAGTAGAAACAATCATCAGAAGTTATTATCAATAGTTATATGCCAATAAGCTAAGCAACCTAGATGAAATGGATGCATTCCTGGGAAACTGTAAGCTCCCAAAATTGAACCAGGAAGAAATTGACAACCTGAATAGACCAATATCTAGTAATGAGATTGAAGCAGTGATCAAAAACTTCCCAAAAAACAAGAGCCCAAGACCTGATGGATTCCCTGGGGAATTCTACCAAACTTTCAAAGAAGAAATAACACCTATTCCCCTGAAGCTGTTTTAAAAAATTGAAGCAGAAGGAAAACTTCCAGACTCTTTCTGTGAAGCCAGCATTACCCTGATCCCCAGACCAGGCAAAAGCCATATGAAAAACGAGAATTTCAGACCAATATCGCTGATGAATATGGATGCTAAGATTCTCAACAAGATCCTAGCAAACAGGATCCAACAGCACATTAAAAATATTATCCACCATGACCAGGTGGGATTCATCCCTGGGCTACAAGGGTGGTTCAACATTCGCAAATCAATCAATGTGATAGAACAAATTAATATGAGAAGAGAGAAGAACCACATGGCCGTCTCAACTGATGCAGAAAAAGCATTTGACAAAATCCAGCATCCGTTCCTGATTAAAACGCTTCAAAGTAGGGGCGCCTGGGTGGCTCAGTGGGTTAAGCCGCTGCCTTCGGCTCAGGTCGTGATCTCAGGGTCCTGGGATCGAGTCCCACATCGGGCTCTCTGCTCAGCAGGGAGCCTGCTTCCTCCTCTCTCTCTGCCTGCCTCTCTGCCTACTTGTGATCTCTCTCTGTCAAATAAATAAATAAAATCTTAAAAAAAAAAAAACGCTTCAAAGTATAGGGAAAGAGGGAACATTCCTGAACTTTATCAAAGCTATCTATGAAAGACCCACAGCAAATATGATCCTCAATGGGAAAAAGCTTGCAGCCTTCCCGCTGAGATCAGGAACACTACAAGGATGCCCACTCTCACCACTCTTGTTCAACATAGTATTAGAAGTCCTAGCAACAGCAATCAGACAACAAAGGGAAATAAAAGGTATCCAATTTGGCAATGAAGAAGTCAAACTCTCTCTCTCTTTGCAGATGACATGATTCTTTATATGGAAAACCCAAAAGACTCCACCCCCAAACTACTAGAACTCATACAGCAATTCAGCCACGTGGCAGGATACAAAGTCAATGTACAGAAATCAGTGGCTTTCTTATACACTAAAAATGAAAATACAGAAAAGGAAATTAGAGAATCGATTCCATTTACTATAGCACCAAGAACCATAAGACACCTGGGAATAAACCTAACCAAAGAGGTAAAGGATCTGTACTCGAAGAACTACAGAACACTCATGAAAGAAATTAAAGAAGACACAAAAAGATGGAAGACCATTCCATGCTCTTGGATCGGAAGAATAAACATTGTTAAAATGTCTATACTGCCTAGAGCAATCTATACTTTTAATGCCATTCTGATCAAAATTCCACTGGTATTCTTCAACAAGCTGGAGCAAATAATCCTAAAATTTGTATGGAATCAGAAGAGACCCCGATCGCTAAGGAAATGTTGAAAAACGAAAATAAAACGGGGGGCATCACATTACCTGTTTTCAAGCTTTACTACAAAGCTGTGATCACCAAGACAACATGGTACTGGCATATATACAGACACATAGACCAGTGGAACAGAGTAGAGAACCCAGATATAGACCCTCAACTCTATGGTCAAATAATCTTCGACAAAACCGGAAAAATATACAGTGGAAAAAAGACAGTCTCTTCAATAAATGGTGCTGGGAAAACTGGGTAGCTATATGTCGAAGAATGAAACTCGACCATTCTCTTACACCGTACACAAAGATAAACTCAAAATGGATAGAAGACCTCAATGTGACACAGTAATCCATCAGAATCCTAGAGGAGAACATAGGTAGTAATCTCTTCGATATCAGCCACAGCAACTTCTTTCAAGATATGTCTCCAAAGGCAAAGGAAACAAAAGCGAAGATGAACTTTTGGGACTTCATCAATATCAAAAGCTTCTGCACTGCAAAGGAAAGAGTCAAAAAAACAAAGAGACAACCCATGGAATGGGAGAAGATATTTGCAAATGACAGTACAGACAATAGGTTGATATACAGGATCTATAATGAGCTCCTCAAACTCAACACACACAAAAGAGACAATCATATAAAAATTGGGCAGAAGATACGGACAGACACTTCTCCAATGAAGACATACAAATGGATATCAGACACATGAAAAAATGTTCATCATCACTAGCCCTCAGGGAGATTCAAATTAAAACCACATTGAGATATCACCTTACACCAGTTAGAATGGCCAAAATTAGTAAGACAGGAAAGAACATGTGTTGGAGGGGATGTGGAGAAAGGGGAACCCTCTTACACTGTTGGTGGGAATGCAAGTTGGTGCAGCCTCTTTGGAGAACAGTGTGGAGATTCCTCAGGAAATTAAATATAGAGCTTCCCTATGACTCTGCCATTGGACTCCTGGGTATTTACCCCAAAGATACAGATGTCATGAAAAGAAGGGCCATCTGTACCCCAATGTTTATAGCAGCAATGGCCATGGTCGCCAAACTTTGGAAAAAACCAAGATGCGCTTCAACGGACGAATGGGTAAGGAAGATGTGGTCCATATACACTATGGAGTATTATGCCTCCATCAGAAAGGACGCATACCCAACTTTTGTAGCAACATGAACAGGACTGGAAGAGATTATGCTGAGTGAAGTAAGTCATGCAGAGAGAGTCAATTATCATATGGTTTCACTTATTTGTGGAGCATAACTAATAGCATGGAGGACATGGCATGTTAGAGAGGAGAAGGGGGGTGGAAATTGGAATGGGAGCTGAACCATGAGAAACTATGGACTCTAAAAAACAATCTGACGGGTTTGAATTGGCTGGTGGGTGGATATTATAGAGGGCACGATTGCATGGAGCACTGGGTTTGGTGAAAAAATAATGAATACTGTTATGCCGAAAATAAATTAAAAAATAAATTTAAAAAAATATAGTACATGCCATTAATTTACTAAAAAAAAATGATATAGTGTCTTTCTGTATCTCTGACTACAGTCTTTACTTTAAAACGTAATTTGTCTGATATGAGAATCGCTACCCTGGCCTTCTTTTGAGGCCCATTAGCATGAAAGATTCTTCTCCATCACTTCACTTTCAGTCAGTCTGGGTGTATCTTTAGGTTCAAAATGGGTCTCTTGTAGACAACATATGGATGGGTCCTGTCATTTTATCTAATCTGCAACCCTGTGCTGTTTTATGGGCGCATTTAGGCCATTCACATTGAGATTGATTATCGATAGATACGTTTTTATTAACATCGTGTTACGTTTGAAGTCTTTCTTTTTGTGGTCTCTATATTTCTGTTCTCTGTCTCCATATTTCTATCTGTTCTCTGTCTCTATATTTCTCTTCAACGCTATTCTTAAGATTTTTCCTCTTTTATAGAGCCCCCCCTTAATATTTCCTGCAGTGTTGGCTTGGTAGTTGCATAGTCTTTTAATCCTTGCCGGTCTTGGAAACTCTTTATCTCTCCATCCATTTTGTATGTCAGTCCTGCTGGATAAAGTATTCTTGGCTGCATATTCTTCTCATTCAGTGCCCTGAATATATCTTGCGAGCCCTTTCTGGCTTGCCAGGTCTCTGTGGACAGGTCTGACGTTATTCTGATGGACTTTTCTCAGTATGTAAGGAGCTTCTTTGTCCTAGCTGCTTTCAAAAATGTCTGCCTACAATTATAATTCTTCCTTCTTACTATTAGGTGTCTCAAAGACTTTCAAGAATCTATAATCTTGGGGGGAAACCGTTCTGCCTCTAATACATGAACGCTGGTTCCATTCGTGAGATTGGGTAAATTTTCATGGACAACTTGTTCCATTCTATCTTCTAGACTTCTTTTTTTCTCCTCCCCTTCAGGGATTCCAATAATTCTGACGTTTGAACATTTCATGGCATCATTTATTTCCCTGATTCTGTTTTCGTACCTTCTAAGCTGTTTGTTCCAGGCTTCATCCTGATTTTTTTCTCTCTATCTGTTTGTCCTCCAGATCAGTAATTCTATCTTCTGTCTCAGTTACCATAGCTTTTAGAGAATTTAGTTTAGATTGGAACTCATTGAGAGCATTGTGAAGCTCATCCCTGATGCCTTTAAGTTCTGCCCTAAACATTGTCAACATCATCCCTGGTGGCTTTCAGTTTGGCCCTAATCAATTCCTTTTGGTCATCCATGGCTTTCCCGAACCTAGCTATTGCCTGGATAATTATTACCCTGAATTTCCTTTCCAACATATTGTCTATGTCGATAGCGATTAGCTCTGTTGCTGAAGGCCTGTCCTCTGTATTTTTCTTCTGTTGGGCATTCCTCCTCATAGTCATTTTGGTGAGAGGTGACTGAACGGATGTAGCTGGATGTATTGACCGGAATGCGTCTGAGCAATCAGGATTCTGCACCCAAATGAGAGAAAAAAGAAAAGAAAAAGAAAAAAGAGAGAGAGAGAGAGAGAGAGACAGGAAAAAAGGGAAGATAAAAGAGAAGGCTCAGCCCAAATGGGCCCCAAGGTAAGATTTATGAAGTATCAAAAACAGACAAACAAAAAGACTGAGAGAAATATATGACAAGGGGAATATATATATATATATATATATATATATATATATGCAAAAAAACAAAGAACCTTGTTAAAAAGAACCCCAAGTGTAAGATTTATATACTATCAGGACAAACACAAATACACAGAAACACTGGCAGAAGAAAAACATGGGAGAGTGGTTATAAATTATCAGTGTGGGTGAGGAAGGTTGTTTTGATTCTTCCTGGATGTATCTTGCTATCTATGTTAAAGGACTCAACTTTCCTAAGATAATGGGGGATTAAAAATTGGTTTACCTATAGGGGTAACATTGATTGGGGAAAGGGAATTACGTTAAAGGTTAACTCTATATGAATATTAGACAATAAAAATAAAAAAGGAATAAACTAGACTAAGCTAAACTAAAATTTTTTAAAAAATTAAAAGAGAAAAGCAAAAGAAAAACACGGATATATTTATCAAAAAGTTCAGATTAAAATGCTATTATGGAATTTGAAGTACTAGATATCTCACTGTTATGGTAAACAGGTTAAAAAATGTTCTGTATAATGAAAATGAACCAGAATAGTGGAAACGAGTTAAAAATAAAAGTTGTCCTATGAAGTAGTGGTGTTTTTTCTCTTGTTGTCTTTTTTTTTTTCCTTCACCTCCCCACCCCGTTGGTTTTCTGGAAGAGGGGCCTGCCATGTGGGTTTTCAGTCAATGATGTTCCCTGAGTTAAGTGCCCTCCCCCACCAAGGTGGTGGGCTCTGAGGAAACTGGTCTTTCAGGCTTTTGTTCTCTTGAGGGCTTTTTTTTTTTTTTTTTAATTTATTTTCAGCGTAACAGTATTCATTATTTTCGCACCAGACCCAGTGCTCCATGCAATCCGTGCCCTCTCTAATACCCACCACCTGGTTCCCCCAACCTTCCACCCCCCGCCCCTTCAAACACCTCAGATTATTTTTCAGAGTCCATAGTCTCTCATGGTTCACCTCCCCTTCCAATTTCCCTCAACTCCCTTCTCCTCTCTAACTCCCCTTGTCCTCCATGCTATTTGTTATGCTTCACAAATAATGAAACCATATGATAATTGACTCTCTCTGCTTGACTTATTTCACTCAGCATAATCTCTTCCAGTCCCGGCCATGTTGCCACAAAAGTTGCTCTGGATGTTTTTATGTTTGTTCATTTGTTTTCTTTCGCCTTGACAGTTTTTGATGGTTTGGGGGGGGGTTTAGAGGAAAGCCAACTACACCCCTACCTCCCTCTCAGAGCACCCCTCAGGGTGCTCCCCTGTGGGTGCTGTAGAACACATAAGATCCCCCTAGGCTGCTGGCAGAGCAGGTTCTGAGTCGCGGTCACTGGGGGCACAGGATCTTCTGCTTGTATCCAAAACCATGGCAGTGGTGGCTGTCTGGGCTGCTGGAGACCACCGGAGAGGTTCCAAGCAGTGATCGCACACTAAGATTTTCCCACTGGCCTGGGCTGGGAGTGCCTGGTTTTTCCAGGTTGAGAGAACCAGGCTGGTGCCTGCGTGCACCTCTCTCAAGGAAGGGTGTGGGGCTCCTACGTCTCAGGCTCTGATCGCATGGTGAGGCATTCTGCTGTCTGGCCAGGCTCCTAGCCCCTCAGGAGAGCCACACCCCACATGTTCTCAGGCGCAATAAAGGCTCAGGGACCAAGACCTGGATTCTCCACCACACTCTCTCTAGCTCAGCACCAGGGGTGGCTGTCCTTGGTCCAGGGACTTAAGCCCCTGTCCCTACTGCCCCGATTCCCACAATTTCCCCCCGTGATCCTTTGCTCTTTTTGATTGCTTTCAACCAGACTGCAAGTTAATGCTGGTCCCCAGACGCAGGGCACTCTTATATTGAGGTATTAGTTTCCAATCAGTCGCCTCTGGTGGCTCCCTGCCCCTTTTGTTTATCTTCCAATATCAGTCCGCCGTTCCCACTCTGCTCTACCTCCCCACTGGTGTCTTCTGCCCCTGTAGAAATCCAGACATGTATAATTCTGATCTCAGGCTTATTTCATGGGTTATCAGAGTTCTTTGATAGGTAATCAGCTCACTTTAGGTCACAGGTTGAAACGGCGCCTCCTCCTACTTCCCCAGTTTCCTGTCTTCCCCCCTTGGCTAATTGATTTATAAAAAATGAATGAGACCCTGGTTTCTTTCATCTATTCTGTTGTTTCCTAGTTTCTATATAATTTATTTCTCCTCTAATCTTGCTATTTCCTACCTTCTGTTATATACAGGTTTCAGTTGATTTTTTTTTCTAGCCCCTTTAGGTGTAAAGCTTGTGGTTTATTTGATATTTTTCTTGCTTCTTAAGGTCTTCCTGTATGCTGTGTATTTTTGTCTTAGGACCACTTTTGCTGCAGAAAATTACATGATGGTGATAGAGGTTTTATACTCGTGTGTGTGTGTGTGTGATATCTTCTGGCTTTGCTGGAGGATTTTGTGATCCACAGTGAGTGCCACTGTGATTACTTTAAAGGTTTTGTTACCTGCATCAGGATATTTGTAATTTATTGGTATTTAAGGACAAGAGGAAGCTAATGTACTTGACTCTGTGTTTTGTGCATGTTAGTATATTTGTCTTCCTGCTACAACTAAGTTTCTAAGTCAGAGAGTAAATAGGTAAGCACAGAATAATGTCAAGGAGGCTCCTTTGAGGAAAGTGCTCTATGGAGACGAAACCCCAGACCCTGACAGGAAACCTGCCATAGCTTCCTCTGACCTGCTCCTGGGATTAAAGACAGAATTGATGAGTAGTGTGCACCCTCTGCTGGTCTGATACTCTTGTAGTTTGACGTTTGTGTCTGGGCTCACACTGAGGACCCCTCACTGTGTCCTTCACACAGTAATACACGGCTGTGTCCTCGGCTTTCAGGCTATTCAACTGAAGATATAGCATGTTCTTGCCGTTGTCTCTGGAGATGGTGAATCGGCCCTTCACAGAGTCTGCATAGCTTGTGCTACTTCCATCATTGCTAATACTTGCAACTCACTGCAGCCCCTTCCCTGGAGCCTGGCGGACCCAGCTCATGGCATAGTGACTGAAGGTGAATCCCCCAGGCTTCACCAGGTCTCCCCCAGACTCCACCAGCTGCACCTCACACTCGACACCTGTAGGCACAAGACATTCCAGTCAGGAATCTGTCACACACCCGTGGTTTCACTCACTCATATCCACTCACATCCTCAATTTCTTTTGTTCTCCATAAATTACCTTTTAAAAGAACAACAAGGAAAACCCAGCCAAGCACAAAGTCCATGGTGAGTTCTCTGTGTTCTGCTCAGTGAATGTGGACACGTGGAAATCCCAGGCCTGGGGCTCCTCTCCCGGCTGCATGGTCCAGGCTGGGCTGTTTTATTCAGTGGTGGGCAGACCCTATTTGCATGTCCTCTGAGTATATATTTAGCTCCAGACTTAGGTTCAATTTCTTACAAGTTAAAAACAAAGATTCCATTGTTTGTAGATCACTTTGTTTAGACGGCACTGTGTCAGTATGTAATATTTTAATGTATGAACAGAATTGTCTTTTCTTCTTTTTTTTATTACAGCATTTTAAAAATTGTTGTGTTATGTTACTCACCATACAGCACATCATTGGTTTTTGATGTAGTGCCATGATTCATTATTTGTGTATAATAACCAGTGCACTTTGCAAGCTGTGCCTTCCTTAATACCCATCACCAGGCTCATACATCCCCCTACCTTTCTCCATTCTAAAAACATCAGTTCATTTCCTGGAGTCTGTAGTCTCTTATGGTTCATCTCTCACTTTGATTTCTCCCCTTCACCTCTTCCTTCTGCTAATGTTCTCCACACTATTCCTTATTGCACAAATAAGTGAAATCGTATGACAATTGGTTTTCTATGTTTGTCTTATTTCACTCAGCATAAGCTCCTCCAGTTCTATCCATGTTGAATCAAAAACTGAGTATTCATCCTTCATGATGGTTGAGTAATATTTCATTGTATATATGGACCACATATTCTTCTTTTTTTTTTTTTGCATTTTTAATCCATTTCTCTTTAAAAAAAATATTTATTTTCAGTGTAACAGTATTCATTGTTTTTTAATTTTTCTTTATTTTCATCTTAACCGTATTCATTGTTTTTGAACCACACCCAGTGCTCCATGCAATCCATGCCCTCTCCAATACCGACCACCTGGTTCCCCCAAACTCACACCCCCCCTTCAAAACCCTCAGATTGTTGTTCAGAGTCCATAGTCTCTCATGGTTTACCTCCCCCTCCAATTTCCTTCAACTCCCTTCTCCTCTCCATCTCCCCTTGTCCGCCATGCTATTTGTTATAATACACAAAAGTGAAATCATATGATAATTGACTCTCTTGGCTTGACTTATTTCACTCAGCATAATCTTTTCCAATCCCATCCATGTTGCTACAAAAGCTGGGTATTCATCCTTTCTGATGGAGGCATAATACTCCATAGTGTATATGTACCACATCTTACTTATCCATTTGTCTGTTGTAGGGCATCTTGGTTCTTTCCACAGTTTGGTGACTGTGGCCATGGCTGCTAAAATATTGGGGTACAGATGGCCCTTATTTTCCCTACGTCTGTATTTGGGGTAAATACCCAGTAGTGCAATTGCAGGATCATAGGGAAGCTCTATTTTTAATTTCTTGAGGAATATCAACTGTTCCCCAGTGGCTGCACCAACTTGCATTCCCACCAACAGTGGAAGAGGGTTCCCCTTTCTCCACATCCCTTCCAACACATGTTGTTTCCTGTCTTGCTAATTTTGTTCATTCTAACTGGTGTAAGGTGATACCTCAATGTGGTTTTAATTTGAATCTCCCTGATGGCTAGTGATGATGAACATTTTTTCTGTACTCCAGGAACTAGAGAACACTCATGAAAGAAACTGAAGAAGACACAAATAGATGGAAGACCATTCCATGCTCTTGGATTGGAAGAATAAACATTGTTAAAATGTCTATACTGCCTAGAGCAATCTATACTTTTAATGCCATTCTGTTCAAAATTCCACTGATATTCTTCAAAGAGCTGGAGCAAATAATCCTAAAATTTGTATGGAATCAGAAGAGACCCCGAATCGCTAAGGAAATGTTGAAAAACAAAAATAAAGCTGGGGGCATCACATTACCTGATTTCAAGCTTTATTACAAAGCTGTGATCACCAAGACAGCATGGTACTGGCATAAAAACAGACACATAGACCAGTGGAACAGAGTAGAGAGCCCAGATATAGACCCTCAACTCTATGGTCAATTAATCTTCGACAAAACAGGAAAAAATATACAGTGGAAAAAAGTCTCTTCAATAAATGGTGCTGGGAAAACTGGATAGCTATATGTAGAAGAATGAAACTCAACCATTCTCTTTCACCGTACACAAAGATAAATTCAAAATGGATAAAAGACCTCAACGTGAGACAGGAATCCATCAGAATCCTAGAGGAGAACATAGGCAGTAACGTCTTCGATATCAGCCACAGCAACTTCTTTCAAGATATGTCTCCAAAAGCAAAGGAAACAAAAGCAAAAATAAACCTTTGGGACTTCATCAAAATCAAAGGCTTCTGCACAGCAAAGGAAACAGTCAAGAAAACAAAGAGGCAACCCATGGAATGGGAAAAGATATTTGCAAATAACAGTACAGCAAAAGGTTGATATCCAGGATCTATAATGAACTCCTGAAACAACACACACGAAACAGGCAAACATATCAAAAAATGCACAGAATATATGAACAGACACTTCTCCCATCAAGACCTACAAATGGCTATCAGACACATGAAAAAATGTTCATCATCAGTAGCCATCAGGGAGATTCAAATTAAAACCACATTGAGATATCACCTTACACCAGTTAGAATGGCCAAAATTAACAAAACAGGAAACAACATGTGTTGGAGTGGATGTGGAGAAAGGGGAACCCTCTTCCACTGTTGGTGGGAATGCAAGTTGGTGCAACCTCTTTGGAGAACAGTGTGGAGATTCCTCAAGAAATTAAAAATAGAACTTCCCTATGACTCTGCCATTGCAATCCTGGGTATTTACCCCAAAGATACAGATGTGTGAAAAGAAGGGCCATCTGTACCCCAATGTTTATAGCAGCAATGGCCACGGTCGCCAAACTATGGAAAGAACCCAGATGCCCTTCAACGGACGAATGGAAAAGGAAGATGTGGTCCATATACACTATGGAATATTATGCCTCCATCAGAAAGGATGAATACCCATCTTTTGTAGCAACATGGACGGGACTGGAAGAGATTATGCTGCATGAAATAAGTCAAGCAGAGAGTGTAAGTTATCATATGGTTTCTCTTATTTGTGGAGCATAACAAATATCATGGAGGACAAGGGGTGTTAGAGAGTAGAAGGGAGTTGGGGCAAGTTGGAATGGGAGATGAACCATGAGAGACTATGGACTCTGAAAAATAATCTGAGGGGTTTGAAGTGGCGGGGGTGTGGGAGGTTGGGGTACCAGGTGGTGAGTATTAGAGAGGTCACAGATTGCATGGAGCACTGGGTGTGGTGAAAAAATAATGAATACTGTTTTTCTGAAAATAAATAAATTGAAAAAATTTAAAAAAAAAGCCCCCTTAATATTTCCTGCAGTATCGGCTTGGTGGTTGCATAGTCTTTTAAGCCTTGCTGGTCCTGGAAACTCTTTATCTCTCCATCCATTTTGAATGTCAGTCTTGCTGGATAAAGTATTTTTGGCTGCATGTTCTTCTCATTCAGTGCCCTGAATATAACTTGCCAGCCCTTTCTGGCTTGCCATGTCTCTGTGGACAGGTCTGACGTTATTCTGATGGGCTTTCCTCTGTACGTAAGGATCTTCTTTGTCCTAGTTGCTTTCAAGAGGTTCTGCCGACAATTATAATTCTTCATTCTTACTATTAGGTATCTCGAGGACTTTCGCGAATCTGTAATCTTGGAGGGAAACCTTTTGGCCTCTAGTACATAAACGCTGCTTCCTTTAACGAGATTTAAAAAATTTTCGTGAATAACTCATTCCACTATATCTTCTAGACTTCTTTCTTTCTCCTCCCCTTCAGGGATTCCAATAATTCTGGCATTGGAACCTTTCATGGCATCATTTATTTCCCTGATTCTTTTGTCTTGGCTTCTAAGCTGTTTGTTCCAGGCTTCCTCCTGATCCTTTCTCTCTATCTGTTTATCCTCGAGATCACTAATTCTATCTTCTGTCTCAGTTACTCTAGCGTTGAGAGAATTTAGATTAGATTGGAACTCATTGAGAGCACTGTGAAGCTCATCGCTGGTAGCTTTCAGCATATATATATATATGCAAATAAAGGAAGAACCTCATCAAAAAGAACCCTGAGTGTAAGATTTATATACTATCAGGACAAACACAAAAACACAGAAACACTTGTGGAAGAAAAAGATGGAAGAGTGCTTATAAATTCTCAGTGTGGGTGAGGAAGTTCATTTTGATTCTTCCTGGATATATCTTAATATCTTTGTTAAAGGACTCAACTTTCCTAAGATAAAGGGGATTAAAAATTGGTTTAAGCACCATGGGGGCTTAAGTGGGTAGGAGTAGAATAAATGAAACAAGATGGGATTGGGAGGGAGACAAACCATAAGTGACTCAATCTAAGAAAACAAACTGAGGGTTGCTGTGGGGAGGGGGGTTGGGAGAAGGTGGGTGGGGTTATGGACATTGGGGAGGGTATGTGCTTTGGTGAGTGCTGTGAAGTGTGTAAACCTGGCGATTCACAGACCTGTACCCCTGGGGATAAAAATATATGTTTATAAAAAATAAAAAAAAATAAATAAAAAAAGGAAAATAATTAAAATATAAAATGCTGCATAAAATTCATTTACTGGGGGCATGTGCACCTGAATATTTATAGTGGCAATGTCCACAATAGCCAAACTATGGAAAAAGCCTAGATGTCCATCCACAGATGAATGGATAAAGAAGAGGTGGCATATATATACAATGGAATATTATGGAGCCTTCAAAGAACCCAAATCATGCCACTTGCAACAACATGGCTGGAACTAAAGGGTATTATACTAAATAAAATAAGTCAATCAGAGAAAGACAATAACCATATGATCTCACTGATATTATGAATTTGAGAAACAAGACAGAGGATAATAGGGGAAGGGAGGGAAAAATGAAACAAGATGAAACCAGAGAGGGAGACAAACCATTGAGACTCTTAATCTTAGGAAGCAAACTGAAGGTTGCTGGAGGGGATGGACGTGGGAGGGATGGGATGGCTTGGAGATGGACATTGGGGAGGGTAGGTACTAATGTGAGTGTTGTGAACTGTTTAAGACTGATGAATCACAGACCTGTACTCCTGAAACAAATAATACATTATATGTTAATAGAAAAAAAATTGGATTACCTATAGCGGTAGTACTGATTGGGGAAATGGGATTACCTTGAACTTTAACTCTATATGAATATTAGAAAATAAAAATTAAAAAAAAGGAATAAACTAAACTAAATTAAAAAAAAGAAATTTAAAAAATAGAAATGCAAAAGGAAAACACAGGTGTATGTATCAAAAAGTTCAGGTTAGAAGGTTATTATGGAACTTGATGTACTGGACATCTCACTGTGATGGTAAATAGGTTAAAAATTATCTATATAATAATAAAAATTAACTATATTAAAAAATGAGCCAGAATAGTGGGATTGAATTAATAATAAAAATTGTCCTATGAAGTAGTGGTGGTTGTTCTCTTGTTGTCCTTTTTTTTTTTTTTTTTTTTTTTTCCTTTCCCGGTTGGTTTTCTGGAGAAGGGGCCTGCCACATGTGCTTTCAGTCCCTGAAGTTCTCTCAGCTAAGTCCTCCTGCCCCCCTCAAGGGGGTGGGCTCTGAGGAAACTGATTTTTTCAGGCTTTTGTTCTCTGGAGGTTTTTGTATTTCTTCACTTTTGTTTTTCTCTCTCGCCTTGACCGCTTTTGATGTTTTTGTAGCTTAGAGGAAAGCAAACTGTACCCTAACCTCCCTCTCAGAGAGAAGCCTCAGTCTGGCTGCAGAGCCCATATAAATCCCCCCTTGGCTGCTGGCAGATCAGGTTCCCAGTTGTGGTCCCTGGGGACTCAAGATTTTTTGCTTGTACCCAAAACCATGGCAACGGCTACTGTCTGGGCAGCTCCAGAATGCCAGAAAAGTTTCAAGCAGCAATCACACACCGAGATTTTCCTGCTGGCCTGGGCTGGGAGTGCCTGGTCTTTCTGGTCTGAGAGAACCCGGCTGGCATTTGTGTGCTCCTCTCTCAGGGGAGGGCGCAGGACAAGACTCTGACTCTGATGGCATGGCAGGGCACTTGTGTAGGGACTGCAAAAAGGCTGTGCTTCTGTTGGCTGGCGAGGCTCCCAGCCCCTCAAGGGAGCTGGGCGCCAAGCACTCTCAGGCACGCTGGTGGTTCAGGGACCTAGACATGGTTTTTCTGCCGCACTTTCTCTGGCTCTGCACCAGGGGTGGCTGTCCTGGGTCTGGGACTTAAGCCCCTGTCCCTAACACCCCGAGATCCCCGCAGTTTCCCCCCCCCCGTGATCCTTTGCTCTTTTTGACTGCTTTCTACCAGACTCCCGAGTTAATGCTGGTCCCCAGGCGCAGGGCACTCTCGTATTGGGATACTACTTTCCAACGGGTCGCCTCTGGTGGCTCCCTCCCCCTTTTGTTTATCTTCCGATATCAGTCCGACTTTCCCACTCCGCTTTACCTGCCCACTGGCCTCTTCTGCTCCAGTAGAGATCCAGACGTGTATAATTCTGATCTCAGGCTGATTTCGAGGGTGATTGGAGTTCTTTGGAAGGTAATCAGCTCACTTTAGGGTGCAGGTTGAACGGGCGCCTCCTCCTACTTCCCTGCCATCTTGTCTCCCCATCTGTGTTTTTTCAGACTGTCACTATATTGATGCTGTGAGCATGGTTCAAGACAGTGACCCTATTATAGGTCTTTCTTCTATTGCTTTGTATTGTCGATGCCTCTGTATCCTCATGTCCAGCATGGATGTTCCTGCTAGCAAGTTTTCACTGTGAGCTGGGTGGACATGGGAAGCATACTGAGTGCTGCTGGGATTCTTGTAAAGGTTCAGTTGATGAGCACCAGAATATTTGTAATCCTTTGGTACTTAGGGATGGGAATAAACAATGTAACTGACTCTGTATTTTGTGTGTGTGTATATATATATATATATATATATATATATTATTTTGTGTAGTTGTTTTCCCATTAGAACAAATTTTCTAAGTCAGAGGGTGAAGAAGTAAGCACAGAATCATGTGTCCAGAGAGGCTTCCTGCGGGGAAACTGCTCTATGGAGAGGAAGCCCCAGACCCTGACAGGAAACCTGCTCATAACCACCATCTGCAGCTGCTCCTGGTTAAATTCTAAAGATAGAATTAGTGAGTGTTGTGCACCCCCTGGTGGTCCAGATCCCGTCCTACAGTGAGGTTTGTCTCTGGGCTCACACTGAGGTCCCCTCCCTGTGTCTCTCACACAGTAATACACAGCTGTGTCCTCAGCTCTCAGGCTGTTCATCTGCAGATACAGCATTTTCTTGCCATTGTTTCTGGGGATGGTGAATCGACCCTTCACAAAGTCTGTGTAGCTTGTGCTACTTCCATCATTGCTAATATCTGCGACCCTCTGCAGCCCCTTCCTTGGAGTCTGGCGGACCCAGTTCATAAAGTAGCTACTGAAGGTGAATCCGGAGGCTGCACAGAGAGTCTCAGGGATCCCCCCAGGCTTCACCAGGTCTCTTCCAGACTCCACCAGCTGCACCTCACACTGGACACCTGCAGACAGAAGACATCCTAGTCTGGAAACTGTCACATACCCACTGTTTCCCTCACACACATACACTTGCATACTTAATGTCCATTAATCTCCATAAATTACCTTTTAAAAGAGCAAAGAGGATTTGTTAACTGTTTCCTTTGCTGTGCAAAAGCTTTTGATCTTGATGAAGTCTCAATAGTTCATTTTTTCCCTTGCTTCCCTTGCCTTTGGTGATGTTCCTAGGAAGAAGTTGTTATGGCTGAGGCTGAAGTGGTTGTCACGTGTGTTCTTAAGGATTTTGACGGATTCCTTTCTCACATTGAGGTCCTTCATCCATTTTGAGTCTATTTTCGGGTGTGGTGTAAGGAAATGGTCCAATTTCATTTTTCTGCATGTGGCTGTCCAATTTTCCCAACACCATTTTTTGAAGAGACTGTCTTTTTTCCATTGGACATTCCTTCCTGCTTTTTCCAAGATTAGTTGACCATAGAGTTGAGGATCTATTTCTGGGCTTTCTATTCTGTTCCACTGAAATACTGCCTTGATGATGACAGCTTTGTAATAGAGCTTGAAGTCTATAATTGTGATGCCACCAACTTTGGCTTCTTTTTCAATATTGCTTTGGCTATTCGAGGTCTTTTCTGGTTCCATAGAAATTTTAGAATTATTTGTTCCATTTCTTTGAAAAAAAAAAAAAAAGGATTGGATTTTGATAGGGATTGCATTAAATGTGTAGTTTGCTTTAGGTAATATAGACATTTTCACAATATTTGTTCTTCCAATCCATGTGCATGGAACATTTTTCAATTTCTTTGTGTCTTCCTCAAATACAATTGAGACAATGGGAGAAAATATTTGCAAACAACATATCAGATAAAGGACTAGAATCCAAAATCTATAAAGGACCCAGCAAACTCAACACCCAAAGAAAAAATAATACAATCAAGAAATGGACAGAGGACATGAGCAGACATTTCTGCAAAGAAGACATCCAGATGGCCAACAGACACATGAAAAAATGCTCCACATCCCTTGGCATGAGGGAAATACAAATCAAAACCACAATGAGATATCACCTCACACCAGTCAGAATGGCTCAAATTAACAAGTCAGGAAATGACAGATGCTGGCGAGGATGCAGAGAAAGGGGAACCATCCTACACGGTTGGTGGGAATGCAAGCTGGTGTAACCACTCTGGAAAACAGCATGGAGATTCCTCAAAAAGCTGAAAATAGAACTACCCTATGACCCAGCAATTGCACTACTGGGTAGTTACCCTAAAGATACAAATATAATGATCTGAAGGGACATGTGCACCTGAATTTTTATAGCAGCAATGTCCACAATAGCCAAACTATGGGAAGAACCTAGATGTCCATTAACAGATGAATGGATAAAGAAGGTATGGTATATATATACAACGGAATACTATGCAGCCATCAAAAGAAATGAAATCTTGCTATGTGTGATGACGTGGATGGAACTAGAGGGTATCATGCTTAGTGAAATAAGCCAATCAGAGAAAGACAATTATCATGTATGATCTTCCTGATGTGAGGAAGTTGTGAGGGAACTTGGGGGACTTGGGGGACTTGGGGGGTAGGAAAAGAATAAATGAAACAAGATGGGATTGGGAGGGAGACAAACCATAAGAGACTTTTAACCTCACAAAACAAACTGAGGGTTGCTGGGGGGAGGGGAGTCGGGAGAGGGTGGTGGGGTTATGGACATTGGGGAGGGTATGTGCTATGGTGAGTGCTGTGAAAAGTGTAAACCTGGCGATTCACAGACCTGTACTCCTGGGGATAAAAATACATTATATGTTGATAAAATAATTTTAAAAAATAATAAAATTTTTAAAAAAAGAACAAAAAGGAAAAGCCAGCCAAGCACAAAATCCATGATGAGTTGTCTATGTTCTGTCCTAATCACTGAATGGGAACACCTGGGAATCCCAGGGAGTGTCTCCTCTCCCAGCTACAGGTTTCTGGCTGGGATCTTTTAATCAGCAAAGGAGGGCCCTATTTGCATGTCTTCTGACTATATAGCAAGCTCCAGGCTTCGATTTCTTCCTTTACTCGTTAATAACGCAAAGATTGCATTATGTTTGAAGATCACTTTGTTTGGATGGCACTGTGACTAGAGCAAGTTTTCTAATCTGTGAACACAGTTATCTTTCCATTTCTGTTTGCAGTTTTAAAAGTCTTTCATCAATGTAGGTCATTTTTAGTGTGCAGTATCTGAACTCCTTGTTGAATGTTAACCCAAAATATTTTATTTCCTGTGTCAGTGTATATAGAATGATTTTATTAATTTTTTTTAGATATTTGTTGTTATTGTGTGGAGACATAGCTTTATTTTGTACGTTGATTTTGTATCCTGGAGTTTCCCAGATATCGTTGTTTAGTTCAAAGATTTTTGTCTCTCTTTGTGTGGCATTTGTAGTGCTTGTGTAAGAACATGTCATATGCGGAGACCCCTGGGTGGCTCCATCCTTAAGCCTCTGCCTCCAGCTCAGCTCATGATGCCAGGGTGCTGGGATAGAGTCCCACATCAGGTTCCTTGCTCAGCAGGGACCCTTCTTCTTCCTCTGCCTGCTTTTCTCCCTGCTTGTGCTAGCTCTCTTGTTCTATCTCTCTCTGACAAATAAATAAATAAAATCTTTAAAAAACACACATATCATATGCAAACAAAGAATTTTTCTTCCTGTTACTGATTTCAATATATTTATTTTTTTATTGGCTAATTTCTCTTGGTAGGTCTTCCAGTTGTCAATGTAGAAGAGTTTCCCTTCTTGTCTTCTGGGTTCTTTGTTGGGTCTAAATATTCAGTAGCTGCAGGACAGATGTAAGGGGAAAATGAATTTCATTTTGCACATGCATCAGATCCCTAAAATATGAACTCAGAAAACGACCGAAGTAGACAGCACTTGTGCCACTTAGATAACAAAAGATTGGATTTGCAAAGATTGAAGGCAAGTATTTGGGTCAGTAAATTAGTGAAGAACCAACAAGGTTTGTTTGCATAGTCTTCTGGGATCTAAGTTCCATATTCTGGTGCTGAGGATGGTTCTCCCCTCCTGGTACAGGGAAAGGAGCTTTCCCACGGGAGATTGATTTCCTGCTGTCAGGAGGACAAAGGAGGCTCAGAATGTCCTTCCACTGGCAGGTTATCAAATGACTTTAGTTCACAGTATCTCAGGTATCAGATTAGATATTTGGAATTGTACATCTTATTCTCCTTCATGATACCATGTTGAATACTCATGGTAGGAGTGAGCATCCTTGCCTGTCTCCTGATGTGACAGGAAAGGCTTCAGGTTTTTACTGTTTAATATGATGTAAAGTGTGGGTTTTTCATCTATAACCATGATCATGTGGAGGTAATTTCCATCTGTTCCTCAATTGTTGAGATATTCTAATGATGAACATGCGTTGAAATTTCTCAGGTAGTTTTAGGCATCAGCGGAGAGCATTATGTAGATCCAATCCTTCCCTGTCTTAATGCAGAGTGTCCCAATTATTGATCTATGTATGTTGAATGATCTTTGTTTCTGAAGGATGATTCACACTAGGTCATCATGTATGATCTTTCAATGTACTTTGCATTCAGTATGCCTGGACTTTTACAGGCGTGTTCATGTGAGATATTGGCCTGAGTTTTCAGGTCTTGAGGAGTCCTTGCCTGGCTTTGTTGTTGGTGTAATGCTGGCTTATAGAATGAATTTGGACATATTACTTTCCTGTCAGTTTTATTTGGAAGAGACTGAGAAATATTGGCATTTATTCTTGTTTAAATATTTGGTGTACTTCATAGGTAAAACAGTCTGATCCTGGACTGGATCTTTGTCTGTTTATTCACTTTTGATTTGTTTTTGTTTTTGTTTTTGAGGCAGAAGGCTTTAGATTATGAATTTGGTCTTATTTAATATTTATTTTACTTTCAGCATAACAGTATTCATTGTTTTTGCACCACACCCAGTGCTCTATGCAATCTGTGTCCTTATGCCCACCACCTGGTTCCCCCAACCTCCCAATCCCCGCTGCTTCAAACCCCTCCGATTGTTTTTCAGAATCCCCAAAGATACAGATGTAGTGAAAAGAAGGGCCATCTGTACCCCAATGTTTATAGCAGCAATGAATTCTGTCTTTTACTGAGAGAGGCATGTTAAGATCCCCAACTATTAATGTATTCATATCAATATGACTCTTTATCTTGATTAACAGTTTTCATATGTAATTGGCTACTCCCATATTGGTGGCATAGATATTTACAATTGTTAGATCATCTTGGTGGATAGTCCCTTTAAGAATTATGTAGTGTCTTTCTGTATCTCTGACTACAATCTTTAGTTTAAAATCTAATTTATCTGGGACGCCTGGGTTGCTCAGTTGGTTAAGCAGCTGCATTCAGCTTGGTTTGTGATCCCAGCATCCTAGGATCGAGTCTCTCACATCGGGCTCCTTGCTTGGCAGGGATCCTGCCTCTCCCTCTGCCTCTGCCTGCCATTCCGTCTGCCTGTGCTCGCTCTCGCTCCTCTCTCTGACAAATAAATTTTAAAAATCATTAAAAAAATAAAATAAAATCTAATTTATCTGATACGAGAACCACTACCCCAGCTTTGTTTAGTGGCCCACTGCATGAAACATGCTTCTCCATCCCTTCATTTTCAGTCTGGATATAGGATCAAATAATCTTTGACAAAGCAGGAAAAAATATTCAGTGGAGAAAGACATTCTTTTCAATAAACGCTGCTCATAACTAGTGTAATTTCTATGGGTTATATTTTAAGTAATACATTGTTCTGAGGGACAGTTATAGGTTGGATTCATCCCCGGGTTGCAGGGATTGTTCAACATTTGCAAATCAATTAATGTGATAGAACAAATCAATAAGAGAAGAGAGAAGAACCACATGGTCCTATCAATTGAGTAGAAAAAAGAATTAGACAAAAACCAGCATTATTTCCCCATTCAAACTCTTCAAAATATAGGGGTAAAGGGAACATTCCTCAACTTCATAAAATCTATCTATGAAAAACACGCAGCAAATACCATTCTCAGTGGGGTAACCTGACAGCCTTCCCTTTCAGATCAGGAATATTACAAGGATGCCCACACTCGCCCTGTTGTTCAACATATTAGAAGTCCTAGCAACAACAATGAGACAAGAAAAAGAAATAAAGGTATTCAAATCAGCAAAGAAGAAATCAAACTCTCTCTCTTCATGGACGACATGATACTTTATGTGGACAATGAGAAAGACTCCAGCCCCAAATTACTAGAACTTAAACAGCAATTCAGTAATGTGGTAGGAAACAAAATCAATGTACAGAAATCAGATGTTTTCTTATACACTAACAGTGAAACTGTAGAAAGGGAAATTAGAGAATCAGTTCCATTTACTATCAAAAACCATTAGATACCTGGGAATAAAGCTAACCAAAGAGGTAAAGGATCTGTATTTAAGAAACTACAGAATGCTTTTGAAAAAAATTGAAGAAGACACAAAATGATGTAAAAGCATTCTGTGCACATGGATCAGAATAATAAACATTGTTAAAATGTCTCTACTGCCCAGAGCAATCTACATGTCACCGCTATATTTCCACAGCATATTTCAAAGTGTTTGAACAAATCATCCTAAAATTTTAATGGGACCAGAAAGGACCCCAAATTGCCAAGGAAATATTGAAAAATAAAAACAAAGCTGGGGGCATCATATTGTATGATTTCAAGCTTCAATACAAAGCTGTGATGACCAGGATATCATGATACTGTGGTACTGTGCAGAATACACAGCTTTCAATACAAAGCTGTGATGACGAGGATATCATGGTACTGTTCAGAAACAGACACATGGACCAGTGGAACACAGTAGAGAGCCCAGATATGGATCCTCATCTCTATGGTCAAATAATCTTCGACAAAGCAGGAAAAAATATACATTGAAAAAAAGATAGTCTCTTCAATAAATGGTACTGGGAAAATTGGACAGCTGTGCGTAGAAGAATTAAACTCGACCATTCTCTTATTCCATACACAAAGAAAAACTCAAAATTGATAAAATACCTCAACTTGAAGCAGGAATCTATCAAAATCCTAGAGGAGAACATAGGCGGTAACCTCTTCAACTTCAGCCACAACAACTGCTTTCAATACGTGTCTCCAAAGACAAAGGAAACAAAAGCAAAAATGAACTTTTGTGACTTCATCAAGATCAAAAGCTTCTGCATAGCAAAGGAAATGGTCAACGAAACACAGAGGCAACCCACTTTGGGAGAAGATATTCGCAAACAACAGTACAGACAAAGGGATGTTATCCAAGATCTAGAAATAACCCCTCAAACTCAACAAACACAAAACAGATAATCATGTCAAAAAATGGGAAGAAGACAGGAACAGACACTTCTCCAAAGGAGACATACAAATAGCCAACAGGCACATAAAAAAGTGTTCATAATTAGCTATTGGGGATATTCATATCAAAACCACATTGAGATACCACCTTTCACCAGTTAGAATGGCAAAACATGACAATGCATAAACAATGAATCTTGGAACACTGAAAAAATGAAATCAAATCAAAACAAAATGAGAAGGCTAGGAACAACAAATGTTGGAGAGGTTGTGGAGAGAGGAGAACCCTTTTATACTTTTGGTGAGAATGAATACATGTTGATACAGCCATATTGGAAAACAGTGTAGAGGTTTCTAAAAAAAAAGTTTAAAATAGAACTATCTTCTGACCCAGCAATTGCACTACTGTGTATTTACCCAAAAGGTACACATGTAGTGAAAAGAAGGGTCACATGAGCCCAATGCTTATAGCAGCATATTCCACAATAGGCAAATTGTGGGAGATGCCTTCAACAGAGGAATGGATAAAGAAGATGCGGTTTATATATACAACATAAGATTACACAGCCATCAAAAGGATGAATACCCAATGTTTGTATCAACATGAATGTGACTGGAGGAAATTATGTTAAATAATTTAAGCAGAAAAAGTCAATTGTCATAAAGTTTTACTTATTGATGGAAGATAAAAAATCGCATGGAGGATATTAGGAGAAGGAAGGAAAAAATAAAGGGGAAGGAATCAGAATGGGAGATGAACCATGAGAGACTATGGACAGTGAGAATTAAAGTGAGGGTTTTAGAGAGGATGGTGGTGGGGTGATGGGTTACTCTGGGATGGGCATTAAAGAGGGCAGGTATTGCATGGAGCTCTGGGTGTTATACACAAACCATGAATCTTGAAACACTACATCAAATACTAATGATGCGCAGAAGATTTTGATCTTGATGAAGTCCCAAAAGTTCACTGTCGATTTTGTTTCCTTTGACTTTGGAGACATATCTTGAAAGAAGTTGCTTGTTGCCAGTGTTGAAGAGATTATTGTCTATGTTCTCTAGGATTCTGATGGATTCCTGCCTCATGTTGATTTCATTTTATCCATTTTGAGTTTATCTTTGTGTAGTGCACATCAAAGGAAACCATCAAGAAAACAAGGAAGGAACCCACGGAATGGGAGAAGATATTTATAAATGACAGTACAGACAAAGGACTGATATACAAGATCTATAAAGAACTCCTCAAACTCAACACACACAAATCAGATAATCATGTCAAAAAATGGAGAGAAGACATAAACAGGCATTTCTCCAATGTAGACATACAAATGGCTAAGAGACACATGAAAAAATATTCATCATCACTAGCCATCAGGGAGGTTCAAATTAAAACCACATTACCATACCACTTTACAGCAGTTAGAATGGCCAAAATTAGCAAGGCAGGAAACAACATGTGTTGGAGAGGATGTGGAGAAAGGGGAACCCTCTTCCACTGTTGGTGGGAATGCAAGTTGGTGCAGTCACTTTGGAAAACAGTGTGGAGATTCCTTAAGAAATTTCAAATAGAGCTACCCTATGACCCTGCAATTGTACTACTGTGTATTTACCCCAAAGATACAGATGTAGTGAAAAGAAGGGCTATCTGCATTCCAGGGTTTTTACAGGAAAGGCCACAGTTGCTAAATTATGGAAAGAACCAAGATGCCTTCAACAGATGAATGAATAGGGAAGATGTGGTCCATATACACTGTGGAGTACTATGCCTCCATCACAAAGTTGAATACCCATATTTTGTACCAACATGGTTGGGACTGGAAGAGAGCATGGTGAGTGAAATAAGTCAAGCAGAGAGAGTCAATTATCATGTGGTTTCACTTACTTGTGGAATTTAGGAATAACACAGATGACATTAGGAGATGGAAAGGAAAAGTGAATTGGGGTAAATCAGAGGGGAAGATGATCCATGAGAGACTGTGGACTCTGAGAAACAAACTGAGTGTTCTGGAAAGAGGAGGTGGGAATGGACGAGCCTGGTAGTTGGTATTAAGGAGGGCATCTAGTGTATGGATCACAGGGCATGGTGCATAAACAATGAATCTTGGAGGTCTGAGAAAATAAAATTAAATTTAAAATGTTTTATATTCTCTTGGGTGTGTATGTGTGTTTCTGGGTATGTTTGTGATCTTCAAACTCTATATCCACAGAACATCCTGATGCAGGTTTCCTCTTCTTTCCCACGTTGTCATTAACATTGATACTATGAGTATAATTCAAGATTGAGACTGTACCAGGGCTGTTAATTCTCTTGCTTTGTATTGTTGATGCCTCTGTAGGCTCATATGCAGCACGTGCTTTACACTGGTTTTGACAAGTTTTCACACTGGGCTGGGTGGTCTTCTAATGAACAGAAAGAATAGCTCGGACTCCTGTAAGGTTCAGATGACATACATGGAGGTATTTGTAATTCATTGGTAATTGGTAATTCATAGGCAAAGCTATATTCTTGTGGTTGGCTTCATGAAGAAAAAGAGGTATTTCAGATGGAAGAAAAAATAAATAAATATCCCTGTGGACACCTGAGAGTCTAGAGAGGAAATCCCTGATCTCAAAAGGAAGTCCTACCCCACTGCACCTGCTCCTGGGTCTGATCTCTGCTTTGGATACTGAGCGCTCTCTGCGGCTCTGAGTGCCCCTGCAGCGCAGCACATCCTGTGTCAACACGGAAGTTTCTGTCCTGGCTCACACTGAGGGCCTCTCACTGTGTCTGTTGCACAGTAATACAGCCCATGTCCTCTGCTCTCAGGCTGTTCATCTGCAGATACAGCGTGTTCTTGCCATTGTCTCTGGAGATGGTGAATCGGCCCTTCACAGAGTCTGCGTAGCTTGTGCTACTTCCACCACCGCTAATATCTGCAACCCACTGCAGCCCCTTCCCTGGAGCCTGGCGGACCCAGTCCATGTAGTAGTTGCTGAAGGTGAATCCAGAGGCTGCACAGGAGAGTCTCAGGGACACCGCAGGCTTCACCAGGTCTCCCCCAGACTCCACCAGCTGCACCTCACACTGGACACCTGCAGACACATGACATCTCAGTCAGGAAACTGTCACACACCCATTGTTTCTCTCACTCATATCCACTCACATATTCATTTTTTTTTCTCCATAAATTACCTTTTAAAAGAACAAGAAGGAAAACCCAGCCCAATACAAATTCCATGGTGAGTTGTCTGTATTCTCTCCTGATCACTGAATGAACACCTGGGTATCCCGGGCCTGGGGCTCCTCTCCCAGCTGCAGGATCTTGGCTGTGCTGGTTAAATCAGCAGAAGGCAGGCCCTATTTGCATGTCCTCTGGCTATATATTCAGCTTGGGGATATATTCTTACAGAGAAGCAATGACCCAAGCTGGTGGAATGCCTTTAACTTAGTGCTAATGACCTATTTTGAAAAAAAAAAAAGTTTTTTTATTATATAACATTCCATTGTGTATACCTGTGTTTATAAGGTGTCCATGAACACATATGGGGTGATATTAACCTCAGGATCTAGGTCAGTGCTACCCCCCACAGGAGCTGCTGCCCTTCCCCTGAATCATCTGCAGGACAGAGTGTGAAGCTATGAGGCATGTGGAGCTCCTCTTGTAATGGGGATGGATTGATTTTGCTTATTTTATAGTTTACCATAAATAGAGAATAAATCAGTATCGTGTAGGTGTATTTTAATATCTTTAACATTCCATTTTCATTGCTTTCCTCCAGCATCACCTTTGTTATTAACTATAATAAGTTTGATGTGTACACTTGACACAAGATCAATGGCCCACATACGGAGTGTGTGATATAACAAACACAGGTGTCACAATCAACATTATTGGCAGGGGGCACACCAATTCTCCCTAAAAATTTCAGCATTTCCCTCTGGAATTTCTCCTTCCCTTTCCCTTGTTCACCCTGTTCCCACATAACTATTGTTCTTTCTCATGTCAGCTTATACTAGCTTTAATTTTGTAGAATTCATAAATGGGACATTGTACTTTATGTACTTTCTTGGTGGGGCATCTTTGCCCCGGAATCAATCCTTGTGGACACAGTCATGTTGCTGTCTACATCAGGAATCACTGGTTTTAATGACTGACAGCTCTGAAGGCAGCAATAGGAAGCACCAGCTGGAGGAAGATCTGAAAGAGCAGAAAGAATCCACTTGCTTCAGCCTCATCCACACACCCTCTTGATCCAGGAGTTCTTTGTTCCAAAAATAGAAGAACTCCTTTGTTGTTCAGGAGCCATTTCTGCTGGCTGTGGAGAAGAGAACTAAAGACAGAAAGAGGTGGACCATTTTTTTATATGATTGTCTGTTTTGTGTGTGTTGAGTTTCACGAGTTAACTTTAAGGATCCTGGATATCAACCTTTTGTCTGTACTGTCATTTGCAAATATCTTCTCCCATTCGGTGAATTGCCTTTTTGTTTTCTTGACTGATTCTTTTGCTCTGCAGAAGCCTTTGATTTTGATGAAGTTCCAGAACTTTATTTTCGCTTCTGTATCCTTTGCCTTTGGAAATGTATCTTGAAAGAGTTTGCTGTGGCTGATATCGAAGAGATTACTGCCAATGTTCTACTCTAGGATTCTGATGGATTCCTATCTCACGTTGAGGTCTTTTATGCATTTTGAGTTTATCTTTGGGTACGGTGTAAGAGAATAGTCGAGTTTCATTCTTCTACATATAGCTGTCCAGATTCCAAGCACCATTTATTGAAGAGACTGTCTTTTTTCCACTGTCTATTTTTCCCTGTTTTGTCAAAGATTATTTGCCCATACAGTTGAGAGTCCATATCTGGGCTCTCTACTCTGTTCCACTGTATAAACAGACCTTTCTCCAATGAAGACATACAAATGGCTATTAGACACATGAAAAAATGTTCATCATCACTAGCCATCAGGGAGATTCGAATTAAAACCACATTGAGATGTCACCTTACAGCAGTTAGAATGGCCAAAATTAACAAGACAGGAAACAACATGTGTTGGAGGGGATGTGGAGAAAGGGGAACCCTCTTACACTGTTTGTGGGAATGCAAGTTGGTGCAGCCTCTTTGGAGAACAGTGTGGAGATTTCTCCAGAAATTAAAAATAGAACTCCCCTATGACCCTGCCATTGCACTCCTGGGTATTTACCCCAAAGATACAGATGTAGTGAAATGAAAAGCCATCTCTACCCCAATGTTTATAGCAGCAATGGCCACGGTCGCCAAACTGTGGAAAGAACCAAGATGCCCTTCACTGGACGAATGGATAAGGAAGATGTGGTCCATATACACTATGGAGTATTATGCCTCCATCAGAAAGGACAAATACCCAACTTTTGTAGCAACATGGACGGGACTGGAAGTGATTATGCTGAGTGAAATAAGTCAAGCAGAGAGAGTCAATTATCATATGGTTTCACTTATTTGTGGAGCATAACAAATAGCATGGAGGACATGGGGAGATAGAGAGGAGAAGGGAGTTAGAGTAAATTGGAAGGGGAAGTGAACCATGAGAGACTATGGACTCTGAAAAGCAATCTGAGGGTTTTGAAGAAGCAGGGGGGGAGGTTGGGGTACCAGGTGGTGAGTATTATAGAGGGCACGGATTGCATGGCGCACTGGATTTAGTGCAAAAATAATGAATACTGTTTTGCTGAAAATAAATAAAAATAAAAATAAAAATAAGTTAATTAAAAAAATAAGAAAAAAAAGAGATGGACCAGAGAAGGTTGAGTTAGAAGCTCAGAAAGTCCTGTCAATGGAAGATGCAAGGCAACCAGAGGAAGAACAGCATGGGAGAAGCTGTACTGTTGCAGAAGAAACCTCTGCACGAACAAATCTGACACTCAGGCACCAGGCTGCGGATGACATGTCAAGTGGCCAGCCTCTGACTATGCCCATAACTCCAACATTCTCCATTCAGTTCCACTGCTAACCTCAGCTCTGAGCTGCAGTCACCACCTGGGAAGAGCAGCTGCTCTTTGCCTCAATCCAGGAGCCTTTGTTCCTTGTCACCAGTGCATGGAGAGGACCATTTTTGCAGTCACACTTGGCGACACCCCCACAGATTGTACCTGACACATGTGGAATCTCTTTTTGTTGAGAATTGTTTTCCTGTATTACTGAGGTTTATTAGGAAGCTTGACACATCTGTGTCTCCTACTGACTCCAAGTACTTAACTTATTTTGAGCCATTGCGGACCATGACTGTGGGTATAAACTGAGACAAGAATGTAGACTCTGTATTAAAAGAATGAATATTTATTGCCACTCTGCTACCCTCCTGGTTTTCTATTTTTTACAGTATTTTATTTATTTTTAATTTTTAAATTTATTTTTTAAATTTATTTTTTATTTATTTTCAGCATAACAGTATTCATTATTTTTTCACCACACTCAGTGATCCATGCAATCCATGCTCTCTATAATACCCACCACCTGGTACCCAAACCTCCCACACTCCCGCCACTTCAATCCCCCCAGATTGTATTTCAGAGTCCATAGTCTCTCATGATTCACCTCCCCTTCCAATTTCCCCCACTCCCTTCTCTCTAACTACCCATGTCCTCCATGATATTTGTTATGCTCCACAAATAAGTGAAACCATATTATAATTAACTCTCTCTGCTTGACTTATTTCACTCAGCATAATCACTTCCAGTCCCGCCCATGTTGCTACAAAAGTTGGGTATTCGTCCTTTCTGAACGAGGCATAATACTCCATAGTGTATATGGATCACATCTTCCTTATCCATTCATCCATTGAGGGCATCTTGGTTCTTTCCACAGTTTGGCAACCGTGGCCATTGCTGCTATAAACATTGGGGTAGAGATGGCTTTTCGTTTCACTACATCTGTATCTTTGGGGTAAATACCCAGGAGTGCAATGGCAGGGTCATAGGGGAGTTCTATTTTTAATTTCTGGAGAAATCTCCACACTGTTCTCCAAAGTGGCTGCACCAACTTGCATTCCCACCAACAGTGGAAGAGGGTTCCCCTTTCTCCACATCCCCTCAAACACATGTTGTTTCCTGTCTTGTTAATTTTGGCCATTCTAACTGGTATAAGTTGATATCTCAATGTGCTTTTAATTTGAATCTCCCTGATGGCTAGTGATGATGAACATTTTTTCATGTGTCTGATAGCCATTTGTATGCCTTCATTGGGGAAGTGACTGTCCATATCTTCTGCCCATTTTTTGATATGATTGTCTCTTTTGTTTGTGTTGTTTCATGAGTTCTTTATAGATCCTGGATATCAACCTTTTGTCTGTATTGTCATTTGCAAATATCTTCTCCCATTCTGTGGGTTCCTCTTTGTTTTCTTGACTGTTTCCTTTGCTGTGCAGAAGCTTTGATTTTGATGAAGTCCCAAAAGTTCATCATTGCTTTTGTTTCCTTTGTCTTTGGAGACATATGTTGAAAGAAGTTGCTGTGGCTGATATCAAAGAGATTACTGCCTATGTTATCCTCTAGGATTCTGATGGATTCCTGTCTCACGTTGAGGTATTTTATCCATTTTGAGCTTATCTTTGTGTACGGTGTAAGAGAATGGTCGAGTTTCATTCTTCTACATATAGCTACCCAGTTTTCCCAGCACAATTTATTGAAGAGACTGTCTTTTTTCCACTGTATATTTTTTCCTGTTATGTTGAAGATTAATTGACCTTGGAGTTGAGGGTCCATATCTGGGCTCTCTACTCTGTTCCTCTGGCCTATGTGTCTGTTTTTATGCCAGTACCATGGTGTTCTGGTGATCACAGCTTTGTAATAAAGCTCGAAATCAGGTAACGTGATGCTCCCCATTTTATTTTTGTTTTTCCACATTTCCTTAGCGATTTGGGGTCTCTTCTGATTCCAAACAAATTTTTGGATTATTTGTTGCAGGTCTTTGAGAAATACCAGTGGAATTTTGATCGGAATAGCATTAAAAGTATAGATTGCTCTAGGCAGTATAGACATTGTAACAATGTTCACTCTTCCAATCCAAGAGCATGGAATGGTCTTCCATTTTTTGTGTCTTCTTCAATTTCTTTCATGACTGTTCTGTAGTTCCTCAAGTACAGATCCTTTACCTCTTTGGTTAGGTTTATTCCCAGGTATCTTTTGGCTCTTGGTGCTATAATAAATGGAATTGACTCTCTAATTTCCCTTTCTGTATTTTCATTGTTAGTGTATAAGAAAGCCACTGATTTCTGCACATTGACTGTATCCTGCCACATTGCTGAATTGCTCTATTAGTTCTAGTAGTTTGGGGGTGGAGTCTTTTGGGTTTTCCATATAAAGAATCATGTCATCTGTGAATAGAGAGAGTTTGACTTCTTCATTGCCAATTTGGATGCCTTTTATTTCTCTTTGTTGTCTGATTGCTGTTGCTAGGACTTCTAATGCTATGTTGAACAAGAGTGATGAGAGTGTGCATCCTTGTCGTGTTCTTGATCTCAACGGGAAGGCTGCAAGCTTTTTCCCATTGAGGATGATATTTGCTGTGGGTCTTTCATAGATAGATTCTATGAAGTTCAGGAATGTTCCCTCTATCCCTATACTTTGAAGCGTTTTAATCAGGAACAGATACTGGATTTTGTCGAATGCTTTTTCTGCATCAATTGAGAGGACCATGTGGCTCTTCACTCTTCTCATATTCAGTTGTTCTATCACATTGATTGATTTGCGAATGTTGAGCCATCCTTGGAGACCAGGGAATTATCCCACCTGGTCATGGTAGATTATCTTTTTAATGTGCTGTTGGATCCCATTTGCTAGGATCTTGCTGAGAATCTTTGCATCCATATTCATCAGTGATATTGGTCTGAAATTCTCTTTTTTGGTAGGTTCTTTGCCTGGTTTGGGGATCTAGGTAATGCTGGCTTCATAGAATGAGTCTGGAAGTTTTTCTTCTGCTTCAATTTTTTGAAATAGCTTCAGGAGAATAGGTATTATTTCTTCTTTGAGAGTTTGGTAGAATTCCCCCCGGAATCTGTCAGGTCCTGGGCTCTTGTTTTTTGGGAGGTTTTTGATCACTGCTTCAATCTAGTTACCAGATATTGGTCTATTCAGGTTGTCAATTTCTTCCTGGTTCATTTTTGGGAGATTATATTTTCCCTGGAATGCATCCATTTCATCTAGGTTGCTAAGCTTATTGGCATGTAACTGTTGATAATAACTTCTGATGATTGTTTCTACGTCCTTGGTGTTCGTTGTGTTCTCTCCCTTTTCATTCATAATTTTATTAATTTGGGCTTTCTCTCTTTTCTTTGTATTAGTGTGGCCAATGGTTTATCGATCTTATTGATTCTTTCAAAAAAGCAACTTCTCATTTCATTGGTATGTTCTACTGTATCTCTGGTTTCTACCTCATTGATCTCAGCTGTAATCTTGATTGTTTCCCTTCTTATGTGTGGAGTTGGTTTGATTTGTTGTTGATTCTCCAGTTCTTTAAGGTGTGTTCTGGCTTTTTCAATTTTTTTGAGGGAGGCTTGGATGGCTATATATTTGCCCCTTAGGACAGCCTTTGCTGTATCCCATAGGTTTTCGACCGAAGTGTCTTTATTGTCATTGGTTTCCATAAATTGTTTCAGTACTTCTTTGATCTCCTGGTTGATCCAAGCATTCTTAAGCAAGGCGGTCTTTAGCTTCCAGGTATTTGAGTTCCTTCTGGGCTTTTCCTTCTGATTGAGCTCCAGTTTCAAAGCATTGTGATCTGAGAATATGAAGGGAATAATCTCAGTCTTTTGGTATCGGTTGAGTCCTGATTTGTGACCCAGGATGTGGTCTGTTCTGGAGAAGGTTCCATGTGCACTTGAGTAGAATGAGCATTCTGTTCTTTTAGGGTGGAATGTTCTGTATATATCTATGAGGTCCATCTGGTCCAATGTGTCATTCAATGCTCTTGTTTCTTTATTGATTTTCTGCTTCAATGATCTGTCTATTTCTGAGAGAGGTGTGTTAAGATCTCCTACAATTAGTGTATTCATATTAATATGACTCTTTTTCTTGATTAACAGTTTTCTTATGTAATTGGCTGCTCCCATATTGGGGACATAGATATTTACAATTGTTAGATCATCGTGGTGGATAGTCCCTTTAAGAATGATGTAGTGTCCTTCTGGATCTCTGACTACAGTCTTTAGTTTAAAATCTAATTTATCTGATATGAGAATCACTACCTGGCCTTCTTTTGAGGCCCACTGGCATGAAAGATGCTTCTCCATCCCTTCACTTTCAGTCTGGGTGTATCTTTAGGTTCAGAATGGGTCTATTGTAGATAACATATGGATGGGTCCTGTCGTTTTATCCAAACTGAAACCCTGTGCCATTTTATGGGTGCATTTAGGCCATTCATATTGAGAGTGATTATTGATAGATACGTTTTTATTGACATTGTGTTACCTTTGAAGTCTTTCTTTCTGTATATTGTTTCTATATTTCTGTTCAATGCTATTCTTAGGATTTTTCCTCTTTTATAAAACCCCTCTTAATATTTCCTGCAGTGTCAGCTTTGTGGTTGCATAGGCTTTTAAGCCTTGCCGGTCTTGGAAACTCTTTATCTCTCCATCCATATTGAATGTCAGTCTTGCTGGATAAAGTTTTTGGCTGCATGTTATTCTCATTTAGTGCCCTGAATATATCTTGGCTGCCCTTTCTGGCTTGCCAGGTCTCTGAGCACAGGTCTGATGTAATTCTGATGGGCTCTCCTCTGTAAGTAAAGAGCCTCTTTGTCCTAGTGGCTTACAAGAGATTATTCCTACAATTATGATTCCTCAATTTGACTCAGGTGTCGTGATGGTTTTTTGGAATGTATAATCTTGGGTGGAGACTGTTCAGCCTCTAATACATGAACACTGGTTCCATTTGCGAGATTGGGAAAATTTTCATGGAGAACTTGTTCCACTCTATCTTCTAGACTTCTTTCTTTCTCCTCCCCTTCAGGGATTCCAATAATTCTGACGTTGGAACGCTAAATGGCATCATTTATTTCCCTGATTCTTTTTCCTTCATTTCTAAGCTGTTTGTTCCAGGCTTCCTACTGATCCTTTCTCTCTATCTGTTTGTCTTCCAGATCCTAATTCTATCTTCTGTCTCAGTTACCCTAGCTTCTAGAGAATTTAGATTAGGTTGGAACTCATTGAGAGCATTGTGAACCTCAGCTCTGATAGCTTTCAGCTTAGCCCTATCATTGTGAACATCCTGTCTGGTCGCTTTCAGCGACCAGATTCCATTTGGTCATCCATGGCTTTCTCCAACCTAGCTATTGCCTGGTTAATTGTTATCCTGAATTCTCTTTCTGACACATTGTCTATGTTGATAGATATAGCTTTGTTGTCTATCAACATTAGCTTTGTTGCAGAAGTTCCATCCTCTATATTTTTCTTCTGTTGGGCATTCCTCCTCCTAGTCATTTTGGTTAGAGATGACTGAACAGATGTAGCTGCATGTATTGACCGTGGTGCAGTCAAGGTGCACCCCAAAACACTTCTGAGCAATCAGGTTCCCCACCCAAACGAAAGACAAAAGAAAAGATAAAAAGAAAAAAAAGAGAGAGCGAGAGAGAGATACAGGAAAGAAAGGGAATATGAAAGAGAAAGTTCAGTCCAAATGGGCCCCAAGGTAAGATTTATGAAGTAGACAAACATAAACAGATAAACAAAAAGACTGATAAAAGTATATGACCAGAGAAAAAATATATATGTGCAAATAAAGGAAGAACCTTGTCAAAAAGAACCCCAAGTGTAAGGTTTATATACTATCAGGATAAACACAGAAACACTGGCAGAAGAAAAAGATGGGAGAGTGGTTATAAATTCTCAGTGTGTGTGAGGAAAGTTGTTTTGATTCTTCCTGTATGTATCTTGATATATTTGTTAAAGGACTCAACTTTCCTAAGATAAAGGGGGATTAAAAATTGGAAGGGAAGGTGAATCATGAGAGACTATGGACTCTGAAAAACAATCTGAGGGGTTTGAAGTGACGGGGGGGTGTAGGAGGTTGGGTTACCAGGTGGTGGGTATTATAGAGGGCACGGATTGCATGGAGCACTGGGTGTGGTGCAAAAATAATGAATACTGTTATGCTAAAAATAAATAAATTTAATTTAAAAAATTGGTTTACCTATAGGGGTAGTATTGATTGGGGAATTGATTACTTTGAAGTTTAACTCTATATGAATATTGGAAAATAAAAGGGAATTAGTTTTAGACTAAACTAAACTAAAATTAAAAAAAAGAAATTCAAAAAATAGAAATACAAAAGAAAAACATAGGTGTATGTATCAAATAGTTCAGGTTAGAAGGTTATTATGGAATTTGATATACTGGACAGCTAACTGTGGTGGTAAATAGGTTAAAAAATTATCTATATAAAAAAATCAACCAGAATTGTGGGAATAAGTAAAAAATAAAAGTTTTCCTATGAAGTAGTGGTTGTTGGCTTGTCGTCCTTTTTTTTTTTTTTTTCTTTTTCCTTTCTTGGTTTGTTTTCTGGGGGAAGGGCCTGCCACGTGGGTTTTCAGTCAATGATGTTCCCTGACTTAAGTCCTCCCGCCCCCCTCAAGGGGGTGGGCTCTGAGGAAACTGTTTTTTTTCAGGCTTTTGTTCTCTGGCGGTTTTTATGTTTTTTCATTTTTTTTTTCTCTCTCACCTTGACCGCTTTTGATGGTTTTTGTAGTTTTAAAGGAAAGCAAACTGCACCCTGACCTCCCTCTCAGAGAGAAGCCTCAGTCTGGCTGCAGAGCCCAAATAAGTTCCCACCATGGCAGCTGGCAGAGCAGGTTCTGAGTCGTGGTCTCTGGGGATGCGGGATCTTTTTGCTTGTACCCAAAGCCAAGGCAGTGGCGGCTGTCTGGGCAGCTCCAGACTGCCAGAGATGTTTCAAGCAGCGATTGCACACTGAGATTTTCCCGCTGGCCTGGGCTGGGAGTGCCTGCTCTTTCTGGGTTTAAGAGCACCCAGCTTGTGCGCACCAATTTCAGAGGAAGCTGTGGGTCGCGGGTGGGTTTCAGGCTCTGAGAGAGGGGCGCATGTCTGAAAGCACCAGGCTGGGCCTTTGTGCACCTCTCTGGGGGGAGAGTTTGGTGCAAGCATTTTAGGCTCTGAAACAAATGCGCGTATCAAAGGACGCTGGCTGAGCCTTTGTACCTCTCTCATGGGAGGTGGGGCACAGGCATCTCAGGCTCTATAGCAGGGCTCGCTCATTCTGCCGTCCAGCGTGGCTCCCATCCCCTCACAGAAGACAGACCCCATGCATTCTCGGCTTGCTGGCGGCTTAGCGACCAAGACCTGGTTTCTCTGCTGCACTCTCTCTGGCTCAGCGCCAGGGGAGGCTGTCCTGGGACCAGGGACTTAAGCCTCTGTCCTTGGCTGCCCCAATTCCCACAATTCCGCCCCCCCCCCGCAATCCTTTGCTTTTTTGGAGTGCTTTCAACCAGTTTCCAAGTTAATGCTGGTCCCCAGACACAGGGCACTCTTGCTCTTATTGAGGTATTACTTTCCAACAGGTCGCCTCCGGTGGCTCCCTCCCCCTTTTGTTTATCTTTATATATCAGTCCGCCATTCCCACCCCGCTTTACCTGCCCATTCGCGTCTTCTGCCCTTGTAGAGATCCAGACGTGTATAATTCTGATCTCAGGCCTATTTCATGGCTGATCGGAGTTCTTTGGTAGGTAATCAGCTCACTTTGGGGTACCTATTTTTAATTCTTTATTCAGTGTTCCAGAATTCATTTTTTATGCACCACACCCAGTGCTCCATGCAATACATGCCCTCCGCAATACCCACCACCAGGATCACCCATCCACCCATCTCTCGTCCTTCTAAAACCCTGTTTGTTTCTCAGAGTCCATAGTCTCTCATTGTTTGTCTCCCCCTCCAAATTCCCCCTACTCCCTTCTCTCCATTTCCCCATGTCCTCCATGTTATTTCTTTTTTTAAAAAAAATATTTTATTTATTTATTTGACACAGAGAGAGAGAGATCACAAGTAGACAGAGGCAGGCAGAGAAAGAGGGGGAAGCAGGCTCCCCACTGAGCAGAGAGCCCTATGTGGGGCTCAATCCCAGGACCCTGAGATCATGACCTGAGCTGAAGGCAGAGGCTTAAACCACTGAGCAACCCAGGTGCCCCACTCCATGTTATTAATAATGTTCCACAAATAAGCAAAACCATATGATAATTGGCTCTCTCTCTTGACTTATTTCACTCAGCATAATATCTTCCAGTCTGGTCCATGTTGTTACAAAAATTGGGTATTCGTCCTTTCTGATGGAGGCATAATACTGTGTGTGTGTGTGTGTGTGTGTGTGTGTGTGTGTATTCTATTTTAATCAGAAAATAAGAACCATTATGCATTCCTGAAAACATTATCTCTCTTTCAGATTCTGTTTCTTTGTACAAAGTTTATTTAGAACAAAGGAGTGGAACTCCAATGGGAATGCCTCAGAACTGCACAACCATGAAGACTGTGTTGCCCCACATGGAGTGTCCCAGCAGCCATGTCATACTTTGCAACAGAGCTGGTGTGAAGACACATTCTTCCCTTGTAAGTGCTGACAGTCATGGGAACACCGTGCACTACGCACATGCATCAGTCCTCCCATCAACTGGAGTGGAAGCCAAATAGTTGATTGCCTTCTTTGATTTTGTCTTACAATGCTTTTAAATCTGTTAATATCCTTTATTTGTCACCTTTCTAGGAGGAAATGGATAGTTTGATAAGGGGAGTGTCCATGAATGTTGGAAAGCACAGGTTCTGTCCTTCAAGGAATGTGTGCTATAAGGGTTTCCTGTCCTTCCCCATTTTGTTAACTTCCTCCCAGGATCAACTCAGGAAGGCAACCATGTGTGCTGGGCTTCACACAGTCTCTGCCTTTTTTGGCAATGTGCTTTTTATCATCTGCTAGACATTATCCTAAGCCTTGGTTCAGCTCAGGTAAAAACTTTCTCATAAGTCCTAGTACTTCCTTGACCACGTGGCCTCTTCAGGTAAGATGATCACTTACTTCTTTGTGGCTCCCAATGTTCCCTGTGAGCATCTCCCTCAGAACACGTATACCACCATGGCACTTGTTCACAAGCAGTAGAAGCAGAGATGCCTACAATTTTATTGGTCCTCGAAGACAACCCAGTTATCTTTGTCACCTCTGCACTGTGTGTCACTGGGGCAGAATTCATTCAGCCCATGTGGAATAGTGGTTTTCCTGCACACTTGTCATTACTTATGAACTCTACTTTTTACATGTACCTGTTCTTGTGCATGGGGACGGAACAGCATCCATATTCTGCCAAGGGTGGTTCTAGGCACCATGTAAAGTAGTAAATCTATCTGACATTCTTTCCACTAGTTCATGGAGTGAACATGATGAAGAGGCCATTGTAGTCTCAGTAATGATGACCAAAAAAAGACATGATTTTTAGATCCCAACCATTCTGAAGACTCACAAATAAACACAAAATGCAAATCCCTTGTGGAGAAAGGGGAACCATCTTACACTGTTGGTGGGAATGCAAGTTGGTGCAGCCTCTTTGGAGAACAGTGTGGATATTCCTTAAAAAATTAAAAATAGAACTTTCCTATGACCCTGCCATTGCACTCCTAGGTATTTACCCCAAAGATACAGATGTTGTGAAAAGAAGGGCCATCTGTACCCCAATGTTTATAGCAGCAATGGCCACAGTCGCCAAACTGTGGAAAGAACCAAGATGCCCTTCAATGGACAAATGGATAAGTAAGATGTGGTCCATATACACTATTATGTATTAGGATTATGCCTCCATCAGAAAGGACGAATACCTAACTTATGTAGCAACATGGACAGGACTGGAAGAGATTATGCTGAGTGAAATAAGTCAAGCAGAGAGAATCAATTATCATATGGTTTCACTTATTTGTAGAGCATAACAAATAGCATGGAGGACATGGGGAGATAGAGAGGAGAAGGGAGTTAGGGGGAAATTGGAAGGGGAGGTGAACCATGAGAGACTATGGACTCTGAAAAAACAATCTGAGGGTTTTGAAGGGGCGGGGGGTGGGAGGTCGGGGTACCAGGTGGTGGGTATTATAGATTGAATGGATCACAGATTGAACGGATCACTGGGTGTGGTGCAAAAATAATGAATACTGTTATGCTGAAAATAAATAAAAAATAAATTTAAAGAAATGCAGATCCTTTATTCTTTACCCAGAATAAAGTGTACAGTTCCATACCTGTTTGTGTAATTCATTAATGACTATTTATTTGGTCTAACTGCACAAAGTGCAGGCCTGCCTGGTCTCTGTGAATACAGCAATCAACAGGAATAGAAGAATGTGGCTTCATGGGGCTTACCTTTGAGGAGGGAAGACAAACCATAAGCCTGCAGCAATCCTCTCTTTCTCCACATGGTAAATGGTTCCCTGACTGACTCTGGTGTGGAGAATAGTTATGAGTGTGATAGGGACATGGGACCTTGGAATCAGGAAGGTGAGGAGATTCTTGCTGGCATCCAAGTAAAAACTGATAGGAGCTCAGTCCAGGGTGGCACCAGTGAAAGGGTGGGAATTGGTTGGATTTTGAGTGTGTCTTGAACTTGTAACTGGCAATACTTGTTGGCTAATTGGCCATGAGTGAGAGAAAGAGACAGTTAAGGGGAGCATCCAGCTATCAGCCCCAGAGTTTGAGGTCTCCTTCCTTCATCCTGTGAGAGCCCTTTTCGACCCCAGTCCCCCTATCTCTTATGGGTTCCTGGAGAGTATGTTCATCGTGTCTCATTATCTCTGGCTTTGCTCTTTCTCCTTCTGTGCATATTTTGGTCCTTTCTGTCTGTCTGTCCTCTCTAGCATTCTCGTCTCCACCCTGCACCTTGTATTAACAGTTCTCTGATGCGTCACTATCATTCATATACTTACATCTGGCTTAATTTTGTAATATAATTTGCCCTTTTTTGTTTTCATTTTTGTTTCAATCAGGTAGGAGAATAAATGCAGCACTTATGTTGAAGTTTCTGGAAATAGCGTCATTGAGAAGTATGGATGGGGAGGATGCTCCTACCCCATTCTCTCCATTCCAAACTACCCCTTTCAGACAAAACTATGATGAGGTGGTCATGTGTGAGAGTCCAGAGGGTTAACATTACTTCAGAGCAAATAGCTTAGAATTGAGACACAGGTATTCACTACCTCCTGCTTCCCAGTGTCCTTCGGCTTCTGAGGGACCATATATATCTCCCCATTGTGGTCTGCCTAGAATTCTGTTCTCTCTCTCTCAGGACCACCTCTCATTACCTTCATTTATAGTGCAGCCTCCTCTTCATTCTGAAGCTCAGAATATAGACTTTATCTACCAGAAACTGTCAGGGTCTTGTCCCTTGAGGCCGTATGTGAGAGGGAGACTGTCTTGGCACACTCAAAGGTCACTCTGAAAATTTTCTGAGCAATGAACACATCCTCAGTTAAGAATTTACTGACTTTTCATTAGAAATATGGCTGTCACTCAATGCTTGGCAATTTTGCAAAGCTTATAACCCATGCACATCTGTAGATTTTTAGAATTTCCATAATTTCTGGGAAGAAACCTCTGTTTTCAATGTTGTTTTGACTTGGCCATGGTTTCCCCCTGCTAATGGGGTTGTGCTCATTAACACACTCTTATTGGTTGGTTCTTATTGGTGGATTATTGCACACTCTTATTGGTTGGTTCTTTTCTCCTTATGTGATGGATTGTTGCGACATTTACTGCTGTTTTATTCTATCCAGAGGTTCTCCCCAGTGTGTCCCTGCAAAGTGGAGCTTTGTTTGATAGACAAGTCTCCACGGGAGCTGCTCCATTTTTAATGGATAGGAGATATGGACACCTCATTTCAAAAAAAAAGATAAGATGTGACAGACTAATGTGAGACAGGAAAGGTACTTGGGGAGTGTAGAGATTCCTGTTGGAGGGGAGATTTCAGTTCTTTCATTTTTAAGTAAAAACTACAAGGTACAATGTAGTTTTTTTTTTAAGATTTTATTTACTTATTTGACAGAGAGAGATAACAGTAGACAGAGATGCTGGCAGAGAGAGAGAGGTAAGCAGGCTCCCTGCTGAGCAGACAGCTCAATGCGGGACTCTGTCCCAGGACCCCGAGAACAAGACCAAAGCAGAAGGCAGCAGCTTAACCCACTGAGCCACACAGGCACCCCTACAATGTAGTTTTGAAACAATTAATATGATACAGATTTATTATGCCTCCATCAGAAAGGATGAATACCCAACTTTTGTAGCAACATGGATGGGACTGGAAGAGATTATGCTGAGTGAAATAAGTCAAGCAGAGAGAGTCAATTATCATATGATTTCACTTATTTGTGGAGCATAACAAATAGCATGGAGGACATGGGGAGAAAGAGAGGAAAAGGGAGTTGGGGGAAATTGGAAGGGGAGGTGAACCATGAGAGACTATGGACTCTGAAAAACAATCTGAGGAGTTTGAAGGGGCGGGGGGTGGGAGGTTGGGGTACCAGGTGGTGGGTATTATAGAGGGCACGGATTGAATGGAGCACTGGGTGTGGTGCAAAAATAATGAATACTGTTATGCTGAAAAAAAAAAAAGAATCACTAGTTTTAATGATTAGCACCTCTCCAAAGAATCAACATAGCAGGATTTTATTTTTTTAAGTAGTTGGATGGGGTGTAATTGTTCCCAGTGTCTGATATTACAATAAAGGTACTTCTCCCCCTAGATATGTAGCTGAGGAGCTCAGAAAATGTATTATTTATATGCTTTCCACAACGATCATGAACCTGAAGAAGACGCAGAGGAAAGATTATGCATCAATATGGGAGTTTCTCTGTTTTGTTGTTTCTCCTTTTTTCTTTTTAAGTTTCTACTTTTCATAGATGTTTTTTGAAAGCTCAATGTCAATCATGGGAATATAAATAAAACAGTTAAAATTAGGAAGTTTCTGTGAAGATGTTATAAGGACATGTGTAATACGTTTATGTAATAAGTTTAAGGCGTTTCTGGAAACGCCTTAATAGTTTGATGCCCAAAACTATACTAGGGGGTAACCATGGATCAGAAATCCAGAGTATCATTTATAGCAATGGATTAAAGAATCAGAATATAATTCAAATCCCTGTTCATTAAGGGAGTTGTTGAGTCTAATTTTATGTGGAAATAACGTCAGCCTTGTAGACAGAATCTTATTTCTGATCTGAGATCTGTGTCTCTGTGACAATGAGATGATTCTGCAGTCAAATGCTCTACGACTGAGCTATACCCCCATAATGAGACGGTTCTGCCAAGGAGACAGGAGAAGTTCTGTTGAGACATTCCTGATTCTCCAGAAATTACTTTCAGAAGAATTTCTCCCTTCTCCCAGACCCTGTTTGGGTCTGCCTGTCACCTTTGGGAATGCTGCCATTATGTCCTCCCATGACGGGGGTTACTGAGGTTTGTAAGTGCCATGTAATTGATTTTACATCAAGTTACTGGAAGCAGTCTGGCTGTCACTTCCCACAGATCATCTGCAGTCTCTAGCACTTTGGTGTCACCAGGTGATATCAACACCTGTTAGTTAAATTTTCCATTGTAGCACGGTGCAGTAGAGAGGCCAGCTGGTTACAATCTTGGTTCAGTACTTGGGAGGAAACAGAAAGAGAGTTAGAATATTTCCTTCTCATGTAATATCATCAGCAGTAAAGTCCTGGGGGAACCTTGGAGTTGGGACATTGCAGGAAACCAGACTTAAGGGACCCAAAGAACAGAGGTAGATAGATTTAATCCCATGTCCACTGTATATGGCATGTGCATATGTTTTATTTCTTGTATGTGTACTTTCACACGTTGTGAAGTCATTCCTGAAGCAAAGCCTCCTTCCCTTCCTGCAGATGAAAGTCTTTTAGATTTGTGTGTTGACACAAATCAAAAGTCCACAAAACTTTTTTTGTCCACACAAAAAAAGCTGGGTGATACCAGATTTTGTATCCAATGGCTGAGGTTCACACCTGACAGCTGTCATGGTGGGACAATGGTGCACGGTGTGGTTCAGAGTCATATACCACAAGATCATCATATCCAGTCTCCTAGAAAGGCTGATAAAAGAGCATCTTTAAAGTAAATTTACACAATATCTCAGAGAAGCATGGACTCTGTTGTCCAAAGATACTCCCACTGGCCCTGATGGGTAGTGGTCAATGGACTCAAGAGCACATGCCTGATCTCCATGTGACACAGGTCCTGGTGAGGCCACGCATTTAAAAATATTTCCTCCAATTTTAGTCTCTGCCTTATTGCATTCTGCTGAAGGACATTTGAAAAATGATTCATGCATCATATCCCTCCAAAACTAACAAAGTCAATCTGCCTGTCCACTGTGAGTTTTGATAGATTCTTTTGACTATCTTCTTTAATTTTTTTTATGTTTTTTTTTTCAGTGTTCCAAGTCCATTGACTTTCAAATAGTAAATTCAACCTAATGGGAGAGCAGTAAATAAATAAATAAACAAACAAATAAATAAATAAATGCTACCCTTCCACCTCTTTCACGGATTTATAGGGACTTTTATTTTTTAAAGATTTTATTTATTTGAGCGAGAGAGAGAGACTAAGAGAGAACATGAGAGGGGAGGTGATCAGAGGGAGAACCAGACTCTCCATGGAGCTTGGAGTCTGATGTGGGATTCGATACTGTGATTTCAGGATCATGACCTGAGCCAAAAGCATTCACCCAACCAACTGAGCCACCTAGGCGCCCCTACAGGGACTTTTGACAACAAATGTGGCAGGGAAATTCAATTCCAATTCAATTTCAGGTTGCAACTCGGATCTATCTGTTTTGGTTTTCTCAGCTCAGACTCTTTGACCTTGCTGGATGAGTACAGGACTTCTGTTCTGTCTCCACATCCTGCAGTTTCCATCCCTAAGTGGATTCCGTGCATCAGGAAGACTGCAAACTAGCCATGCCATCCAAAATGCACCTGTGTTCATTGCTCAGAGGCATGGAGTGGTGCCAGTAATGTTCCTGCAATTCTTGTCCTTGAGGAGCCCCCTCACTACTTGCTCATAGCCCCAGGCTCACTGCCAGGAGGTGCATTCCTCTCTGAGTCTCCTAGTGAGTGAGGTTATGTACATAGACAATATATGTCAACCATTACTGCAAAATAATACAATTGCATAATATTTAATGGAATTGCACATTGAAAGAACAATTAAACCATAAGACAACTGGATCAGATCAGAGAGAGATAAATAAATTAGGGTATTCTGAAATAAAACACCATATTTCAAATTTGAGCTTCAGTATATACAGTAGGAGGAATTTATCACACCCTATTTGCTACTAGAAAACGTGGAATGGAGTATTTAGGATGGTGGAGGAGAAGAGGTCGCTATGCTTGGATTTCTGGAACACAGCTAGGCAGTCATCAAGTCATTCTGAGCAGCCAAGAAGTCAGAGGTCTGAGAGAACAAAACCTGCAAGTCTTCAAATAGAAAACCTACCTCGTTTCGTTATGTAGCAGGTGCAGAGATTTGTCTTGGGACAGATAGAGCTGTGGGGGTGACATCAGGGATGGAGCCTGCATCTGGAAGCTGCCATGATGTATTGTAGCAGCAGAGCACAAAATCTGAACTTTTAGAAGTGTGCTACTGTGGGGATGTGGCTGGCATAAAGGTGCTGAAGTGGCAAAGTGGGGCAGAATTCCAGGTTCTGAGGTCTGCTGAGTCACAAGAAGGATTTGTGGCACCATTGTGATGCACAGATGCTAGGGAAAGAGCCAGGGACTCCGTTGAAAAGTGAGTCTAACTGCGGACTTTCTTCTCTGATTTGCCATAAACAGTGAACCACAATCTGGACATGTGATCTCTTTCCTGAGACCTGTGGGCAAATGGAAAAAGGAATGAGACTCTCCCCTGAAGGAATAGCATGGGTCCACACCATAGGAGTCCCTAATTTTGAAGTTTTGAAACTTAACCATGCGCCTGGGGTGCAACACCTGAGACACAGGTAGGGTAAACATGGGTTTCAGATGGAAACATTTGAGAGAAAGGAGGTGATTGCTCTTCTGTGAGGGCTCACTGAAGAATGGTGTGTATGTGAAATTTCAACCCCTGCCTAGAGAGCAGATGGCATATTCAACATACCCATCAGTGCCATCAGAAGCAAAACAGTGGCACCTAGAGGAGGACAGACCTGCTTATACCAAGCCCTGTCCCCTGCTCCCAAGATGTGCATTTCCATGAGGGCAAAACACCTCATGAATAATCATAGCAGGTACCTCCACCAGAAGAGCCACAGAACAATTCCATCTCACCAAGTTCAATGATCATAGAGAGTGGCACACTTTCAGTTCTCGGGGAAGTAGGCTTAGCTTTCTTTAGTTTATTATTAAGATTTTGTTCACTTATTTGTGGAGCATAACAAATAGCATGGAGGACATGGGGACTTAGAGTGGAGAAGGGAGTTGGGGGAAATTGGAAGGGGAGGTGAACCATGAGAGACTATGGACTCTGAAAAACAATCTGAGGGTTTTGAAGGGACGGGGGGTGGGAGGTTGGGGTACCAGGTGGTGGGTATTATAGAGGGCACGGATTGCATGGAGCACGGGGTGTGGTGCAAAAATAATGAATACTGTTATGCTGGAAATAAAAAAAAAAATAAAATAAAATTAAAAAAAAATTAAATAAAAAAAAAAAGATTTTGTTCTTATTTTTGATTTATTTTCTGATTCATCTTTCTTTACTTTTAATATTACTTTCTCCTTATATTTTCTTTTTTTTATTAAATTGATTTATTTATTTTCAGAAAACAGTATTCATTATTTTTTCACAACACCCAGTGCTCCATGCAATCTGTGCTCGCTATAATACCCACCACCTGGTACCCCGACCTCCCACCCCCCCACCCCCTCAAACCCCTCGGATGGTTTTTCAGAGTCCATAGTCTCTCATGATCACCTTCCCTTCCAATTTCCCCCAGCTCCCTTCTCCTCTCTATCACCCCTTGTCGTCTATGATATTTGTTATGCTTCACAAATAAGTGAAAATGTATAATTGACTCTCTCTGCTTGACTTATTTCACTCAGCATAATCTCTTCCAGTCCCGTCCATGTTGCTACAAAAGATGGGTATTCATCCTTTCTGATGGAGGCATAATACTCCATAGTGTATATGGACCACATCTTCCTTATCCATCCGTCCGTTGAAGGGCATCTTGGTTCTTTCCACAGTTTGGCGACCGTGGCCATTGCTGCTATAAACATTGGGGTACAGATGGCCCTTCTTTTCACTCCATCTGTATATTTGGGGTAAATACCCAGTAGTGCAATGGCAGGGTCATAGGGAAGTTCTATTTTTAATTTCTTGAGGAATCTCCACACTGTTCTCCAAAGAGGCTGCAATAACTTGCATTCCCACCAACAGTGGAAGAGGGTTCCCCTTTCTTCACATCCCCTCAACACATGTTGTTTCCTATCTTGCTAATTTTGGCCACTCTAACTGATGTAAGGTGATATCTCAATGTGGTTTTAATTTGAATCTCCCTGATGGCTAGTGATGATGAACATTTTTTCATGTGTCTGATAGCCATTTGTATGTCTTCACTGGAGAACTGTCTGTTCGTATCTTCTGCCCATTTTTTTGATACGATTATCTCTTTTGTGTGTGTTGAGTTTGAGGAGTTGTTGATAGATCCTGGATATCAACCTTTTGTCTGTACTGTCATTTGCAAATATCTTCTCCCATTCCGTGTGTTGCCTTTTTTTTTTTTTTTTTTTTGACTGTTTCCTTTGCTGGGCAGAAGATTTTGATTTTGATGAAGTCCCAAAAGTACATTTTTGCTTTTGTTTCCTTTGCCTTTGGAGACATATCTTGAAAGAAGTTGCTGTGGCTGATACCAAAGAGATTACTGCCTATGTTCTCCTCTAGGATTCTGATGGATTCCTGTCTCACGTTGAAGTCTTTTATCCATTTTGAGTTTATCTTTGTGTATGGTGTAAGAGAATGGTCGAGTTTCTTTCTTCTACATATAGCTGTCCAGTTTTCCCAGCACCATTTATTGAAGAGACTGTCTTTTTTCCACTGTATATTTTTTCCTGTTTTGATGAAGATTAACTGACCATAGAGTTGAGGTCCATAAATGGACTCTCTACTCTGTGCCACTGGTCTATGTGTCTGTTTTTATGCCAGTACCATGCTGTATTGGTGATCACAACTTTGTAATAGAGCTTGAAATCAGGAAATGTTATGCCCCAGTTTTATTTTTGTTTTTCAACACTTCCTTAGCGATTCGGGGTCTCTTCAGATTCCATACAAATTTTTGGATTATTTGTTGCAGCTCTTTGAAGAATACCGGTGGAATTTTTATTGGAAGGGCATTAAAAGTATAGATTTCTCTAGGCAGTATAGACATTTTAACAATGTTTATTCATCCAATCCAAGAGCATGGAATGGTCTTCCATCTTTTTGTGTCTTCTTCAATTTCTTTCATGAGTGTTCTGTAGTTTCTCGAGTACAGATCCTTTACCTCTTTGGCTAGGTTTAATCCCAGGTATCTTATGGTTCTTGGTGCTATAGTAAATGGAATCGATTCTATAATTTCCCTTGCTGTATTTTCATTGTTGGTGTATAAGAAAGCCACTGATTTCTGTACATTGACTTTGTATCCTGCCATGTTGCTGAATTGTTGTATGAGTTCTAGTAGTTTGGGGTGGAGTCTTTTGGGTTTTCCATATAAAGAATCATGTAATCTGCGAAAAGAGAGAGTTTGACTTCTTCATTGCCAATTTGGATACCTTTTATTTCTCTTTGTTGTCTGATTGCTGTTGCTAGGACTCCTAATACAATGTTGAACAAGAGTAGTGAAAGTGGACATTCTTGCCTTGTTCCTGATCTCAACGGGAAGGCTGCAAGCTTTTTCCCATTGAGGATGAAGCTAAAGGCCACCTTGCTTAAGAATGCTTGGATCTACCAGGCGATCAAAGAAGAACTGAAACTATTCATGGAAACCAATGAGAATGAAGACACTTTGGTCCAAAACCTATGGGATACAGCAAAGCCGGTCCTAAGGGGGAAATACATAGCCATCCAAGCCTCCCTGAAAAAAACTAAAAAATCCAGAATACACCAGCTGTCTCTACACCTTAAAGAACTTGAGAATCAACAACAAATCAAACCAACTCGACACATAAGAAGGGAAATCATCAAGATTAGAGCTGAGATCAATGAGGTAGAAACCAGAGATACAGTAGAATGTATCAATAAAACTAGAATTTGGTTTTTTGAAAGAATCAACAAGATTGATAAACCATTCCCACACTAATCCAAAAGAAAAGACAGAAAGCCCAAATTCATAAAATTATGAATGAAAAGGGAGAGATCACAACTAACACCAAGGAAGTAGAAACAATCATCAGAAGTTATTATCAACAGTTATATGCCAATAAGCTTAGCAACCTAGATGAAATGGATGCATTCCTGGACAACAATAAACTACCAAAGTTGTACCAGGAAGAAATCAACAACCTGAATAGACTGATATCTAGTAATGAGATTGAAGTAGTGATCAAAAACCTCCCAAAAAACAAGAGCCCAGGACCTGACGGATTCCCTGGGGAATTCTACCAAACTTTCAAAGAAGAAATAACACCTATTCTTCTGAAGCTGTTTCAAAAAATTGAGGCAGAAGGAAACATTCCTGACTCTTTCTATGAAGCCAGCATTACCCTGATCCCCAAACCAGGCAAAGACCCTACCAAAAAGGAGAACTTCAGACCAATATCACTGGTCTCAACAAGATCCTAGCCAGCAGGATCCAACAGCACATTAAAAGGATTATCCACCATGACCAGGTGGGATTCATCCCTGGGCTACAAGGACATTCGCAAATCAATCAGTGTGATACAACAAATTAATAATAGAAGAGAGAAGAACCACATGGTCCTCTCAATAGATGCAGAAAAAGCATTTGACAAATTCCAGCATCCGTTCCTGATTAAAACTCTTCAAAGTATAGGGATAGAGGGAACATTCCTGAACCTCATCAAATCTATCTATGAAAGACCCACAGCAAATATATTTTCTTTTTAAGTTTAGTTTTTATAAATATACATATTTAATTTTTCTATTTTTAATGTTATAATTTATATATATTTTATTTATTGTGGCCTATATTTTATTTAAGAAGCATTCACTATGATGAATCCTCAATTTATATGTCTTAATTATTTCCCTTATCTTATCTTATTTTCTGGAAAAATAATGAAAGGATGAACAGACTCTTCTACAAAGAAGAAGTACAAATAGCTAACAGACACATAAAAAAAACAATCCAACACCATTAGCCATCAAGGAGATTCAAATCAAAACCACACTGAGATACCACCTGTCACCAGTTAGAATGGCCACAATTAACAAGACAGTAAACAACATGTGTTGGAGAGGACATGGAAGAAAGGGGAACCGTCTTACACTGTTGGTGGGAATGCAAGTTGGTGCAGCCACTTTGGAAAACAGTGTGGAGATTCCATCAGAAAGGATGAATACCCAACTTTTGTATCAATATGGGCGAGACTTGAAGTGATTATGCTGAATGAAATAAGTCAAGCAGAGAGAGTTTTACAGTGCCCTAGTATAGCCAGCTGGGTAGTCCTATCGGCAGCAGGGATCATGCAGGAAGCCTACCCTCAACCTCATTGAAGGACCTTTCCAGGTTCTTTTCCCAACAAATGCAGCAGAGAAACTCCAGAGCATGAGTGCTTGGGTTCATGTGTCATTAATATCTTCTTCTGCTCCAGCTGCTGTAACAATGTATATGGACTGGGTTGTTTTAAATAACAGACACATTTCTCCAAGTTCTGTAGCATGGGAAGTCCCAGTTCAGTGGCAGACAGATTTGGAGTCTGGAGAGCACCCATATTCTAGTCCGTCCTTTCCTTGTCACCTCACATGGGGTCTGAGTGTAGGGAGTTTTCCCAGTCCTGGTTTATAAAGGCATTAATTCATCATGAGTCTTCACTCTCCTGACCTAAATGCCTGCCTCAGGCCTCACCTCTTCCTCCTACCACCTTGTCCTTAGGATTCAGCCTGTGATGGTAGAGGTCATACATCCTGAGCATATCTCAGCAAAGGAAAGATCAATTAGTTATTCCCTGAAGGTAGAAGGCTCCTCCCAACCAGCATCTCAAGGATTCTCATGGGTCCAGCAGAATCTTCTGGTCTCTGTAAGCACACAGTGAACACAAGAACTTCAGGGCCAGTTGGTGACCTTGGGGAGAGGATAGCTTCCCTCTTAAATAGTGGTTAAGACTTCAGTACAAGTCTATTATCATTTTATAAATTGTGCATTTTCCCTGTGACATTCTTCTCACGTACAAAGGATTCAGAATTTTGTCTACTTGGAATGGGCATTTTTCTCTTCTGTTCTCCATTTTCATAATTTTTTAAATTTTTATATATTTTTTAAAAATTTATTTTGTATTTATTTTCAGTGTAACAGTATTCATTATTTTTTCACCATACCCAGTGCTCCATGCAATCTGTGCCCTCTATAATACCCACCACCTGGTACCCCAACCTCCCACCCCCCACCACTTCAAACTCCTCAGATTGTTTTTCAGAGTCCATACTCTCTCATGGTTCACCTCCCCTTCCAATTTACCCCGACCCCCTTCTCCTCTCTAACTCCCCATGTCCTCCATGCTATTTGTTATGCTCCACAAATAAGTGAAACCATATAATAATTGACTCTCTCTGCTTGACTTATTTCACTCAGCATAATATATTTTTAAATTATTTATTTCTTTTCAGTGTAACAATATTCATTGTTTTTGCACCACACCCTGTGCTCCATGCAATCTGTGCCCTCCCTAATACCCACCACCTAGTTCCCCCAAACGCCCACCCCCCGCCCCTTCAAAACCCTCAGATTGTTTTTCAGAGTCCATAGTTTCTCATGGTTGACCTCTCCTTACAATTTCCCTCAACTCCCTTCTCCTCTCTAACTCCCCTTGTCCTCCATGCTATTTATTATGCTCCACAAATAAGTGAAACCATATGATAATTGACTCTCTCTGCTTGACTTATTTCACTCAGCATCATCTCTTCCAGTCCCGTCCATGTTGCTACAAAAGTTGGGTAACCATCCTTTCTGATGGAGGCATAATACTCCATAGTGTATATGGACGACATCTTCCTTATCCATTCGTCCGTTGAAGGGCATCTTGATTCTTTCCACAGTTTGGTGACCGTGGCCATTGCCGCTATAAACATTGGGGTAGAGATGGCCCTTCTTTTCACTCCATCTGTATATTTGGGGTAAATACCCAGTAGTGCAATGGCAGGGTCATAGGGAAGTTCTATTTTTAATTTCTTGAGGAATCTCCACACTGTTCTCCAAAGTTGCTGCACCAACTTGCATTCCTACCAACAGTGTAAGAAGGTTCCCCTTTCTCTGCATCCTCTCCAACACATGTTGTTTCCTGTCTTGCTAATTTTGGCCATTCTAACTGCTGTAAGTTTAGAATATATCTCAATGTGGTGTTTTTTTTTTAATTTAGTTTTTTAATTTTTTTTTTAATTTATTTGACAGAGAGGGATCACAAACAGGCAGAGAGGCAGACAGAGAGAGGAGGAAGCAGTCTTCCTGCTGAGCAGAGAGCCCGATGTGGGGCTCGATCCCAGGACCCTGAGATCATGACCTGAGCCGAAGGCAGTGGCTTAACCCACTGAGCCACCCAGGCACCCCTCAATATGGTTTTAATTTGAACCTCCCTGATGGCTAGTGATGATGAACATTTTTTCATGTGTCTGATAGCCATTTGTATGTCTTCGTTGGAGAACTGTCTGTTCGTATCTTCTGCCCATTTTTTGATATGATTATCTGTTTTGTGTGTGTTGAGTTTGAGGCGTTCTTGATAGATCCTGGATATCAACCTTTTGTCTGTACTGTCATTTGCAAATATCTTCTCCCGTTCTGTGTGTTGCCTCTTTGTTTTCTTGACTGTTTCCTTTGCTGCGCAGAAGCTTTTGATTTTGATGAAGTCCCAAAAGTTTTTTCGCTTTTGTTTCCTTTGCCTTTGGAGACAGATCTTGAAAGAAGTTGCTGTGGCTGATATCGAAGAGGTTACTGCCTATGTTCTCCTCTAGGATTCTGATGGATTTCTGTCTCACGTTGAGGTATTTTATCCATTTTGAGTTTATCTTTGTGTACAGTGTAAGAGAATGGTCGAGATTCATTCTTCTACATATAGCTGCCCAGTTTTCCCAGCACCATTTATTGAAGAGACTGTCTTTTTTCCACTGTATTTTTTCCTGTTTTGTTGAAGATTATTTACCATAGAGTTGAGGGTCCATATCTGGGCTCTCTACTCTATTTTCATAATTTTTAGTGGACATAGTCATTACAACCTATCCTTTATTATTGCCTACTCGCTTCTTAACCTTCATCCCTCCCTCTTCTCACACCGGAAGCTTGGGAAATCTAACAAGAACCCCTGTGGACTGTGAAGAACAACCTGAGGGTTTTGAAGGAGTGTGGGGTGGGAGGCTGGGGGAACCAGGTGGTGGGTATTGGAGAGGTCATGTATTACATGAAGCACTGGGTGTGGGGCAAAAACAATGAATACTGTTATGCTGAAAAGAAATTAAAAAATAATAATCAAAACAAAACAAAACAAAACAAAACAAAAAAACCCTGCATTCTCGGTCCTTTGATGAGTGTAGGAGATTGCCTCTACACAAGACACTCCCATGAGTGAAAGTGATAAATTATTATACTCTCTCTCGTGTGTGTTTCTGTGTGTGTGCTTGTGTGTGTGTGCATGTGTGTGTGTGTGGGGGGTGTGTGTTTGTGTGTGAGAGAGAGAGAGAGAGAATCTTCAGACCCCCCATTCACACAATGTCCTGGTGGGTTTCTTTCTGCTCTCACATGCTGTCAGTAATCATGCTGTGAGCCCCGTTCCAGACAGGGACCCTTTCACTGGTCTTTTTAAAATTTCCTTGTTTTTTTTTTTTTGTTGTTGTTGTTGCTTCTGTAGCTTCATGGAAATTATGCACTTTATGCTGCTTCTGGATAACTTTCTCATTGAGCTGGGTGGTCCTGTGATACACAGTGAGTGCAGCTGGGACTCCTGAAAATGTCAGAATATGTGCCTGGAGATATATGTAATTCCTTCATATTTAGGGACAGAAAGAAATATGTGCAAGTGATATTGACTTTTGCACTTGTTAGTATAGTTGATTTCCTAACTTCTTACATCAGAGAATGAAGAGGAAGCACAGAATCATGCGTATAGAGAAGCTCCTTGCGGGAAAGTACTCCATGGAAAGAAACCGCCAGACCCTGACCGGAAACCTGCCCCTTTCCTCCATCTGCATCTGCTCGTGTTGTTTAAAGACAGAATTGTAGTGTGCATCTGCTGTTGGTCCAGATCCCCTTGTAGAGTGAGGTTTGTGTCTGGGCTCACACTGATGTCCCCTCACTTTGTCATTCACACAGTATTATTCTGCCATTTCTTCAGTTCTCAGCCTGTTCTTCTGCAGGTAGGACATGTTCTTGGCATCATTTCTAGAGTTGGTGTTCAACCCTTTACAGAGTCTAAATACCTTGTGCTTCTTCCATCATTGCCAACATGTGAGAACCACTGCAACCCCTTTCCTGGAGCCTGGCATACCTAGCTCATGGAATTACTACTGAAGATGAACCCAGAGGCTGCACAGGAGATTCTCAGGGACCCCCACAGTCTCCACCAGGCCTCCCCCAGACTTGACCAGCTGTACTTCACAGTGGACACCTGCAGACACAAGACAACCTGGTCAAGAATCTGTCATACATCCACTGTTTCTTTCCTGCCTAGTCACTCATATTCTCAATGTCTTCTGTTCTCTGTGAATAACATGTGATGTAGGTACCCATTTATCACCATTTTACAGGTGGATACATCCACACTGCAACAGAGAGGGGCTTTGTGAGTGTGCAAGAGACATAGAAGGTGAGTGTGAGCCCATGTCTGGGCCTGTGCTCCCCACCATGGGACTTTCTTGTTTGCCCAAACGACCTGCCAACTAGTCAGAATTGATCTTATGTGGCGAGGTCTACAATTCCTGCGTTTCAAGATTCCTAAACAGACTGAAGGGTGGAAACCAACTCTTTCTGTCTGAGAATCTTGTAGACACTGACATTCCTAGAAAGAGACTCACGGAGTTGATGAAGACACTGGGTTTTCAACAACCACAAGGAGCATTTAGCATTTATGCATGATTTTCTATACAAATCTGTGGAAGCCTCAATAAAAATAAAATGGTGGAATCATTAGTAAACAATGAAACTCAGAACACCTGAGATCAGAATGTTTGCTGTTATTTATGGAAATGTCCTCAGCTATGAAATGGAGATCATGGTACTTCTAATCTCACAGTTATTGTGATACAGTTAAATTTATCCTAGTTACCTAGAGCTTTGCATTTTTAGGTATTAATATTATGATGATTGATTCCAAGAAAGGAAGTCACTTCCATGCTTTGACATGTTTTCCAAACATCTTCTCTGTCTTCTGAGAGTGAAAACAATGGTTCCCTTTCCATGCAGCTAAAATCTGATATTGTGCCTAAACTTGTTCCCAATTGTTTTTACTGTCAATCACTAATGAAATTTCCCTCCATCTGTAAATGCCCTTCAGAAGCATGTATTGGAATATATGGATGGTTCCAGGTGGTGACGACCAGGGAAAGAGCCATGGGAAATGGGTATCCTCAAGCTTGGGCTTGTTCCTTACCGAGGAATGGGTGGTGCAAGGGAATGCCAGCTGATACTTGTCCTTGCTTCCTGAGTACCCAGCAGCACCCTGGGAACCAACCAGGTCCAGGAGCACAGGACTACTTCACAGAGGTAGGACATGGGAGACAATGTTCCTGGACATGCTGCCCATGAAGTGGGACACAGATGATCTAGGAAGAGCATCTGTGGTGCTAAGTCCTACCGATTTGGCACTGCATTAAGAATCATGACTATTTTATTTTTATAGTATTTGATTAATTAATTAACTAATTAATTAATCTATGAGAGACAGGAAGGTACTTGAGGGTCCATATCTGGCCTCTCTATTCTATTCTACTGATCTATGTGTCTGTTTTGCTGCCAATACCGTGATTTCTTGATGATTCCAGCTTTGTAATAGACCCTGAAGCCTGGCATAGTGATGGTCCCACCTTTAGTTTCTTTTTCTTTCTTTCCTTTTTTTTTTTTTACTTTATTTATTCATTATTTATTTTTTTAAACTTTATTTTGTTTTTTCAGTGTTCCAAGATTCATTGTTTATGTATCACACCCAGTGTTCCGTACACTACGTACCCTCCTTAATATCCACCACAAGGCTCTCCTGTGATTTGGAGCCCTTTCTGTTCCATACAAATTTTAGTTGTTTGTTTTGGCTCTGAAACAATTGATGGTATTTTGATACAGATTATGTTGAATATGTAGATTGCTCTGGGTGGCATAGATATTTTAACACTATTTATTCTTCCATTCTATGAGCATGGAATATTTCTCCATCTCTTTGTGTCTTCCTCAATGTTTCATAAGGGTTCTGTAGTTTCTAGAGTACAGATGTTTTACTTCTTTGGTTAGGTTTATTCCTAGGTTTCTTATGGTTTTGGTGCAATTGTGAATGGGATCATTTCCTTTTCTCCTCTTTCTTAAATCACATTTTTAATGTATAGAAATGCCACTTATCTCTCTGAATTCATTTTACATCCTGTCATGTTCTGCTATATGAAATCTTGCAATGTTGGGGTGGAGTCTTTTGGGTTTTCCACAGAAAATATCATGTCATCTGCAAAGAGAGAGAGTAACTTGTATGCCAACTTGAATTCCTTTTATTTCTTTTTGTTGTCTGATTGCTGTTGATAGGATTTTAGTGCTATGATCAGTGGTAAAAGTGGGCATCCCTGTTGTGTTCCTGACTTTAAGGGAAATGTTTTTCTACATTAAGACTGATGTTTGCTGTGACTATTTGTAGATGGATTTTATTCTATTGAAGGTGTGTCCCTCCATCCCTATACTTTGAAGAGTTTTAATGAGGAAAGGATGCTGTATTTTGTCAAATGTATTTTCTGATTGAATTGAGAGGGTTAAATGGTTCTTCTCTCTTCTTTTGTTAATGTGGTCTCTTAAGTTGATTGATTTGCAAATGTTGAGCTATAAACCCCACTTAGTCCTGGTGAATAATCCTTTTAATGTACTATTGGATGGAGCACTGGGTGTGGTTCATAAACAATGAATCTTGGAACACTGAAAAAAAATTAAAATGTTAAATAAATCAAAAGTTGTGACTCCCTGCAAAAAATTTGGTTAATTAAAAAAAAAGAATGTACTGTTGTATTCTCTTGGTTAATATCTTGGTGAGTATTTTGGCATTCATTTTCTGTATCCATTGGTCTGTAATTCTCCTTTCTGATGGAGCCATTGTCTGGTTTTGAGATCATTATAATGCTGGCCTCATAGAAGGAGTTCAGAAGTTTTCCTTCCAGTTTTTGAAACAGCTTCAGTAGAATGGGTATGATTTCTTCCTTGAGTGTTTGGTAGAATTCCCCTGGAAGTCATCCGGCCCTGGACTCGTGTTTTTGATTGCTGCTTCAGTGTCCTCACGGGCTGAGTGTCTGTTTGTATATTCTACTTCTTCCTGATCAGTATTGGTAGTTTCTTAGTTTCCAAAAATGCACCCATTTCTTCCAGATTGCCTAATTTGCTGGCATATAGTGATCATAGTATGTTCTAACAATTGCCTAGAATTCCTTGGTATTCATAGTGAGCAAAACTAAGAGTAAACCCAGGGAATGCGAGAAGATATTTGAAATGATGTTACAGATAAAGGTTGGTATTGAAGATCTATAATGAGCTCTGTTGTGCAGAAGCTTTTGATATTGATGAAATCCCAAAAGTTCATATTCACCTCTGTTTCCTTTGCTTTTGGAGACATATCTTGAAAGAAGTAGCTATGTCCGATGTTGAAGACACTGCCCATGTTCTCTCCTAGGACTTTGATAGACTCATGCCTCTGTTTGATAGTCTCATGCCTCTGAGGTCTTTCATACATTCCGAGTTTTTCTTTGGTTATTGTGTAAGAGAATGGTCAAGTTTAATTCTTCTGTACATAGCTGTCCAGTTTTCCCATCACCATTTATTGAAGAGACTGTCTTTTTCTACTGGATGTTTTACCTGCTTTGTTGAATATTAGTTAATCATAGAGTTGAGGATCCATATCTGGATTCTACTGTGTTCCACTGGTCTATGTGTCTGTTTCTGTGCCAGTACCATGCTGTCTTGGTGATCACAGCTTTGTAGTAAAGCTCAAAATCAGGCAAAATGATGCCCCAGATTTGTTTTTCTTTATCAACATTTCCTTAGCAATTCAGGGTCTCTTCTGGTTCCATACAAATTTTATGATTGTTTGTTCCAGCACTTTGAAAATGGCCATTGGAATTTTGACTGGGATGGCACTGAGGCTTTAGATTCCTCTGGGCAGTAAAGACATTTTAACAATGTTTATTCTTCTGATCTATGAGCATGAAATGTTTTTAGATCTTTTTATGTCTTCTTCAATTTATTTCATGAGTGTTCTATAGCTTCTTGACTACAGAGAATTTTCCTCATTGGTTAGGTTTATTCCCATGTATTTTATGGTTCCTGGTGCTATAGTAAATGGAATCCATTCTCTAATTTCCATTTCTGTATTTTCATTGTTAGTGTATAAGAAAGCAACTGACTTCTGTACATCGATTTTGTATCCCACTACATTCCTGAATTGTGTATGAGTTCTAGCAGTTAGGGGTGGAGTCTTTTGAGTTTTCCATATAAAGTATCATGTCATCTGAGAAGAGAGAGAGTTTGATCTCTTCACTGACAATGTGAATACATTTTATTTATTTTTGTTGTCTGATTTCTATTGTTAGGACTTCGAGTACTATGTTGAACAAAAGTGGTGAGAACGGGCATCCTTGATGTGTTCCTGATCTCAAACGGAAGGTTGTTAGCTCTTCCCCACTGAGAATGATATTTGCTATGGGCTTTTTATAGATGGTTTTTATGAAACTGAGGAATGTTCCCTCTATGCCCATACTTTGAATATTTTAATCAGGAATGAATGCTGTCTCTTGTCAAATGCTTTCTACATCAATTGAGAGGACTGTGTGGTTCTTCTCTCTTATCTTACTGATGTGTTCAATCACATTGATTGATTTGCAAATGTTGAACCACCCTTGCATCCCCCAGATAAATCCCACCTTGTCATGGTGGATACTGTTTTAAATGTCCTATTAGATTCTATTAGCTAGCATATTGTTGAGAATCTTGGCGTCCATATCCATCAAGAGTATTTGTTCTAGGGACGCCTGGGTGGCTCAGTTGGTTGAGCGGCTGCCTTCAGCTCAGGTCATGATCCCAGAGTCCTGGGATCGAGTCCCACATCGGGCTCCTTGCTTGGCAGGGAGCCTGCTTCTCCCTCTGCCTCTGCCTGCCACTCTGTCTGCCTGTGCTTGCTCTCGCTTCTCTCTCTATGACAAATAAATAAATAAAATCTTTAAAAAAAAAGGGTATTTGTTCTGAAATTCTCCTTAGCGGTGGGGTCTTTGCCTGGTTGGAGGATTAAAGTGATGCTGGCTTTATAGGAAGAGTCTGGAATTTTTCCTTTTGTTTCAATTTTTTGAAACAGCTTGAGGAGAACAGGTATTATTTATTCTTTGAAAGTTTGATGGAATTCCCCCAGAGAATCTGTCAGGTCCTGGGCTCTTGTTTTTTGGGAGCTTTTTAATCACTGTTTCAATCTTGTTACTAGATATTGGTCTATTCAGGTTGTCAATCTCTTCCTATTTCAGTCGAAAGTTTATAGTTTTCCAGGAATCTATCCATTTTGTCTAGGTTGCTTAACTTATTGGCATCTAACTGTTGATAATAATTTCCAATGATTGTTTTTATTTCTTTGGTATTAGTGGTGATATCTCCCTTTTCATTCATAATTTTACAACTTTTGGTCCTCTCTTTTTTCTTTTGGATTTGTTTGGCCAGTGGTTTATCGACCTTATTAATTCTTTCAAGGAACCAACTTCTAGTTTCCTTGATGTGTTCTACTGTATCTCTAGTTTCTAACTCATTGATCTCTGCTCTAATATTAATTTATTTCCTTTCTCATGTGTGGGATTGGATTAGCATGTTGTTGATTCTCTAGTTCTATAAGGTGGAAAGAGAGCTGGTGTATTCTGGATTTTTCCATTTTTTTGAGTGAGGCTTGGATGGCTATGTATTTTCCTGTTAGGAGCAACTTTGTTGTATCCCATAGGTTGTGGACTAGGATGTCTTTGTTCTCATTGGTTTCCATGAATTGTTTAAGTTCTTCCTTGACTTCCTGGTTGATCTAAATATTCTTGAGCAGGATGGTTTTTACCTTCTAAGTGTTTGAATTCCTTCTAATCATTTTCTTGTGGCTGAGTTCCAGTTTCAAAGCATTGTGGTCTGAGAATATGCAGGGAATAATCTCAATATTTTGGTGTCAGTTGAGTCCTCATTTGTGACCCAGTATGTGGTCTGTTCTTGGGAAAGTTCCATGTGCACTCAAGAAGAATGTGTATTCTGTTGTTTGAGGGTGGAATATTCTGTATATATCTGAGATCCATCTGGCCCAGTGTGTCATTCCAAGCTCTCGTTTCTTTATTTATTTTCTCCTTGGATGATCTGTTACTGAGAGTGGCATGTTAAAATCCCTTACTATTAATGTGTTCATATCAATATGACACTTCACTTTGATTAACAATAAGCTTATGTAATCAGCTGATCCCCTACTGAGGACATAATTATTTACAATTATTAAGTCTTCTTGATGGATATACCCTTTCAGAATGATGTAGTGTCCTTCTGTATCACTGAATACAGTCTTTATCTTAAATGTAATTTATTTGATATGAGAATCACTATCCCAGCTTTATTTTGAGGCCTGTTGGCATGAAAGATCCTTCTTCATTCCTTAACTGTCAGTCTCGATTTATATTTATGTTCCAAAAGTGTCTCTTGTAAACAGCATATGCACCAAACCCAGTTCTCCATGCAATCCGTGCCCTCTATAATACCCACCACCTGGTACCTCAACCTCCCACCCCCTGCACCTTCAAAACCCTAACGTTGTTTTTCAGAGTCCATAGTCTCTCATGGTTCACCTCCCCATCCAATATCCCCCAACTCCCTTCTCCTCTCCATCTCCCCTTGTACTCCGTGTTATTTGTTATGCTCCACAAATAAGTGAAACCATATAATTGACTCTCTCTGATTGGCTTATTTCACTCAGCGTAAGTGAGATTAGGCAAATTTTTATCCAGAATTTGTTCAACTATATCTTCTAGTCTTCTGTCTTACTCCAACCCCTTAGGGATCCCAAAAATTCTGATATTGGAATATTTCATGACATCATTTATTTCTCTAATGCTGTTTTCATGGCTTCTAAGCTCTTTGTTGCAAGCTTCCTCCTAATGCTTCTTTTCTATCAATTTGTCTTCTAGATCACTAATTTTATCCTCTGCCTCTATGCTAGCTCATTAGAGTATTTGGATTAGATTGGATCTCATTGATAGCATTTTTTAGTACTGCCATATCAGCCCTCATTTCTGCCCTTACAGGTTCTATGTTGCCACCATTGGTCTATTCCAACCTAGTCATTGCCTGGAGAGTTGTTACCTTGAATTGTCTTTCTGACAGACTGTTTATGTCCATATCTCATAGTTCTATGTCAGAGAGTACAGTCCCTGAATTTTTATTCCTCTGTTGGGTGTTCCTCCTCCTAGTCATTTTGGTGAAAGGTGGTTGAGGGGATATATAGCTTAAAATATCAACCATGATGCAGGGAACGTTCAACTGGAGAATTTTGGAGAAATTTTAGTCATCACCAAGAAGAAAGAAAAAAGAAAAGAGAGAGAGAGAGAGAGAGAGAGAGAGAGAAAGAGAGAAATATAAAAGGAAAAGAGAGAAAACCCAGTCATCTTTTTGTGTCTTCTTCAATTTCTCTCATGAGTGTTCTGTAGTTCCTCAAGTACAGATCCTTTACCTCTTTGGTTAGGTTTATTCCCAGGTATCTTATGGTTCTTGGTGCTATAGTAAATGGAATCGATTCTATAATTTCACTTTCTGTATTTTCATTGTTAGTATATAAGAAAGCCACTGATTTCTGCACATTGACTTTGTATCCTGCCACGTTGCTGAATTGTTGTGTGAATTCTAGTAGTTTGGGGGTGGAGTCTTTTGGGTTTTCCATATAAAGAATCATGTCGTCTGTGAAGAGAGAGAGTTTGACTTCTTCATTACCAATTTGGATACCTTTTATTTCTCTTTGTTGTCTGATTGCTGTTGCTAGGACTTCTAATACTATGTTGAACAAGAGTGGTGAGAGTGGGCATCCTTGTCATGTTCCTGATCTCAACGGGAAGGCTGCAAGCTTTTTCCCATTGAGGATGATATTTGCTGTGGGTCATTCATAGATGGATTTGATGAAGTTCAGGAATGTTTCCTCTGTCCCTATACTTTGAAGTGTTTTAATCAGGAATGGATGCTGGATTTTGTCAAATGCTTTTTCTTCATCAATTGAGAGGACCATGTGGTTCTTCTCTCTTCTCTTACCAATTTGTTCTATCACAATGATTGATTTGCAAATGTTGAACCATCCTTGTAGTCCAGGGATGTGTACTCGAGGAACTACAGCACACTCATGAAAGAAATTGAAGAAGACACAAAAAGATGGAAGACCATTCCATGGTCTTGGATTGGAAGAATAAACATTGTTAAAATGTATATACTGCCTAGAGCAATCTATACTTTTTTAATTTTTTTTATTTTTTATAAACATATATTTTTATCCCCAGGGGTACAGGTCTGTGAATCGCCAGGTTTACGTAATTCACAGCACTCACCAAAGCACATACCCTCCCCAATGTCCATAACCCCATCCCCCTTCTCCCAACCCCCCTCCCCCCAGCAACCCTCAGTTTGTTTTGTGAGATTAAGAGTCACTTATGGTTTGTCTCCCTCCCAATCCCATCTTGTTTCATTGATTCTTCTCCTACCCACTTGAGCACCCATGTTGCATCACCATTTCCTCATATCAGGGAGATCATATGATAGTTGTCTTTCTCCACCTGACTTATTTCGCTAAGCATGATACGATCTAGTTCCATCCATGTTGTCGCAAATGACAAGATTTCGTTTCTTTTGATGGCTGCATAGTATTCCATTGTGTATATATACCAAATCTTCTTTATCCATTCATCTGTTGATGGACATCTAGGCTCTTTCCATAGTTTGGCTACTGTGGACATTGCTGCTATAAACATTCGGGTGCACGTGCCCTTTCGGATCACTAGGTTTGTATATTTAGGGTAAATACACAGTAGTGCAATTGCTGGGTCATAGGGAAGTTCTATTTTCAACATTTTGAGGAACCTCCATACTGTTTTCCAGAGTGGTTGCACCAGCTTGCTTTCCCACCAACAGTGTAAGAGGGTTCACCTTTCTCCGCATCCTTGACAGCATCTGTCATTTCCCGACTTGTTGATTTTAGCCATTCTGACTGGTGTGATGTGATATCTCACTGTGGTTTTGATTTGTATTTCCCTGATGCCGAGTGATATGGAGCACTTTTTCATGTCTGTTGGCCATCTGGATGTCCTCTTTGCAGAAATGTCTGTTCATGTCCTCTGCCCATTTCTTAATTGGATTATTTGTTCTTTGGATGTTGAGTTTGCTAAGTTCTTTATAGATTTTGGACACTAGTCCTTTTTCTGATATGTAGCTTGCAAATATCTTCTCCCATTCTGTCAGTTGTCTTTTGATTTTGTTAACTGTTTCCTTTGCTGTGCAAAAGCTTTTGATCTTGATGAAATCCCAATAGTTCATTTTTGCCCTTGATTCCCTTGCCTTTGGTGATGTTCCTAGGAAGATGTTGCTGCGGCTGAGGTCGAAGAGGTTGCTGCCTGTGTTCTCCTCAAGGATTTTGATGGATTCCTTTTGCACATTGAGGTCCTTCATCCATTTTGAGTCTATTTTTGTGTGTGGTGTAAGGAAATGGTCCAATTTCATTTTTCTTCACGTGGCTGTCCAATTTTCCCAATACCATTTATTAAAGAGGCTATCTTTTTTTCCATTGGACATTCTTTCCTGCTTTGTCGAAGATTAGTTGACCATAGAGTTGAGGGTCTATTTCTGGGCTCTCTATTCTGTTCCTTTGATCTATGTGTCTGTTTTTGTGCCAGTACCATGCTGTCTTGATGATGACAGCTTTGTAATAGAGATTGAAGTCCGGAATTGTGATGCCACCAAGTTTGGCTTTCTTTTTCAATATCCCTGTGGCTATTCCAGGTCTTTTCTGGTTCCATATAAATTTTAAAATTATTTGTTCCATTTCTTTGAAAAAGATGGATGGTATTTTGATAGGAATTGCATTAAATGTGTAGATTGCTTTAGGTAGGATAGACATTTTCACAATATTTATTCTTCCAATCCAGGAGCATGGAACATTTTTCCATTTCTTTGTGTCTTCCTCAATTTCTTTCATGAGTACTTTATAGTTTTCTGAGTATAGATTCTGTGCCTCTTTGGTTAGGTTTATTCCTAGGTATCTTATGGTTTGGGGTGCAATTGTCAATGGGATTGACTCCGTAATTTCTGTTTCTTCTGTTTTGTTGTTGGTGTAGAGAAATGCAACTGATTTCTGTGCATTGATTTTCTATCCTGACACTTTACTGAATTCCTGTACAAGTTCTAGTAGTTTTGGAGTGGAGTCTTTTGGATTTTCCACATATAGTATCATATCATCTGCGAAGAGTGATAATTTGACTTCTTCTTTGCCGATTTGGATGCCTTTAATTTCCTTTTATTGTCTGACTGCTGATGCTAGGACTTCTGAGACTATGTTGAATAGCAGTGGTGATAATGGATATCCCTGCCGTGTTCCTGACCTTAGCAGAAAAGCTTTCAGTTTTTCTCCATTGAGAATGATATTTGCAGTGGGTTTTTCATAGATGGCTTTGATGATATTGAGGTATGTGCCCTCTATCCCTACACTTTGAAGAGTTTTGATGAGGAAGGGATGCTGTACTTTGTAAAATGCTTTTTCAGCATCTATTGAGAGTATCATATGGTTCTTGTTCTTTCTTTTTTTGATGTGTTGTATCACATTGACTGATTTGCAGATGTTGAACCAACCTTGCAGCCCTGTAATGGTCGTGGTGAATAATCCTTTTAATGTACTGTTGAATCCTATTGGCTAGTGTTTTGGTGAGAATTTTCGCATCTGTGTTCATCAAGGATATTGTTCTATAGCTCTCTTTTTTGATGGGATCCTTGTCTGGTTTTGGGATCAAGGTGATGCTGGCCTCATAAAATGAGTTTGGAAGTTTTCCTTCCATTTCTATTTTTTGGAACAGTTTCAGGAGAATAGGAATTAGTTCTTCTTTAAATGTTTGGTAGAATTCCCCCGGGAAGCCATCTGGCCCTGGGCTTTTGTTTGTTTGGAGATTTTTAATGACTGTTTCAATCTTCTTACTGGTTATGGGTCTGTTCAGGCTTTCTTATTCTTCCTGTTTCAGTTGTGGTAGTTTATATGTCTCTAGGAATGCATCCATTTCTTCCAGATTGTCGAATTTGTTGGCATATAGTTGCTCATAGTATGTTCTTATAATACTTTGTATTTCTTTGGTGTTAGTTGTGATCTCTCCTCTTTCATTCATGATTTTATTTATCTGGTTCTTTCTCTTTTCTTTTTGATACATCTGGGCAGGGGTTTATCAATTTTATTAATTCTTTCAAAGAACGAGCTCCTAGTTTCATTGATTTGTTCTATTGTTTTTGTTTGTTTATTTGTTTGTTTGTTTTGTTTCTATTTCATTGATTTCTGCTCTGGTCTTTATGATTTCTCTTCTCCTGCTGGGCTTAGGGTTTCTTTCTTTTTCTTTCTCCAGCTCCTTTAGGTGTACGGTTAGGTTGTGTACCTTAGACCTTTCTTGTTTTACTGCTATTTATTTTCCTCTCAGGACTGCCTTTGTTGTATACCACAGATTTTGAACCATTGTATTTTCATTATCATTTGTTTTCATGATTTTTTTCAATTCTTCTTTAATGTCCTGGTTGACCCATTCATTCTTTAGAAGGATGCTGTTTAGTCTGCATGTATTTGGGTTCTTTCCAAACTTCCCCTTGTGGTTGAGTTCTAGCTTCAGAGCATTGTGGTCTGAAAATATGCAGGGAATGATTCCAATCTTTTGATACCAGTTGAGTCCTGATTTAGGACTGAGAATCTGATCTATTCTGGAGAATGTTCCATGTGCACTAGAGAAGAATGGGTATTCTTTTGCTTTGGGATGAAATGTTCTGAATATATCTGTGATGTCCTGTCCAGTGTGTCATTTAAGGCCTTTATTTCCTTGTTGATCTTTTGCTTGGATGATCTGTCCATTTCAGTGAGGGGAGTGTTAAAGTCCCCTACTATTATTGTATTATTGTTGATTTGCTTCTTTGATTTTGTTATTAATTGGTTTATATAGTTGGCTGCTCCCACGTTGGGGGCATAGATATTTAAAATTGTTAGATATTTTTGTTGGACAGAACCTTTGAGTGTGATATAGTGTCATTCCTCATCTCTTATTAAAATCTTTGGCTTAAAATCTAATTGATCTGATATAAGGATTGCTACTCCTGCTTTCTTCTGATGTCCATTAGCACGGTAAATTCTTTTCCACCCCCTCACTTTAAATCTGGAGGTTTCTTTGGGCTTAAAAGGAATTTCTTGTAGGCAACATATAGATGGCTTTTCTTTTTTTATCCATTCTGATACCCTGTGTCTTTTGACAGGGGCATTTAGCCCATTAACATTCAGGGTAACTATTGAGAGATATGAATTTAGTGCCATTGTATTGCCTGTAAGGTGATTGTTTCTGTATATTGTCTCTGTTCCTTTCCGATTTACCACTTGTAGGATCTCTCTTTGCTTAGAGGACCCCTTTCAATATTTTCTGTAGAGCTGGTTTGGTGTTTGCAAATTCTTTCAGTTTTTGTTTGTCCTGGAAGCTTTTAATCTCTCCTTCTATTTTCAATGATAGCCTAGATGGATATAGTATTCTTGGCTGCATGTTTTTCTTGCTTAGTTCTCTGAATATATCATGCCAGCTCTTTCTGGTCTGCCAGGTCTCTGTGGATAAGTCAGTTGCCAATCTAATATTTTTACCATTGTATGTTAGAGACTTCTTTTCCCGGGCTGCTTTCAGGATTTTCTGTTTGTCACTAAGGCTTGTAAATTTTACTATTAGGTGACGGGGTGTGGGCCTATTCTTATTGATTTTGAGGGGCGTTCTCTGAACCTCCTGAATTTTGATGCTCGTTCCCTTTGCCATATTGGGGAAATTCTCCCCAATAATTCTCTCCAGTATACCTTCTGCTCCCTCTCTTTCTTCTTCTTCTGGAATCCCAATTATTCTAATGTTGTTTCGTCTTACGGTGTCCCTTATCTCTCGAACTCTCCCTTCATGGTCCCGGAGCTGTTTGTCCCTCTTTTGCTCAGCTTCTTTATTCTCTGTCATTTGGTCTTCTATATCACTAATTCTTTCTTCTGCCTCATTTATCTTAGCAGTGAGAGCCTCCATTTTTTATTGCACTTCATATATAGCTTTTTTGATTTCCACTTGGTTAGATTTTAGTTCTTTTATTTCTCCAGAAAGGGCTTTTATATCTCTGGAGAGGGTTTTTCTAATATCTTCCATGCCTTTTTTGAGCCCAGCTAGAACCTTGAGAATTGTCATTCTGAACTCTAGATCTGACATATTACCAATGTCATATTACCAATGTATTGATTAGGTCCCTAGCCTTCGGTACTGCCTCTTGTTCTTTTTTTGTGGTGAATTTTTCCGCCTTGTCATTTTGTCCAGCTAAGAGTATATGAAAGAGCAAGTAAAATACTAAAAGGGTGGCAAAAACCCCATCAAAATATGCATTAACCAAATCAGAAGAGATCCCAAATCGTAAGGGGGGAGAGGGTGGATAAAAAGAGGTTTAAAAAGAAAGAAAGAAAAAGGAAAAAAAATAAAAGAATTTTAAAAAGAAAACAAATAAAGAAAAGAATAAAAAAGAAAAATATATATATATATTAGATAAACTAGTAAAAAAAACGTTAAAAATGAAAAGGTTAAAAGTTAAAAAAAAATTAGCAGAAGAAGAGAAAAAAATGAAAAAGAAAAAATTTAAATTAACTGCAAGACTAAAAAATTACAGGGAGAATGCCATGAGTTCCGTGCTTTGCTTTCTCCTCCTCTGGAATTCTGTTGCTCTCCTTGGTATTGAAACTTCACTCCTTGGTAGGTGAACTTGGTCTTGGCTGGATTTCTTGTTGATCTTCTGGGGGAGGGGCCTGGTGTAGTGATTCTCAAGTGTCTTTGCCCCAGGTGGAATTGCACCACCCTTACCAGGCGCCGGGCTGAATAATCCGCTTGGGTTTGCTTTCAGGAGCTTTTGTTCCCTGAGCACCCTCCGTAGAGTTCCAGAGGATGGGAATACAAATGGCGGCCTCCTGGTCTCTGGCCCAGAGAAGCCAAGAGCCTGGGGCCCTACTCCTCAGTGCGCCCACAGAGAACCCCGCCCAATAACTCCCGTCTGCCAGACTTCCGGCCGTGCTCCGAGCTCACCAAGCCTGTGGCTGGTTCAAGGTAACACCGAGCTTACTGTCGGCTCTGTCTCTGTAGTCGGCTTTCCCGTTCGAATACCCACAAGCTCTGCGACACTCAGACACCCCCGATCCTTCTGTGACCCTGCGGGACCTGAGGCCACGCTGACCCTGTGTGGGCTTCGCCCCGGTTTAGCCTCTGGAGCGATGTCCCTCAGCACAACAGACTTTTAAAAGTCCTGATTTTGTGCTCCGTTCCTCCGCCGCTTGCCGGGAGCTGGCCCCTCCTCCTGGGGTCTATCTTCCCGTCGCTTTGGATTCACTTCTCTGCCAGTCCTACCTTTCAGAAAGTGGTTGTTTTTCTGTTTCTAGAATTACTGTTCTTCTTCTCTTCGATCTTCTGATGGGTTTGCAGGTGTTTGCAATCTTTAGATAAGCTATCTAGCTGAGCTCCTGCTAGCTGAAGTAGTCTCAGCCTGCTACTTCTCTGCCATCTTGTCTCCTCCTCCTAGAGCAATCTATACTTTTAATGCTATTCCGATCAAAATTCCACCAGTATTCTTCAAAGAGCTGGAGCAAATAATCCTAAAATTTGTATGGAATCTGAAGAGACCCTGAATCATTAAGGAAAGGTTGAAAAACAAAAATAAAACTGGGGGCATCATGCTACCTGATTTCAAGATTTATTACAAAGCTGTGGTCACCAAGACAGCATGGTACTGGCATAAAAACAGACACATAGACCAGTGGAACAGAGTAGAGAGCCCAGCTATGGACCCTCAACTCTATGGTCAAATAATCTTTGACAAAACAGGAAAAAATATACAATGGAAAACAGACAGTCTCTTCAATAAATGGTGCTGGGAAAACTGGGAAGCTATATGTAGAAGAATGAAACTCGACCATTCTCTTACACAGTACACAAAGATAAACTCAAAATGGATAAAGATCTCAATGTGAGACAGGAATCCATAAGACTCCTAGAGGAGAACATAGGCAGTAATCTCCTTGATATCAGCCACAGCAACTTCTTTCAAGATATGTCTCCAAAGGCAAAGGAAACAAAAGCAAAAATAAACTTTTGGAACTTCATCAAAATCAAAACCTTCTGCACAGCCAAGGAAACAGTCAAGAAAACAAAGAGGCAACCCACGGAATAGGAGAAGATATTTGCAAAATACAGCACAGACAAAAGGTTGATATCCAGGATCTATAATGAACTCCTCAAGCTCAACACAAGCAAAAGAGACAATCATATTGAAAAATGGGCAGAAGATATGGACAGACACTTCTCCAATGAAGACATACAAATGGCTTTCAGACACATGTAAAACTGTTCATCATCACTAGTCATCAGGGAGTTTCAAATTAAAACTACATTGAGATATCACCTTACACCAGTTAGAATGGCCAAAATTAGCAAGACAGGAAACATGTGTTGGAGGGGATGTGGAGAAAGGGGAATCCTATTCCACTCTTGGTGGGAATGCAAGTTGGTGCAGCCTCTTTGGAGAACAGTGTGGATATTCCTCAAGAAATTAAAAATAGGGGCGCCTGGGTGGCTCAGTGGTTTAAGCCTCTGCCTTCAGCTCAGGTCATGATCTCAGGGTCCTGGGATCGAGCCCCACATCAGGCTCTCTGCTCAGCGGGGAGCCAGCTTCCCCCTCTCTCTCTGCCTGCCTCCCTACCTACTTGTGATCTCTCTCTATCAAATAAATAAACAAAAATCTTAAAAAAAAATAAATTAAAAATAGAACTTCCCTATGACCGTGCCATTGCACTCCTGGGTATTTACCCCCAAGATACAGATGTCGTGAAAAGAAGGACCATCTGTACCCCAATATTTATAACAGCAATGGCCACGGTCACCAAAGTGTGGAAAGAACCAAGATGCCCTTCAACAGATTAATTGATAAGGAAGATGTGGTCCATATAAACTATGGAGTATTATGCCTCCATCAGAAAGGATGAATACCCAACTTTTGTAGCAACATGGACGGGACTGGAAGAGATTATGCTGAGTGAAATAAGTCAAGCAGAGTCAATTATCATATAGTTTCACTTATTTGTGGAGCATAACAAATAGCATGGAGGACATGGGGAGTTAGAGAGGAGAAGGGAGTTGGGGGGAATTGGAAGGGGGGGGTAAACCATGAGAGACTATGGACTCTGAAAAACAATCTGAGGGTTTTGAAGGGGCGGTTGGTGGGATGTTGGGGTACCAGGGGGTGGGTATTATAGAGGGTACATATTGCATGGAGCACTGGGTTTGGTGCAAAAATAATGAATACTGTTATGCTGAAAATAAAAAATTAAATAAATATTTAAAAAAAAACAGCCAAAATGGGCCCCAAAAGTAAGATCTATAACTTGCATAAACAAAATGAACACACAGAAAGAATAATGAAAGTAAAAGGCGAAGAAAAATAAGAGAAAAACCCACCCAAAGTGAACCCCAAGAGTAAGATTTATATAATACAAAAACAAATATGCAGGAACACTAACAGAAGAATAAGTTTGGAAGGTGGTTATAACACTTCTATGTGGGCAAGGAAGGTTATTTTGGTTCTTCCTCAGTGAAAATTGTTCTCTTTGTTAAGGGACTCAACTTTCCAGAGATACATGGAAAGTAAAACTGGTTTATTATAGGGGTAGTATTGAATATGGGAAAAACATTACCTTGAAGCTATATCTATATGTATAAAAAAGAAAAGAAAAAGAAACAGGTATATGTATGAAAAAAGTTTAAATTAAAAAGTTCTTATGGAAAAATTTATTATGGAATATGTTATATTAAACATTTATTTGTAATAGTAAGTGGGATAAAAAATTAAAAGAGCAAGAATCATGAGAAGAAATTTTAAAAGAAGAAACGAAAGAAAGAAAAGTTGTGTCTATGAAATATGCAAGCTCTAAGGCAACACTGGGAGCCCAATATATTGTTTTCCCTTGATGTTGGGGTTTTACCATTCTGTGGGGACCCTGTGGTGGTTGTCCCTCCTGTACTTTCAGCTTGTCTCTTGAGAGAGGAGCCTGCCACCTAGTTTTTCAGTCAGTCCTGCTTGGGCTGAGTCACCCTACCCCATATCAAGGGGTTTAGCTTTGTGGAAACGTTTTTCAGGCTTTTGTTCTCTGGATACTTTTGTTCCTTGGTGGCACTTTGTGTCTTTTCATGGGGTTAGTGAAACATAAACTGTCTGCACCCAGAACTCTGCCTCAGAGAGAAGCCACAGTCTGCTCCCCTCTGGGTGGTCCAGGATACACAAAATTCCCCTCTGCAAACTACAGTGAACACCACAAGCTTCCACAGGTAGCACACACCCTCAGCCAGCATCTCAGTGGTTGCCCAACACCCTCACTTGTCTCTACAACCCCGTGTCTCTAAAACTGTGAGCAATATTGGTCCTGGAAAGCCTGAACCTGGGTGATGGCTATTGCTTGGACTACTATCTGAGGTCCATGCCCACGTTGGGTGTGCTCACATCTGCAGGTCCGGAAGTCTGCAGGTCCCAGAAGTCTGTGGGTGGAGGGAACACAACTGGAGACCACACCATGTTCTCTAAGGTGTGAGCTGGATGAATTCAGACCCTGTGGCCAGTCATAGGATCAAGGTGGGCCAAGAGACCACTGGATGCTGCCTGAATGGGGTTCTCTCAGGTGTGGGAAGGTGTGCACTCAGCCTGAGTGATGGTGCAAGCATTGAAAAGCTGTGGGCTCAGGGATCATGAACAGGAGCCTCCACTGGTCTCTCTAGGATGTGTGGTCACCAGTGGTGACCATCCTGGGACTGTGGGCTTAGGCCCGTGCTCATGACTGCTTGATTCCACCAGTTGGGCCCTAAGACCTTTTGCTCTTTTGTAGTGCTTTTAACCAGACTCCAAACTAATGCTTGTCCACAGCCACAGGACACTAACATGCTGGGGTATTACTTTACAATGAGTCGCTCCTGATGGCTTCTTCCCCCTTTGTTTATCCTCCGATGTCAGTCTGAGTGCTCCCACTCCACTTTACCTCTTCAATAGTGTTTTCTGCCCCTGTAGAGATCCAGAAGTGTACACTCTTACACCTCAGGCTGATTTAATTGGTATTCAGAATGTTCAGATAGATATTGGGCTCACTTTAGGGCACCGGTTGAAACATTGTCTCCTATTCTCCACCATCTTGCCCCTCATCCATAAAGTCTTTTTAAATTGTGTTATGTTAGTCACATGAAATACATCATTAGTTTTTGATGCAGTGTTCCAAGATTCATTGTTCGTGTACAACACCCAGGGCTCCATGCAATACATGCCCTCCTTAGTACCCAACACCAGGCTCACCTATCACCCTATCCTTCTTCCTTCCAAAAGCCTCAGATAGTTTCTCAGAGTCCAGTGTTTGATGGTTCATCTCCCCCAAATTGCCCAAATTCACTTTTCCTTTCTTTCTCCTAATGTCCTCCATGTTATTCATTACGCTCCACAATTAAGTGAAACCATATGATAATTGACTCTTTCTGCTTGAATTATTTCACTAAGCATGATCTCCTCCAGTCCCATCTATGTTGATACAAATGGTGGGTATTCATCCTTTCTGATGGCTGAGTAATATTCTTTTGTGTATATGGACCATATCATGCTTATCCATTTTTCTTCTGAAGGGCATCCTGGCTCTTTCCACAACTTGGCAATTGTTTCAGATGACCATTCTTTTCAGTATATCTGTATCTTTGGTATAAATACACAGTATTGCAATTGCAGGGTCATAGGCCAGCTCTATTTTAATTTTCTGAGGAATCGCCACACTGTTTTCCAAAGTGGTTGTACCAAAATGCATTCCCACCAGCAATGTAAGAGGGTTCATATTTCTCCACAACCTCTCCAAAATTTTTTTTTCCTTTTTCATTAGTCTTTGCCTTTCTAATGGATAAAAAGTAGTATCTCAATGTAGTTTTATTTGAATTTCCCTGATGGCTAATGATGGCAAACATTTTTATGTGCCTTCTAGCCATTTGCATGTCTTTATTGGAGAAATGTTTGTTCATGTTTTCTGTCCATTTTTTGACATGATTATCTGTTTTTTTGGGTGTTGAGTATTCTCAGTGGGGAAAAACTGGAGCCTTCCCACTGAGATCAGGAACATGACAATGATACCCCCTCTTACCAGTGTTGTGCAACATAATACTAGAAGTTCTATCAACAACAATCAGAAAACAAAAGGAAATAAAATATATTCAAGTGGCCAAAAAGAAGTCAAACACTCTTCACAGATAACATGATCCTTTATATAGAGCACCCCAAAGATTTCACCCCCCAATTACTAGAACTCATACACAATTCAGTAATGTGGCAGGATACAAAATCAATGTACAGAAATCAGTTGCTTTCTAATACACTAAGAATGAAACTGTAGAAAGAACAATTAAAGAATCAATTCCATTTACAATAGCATCAAAAAACTATAAGATATCTGGCAATAAACCTAACCAATGAAGTAAAGTATCTATACTCAAGGAACTACAGAACACTCATGAAAGAAATTAAAGAAGGCACATAAAGATAAAAAAAAAATTCATGCTCAGGGATTAGAAGAACAAACATTGGAAGCGGAGGTGAATCATGAGAGACTGGACTCTGAAGAACAATCTGAGGGGTTTGAAGTCGGGGGGGTAGGAGGTTGGGGTACCAGGTGGTGAGTATTATAGAGGGCACGGATTGCATGGAGCACTGGGTGTGGTAAAAAAATAATGAATACTGTTATGCTGAAAATAAATTAATTAATTTAAAATAAAGAAGAACAAACATTGTTAAAATATCCATGCTGCCCCAAGCAATGTATGCTTTCAATTTCAACCTGATCAAAATTTTTAATGTGCTGGAACAGACAATCCTAAATTCTGTATGGAACCAGAAAAGACACTAAATCGCTATTTAAATGTGGAAGAAAACATAAAGCTGGGGATATCATGTCGCCTGATTTCAAGCTTTACTACAAAGCTCTGATAACCAAGACAGAATGGTACTGGCACAGAAACAGAAACAGACCAATGGAAAACCATGGAGAGCCAGATACGGACTCTCAACTCTATAGTCCACTAATCTTTGGGAAAGCAGGAAAAAAATATCCAGTGTGGGGGGAATTCTCTTCAATAAATGGTGCTGGGAAAATTGGACAGTTGTGTGTAGATGACTGAAACCCGAGCATTCTCTTAAAACATACACAAAGATAAACTGAAAATGGATGAAAGACCTCAATGTGTGGCTGAATTCATTAAAATCTTGGAGGAGAACAGTGTGGAGACTCCTCAAGAAATTAAAAATAGAGCTTCCCAATGACCCGGCCATTGAACTCCTGGGTATTTACCCCCAAGATACAGATGTCGTGAAAAGAAGGGCCATCCATACCCCAATGTTTATAGCAGCAATGGCCACGATCGCCAAACTGTGGAAAGAACCAAGATGCCCTTCAACAGACGAATGGATAAGGAAGATGTGGTCCATATACTCTATGGAGTATTATGCCTCCATCAGAAAGGATGAATATCCAACTTTTGTAGCAACATGGACGGGAGTGGAAGAGATTATGCTGAGTGAAATAAGTGAAGCAGAGAGAGTCAACTCTCATATGGTTTCATTTATTTGTGGAGCATAACAAATAGCATGGAGGACATGGGGAGTTAGAGAGGAGAAGGGAGTTGGGGGGAAATGGAAGGGGAGGTGAACCATGAGAGACTATGAACTCTGAAAAACAATCTGAGGGTTTTGAAGTGGCGGGGGTGGTGGGAGGTCGGGGTACCAGGTGGGTATTATAGAGGGCATGGATTGCATGGAACACTGGGTGTGGTGCAAAAATAATGAATACTGTAATGCTGAAAATAAAAATTAAAAAAAATGACTATAAGATCAAACGTAAAAAAAAAAAATCTTGGAGGAGAACATAGGCAGTGACCTCTTTGACATCAGCAACAACAACTTATTTCAAGACATGTCTCCAAAAGCAAAGGAAACAAAAGCAAAAATGAACGTTTGGGACTTCATCTAGATAAAAGTTTTATGCACAACAAAGTACATAGTCAACCAAACAAAGAGGCAACCCACAGATTGGGAGAAGATATTCTTAAGTGACACTACAGGCAAAGGGCTGATATCCATAATCTAGAAAGAAGTTCTCATACTCAACACCCAGAAAATGTAACATACCTGCAGGAACCTTTCCATGAGGACCATAGGACAGAGAAATCAAGTTGAATAATCTCCATACTCTAGATCCTGTGTGAAAGCTCACTTCCAGCTTCCCCCTCATCCTCGTCTTTCCCATGAGAATTCAGGGTCTGGATGGTGGTGGGTGGAAGATCCTGGGGCTAGGACCCCTTATGGTGCCTTTGTAATAGGCTTGCCATGTCTCAGGTTGTGTGGGAAGGGAACAGCAGAGATTCTCTTTCCAAATAAGATTAATATGCTCCTCCCTAGAACCTTCTGTGCTCAGGGTGAGGAAAAGGTTCTGTGGTTGGTATTTAGGTATTATTATGATTCTTAGTGTTGTTCTTGTTTCCATGGTGCTTGGCTCTCAGGGCGGCAGGGACCTCAGTGCAGAAATCTGACTCTGTGACATCATGAATCCATGGAACAGATGTAGCAAAATGTAAGAGATAGTGAAAATAGGTAAGTCCTAGGTAAGGAGGACCAGAATGTAAGTAAATGAGGGCTGGGGTCCCATCTATTGTCCAGGTAGAGATGGGAATGTGGGAGCTGACTTTGTATGGAATTGGGAATAGGGGACAGAGAGTGCTAGTTCCTGGAGGTCCCCTTGGAAGAGGGTATCCCTGTACCCTCAGGGAGTTCAGTGTTCTCTCTGGGTTCCCCCTTCACCATGCCCATGCCCAGGACCCTCTTGCTCCCATGTGGGGAATGTCCTCATGGAGCTGCCCCGAGACCTGGTTACAGCCAGAAGAGATGATCCTACTGCAGGGAGAGCCTGTATACCTCTTCCCCAAAGGCTGCTCACACATTCACCAACGCCCATCACTAGTCGAGGGACTTCATTCTGTTAGAGAACCTCTTTGGTCCACTGCCTCCTCCATCCTCTTGGGTTTAAAGTCATGGATGTGCAAGTTTAGGGAAAGCAGCTTAGTGTACAAATCTTGTTGAATTTGGGCAGAGCTGGACCTCTCCACTGCTTCTGGTAATTCAGGACTGTTCCACCCATCATCAGTGCACTAAACTTTATTGAAACAGCTTCACTATCAGGTGTGTTCACGTGTTAACTATGTAATAAGATGGCAGAACTGTTAGGTATTATTATTTGTTGTTACCTAGTTGGCACAAAACACATTAGAAAAAGGATTACATATAAAGAACATGATAAAGAATAAACAAGCAAGGTAGGTGCCTTGAGGGTTTCCAGTAATGAACACGTCAAGAGGAACCTACCCTCATGATCAGATGGAGAGTCACAGAAAACCACAACCTGGGTTTCATGGTGGGGACACGGGGTAACAACATTATGTCCAGTGATTGAGCTGCACAGCTCATGGCAATCAGCATAACACAGCCTTGTAAAATGATGGTAAGACTCAAATCCCATCAGTTATCACAACCACAAACTCTGAAAATGCCAGAAAAAAATGCTTCGGTTTATGTGTCACTAATGTCTTCATGTGTTCCAACTGCTGTACCAATGTACACAATCTGGGTGTTTTTAAACATTAGACACACATTTCTCACAGTTCTGGAGTTTGGGAAGTGCCATGTCAAGGTACAGGCAGATTTGATGTCTGGAGAGAACTCACATCCTAGGCGGTCCTTTCCCTGTAAACTCACATGGGGCCAAGGGGCAGAAAGCTTTCCCAGTCCTGGTGTATAAGAGCCCTAATCCCATTATGAGACTGCACGCTCCTGACCTAAGTGCTTCCCTCATGCCCCACCCACTCATTCCATTGAATTGGTGTTAGGTTTCAACATTGTGATGGTAGAAATTAAACACATTGAGATGATATCAGTAACTGAAGGATCAATTAATTATTCTCTGCAGGTGGAAGGCTCCTCGCAACCAGCACCTCAACCTGAGCATTCTCATGGATCCTGCTGAAGCTTCTAGTCTCTGTGTGCACACAGGGTTCACAAGACCATCAGAACCTGCTGGTGACCTTGGGAAGTGGACATCTTTCACCTGAGACACTGGCTACGGCCTTTGCCCTCTTCTCATAGATTTGTTATTATTATTGTCTGCTTATATATTATCATTCCTATTTTCAAGGGACTCAGATGGTCTTCCTTTTTCACTCCTTTTTTTTAGTTGTTGCATGGTATTTGTCATGACACTTTATCTACTGATGACTTTTTACTGGCATCAGAAGCCTCATTCCTCCATCTTCTCATGCTTCATACATGGGAAATCTCATAGGAAATCCTAGGTTCTGTGTCCTTGATGTTCCAGATCTGTACGGAATGTTCCAGAACTGACTCACAGTAAAAAAAAAAAAAAAAAAAAAATTCCAGATTTCATGTCCTTTCTAAGGTTTATTGGAGCATTTCTGGCATGCAGGGAGGCATTACCTGAAATCAACAGACACTTCAATGATGGAGGTGATTAGCATTTTATATTCTCTTGTAAGTGTGTATCATGTCATCTGATTCACCAACTGTACCAAGCTTGTTTGAGGTCCCACTGGCTCTGGATGGTGTCAGCTAAATAGATTCTGTGAGCATGTGGTATACACTGTAACATCTCACCCTGGGGCCATTCTTCTCTGGCTTTGGCTTCATGGTGGCCCTGTACCTGATGTCCAGCATGAACTTGATGATGGTGGCTCACAGCTTGTACACTGGGCTGTGTGATGCTGTGTCATTGAGTCCAGCTGAAACTTTTACAGACTTAGCAGGCTTACATCAGAATGTCCATAATTGTTATTGAGGGAAAAGATTCATCAAGTGTAAGTGACTTCCTGCCTTTTGTGCATGTAAATATAGTTTTCTCCTATTATTGCCAAAGTTTCTATTCACAGATGTAAGAAGTAAGAACAAATAATAATTCTAGAAAGTCTCTTTGGGGAAACTGGTTTATGGAAAGGAAGCCCCAAACTGTGCCATGAAACATACATTTAATCTCCACCTGCACCTGCTTCTGGTGTGGAAGTGTATTGGTGGGTCTTGAATGCTCATAATCCCCATCTCCCCTGGTGACCTGAGCATCCCCTGGTGATCTGTGTACCTCTCTAGCCGAGGTCCTGGTGTGTCCCTGCAGGGAGGTTTGTCTAAGTTCTCACTGATGTCCCCTCACTGTCTTTCCCCCACAGTAAAATACAACCATGTCTTTTGCTCTCAGGCTGTTTTTTCCTGCATATACTACATGTTCTTGGTTTTGTCTCTGGAAATAGTGAGCGACTCTTTACAGAATCTGTCTGACTTTTGCTACCTCAATCATAGCTAACACCTGAGAACCACTGCAGCCCCTTCCCTAGATCCTGGTGGACCAGCTCATGGTAAATTCAGATGCTGCACCTGAGAGTCTCAGGGACACCCCAGGCTTCACTGGGTCTCACTCAGACTCCACCTGCTGCACCTCACACTGGACACCTGCAGACACATGACATTCTGGTCAGGAATTTGTCACACATCCACTGTTTCTGTCACTCATATTCAGTCACATACTCAATATCTTCTGTTCTGCACGAATGACCTTTTTTTTTTGAATTAAATTTTATTTTATAAGTGTTCCAAGATTCATTGTTTATGCAGCACACCCAGTGCTCCATGCAGTATGTCTCCTCCTTAATACCCACCACCAGGCTCACCCACCCTCTTAAACCCCTCCCCTCCCAAACCCTCAGTTTGTTTCTCAGAGTCCACAGTCTCTCATGGTTCATCTCCACGTCTGATTTCCTCCAACTCACTTCCCCTCTCCATCTCCCCATGTCCTCCATAAATTACCTTTTAAAATTGGAAGATGGAAAACACAAAAGCACTAAGTCCATGCTGAGTCATCTGTGTTCTTTCCTGATTGCTGAGTGGAACACCTGGAAATCCTGGGGATGATGCTACTCTGCCAACTGCAGGATCAGGCCTGGCTTGGTTTAATCAGCATGGCGAGGGCCCTATTTGCATGTACTCTGTGTAAATTGCCACATTGGGATCTTATCTGACAGAGGGGGCAGTGAGTGTAGCAGGTGTGACTGTCTTTGATTTGGAGGTATTGACCACTTCTGAAACAAAACATGATATTTTATTATATATGTTTCTGGAGTATATACATTGGCTATATCTGCTACTTTGTTTTTTCCATATTTGCAAAAATCTCAGAATGTAGGTGTCATGTACCCCATAAAAGGTGTGAGCCTACACTCAGAATTGAAGAATTTTTGTGAGGTGTCCATGAACACTTGTAGGGTGAGAGTGATCCCATGATATGGGACAGCGTTCCTCCCCTCAGGACCTGCTGCATCCCCGAGTCAGCTGAAGGACAGATTGGGCAGGCTCATGAGGAATGTGGAACCCCTCCTGTGGTGGGGATGGGATGATTTTGCTTGTTGTAGTGTTTACCTGAATTACAGACAGAACCAGATCCATGCAGGTGTTTATTCAAGTCTTTAACCATGCACTATCTCTGCATTCCTCCTAAGTCATCTCTGTGATTATCTCTCATAGCTTTGGTGCATGTACTTGACACTGGATGAACTGCGCACAGGCGAGTGTGTGACATGATAAACACAGGTGTCAAAATCAACAGTATCAAGAGTGAGGAAATCAGTTCTCCTGAAAATTTCCTCCACTTTCCCTGGAATTCCTCCTTCCTCTCCCCTTCTTCACCCTGTCCCCATATACTTGTTGTTCTTTCTCGTGTCACCTTAGACTCTAATTTTGCAGAATTCATGAATGGGTCATTGTACTACACACATACTGTTTTTGTATGGCTTCTTTGGCTCAGCATCAATCCTTGTGCACACAGCCATGTTGCTGTGTGTATCAGGAATTGCTGGTTTTGAGACTGGTGACTCTGAGGGCACAGACTTGGAAGCACAAGCTGGAGGAAGATCTGAAGTGGCAGAAAGAAGCAGCTTTCTTTGAGGTTCATCTATGCACCTTCATGTCCCAGGAGCTCTTGGATCACAGAAAGAGAAGCAATTCCTTGTTGTTCATGAACCTTTCCCACTGGCTGTGGAGAAGAGCGCCAAGAGACATCAGGACAGGAGAATGTTGAGGTAGAAGCTCATAAATTCCATTCATTGGAAGAGGCCAGACACTAGAAGGAAGAGAAGTATGGAAGGATCTTGCCAGACTTCAGAAGGAACCTGTGCACATGCAAATCCAAAACTCAGGAACCAGGCTGTGGAAGTTATGTCAAGTGGTTAGCCTATGACTGTGCCCATATCTCCCATGTTCTCCACTGGATTCCACTGCCAACCTCAGCTGTGAGCTACAGGAACCACCTGGGAATGGCAGCCACTCTTTGTCTCAAACCTGGAGCCTTCTTTCCTGGTCACCAGTGCATGGAGAGCACCCATTTCTGCAGCAACATCTGCCGACACCCCAGAGAGCATACCTAACGCCTGTGGACTCTCCTTTTGTTGAGATTTTTCCAACATTGGTGAGACTCATAAGGAGGATGGACACATGTATGCCTCCTAATTACTTCATGAACTTATTTCCTTTTAGTCATCATGGACCTAGACTGTGTTTTTAACTCTGACTAGAATGAAAATTCTCTATAGCAACATAGTGTAATTCTGTTGTGCTGCCTCCATAAATCATTCCTCATTTTCCAGAAACTCAGACCTTTTTCTCCTTAGGATGGCCTTTTCTCTGTTTTTGTTCTCACTCGTTTTGTACTTGTTTAGTGGAATTTGCCATCACACTGTATCCCTTGACCATTGCTTGCTAGCTCCTTGATCTTCATTCCTCCCACTTCTCCTCATACCCCACACATGGAAAATCCAGCAAGGACCCATGGGATCTCCTTACTTCAATGCAGGTGGAAGGTTGACTCCACACAAGTCCCTCACATGAGCAGAACCCTGTCCCCACCACTGACATGCAACACACATCCTAAGCCAGTGTCCTTCCCTGATTCTATCCAAGCATTTATGCCTTGCTGAGAGGTCTGCCCCACTCTCAGCACACATGATGGTGAAGGTGGTGATGGTTTTACATACGTGTGTGTGTGTGTGTGTGTGTGTGTGTGTGTGTGTCTGATTTTCAGACTCCACTTGCACACCATGTATGGCTGAGGGTCCCTCTGCTTTCCCAGACTGTCCCTGTTTTGATGCTGTGAGCATGGTTCAAGACAGTGACCCTATTATGGAACTTTCTTCTGTTGCTTTGCATTGTCAATGCCTCTGTAGCCTCTTGTCTAGCATGGACGTTCCTTCTAGCAAGTTTGCACTGTGATCTGGGTGAACCTGGGATGCATACTGAGTGCTGCTGGGATTCCTGTAAAGGTTCATTGATGAGCACCAGAATATTTTTAATCCATTGGTACTTAGGGATGGGAATAAACAATGTAGCTGATTCTGTATTTTGTGTATTTATATCTTTTCTTTAAAAATTTTTGTGTAGTTGTTTACCCATTAGAACAAAATGTTTGTCAGAGAGTGAAGTAAGCACAGAATCATGTGTCCAGAGAGGCTTCCTGCGGGGAAACTGCTCTGTGGAGAGGATGCCCCAGACCCTGACAGGAAACCTGCTCATAACCACCATCTACAGCTGCTCCTGGGGCTCAAGACAGAATTCGTGAGTAGTGTGCACCCCCTGGTGGTCCAGATCCCGTCCTATAATGAGGTTTGTGTCTGGGCTCACACTGATATCCCCTCACTGTGTCTGTTGCACAGTAATACATGGCCGTGTCCTCGGCTCTCAGGCTGTTCATCTGAAGATACAGCGTGTTCTTGCCATTGTCTCTGGAGATGGTGAATCGGCCCTTTACAGAGTCTGCGTAGTATGTGCTACTTCCATCATAGCTAATACCTGCGACCCACTGCAGCCCATTCCCTGGAGCCTGGCAGACCCAGCTCATGCCGTAGCTACTGAAGGTGAATCCAGAGGCTGCACAGGAGAGTCTCAGGGACCCCCCCAGGCTTCACCAGGTCTCCCCCAGACTCCACCAGCTGCATCTCACACTGGATACCTGCAGACACAAGATATCCTGGTTAGGAAATTCTCACATACCCACCGTTTCTCTCACACACATTCACTTGCATACTTAATGTCTATTATTCTCCATAAATTACCTTTTAAGGGAACAAAAAAAAAGTTAAATATTTCCTTTGCTGTGCAAAAGATTTTGATCTTGATGAAGTCCCAATAGCTCATTTTTGCCCTTTCTTCCCTTGCCTTTGGCGATGTTCCTAGGAAGAAGTAGCTACGGCTGAGGTCGGAGAGCTTCCCACCTGTGTTCTCCTCAAGGATTTTGATGGATTCCTTTCTCACATTGAAATCCCTCAACCATTTTGAGTCTATTTTCATGTGTGGTATAAGGAAATGGTCCAAATTCATTTTTCTGCATGTGACTCTCCAATTTTCCCACCATTTGTTGAAGAGACTGTCTTTTTTCCATTAGACATTTCTTCCTGTTTTGTCGAAGATGAGTTGACCATAGAGTTGAGGGTCTATTTCTGGGCTCTCTATTCTGTTCCATTTATCAATGTGTCTGTTTTTGTGCCAGTACCATGCTGTCTTGATGATAGCTTTGTAAAATTGCAATAGAGCTTGAAGCCTAGAATTGTGATGTCACCAACTTTGGCTTTATTTTTCAATATTCCTTTGGCTATTCGAGGTCTTTTCTGATTCCATATAAATTTCAGGATTATTTTTCCCATTTCTTTGAAAAAAAATGGATGGGATTTTGATAGGGATTGCATTAAATGTGTAGATTGCTTTAGGTAGTATAGCCATTTCCACAATATTTGTTCTTCCAATCCATGAGCATGGAACACTTTTCCATTTCTTTGTGTATTCCTCAAAGAAAACTGACAGAATGGGAGAAAATATTTGCAAACTACATATCAAATAAAGGACTAGTATCCAAAATCTATAAAGGGCTCAGCGAACTCACACCTAAAGAACAAATAATCCAATCAAGAAATGGGCAAAAGACAAGAACAGACATTTCTGCAAAGAAGACATCCAGATGGCCAACAGACACATGAAAAAATGCTCCACATCACTCGGCATCAGGGAAATACAAATCAAAACCACAATGAGATACCATCTCACACCAGTCAGAATGGCTAAAATTAACAAGTCAGGAACTGACACATGGTGGTGAGGATGTGAAGAAAGGGCAAACCTCCTACACAGTTGGTGGGAATGCAAGCTGGTGCAACCACTCTGGAAAACAGCATGGAGGTTACTCAAAAAGCTGAAAAAAAAGCTACCCTATGACCCAGCAATTGTACTACTGGGTATTTACCCTAATGATAAAAACGTAGTGATCCGAAGGGGCACATGCACTCGAATGTTTATAGAAGCAATGTCCACAATAGCCAAACTATGGAAAGAACCTAGATGTCCATAAACAGATGAATAGATATTTTTCCTGTTTTGTTGAAGGTTAATTGACCATAGAGTTGAGGTCCATATCTGGGCTCTCTACTCTGTGCCACTGGTCTATGTATCTGTTTTTATGCCAGTACCATGCTGTCTTGGTGATCACAACTTTGTAATAGAGCTTGAAATCAGATAATGTTATGCTCCCAGTTTTATTTTTGTTTTTCAACACTTCCTTAGTGATTCTGGGTCTCTTCAGATTCCATACAAATTTTTGGATTATTTGTTGCAGCTCTTTGAAGAATACCAGTGGAACTTTGATCGAAATGGCATTAAAAGTATAGATTGCTCTAGGCAGCATAGACATTTTAACAATGTTTATCTTCTGATCCAAGAGCATGGAATGGTCTTCCATCTTTTTGTGTCTTCTTCAATTTCTTTCTTGATTGTTCTGTAGTTCCTCGAGTACAGTTCCTTTACCTCTTTGGTTAGGTTTATTCCCAGGTATCTTACGGTTCTTGCTGCTATAGTAAATGGAATCGATTCTCTAATTTCACTTTCTGTATTTTCATTGTTAGTGATTAAGTACGCCACTGATTTCCGTACATTGACTTTGTATCCTGCCACATTACTGAATTGCTGTATGAGTTCTAGTAGTTTGAGGGTGGAGTCTTTTGGGTTTTCCATATAAAGAATCATGTAATCTGCGAGTAGAGAGAGTTTGACTTCTTCATTGTCAATGTGGATACCTTTTATTTCTCTCTGTTGTCTGATTGCTATGGCTAGGACTTCTAATGCTATGTTGAACAAGAGTGGTGAGAGTGGGCATCCTTGTCGTGTTCCTGAACTCAACGGGAAAGCTGCAAGCTTTTTCCCATTGAGGATGATATTTGCTGTGGGTCATTCATAGATGGATTTGATGAAGTTCAGGAATGTTCCCTCTATCGCTATACTTTGAAGCGTTTTAATCAGGAATGGATGCTGGATTTTTTCAAATACTTTCTCTGCATCAATTGAGAGGACCATGTGGTTCAGCTATATGTAGAAGAATGAAACTTGACCATTCTCTTACACTGAACACAAAGATAAACTCAAAATAGATTAAAGGCCTCAACATGAGACAGGAATCCATCAGAATCTTAGAGAAGAACAAAGGCAGTAATCTCTTTGATATCAGCCACAGCAACTTCTTTCAAGATATGTCTCCAAAGGCAAAAGAAACAAAAGTGAAGATGAAATTTTGGAACTTTATCAAAATCAAAAGCTTCTGCATAGCAAAGGAAACAGTCAAACAAACAAACAAACAAACAAACAAACAAAACGGGCGCCTGGGTGGCTCAGTGGGTTAAGCCGCTGCCTTCGGCTCAGGTCATGATCTCAGGGTCCTGGGATCGAGGCCCGCATCGGGCTCTCTGCTCAGCAGGGAGCCTGCTTCCTCCTCTCTCTCTGCCTGCCTCTCTGCCTGCTTGTGATCTCTCTCTGTCAAATAAATAAATAAAATCTTTAAAAAAACAAAAAAGAGGCAACCCACGGAATGGGAGAAGATATTTGCAAATGGCAGTACAGACAAAGGGTTGATATCCAGGATCTATTATGAACTCCTCAAACTCAACACACACAAACAGACAATCATATCAAATAATTGGCAGAAGTTATAAACAGACACTTCTCCAATGAAGACATACAAATGGCTATCAGACACATGTAAAAATGATAATCATCACTAGCCATCAGGGAGATTCAAATTAAAGCCACATTGAGATATCACCATTATCAGTAAGAATGGCCAAAATTAACAACACAGGAAACAACATGTGTTGGAGGGGATGTGGAGAAAGGGGAACCCTCTTCCACTGTTGGTGGGAATGCAAGTTGGTGCAGCCTCTTTGGAGTACAGTGTGAAGATTCCTGTAGAAATCAAAAGTAGAGCTTCTCTATGACCCTGCCATTGCACTCCTGGGTATTTACCTCAAAGATACAGATGTAGTGAAAAGAAGGTCCATCTGTACCCCAATGATTTTAGCAGCAATGGTCATGGTCGCAAAACTGTGGAAAGAACCAAGATGTCCTTCAACAGACGAATAGGTAAGGAAGATGTGGTCCATATACACTATGGAGTATTATGCCTCCATCAGAAAGGATGAATGCCCCACTCTTCTAGCAACATGGACGGGACTGGAAGAGATGATGCTGAGTGAAATAAGTCAAGCAGAGAGAGTCAATTATCATATGGTTTCACTTATTTGTGCAACATAACAAATAGCATGGAGAACATGGGGAGTTAGAGAGGAGAAGGGAGTTTGGGGAAATTGGAAGGGGAGGTGAACCATGAGAGACTATGGACTCTTAAAAACAATCTGAGGGTTTTGAAGGGGCGGGGAGTGGGAGGTTGAGGTACCAGGTGGTGGGTATTATAGAGGGCACGGATTGCATGTAGCACTGGGTGTGGTGAAAAAATAATGAATACTGTTATGTTGAAAAAAAATTTTAAAAATAAATAAATAGATAAATAGATAAATAAAAGAAATTAAAAATAGAGCTTCCCTATGATCCTGCCATTGCACTCCTGGTTATTTACCCCAAAGATAAAGATGTCATGAAAAGAAGGGCCATCTGTACCCCAATGTGTATAGCAGCAATGGTCACTGTCGCCAAAATGTAGAAAGAACCAAGATGCCCTTCAGCGGACAAATGGATAAGGAAGATGTGGTCCATATACACTATGGGGTATTATGCGTCCATCATAAAGGATGAATACCCAACTTTTGTAGCAACATGGACGGGACTGGAAGAGATGATGCTGAGTGAAATAAGTCAAGCAGAGAGAGTCAATTATCATATGGTTTTACTTATTTGTGGAGCATAACAAATAACATGGAGGACATGGGGAGTTGGAGAGGAGAAGGGAGTTGGGGAAAATTGGAAGGGGAGGTGAATCATGATAGACTATGGACTCTGAAAAACAATCTGAGGGGTTTGAAGTTGTGGGGGGTGGTGGGAGGTTGGGGTACCAGTTGGTGGTTATTATAGAGGGCACGGATTGCATGGAGCACTGGGTGTGGTGAAAAAAAATAATGAATACTGTTATGCTGAAAATAAATAAAATAAAACAAATAAATGAAAAAAATTAAAAAAAACAGATGAATGGATAAAAAAGGAGTCGCACATATATACAATGGAATACTATGCAGCCATCAAAATAAATGAAATCTTGCTATTTGCGATGTTGTGGATGGAACCACAACATCGTGGTTCCATAATACCCTCCATTGTGGAGGGTATTATGCTTAGTGAAATAAGCCAATTAAAGAAAGACAATTATCATATATTATCTCCCTGATGTGAGGAAGTTGAGAGGCAACATGGGCATTTTGGTGGGTAGGAAAAGAATAAATTAAATATGGGATTGGGAGAGAGACAAACCATAAGAGACTCTTAACCTCACAAAGTAAACTAATGGTTGCTGGGGGGAGAGGTGTCGGAAGTGGTGGCTGGGTTATGGACATTGGGGAGGGTATGTGCTATGGTGACTGCTGTGAAAGGTGTAAACCTGCAATTCACAGACCTGTACCCCTGGGATAAAAATACATTATATGTTTATAAAAAATTAAAAAAAATAATAAAAAATGAAAAAATTAAAAGAACACAAATGAAAACCTAGCAAAGCACAAGCTCCATGATGTGTTGTCTGTGTTGTCCTAATCACTGAATGGGAACACCTGGGAATCCCAGGGAGTGTCTCCTCTCCCAGCTGCAGGTTTCTGGCTGGGATGTTTTAATTAGCAAAAGGAGGGCCCTATTTGCCTGTCTTCTGACTATATAGCCAGCTCCAGGCTTAGATTCCTTCCTTTACTAGTTAAGAAAGCAAAGATTGCGTTACGTTTGAAGATCACTTTGTTTGGATGGCACTGTGACTAGAGGAAGTTTTCTAATCTGTGAACACAGTTACCTTTCCATTTCTGTTTGCACTTTTAAAAGTCTTTCATCAATGTACTCCATTTTTAGTGTACAGTATCTGAACTCCTTATTGAATGTTAACCCAAAATGTTTATTTCCTCTGTAGTGTAAATAGAATAATTTTATTAATTTCTTTTTTTAGATACTTGTTGTTATTGTGTGGAGACATAGCTTTATTTTGTATGTTGATTTTGTATCCTGGAGTTTCCCAGATATTGTTGTTTAGTTCAAAGATTTTTGTCTGTGTGTGTGGCATTTGTTGTGTTTGAGTGTGTGTAAGAACATGTCATATGTGGGGACCCCTGGGTGGCACCATCATTAAGCCTCTGCCTCCAGCTCAGATCATGATCCTAGGGTGCTGGGATAGAGTCCCACATCAGTCTCCTTGCTCAGTGGGGAGCCTGCTTCTTCCTCTGCCTGCTTTTCTCCCTGCTTGTGCTAGCTCCTTGTTCTCTCTCTCTGACAAATAAACAAATAAAATCTTTTAAAAACACACATATCATATGAAAACAATGAATTTTTCTTCCTGTTACTGATTTCAATATATTTATTTTTTTTATTGGCTAATTTCTCTGGGTAGGTCTTCCAGTTGTCAATGTAGAAGAGTTTCCCTTCTTATCTTCTGGGTTCTTTGTTGGGTCTAAATATTCAGTAGCTGCAGGACAGATGTAAGGGGAAAATGTATTGCATTTTGCACATGCTTCAGATCCCTAAAATATGAACTCAGAAAATGACTGAAGTAGACAGCACTTGTGCCACTTAGATAACAAAAGATTGGATTTGCAAAGATTTAAGGCAAAGATTTGGGTTAGTTAATTAGTACATAACGAACAAGGTTTGTTTGCATAGACTTCTGGGATCTAAGTTCCATATTCTGGTGCTTGGCATGGTTCTCTCCTCCCGGTACAGGCAAGAGAGCTTTCCCACAGGAGACTGATTTCCTGCTGTCAGGAGGACAAAGGAGGCTCAGAATGTCCTTCCACTGGCAGGTTATCAAATGACTTTAGTTCACAGTATCTCAGGGATCAGATGAGATATTTGGAATTGTACATCTTATTCTCCTTCATAATAACATGTTGAATACTCATGGTAGGAATGAGAAACCTTGCCTGTCTCCTGATGTGACAGGAAAGGCTTCAGGTTTTCACTGTTTAATATGATGTAAAGTGTGGGTTTTTCATCTACAACCATGATCATGTGGAGGTAATTTCCATCTGTTCCTCAATTGTTGAGATATTTTAATGATGAACATGTGTTGAAATTTCTCATAGTTTTAGGCATCAGCAGAGAGCATTATGTAGATCCAATCTTTCCCTGTCTTAATGCAGAATGTCCCACTTATTGATCTATGTACGTTGAGTGATCTTTGTTTCTGAAGGATGATTCACACTAGGTCATCATGTATGATCTTTCAATGTACTTTCCATTCAGTATGTCTGGATTTATACAGAAGTGTTCATGTGAGATATTGGCCTGAGTTTTCAGGTCTTCCTTGCTGGCTTTGTTGGTGGTGTCATGCTGGCATTATAGAATAAATTTGGACATATTACTTTCCTGTCATATTTTTGGGAAGAGACTTAGAAATATTGGCCTTTATTCTTGTTTAAATATTTGGTGTAATTCATAGGTAAAACAATCTGATCCTGGACTGTTTCTTTGTCTGCTCGTTCACTTTTTATTTGTTTTTGTTTTTATTTTTGAGGCATAAGGATTTAGATTATGAATTTTGTCTTCTTATTAGTTTTTTTCTGTTCATTTTCTATTTCTTCATGAAACAGTCTTGGTGTACTGATAAATCTAGAAATTTTCTAATTTGCCCTTTGTTATTCCAATGTTGCTCTGTAAATATCTTAGTATTTTCTTCATGTTCCTTTTCATTATTTGGCATCACCTACTTCTTCTATTTGAACTCTGTATTTATTTGAGGTTTATCTATTTTTCTAGTCTATATATGATTTTAAATTACATTTGTCTCTTTAAAATACCAATTTCAATCTCCTTGATCTTGTATTTGCATAGTTTCAATTTCTTTCTTTTTCTCTTTGAATAATTTCAGGGTTAATTGAATCATTAAAAATACCAATGTTCATCCTCACTAGCCCTCAGGGATATTCAAATTAAAACCCCATTGAGATATCACCTTACACCAGTTAGAATGGCCAAAATTAACAAGACAGGAAACAATATGTGTTGGAGGGGATGTGGAGAAAGGGGAACCCTCTTTCACTGTTGGTGGGAATGCAAGTTGGTGCAGCCTCTTTGGAGAACAGTGTGGAGATTCCTCAAGAAATTAAAATTGGAAATTCCCTATGTCCTTGCCATTGCACTCCTGGGTATTTACCCCAAAGATACAGATGTAGTGAAAAGAAGGGCCATCTGTACCCCAATGTTTATAGCAGCAATGGCCACGGTTGCCAAACTATGGAAAGAACCAAGATGCCCTTCAACGGACGAATGGATAAGGAAGATGTGGTCCATATACTCTATGGTGTATTATGCCTCCATCAGAAAGGACGAATACCTCACTTTTGTAGCAACATGGACGGGACTGGAAGAGATGATGCTGAGTGAAATAAGTCCAGCAGAGAGAGTCAATTATCATATGGTTTCACTTATTTGTGGAGCATAACAAATAGCATGGAGGACATGGGGAGTTAGAGAGGAGAAGGGAGTTGGGGGAAATTGGAAGGGGAGGTGAACCACGAGAGACTATGGACTCTGAAAATCAATCTGAGGGGTTTGAAGTGGCAGGGGGGTGGGAGGTTGGGGTACCAATGGTGGTTATTATAGAGGGCACGGATTGCATGGAGCACTGGTTGTGGTGAAAAAATAATGAATACTGTTATGCTGATAAGAGATAAATTTAATTAAAAAAATAAATAAATATAAATAAAATTAACTCTCAAACATTAAAAAAAAAGGTCTAACTGAGAGGCTGTCTAGATTAGATACTCTAACAGCTATGGTAAATGAGGAAGAGGAGAGAGTAATTCATATAGATGATAAGTTGATGGAAAGGAAGGAAGCTGAGGATAACAGATAAAAACTACTAATAATGGACCATGAGGAGGGCTTCATCAAATCCGTCATGCAAAATTGTTCCTCTGCATCTTCTTCAGGTTCATGGTTGTTGTGGAAAGCATATAAATAATACATTTTCTGAGCTCCTCAGTTACATATCTAGGGGAGAAGCAACTTTATTGTAATATTAGATGCTGGAAACAATTCAAACCCTAAACAACTTCTTAAAAAAATAAAATCCTGCTATGTGCTATGTTCATTTTTTGGAAAGGTGCAAATCATTTTAAACCAATGATTCTTTCTTTAAGGTCTGTATTATATTAATTATTTTAAAACACATTGTGTTTTGGTAGTTTTTACTTAAGAAAGAAAGAAACATCTTTAAGAATTGAAATCTCACCTCCAACAGGAATCTCTACAGCCCCACAGTACTTTTCCTATCTCACGTTATCAGTCACATCTTATCTTGTGTTGCAATGAGGTGTCCAGGTCTTGTCTCCATTAAACACTGGAGCAGCTCCAGTGGAGACCTGTCTATCAAACCCAGCTCCATTTTGCAGGGACAAACTGTGGAAAACCTCTAGAGAGAACAAAACAGCAGTCAAGGTTACAACAAGCCATCAAGTAAAGAGAAAAGAACCAACCAATAAGAGTGCACAGTTATCTTACAAGAATGTCAATGAGCACAACACCACTAGCAATGGGAAACCATGGTCAAATTAAAACAACATTGAAAACAGAGGGTCCTTCCCAGAAATTAAGGAAATTCTAACAATCTACATATGTGCATGTGCTAGGAGCTTTGCAAAATGGATAAGGATAGAGTGACAAACATATTTCTTAGGATAAGTCAGTTCCTATCAGTTCCTATCAGTTCCTATCAGAGGACATGTTCATTGCTCAGGAAAATTTCAGAATGACCTCTGAGTGTGTCAGGACAAGCTCCATCTAGGATATGGTCTGAAAGGACAAGACCTTGACATCTCCGGTAGATAAAAGTGCAGATTTTGAGCTTCAGAATGAAGGGGAGGCTGCACCATAAATGAAGGTAATCTGACATGGTCCTAAGTGAGATAACCCAGGTCTAGGCAGACCATGATAAAGAGTCATATATGGCCACTCAGACGCAGATGGACTCTGAAAGCAGGAGGCAGTGGATACCTGTGTCTCAATTCTAACCTATTTGCTCTGAAGTAATGTAAACGCTCTGGACTGTCACACATGACCACCTCATCTTGGGTGTGTTTGGAAGGAGTATCCTTACTCCTATACTTCTCAAGGACACTATTTTCAGAAATCTCAACATAAGGGCTGCATTTATTCTCCTACCTAAATGAAGCAAAAATAAAAAGTGGGAAAATTATATTTCAAAAATTAAACCAGATGGAAATGTATGAAAGATAGTGATGCAACAGAGAACTGTTAATACCAGGTGCAGGGTGGGGATGAGAATGTTAGAGAGGACAGACAGGCAGAAGGGACCAAAACATACACAGAAGGAGAAAGAGCAAAGATGGAGATGATGAGACAAAGTGAACAAAACTTCCAGGAATCCATGAGATACAAGGACTGGGGTGGAGCTGCCCTTCTCACGGGATGAAAGATGGATACCTTGAACTCTGGGGCTGATAGCTGAGTGCTCTACTTAACCGCCACTTTCTTTCACTCCATGGCCAATTAGGCAGCAAGTCTTGCTGGTTACAAGACACACTCAGAATCCAACCAATTCTCACCCCTTTGCTGATGCCACCCTGGACAGAGCTCCTATCAGTTTTCACTTGGATGCCCTCAAGAATCTCCTCACCTTCCAGATTCCAAGCTCCGATGTCCCTATCCCACTCCTAACTACTCTCCACACCAGAGGCAGTCAGAGAACCCTTTACCATGTGGAGAAAGAGAGGAATGTTGCTTGTTTATGATCTGTCTTCCCTCCTCAAAGGTAAGCCCCATGAAGGCAAGTTCTTCTATTTCTGCTCATTGCTGTATTCACAGAGACTAGGCATGTCTATACTTTGAGCAGTTAGAACTAAATAAATATTCGTTAGTTAATTACACAAACAGTTCTGGAACTGCACACTAGAAAACTAGCATAAAGAATAAAGGATCTGCATTTTGTATGCATTTGTGGGTCTTCAGAATGGTCGGTGTCTAGAAATCATGGCTTTGTTTTGTTTTTTGTTTTTGTTTTTTGTCATCATCACTGAGAATACAATGGCCTCTTCATAATGTTCACTGCATGAACTAGTGGAAAGAATGTCCAATAGAATGACTACCTTACATGCTGCCTAGAACTGGCCTGGGAAGAATATGGATGCAGTTCTGTTCCCACGCACAAGAGCAGGTACATGTAAAGAGTAGAGTTCATAAGCAACAGACAATCTGCAGGAAAACCACTATTTAATATGGGCTGAATGAATTCTGCACCAGCAACACACAGTGCAGAGGTAACAAAGATAACTATTATCTTCGAGGACCAAGAAAATTGTAGGCATCTCTGCTTCTACCTGCTTGTGAACAAGTACTATGGTGGTATACGTGTTCTGAGGGAAATGCACACAGGGAACATTGGGATCCATGAAGAAGTAAGTGATCATCTTACCTGAGGAGGCCATGTGGTCAGGGAAGGACTTATGAAGAAATTTTTACCTGAGCTGAACCATGTCCCAGGACGATGTCTAGCAGATGAGAAAAAGCACATAGACCGAAAAAGACACAGACTCTCTGAAGTTCCAGCACAGATAGTTGCCTTCCCTAGTGGATCCTGGGAGGAAGTTAACAAAATGGGGAAGGACAGGAAACCCTTATAGCACATGCTCCTCTAAGGACAAAACCTGTGCTTTCCAATGCTCATGGACACTCCTCCTCTCAAACTACCCATTTCCACCTATAAAGGTGACCAGTAAAGGGGCTTAACAGAGTTGAAAATATTGGGAGACAAAATCAGAGAAGGGAATCAAATATCTGGCTTCCACTCCAGTGAATGGGAGGACTGATGCATGTGTGTAGAGCACGGTGTTCCCTGTTATCGTCAGCACCTACAAGGAACAATGTGGCTTCTCACCAGTTCTGTCCCAACGCACGACATATCTGCTGGGAGGCGCCATGTGGGGCAACACAATCTTTTTCCTGGTTGTGCATTTCTGAGGCATTCCCATTGGAGTTCCGCTCCTCTGTTCTAAATACAGTTTGCACAAAGAAACAGACAGGTGGTATCTCAATGTAGTTTTAATTTGAATCTCCCTGAGGGCTAGTGATGATGAACATTTTTTCATGTGTCTGATAGCCATTTGTATGTCTTCATTGGAGAAGTGTCTGTTTATATCTTCTGCTGATTTTTTGATATGATTATCTGTTTTGTGTGTGTTGAGTTTGAGGAGTTCTTTATAGATCCTGGACATCAACCTTTTGTCTGTACTGTTATTTGCAAATATCTTCTCCCATTCCGTGGGTTGCCTCTTTGTTTTCTTGACTGTTTCCTTTGCTGTGCAGAAGCTTTTGATCATGATGAAGTCCCAAAAGTTCATCTTCGCTTTTGTTTCCTTTGCCTTTGGAGATATATCTTGAAAGAAGTTGCTGTGGCTAATATCGAAGAGGTTACTGCCTATGTTTTCCTCTAGGGTTCTGATGGATACCTGTCTCACGTTGAGGTGTTTTATCCATTTAGAGTTTATCTTTGTGTACAGTGTAAGAGAATGGTCGAGTTTCATTCTTCTACATATAGCTGTCCAGTTTTCCCAGCACCATTTATTGAAGAGACTGTATTTTTTCCAATGTATATTTTTTCCTGTTTTGTCGAAGATTATTTGACCATAGTGTTGAGGGTCCATATCTGGGCTCTCTACTCTGTTCCACAGGTCTATGTGTCGGTTTTTATGCCAGTACCATGCTGTCTTGGTGATCACAGCTTTGTAGTAACGCTTGAAATCAGGTAACGTGATGCCCCCAGTTTTCTTTTTGTTTTTCAACATTTCCTTATGATTCAAGGTCTCTTCTGATTCCATACAAATTGTTGGATTATTTGTTGCAGCTCTTTGAAGAATACCGGTGGAATTTTTATCAGAATGGCATTAAAAGTATAGATTGCTCTTGGCAGTTTAGACATTTTAACAATGTTTATTCTTCCGATCCAAGAGCATGGAATGGTCTTCCATCTTTTTTGTTTCTTCTTCAATTTCTTTCATGAGTGTTCTGTAGTTTCTTGAGTACAGATCCTTTACCTCTTTGGTTATGTTTATTCCCAGGTATCTTATGGTTCTTGGTGCTATAGTAAATGGAATCGATTCTCTAATTTCCCTTTCTGTATTTTCATTGTTAGTGTGTAAGAAAGCCACTGATTTCTGCACATTGACTTCGTATCCTGCCACGTTGCTGAATTGCTGTATAAGTTCTAGTAGTTTGGGGATGGAGTCTTTTGGGTTTTCCATATAAAGAATCATGTCATCTGCGAAGAGAGAGAGTTTGACTTCTTCATTGCCAATTTGGATACCTTTTATTTCTCTTTGTTGTCTGATTGCTGTTGCTAGGACTTCTAATACTATGTTGAATTAGTGTGGTGAGAATGGGCATCCTTGTCGTGTCCTTGATCTCAAAGGGAAAGCTGCAAGCTTTTTCCCATTGAGAATGATCAGACACATAAAAAAATGCTCACCATCACTAGCCATCAGGGATATTCAAATTAAAACCACATTGAGATATCACCTTACACCAGTTAGAATGGCCAAAATTAACAAGACAGGAAACAACATGTGTTAGAGGGGATGTGGAGAAAGGGCAACCTTCTTACACTGTTGGTGGGAACGCAATTTGGTGCAGCCTCTTTGGAGAACAGTATGGAGATTCCTCAAGAAATTAAAAATAGAACTTCCCTATGACCCAGCAATTGCACTCCTGGGTATTTACCCCAAAGATACAGATGTTGTGAAAAGAAGGGCCATCTGTACCCCAATGTTTTTTTTTTTTCTAAATCAATTAGCCAAGGTATAGTACATCATTGGCTTTTGATATAATATTCACTGCTCCATCTGTTCAGTATAAAACCCAGTGCTTATGATGTCACATGATACTTTGGGGGGAAAATCACAATACATTTGAGAATCCTCTACCTAAATTTATCAAAATGAATGAGAAAGTTCCCAAATAAATAATAGGTAAGTTATGTAGTTCAGTGTGTCATTTGAAGCCATTATTTCCTTGGTGCATATACAATGAATTCTGGAACAGTGAAAAGAAATTAAAAAAAAAAAAGATGAAAAAAGTCTATATACATTTTTTCTGTTCAATTAGCCTGCATATAGTACATGATTAGTAGTTGATAAATTGTTCAAAGATTCATTAGTCGTCTATAATACCCAGTGATCATCGAATCACCTGTATTCCTTAATATCCATGTCCTTGCTGCCCCATCCCCCACCACACTCACGTCTGTAATCCTTGTTTGTTTCTCAGAATCCAGAGTTTCTCATGGTTTGTCTCCATTTCTGATTTCTTTTCTTATTTTATTTTATTTTTCAGTGTTCCAAGATTCAGTTTATGCACCACACCAAGAGCTCCATGCTGTCAGAGGGCTCTTTAATACCCACCCATCCTCACCCATCCCTCCACCCCCTCCACTCCAATACCCTTAGTTTGTTTCTCAGAATCCACAGTATCTCATACTTCATATCTCCCTCCAATTTTCCACAATTCTCTCTTCTTTTCCCTCTCCTAATGTCCTTCATGTTATTCCTTACGCTCCACAAGTAAGTGAAGCCGTATGATAATTGACTTTCTCTGTGGTTCTCCTCACTATTCCTTATGTTCCACATAGAAATGAAACCATAGGATAATTATCTTTCTCTGCTTGACTTATTCTACTTCACATAACACCCTCTGGTTGCATCAAAGTCAATGAAATAGTAGGTATTCATCCTTTCTGATGGCTGAGTAATATTCCATTGTATATATGGATCACATCTTCTTTATCCACTCATATGTGGAAGGACATATCAACTCCTTCCACAGTTTTACCAAAGTGGATATTAATCCTATGAATATTGGAGTGCATGTGTCCCTTTTTTCACTACATCTGTATCTTTGGGGTAAATACCTAGTGGAACAATTGCTGAGTCATAGAATAGTTCTATTTTAAGTTTTTGAGGAACCTAAACACTGTTTTGCAAAGTGACTGTATCAACTTGCATTCCCACCAACAGCATAAGAGGGTTCCCCTTTCTCCACATCCTCTTCAATATTTTTTGTTCCCTGCCTTATTAATTTTAGCCTTTCTAACTCATATAAGTTAATATCTCATTGTGGTTTTGATTTATATTTCCACGGTGACAAGAGATGTGGAGCATTTTCTTGTGTGTCTGTTGGCCATTTGTATGTCTTCTCTGGAGAAGTGCCTATGCATACCTTCTGTCTATTTCCTGACTGGATTATTTGTTTTATGGGTGTTGAGTCTGGTAAGTTCCTTATTGATCTTGGATATCAACCCCTTGTCTTTAGTGCCATTTGCAAGTATCCTCTCCCATTCGATAGGTGGCCTTTTAGTTTGGTTGACTGTTTCCATTGCATTGTAAAAAATTTTTATCTTGGTGAAGTCCAAAAAGTTCCTTTTTGATTGTTTCCTGGCTTTCAGAAACCCATCTTGGAAGAAGTTGCTGCAGTTGAGCATCTAAGAGATTACTAACTGTGTTCTCCTCTCATATTTTTATGCAACCCTTTTCTAAATGTGTCTTCAGACACATCCTAGTATCCAACCAGATTTGTCATTGACAATGACCACATCACAGACACCTGTTATCCCCAAATGCCAGGTGTTTTGTTCCTGGGGATGAGAAAATCATAAGAACCCACCCACACTCACATAAATATGATCACTCCTGTTTCTTTCCTTCCCTCTGAGTAGTGAAGTCAGCTGGTCTCCATCCAGGTCCACACACACCCTGGAGAAAGGGTGGACATTCACATCAACCTGTGCAGATCAAGGGCCCAGAGAACACCTTGTGAGTTTGAGACTCCCATGGACATGGATGCTGTGGGTTTCTCTTCCCCTCTGCAATCCATGAGCTGGTCATCCCACTCTTCCAGGCCCTAACAAAGGGTCCAGATGTGTCCTTATAACTGGATCTGCCAGCTGCTCATGATCTTCAATCCCTCTATCAGGCAGGTAGTGTATTTATTTTTTAATTCACATTAACAACATACAGGGAGCCAGAAAACAAGATATGCATCCACAGCTCTGTTCATGAAGATACTGAGAGAAGAGCCTTCACAGAGCACTGATCTAAATCAGGGAGTGCAGTGATGAGGACATAGGTTAAAGGGGGTGACCTGCGCTTGTCACACAGGTGTGAAGTGTCATTGCAGGACCAGAGAAGGCGTTACTTGTGTAAATGAGTCACTGAGTGATGAGGGTTCACCCAGGATGCTCCCAGGGAGGTGACACTGATTGGAACAATGACAAAATCTGACAGATCTGCCATCCTATTCTGTCCTTTACACATGAACATATCTGGTAGTAAAGGTGTTTTGGGGGAGTTAAATCCATTCATCATGAGGGGAGCTGCTCTGAATTACCAAATACAGTGAAGTGACCCAGCTTTGACAAATTTCCACATGATTTGTACATGGAGCTGCTGTCGCCAACTTGCACATCCAGGAGTTGAACCACAAGAGAATAGAGGGGTGCTTGGAACAGAGAGGTTCCCTAACAGTACAGAGCCCCTGGGATTATGGTGGGGTTTCATGAATGTCTACCATGCACATGACACTTCATATTATATTGTTGTGTTTTGTGCTTCCTGTAGATGATAACACCCTCTCTTTGTGAGGCCTGTACTGTGGAGTGTTATTCTCTTCCTGGCTCCACTGTAAAACGGGCTTTCTGGGTAGCAGCAATGAAATGTATCTCTGATGTAGCCACACAAGAGTTCAGATTCCTCCACAGATCCCCTGTTTCTGTTCCTGGATCAGCGCTGTGATCTCCTTGAGCTCCCCCATGTAGAATCTACTTCCACTCTCCAGTACACTCCTCTGCTGTATTCAGGTGACAGTCGTTAATTTGGTGGCAGACTTGAGACTACAAGGACTCTGACTTGATGATGTAGCCTTAGCCTCAGGCCCTCCCAGGAACCTGGGTCAAGGGAGGCCTTAATGTGTCACTGCCCCTCCTCCACCAGTGGTCCAAGTCCATGTATTTTTGCCTGTTTCTGGGCACACAGTCATTCTATTCTTCCCGGTTGTCCCCTCCCACAGCTCCAATGGTCCCTGGGTGTCCTCAGCTTCCTGTTTCCCTACCTTTCCCTGAAGTCTAAGGCTTTCATTTCATGTGTAAAGTGTCTGTTGTCCTCAGAAGAACTGAGATTGTGACGTCTGTTCCCCTTCCAGATCCTGTGGGGCTTCACCTGTGACCCCAGGATGCTGCTTCTGAGGGCTTCCTCTGATAAATTCTGCCGTGGACTCAGGATGCGTGGATCTCCATGCATTCCTGCTCTGAGTCACCTTCCTCCCATCCTTCCAGGACCACCAGGGTGTGGGGAGGCTTTTCATGATTTGTCCCCATCCTACAGGATAGGAATGTACGAAGACAGGATTCATTTAATGGTGTGGTCCTGGAGAACCTCAAACTATAACATATTTAAAACACATAATGACAAGAAATCCATTAAATATTCTATCTAAACGTTATGATTGCTTATTGGTCATCAGGGATCTGCATTCACAATATGCCAAAATTCTGATTCTTTGCCCTGTGAGTAGTTGCCAGTTCCAAAAGTTTAAGTTTATTTTTTGTCTCATGACCACAATTACAAGGTATATTGTCACGAATTTGATGATCTGAAGTTTGTTCTATTTATTTCTTTAGTTCTTGCAACTCCAATCTGATTAGTGAGTTTATTGAAATACAAAAATACTACATCAAAACTAATGATGCACTGTATGGTAACTAAAATACATACATACATACATACATACATACATACATACATACGTAAAAATAAAATACAGAAACATGGGAACAATCCCAAGCCCAATCAGCAGCTTAAAAGTAGACATATTATGCTCTATGTCATGTTTGGAATGCTACCCAACATTAAAAAAATATAATAAATGTGAAGGTTTTGTCAAGTATTTGGCTCAGCAACAAAAGCCCTAGAAATAAAGGTACATTTAATACAATTACAAAATTATATATTCTAGAAAATTAAAACTAGTGTGAGGTAACATAAAGATCAATAGTAGTGTGGGAACAGAGGGAAGAAGGAATGAGGAAGGAAGAATTCCAAAGAAAATACAGGAAATTCTGTGGAAAATGGATTTGCTTTCTCTGGATAGTGTTGATTCTGACACCTATGGTTCTCATATCACACTCTCTGCCTGTGTGCAGTCCATCCTGCGTCAAGCACACTCATCAAAAAGATTACAAATAATCCCAGAGATGACTTGGGTTGAACACAGTGACAGTAAAACCATAGAGACTTGAAAGAGCACCTGAATTCACCTTGATCCTGTATTTCAGATAAATTCTAGGACAAAGTCTTCTTGTCCTCACTACAGGCAGGATCCCATGTTCCCCATGAACCTCTGCACTCCATCCTGAAGGGGATTCAGGGTGGGTATTAGGTCCTATGGGAGGAGCACAGGTCCAAATCCTGGGGCTCACTCTCACCCCAGAGTGTTCTTGGACAACTCACAAACCCTCCACAATTCTGGGTGTAGGTTCATGTTACTTTAAGGGGAAACATGATACCTACACCTCAATATGTGTGACTATGTAAAATCAAACTGTTAAATGGAAACCCAGCTGGTACTCTGAAAATCAAATAATTAAACTTCATCTTTTCCCAAATCTTGTCAATATCACCAAATCAAAGTCAGTCACAGCTGCTCTGGTTACTGTCCTCTCTGTCAGTACAGATATCATGCTGGCTATAGAGTCAAGGGTCATGCTAATAGGGTCCACCCTCTGCTGATTAAACAAGCCCAGCCCCAAGCCTGCAGCTGGGACGGGAGCCCCAGTCTCGGGATTCCCGGGTTTTCCATTTAGTGTTCAGGACAGAACAGAGACAGCTCATGATGGAGTTTATTCTTGGCTGGGTTTTCTATGTTACTCTTTTAAATGGTAATTTACAGAGAACAAGAGACATTGAATAAGAAAGTGGATATAAGTAAAAATAATAATAATAATAATAATAAATAAGTGAAGGACAATTTGCTGACCAGGATGTCCTGTGTCTGCAGGTGTCCAGTGAGAGGTATAGCTTGTGGATATGGCAGAGACCTGGAGAAGGTCAGGGGGTTTTGAGACTCTCCTGTGCAGCCTCTGGATTCACTTTCAGTAACTACGGCATGAGTTGGGTCTGCCAGGCTCCAGGGAAGGGGCTGCAGTGGGTCTCAGACATGAATGGTGGTAGGTATATATACTATGAGGACACTGGGAAGGGCAATTGACCATCTCCTGAAACAATAGGACATGCTGATTTTGCAGATTAACAGCCTGAGAGCTGAGGACACCACGGGGTGTTACTGTAATGTTTGTAGGCAGTGTGTACACACTTGGTGTAAGCCCAGACACAAACATTCCTGCAGGGACACAGGAGTAGTTGGGTTGCAGCGGTGCTCATGACCCCAAGAGGCTCTCTGGTCACCAGGGAATCATGTCACCAGGAGTTACTCAGAACACCAGGGGGCTCTCGGGGCACCAGGGAGTGCTTAGGACAGAAGGATAGGACAGTTCAGTACTCTTGAGGTGCTATGGACACCATAGGGTGTTCACATAATCATGGTGCACACAAGAACCACATGCTCTTCTTCCAATCCATGAGCATGTAACATTTTTCCGTTTAATTGTGTCTTCCACAATTTCTTTCATGAATACTTTATAGTTTTCTGAGTATAGATTTTTTGCCTCTTTGGTTAGGTTTATTCCTAGGTATCTTATGGTTTTGGGTGCAATTGTCAATGGGATTGACTCCTTAATTTCTCTTTCTTATGTCTTGTTGTAGGTGTAGAGAAATGCAACTGATTTCTGTGCATTGATTTTCTATCCTGACACTTTACTGAATTCCTGTACAAGTTCTAGCAGTTTTGGAGTGGAGACTTTTGGGTTTTCCACATATAGTATCATATCATCTGCAAAGAGTGATAATTTGACTTCCTTTTTGCTGCTTTGGATGCCCTTAATTTCTTTTTGTTGTCTGATTGCTGAGGCTAGGACTTCTAGTACTGTATTGAATAGCAGTGGTGATAATGGACATCCCTGATGTGTTCCTGACCTTAGCAGAAAAGATTTCAATTTTTCTCCATTGAGAATGATATTTGTGGTATTTTTTTTTATAGATGGCTTTGATAATATTGAGGTATGTGCCCTCTATCCCTACATTTTGAAGAGCTTTAATCAAGAAAGGATGCTGCACTTTGACAAATGCTTTTTCAGCATCTATTGAGAGTATCACATGGTTCTTGTTCTTTCTTTTATTAATGTATTGTATCACATTGATTTGTGGCTGTTGAACCAACCTGTCAGCCCTGGAATAAATTCCACTTGGTCATGCTGGATAATCCTTTTCATGTACTGTTGAATCCTACTGGGTAGTATTTTGGTGAGAATTTTTGCATCTGTGTTCATCAGGGATATTGGTGTATAATTTTCTATTTTGATGGGATCCTCGTAAGGTTTTGGGATCAAGGTGATGCTGATCTCATAAAATGAATCTGAAAGTTTTCCTTCTGTTTCTATTTTTTGGATCAGTTTCAGGAGAAGAGGAATTAATTCTTCTTTAAATGTTTGGTAGAATTCCCCTGGGAAGCCGTCTGGTCCTGGGCTTTTGTTTGTTTGGAAATTGTTGATGACTGTTTCAATCTCTTTACTGGTAATGGGTGTGTTCAGATTTTCTATTTCTTCCTGGTTCAGTTGTGGTAGATTATATGTATCTAGGAATGCTTCCATTTCTTCCAGATTGTTGAATTTGTTGGCATAGAGTTGCTCATAGTATGTTCTTATAATTGTTTGCATTTCTTTGGTATTGGTTGTGATCTCTCCACTTTCATTCATGATTTTATTTATTTGGGTCTTTTCTCTTTTCTTTTTGATAACTCTGGCCATGGGTTTATCAATCTTTTTTTTGGGGGGGGTTATCAATCTTATTAATTCTTTCAAAGAACCAGCTCTTACATTTATTGATTAGTTCTATTGTATTTTTGGTTACTATTTCATTGATTTCTGCTCTAATCTTTATGATTTCTCTTCTCCTCCTGGGTTTAGACTTTCTCTGTTGTTCTTTCTCCAGCTTCTTTAGGTGTAGGGTTAGGTTGTGTATTTGAGACCTTTCTTGTTTATTGAGAAAGGCTTGTACTGCTATATATGTTCCTGTCAGGACTGCCTTTGTTGTGTCCCACAGATTTTGTACCATTGTGTGTTTTTTTAAATTAATTTATTTATTTTCAGCATAGCAGTATTCATTATTTTTTCACACCCCGAGTGCTCCATGCAATCCATGCACTCTATTATACCCACCATCTGGTACTCCAACTTCCCCCCCCCCCCACTACTTCAAACCCCTCAGATTGTTTTTAAGAGTCCATAGTCTCTCATGATTCACCTCCCTCCCAATTTCCCCAACCCCCTTCCCCTCTGTAACTCCCCATGTCATTCATGCTATTTGTTATGCTTCACAAATAGTGAAACCGTATGATACTTGACTCTCTCTGCTTGACTTATTTCACTCAGCATAATCTCTTCCAGTCCCATCCATGTTGCTACAAAAGTTGGGTATTAGTCCTTTCTGATGGAGGCATAATACTCCATAGTGTATATGGACCACATCTTCCTTATCCATTCATCCGTTGAAGGGCATCTTGGTTATTTCCATAGTTTGGCAACCATGGCCATTGCTGCTATAAACATTGGGGTACAGATGGCCCTTCTTTTCACTACATCTGTATCTTTGGGGTAAATACCCAGGAGTGCAATGGCAGGGTCATAGGGAAGTTCTATTTTTAAATTCTTGAGGAATCTCCACACTGTTCTCCAAAGGGGTTGCACCAACTTGCATTCCCACCAACAGTGGAAGCGGGTTCCCCTTTCTCCACATCCCCTCCAACACATGTTGTTTCCTGTCTTGCTAATTTTGGCCATTCTAACTGGTGTAAGGTGATATATCAATGTAGTTTTAATTTGAATCTCCCTGAGGGCTGGTGATGATGAACATTTTTTCATGTGTCTGATAGCCATTTGTATGTCTTCATTGGGGAATTGTCTGCTCATATATTCTGCCCATTTTTTGAAATATGATTGCCTGTTTTGTGTGTGTTGAGGAGTTTATTATAGATCCTGGATACCAACCTTTTGTCTGTACTGTCATTTGCAAATATCTTCTCCCATTCTGTGGGTTGCCTCTTTGTTTTTATTTTTTAATAATTTTTTATTTTTTATAAACATATATTTTTATCCCCAGGGGTACAGGTCTGTGAATCACCAGGTTTACACACTTCACAGCACTCACCAAAGCACATACTCTCCCCAATGTCCATAATCCCACCCCCTTCTCACAAACCCCCTCCCCCCAGCAACCCTCAGTTTGTTTTGTGAGATTAAGAGTCACTTATGGTTTGTCTCCCTCCCAATCCCATCTTGTTTCATTTATTCTTCTCCTACCCACTTAAGCCCCCATGTTGCATCACCACTTCCTCATATCAGGGAGATCATATGATAGTTGTCTTTCTCTGCTTGACTTATTTCGCTGAGCATGATACGCTCTAGTTTCATCCATGTCGCAAATGGCAGGATTTCATTTCTTTTGATGGCTGCATAGTATTCCATTGTGTATATATACCACATCTTCTTGATCCATTCATCTGTTGATGGACATCTAGGTTCTTTCCATAGTGTGGCTATTGTGGACATTGCTGCTATAAACATTCGGGTGCACGTGCCCCTTTGGATCACTACGTTTTTATCTTTAGGGTAAATACCCAAGAGTGTAATTGCTGGGTCATAGGGCAGTTCTATTTTCAACATTTTGAGGAACCTCCATGCTGTTTTCCAGAGTGGCTGCACCAGGTTGCATTCCCACCAACAGTGTAGGAGGGTTCCCCTTTCTCCGCATCCTCGCCAGCATCTGTCATTTCCTGACTTGTTGATTTTAGCCATTCTGACTGGTGTGAGGTGATAGCTCACTGTGGTTTTGATTTGTATTTCCCTGATGCCGAGTGATATGGAGCACTTTTTCATGTGTCTGTTGGCCATCTAGATGTCTTCTTTGCAGAAATGTCTGTTCATGTCCTCTGCCCATTTCTTGATTGGATTATTTGTTCTTTGGGTGTTGAGTTTGCTAAGTTCTTTATAGATTCTGGACACTAGTCCTTTATCTGATATGTCGTTTGCAAATATCTTCTCCCATTCTGTCAGTTTTCTTTTGATTTTGTTAACTGTTTCCTTTGCTGTGCAAAAGCTTTTGATCTTGATGAAATCCCAATAGTTCATTTTTGCTCTTGCTTCCCTTGCCTTTGGCGTTGTTCCTAGGAAGATGTTGCTGCGGCTGTGGTTGAAGAGGTTGCTGCCTGTGTTCTCCTCAAGGATTTTGATGGATTCCTTTCGCACATTGAGGTCCTTCATCCATTTTGAGTCTATTTTTGTGTGTGGTGTAAGGAAATGGTCCAATTTCATTTTTCTGCATGTGGCTGTCCAATTTTCCCAGCACCATTTATTGAAGAGGCTGTCTTTTTTCCATTGGACATTCTTTCCTGCTTTGTCGAAGATTAGTTGACTGTAGCGTTGAGGGTCTATTTCTGGACTCTCTATTCTGTTCCATTGATCTATGTGTCTGTTTTTGTGCCAGTACCATGCTGTCTTGATGATGACAGCTTTGTAATAGAGCTCGAAGTCCGGAATTGTGATGCCACCAATGTTGACTTACTTTTTCAATATCTCTTTGGCTATTCGAGGTCTTTTCTGGTTCCATATAAATTTTAGAATTATTTGTTCCATTTCTTTGAAAAAGATGGATGGTACTTTGATAGGAATTGCATTAAATGTGTAGATTGCTTTAGGTAGCATAGACATTTTCACAATATTTATTCTTCCAATCCAGGAGCATGGAACATTTTTCCATTTCTCTGTGTCTTCCTCAATTTCTTTCATGAGTACTTTATAGTTTTCTGAGTATAGATTCTGTGCCTCTTTGGTTAGGTTTATTCCTAGGTATCTTATGGTTTGGGGTGCAATTGTCAATGGGATTGACTCCTTAATTTCTCTTTCTTCTGTCTTGCTGTTGGTGTAGAGAAATGCAACTGATTTCTGTGCGTTGATTTTATATCCTGACACTTTACTGAATTCCTGTACAAGTTCTAGCAGTTTTGGAGTGGAGTCTTTTGCGTTTTCCACATATAGTATCATATCATCTGTGAAGAGTGATAGTTCGACTTCTTCTTTGCCGATTTGAATGCCTTTAATTTCCTTTTGTTGTCTGATTGCTGAGGCTAGGATCTCTAGTACTATGTTGAATAGCAGTGGTGATAATGGACATCCCTGCCGTGTTCCTGACCTTAGCGGAAAAGCTTTCAGTTTTTCTCCATTGAGAATGATATTTGCGGTGGGTTTTTCATAGATGGCTTTGATGATATTGAGGTATGTGCCCTCTTATCCCTACACTTTGAAGAGTTTTGATGAGGAAGGGATGCTGTACTTTGTCAAATGGTTTTTCAGCATCTATTGAGAGTATCATATGGTTCTTGTTCTTTCTTTTATTGATGTGTTGTATCACATTGACTGATTTGCGGATGTTGAACCAACCTTGCAGCCCTGGAATAAATCCCACTTGGTCGTGGTGAATAATCGTTTTAATGTACTGTTGAATCCTATTGGCTACTATTTTGTTGAGTATTTTCGCATCTGTGTTCATCAGGAATATTGTTCTATAGCGCTCTTTTTTGATGGGATCCTTGTCTGGTTTTGGGATCAAGGTGATGCTGGCCTCATAAAATGAGTTTGGAAGTTTTCCTTCCATTTCTATTTTTTGGAACATTTTCAGGAGAATAGGAATGAGTACTTCTTTAAATGTTTGGTAGAATTCCCCCGGGAAGCCGTCTGGCCCTGGGCTTTTGTTTGTTTGGAGATTTTTAATGACTGTTTCAATCTCCTTACTGGTTATGGGTCTGTTCAGGCTTTCTATTTCTTCCTGGTTCAGTTGTGGTAGTTTATATGTTTCTAAGAATTCATCCATTTCTTCCAGATTGTCAAATTTATTGGCGTAGAGTTGCTCATAGTATGTTCTTATAATAGTTTGTATTTCTTTGGTGTTAGTTGTGTGTAACATACAATGGTAAAAATATTAGATTGGCAGCTGACTTATCCACAGAGATCTGGCAGGCCAGAAAGAGCTGGCATGTATTTTCAGAGCACTAAACGAGAAAAACATGCAGCCTCTTTATTTTTTTTGACTATTATCATTTATTTCCATGATTTTTTAAAATTCTTCTTTAATTTCTTGGTTGACCCATTCATTTTTTAGAAGGATGCTGTTTATTCTCCATGTATTTGGGTTCTTTCAAAATTTCCTCTTGTGATTGAGTTCTAGCTTCAGAGAATCGTGATCTGAAAATGTGCAGGGAATGATTCCAATCTTTTGATACCAGTTGAGACCTGTCTTATGACCCAGGATGCGGTCTATTCTGGAGAATGTTCCAAGTGCACTAGAGAAGAATGTGTATTCTGTTATTTTGGGATGGAATGTTCTGAATATATCTATGCTACCTAAAACAATTTACACATTTAATGCAATCCCTATCAAAATCCCATCCACTTTTTTCAAAGAAATAGAACATATAATCCTAAAATTTATATGGAATCAGAAAAGACCTTGAATAGGCAAAGGAATATTGAAAAACAAAGCCAGAGGTGGTTGCTTCACAATTCCAGACTTCAAGCTCTATTACAAAGCTTTCATCATCAAGACAGTATGGTACTGGCACAAAGACAGACACATAGGTCAATGGAACAGAATAGAGAGCCCAAAAATAGACCTTCAACTCTATGGTCAACTAATTTTCGACAAAGCAGAAAAGAATGTCCAATGGAAAAAAGACAGTCTTTTCAAAAAATGGTGTTGGGACAATTGGACAGCCACATGCAGAAAAATGAAATTGGACCATTTCCTTACACCACACACAAAAATAGACTCAAAATGGATGAAGGACCTCAATATGAGAAAAGAATCCATCAAAATCCTCGAGGAGATCACAGGCAGCAACCTCTTTGACCTCAGCCGCAGCAACTTCTTCCTACGAACATCGCCAAAGGCAACAGAAGCAAGGGCACAAATGAACTATTGGGATTTCATCAAGATCAAAAGGTTTTTCACAGCAATGGAAACAGTTAACAAAACCAAAAGACAGCTGGCAGAATGGGAGAAGACATTTGCAAATGACATAGCAGATAAAGGGCTAATATCCCAAAATTTATAAAGAGCTTAGCAAACTCAACAGCCAAAGAACAAATAATCCAATCCAGAAATGGGCAGAGGACATGAACAGATATTTCTGCAAAGAAGACATCTAGATGGCCAACAGACACATGAAAAAGTGCTCCACATCACTTGGCATCAGGGAAATACAAATCAAAACCACAATGAGATACCACCTCACACCAGTCAGAATGGCTAAAATTAACAAGTCAGGAAATGACAGATGCTGGTGAGGATGCGAAGAAATGGGAACCCTCCTACACTGTTGGTGGGAATGCAAGCTGGTGCAGCCACTTTGGAGAACAATGTGGAGATTCCTCAAGAAATTTAAAAGAGAGCTTCCCTATGACCCAGCAATTGCACTCCTGGGTATTTACTCCAAAGATACAGATGTAGTGGAAAAAGGGACCATCTTTACCCCAGTGTTTATAGCAGTAATGCCCACGGTCGCCAAACTGTGGAAAGAACCAAGATGCCCTTCAATGGACAAATGGATAAGGAAGATGTGGTCCATATACACTATGGAGTATGATGCCTCCATCAGGAAGGATCAAGATGTATGGGGGGGAGGAGTCAAGATGGAAGAGAAGTAGCAGGCTGAGACTATTTCAGCTAGCAGGAGATCACCTAGATAGCCTATCTAAAGATTGCAAACACCTACAAATCCAACGGCAGAACGAAGAGAAGAATAGCAATTCTAGAAACAGAAAATCAACCACTTTCTGAAAGGTAGGACTGGCAGAGAAGTGAATTCACAGCAGGGGAAGATAGACCCTGGGGAGAGGGGCTGGCTCCCGGCAAGGAGTGGAGCAACAGAGCACAAAATCAGGACTTTTAAAAGTCTGTTCCGCTGAGGGACATCACTCCAGAGGCTAAACTGGGGTGAAGCCCACATAGGGTCAGCGTGGCCTCAGGTGCCACACGGTCACAGAAGGATCGGGGGTGTCTGAGTGTTGCAGAGCTTTCAGGTATTAGAACAGGTAAGCTAGCTACAGAGTCAGAGACGAGAGTGAGCTCACAGCTCGTGGTTACCTTGAACAGGTCGCACGCTCGGTGTGCTCAGAGCGTGGCCGGAGGTCAGGCTGATGGGAGTTATTGGGTGCTGTTCTTTGAGGGCACACTGAAGAGTGGGGCCCCCAGCTCTCCGATCCTCTGGGCTGGAGACCGTAGGCCGCCATTTTCATTCCTGTCTTCCAGAACTCTACGGAAAGTGCTCAGGGAACAAAAGCTCCTGAAAGAAAACCCTAGCGGATTACTCAATCCGGCCCCGGTAAGGGCAGTGCAATTCTGCCTGGGGCAAAGACACTTGAGAATCACTACAACAGGCCCCTCCCCCAGAAGATCAACAAGATCCAGCCAGGACAAAGTTCACCTACCAAGGAGTGCAGTTTCAATACCAAGGAGAGCAGCGGAATTCCAGAGGAGGAGAAAGCAAAGCACGGAACACATGGCTTTCTCCCCATGATTCTTTAGTCTTGCAATTAATTTATTTTTTTCTTTTTCAATTTTTTTTCTCTTCTTCTCCTAATTTTTAACTTTTACGCTTTTCTTTTTTAACATTTTTAACTAGTTTATCTAATATATAAATATATATATATATTTTTTATTTTTTATACTCTTTCTTTATTTGTTTTCCTTTTTTTAATTGTTTCTTTTCTTTGCTTTTTTAATTTTTCTTTCTGAACCTCTTTTTATCCCCTTTCTCCCCCCTCACGATTTGGGATCTCTACTGATTTGGTTAAAGCATATTTTCCTGGGGTTGTTGCCACCCCTTTAGTATTTCACTTGTTCCTTCATATACTCTTATCTGGTCAAAATGACAAGGCGGAAAAATTCACCACAAAAAAAGAACAAGAGGCAGTACCGATGGCTAGGGACCTGCCCAATACAGACATTGGTAATATGTCAGATCTAGGGTTCAGAATGACTATTCTCCAAGGTTCTAGCTGGGCTCAAAAAAAGCATGGACTATATTAGAGAAACCCTCTCGGGAGATGTAAAAGCCCTTTCAGGAGAAATAAAAGAACTAAAACCTAACCAAGTTGAAATTAAAAAAGCTATTAATGAGGTGCAATCAAAAATGGAGGCTCTCCAGGATCTATAATGAACTCCTCAAACTCAACACACACAAAACAGACAATCGTATCAAAAAATGGGCAGAAGATATGAACAGACACTTCTCCAATAAAGACATACAAATGGCTATCAGGCACATGAAAAAAATGTTCATCATCACTAGCCCTCAGGGAGATTCAAATTAAAACTACATTGAGATATTACCTTACACCAGTTAAAATGGTCAAAATTAACAAGACAGGAAACAACATGTGTTGGAGAGGGTGTGGAGAAAGGGGAACCCTCTTCCACTGTTGGTGGGAATGCAAATTGGTGCAGCCAATTTGGAGAACAGTGTGGAGATTCCTCAAGAAATTAAAATTGGAAATTCCCTATGACCCTGCCATTGCACTCCTGGGTATTTACCCCAAAGATACAGATGTCGTGAAAAGAAGGGCCATCTGTACCCCAATGTTTATAGCAGCAATGGCCACGGTCACCAAACTGTGGAAAGAACCAAGATGCCCTTCAACGGATGAATGGATAAGGAAGATGTGGTCCATATACACTATGGAGTATTATGCCTCCATCTGAAAGGACGAATACCCCACTTTTGTAGCAACATGGACGGGACTGGAAGAGATTATGCTGAGTGAAATAAGTCAAGCAGAGAGAGTCAATTATCATATGGTTTCACTTATTTGTGGAGCATACAAAAAGCGTGGAGGACATGGGGAGTTAATGAGAAGGGGGTTGGGGTAAATTGGAAGGGGAGGTGAATAATGAGAGACTGTGGACTCTGAAAAACAATCTGAGGGCTTTGAAGTGGCGGAGGGTGGGTGGTCGGGGTACCAGGTGGTGGGTATTATAGAGGGCACAGATTGCATGGAGCACTGGGTGTGGTGAAAAAATAATAAACACTGTTATGCCGAAAATAAATAAAAAATAAATTTAAAAAAAGAAAAGAAAGAAATTAATTAAAAAAGAAATAAATAAACAGACAAATAAATAAATAAATAAAGCCTTAAAAAAAAAAAAAGAAAAACAGAAAATCCTGAAATTAGCCTGGGAAAAGAAGTCTGTAACATACAATGGTAAAAATATTATTTTGGCTGCAGACTTATCCACAGAGACCTGGCAGGCCGGAAAAAGCTGGCAAGATATATTCAGAGCACTAAGCGAGAAAAACATGCAGCTAAGAATACTATATCCAGCTAGGCTATCATTGAAAATAGAAGGAGAGATTAAAAGCTTCCAGGAAAAACAAAAACTGAAAGAATTTGCAGACACCAAACCAGCTCTACAGGAAATATTTAAAGGGGTCCTCTAAGCAAAGAGAGAGCCTACATGTGGTAGATCAGAAAGGAACAGAGACAATATACAGAAACAGTCACCTTACAGGCAATACAATGGCACTAAATTCATATCTCTCAATAGTTACCCTGAATGTTAATGGGCTAAATGCTCCAATCAAAAGACACAGGGTATCAGAATGGATAAAAAACCAAAACCCATATATAGGCTGCCTACAAGAAACTCATTTTAAAACCAAAGACACCTCCAGATTTAAAGTGAGGGGGTGGAAAAGAATTTACCATGCTAATGGACACCAGAAGAAAGCAGGAGTGGCAATCCTTATATCAGATTAATTAGATTTTAAGCCAAAGACTATAATAAGAGATGAGGAAGGACACTATATCGTACTCAAAGGATCTGTCCAACAAGATCTAATAATTTTAAATATCTATGCCCCCAACGTGGGAGCAGCCAACTATATAAAACAATTAATAACAAAATCAAAGAAACACATCAAAAATAATACAATAATAGTAGGGGACTTTAACACTCCCTTCACTGAAATGGACAGATCATCCAAGCAAAAGATCAACAAGGAAATAAAGGCCTTAAATGACACACTGGACCAATGGACATCACAGATATATTCAGAACATTTCATTCCAAAGCAACAGAATACACATTCCTTTCTAGTGCACATGTAACATTCTCCAAAATACATCACATCTTGGGTCCTAAATCAAGTCTCAACTGGTATCAAAAGATTGGGATCATTCCCTGAATAGTTTCAGACCACAATGCTCTGAAGCTAGAACTCAATCACAAGAGGAAATTTGGAAAAACCCAAATAACATGGAGACTAAACAGCATCCTTCTAAAGAATGAATGGGTCAACCAGGACATTAAAGAAGAATTGAAAAAATTCAAGGAAACAAATGAAAATAAAAACACAACTGTTCAAAATCTGTGGGACACAGCAAAGGCGGTTCTGAGAGGAAAATATATAGTGGTACAAACATTTCTCAAGAAACAAGAAAGGTCTCAGGTACACAACCTAACCCAACACTTAAAGGAGCTGGAGAAAGAACAAGAAAGAAACCCTAAACCCAGCAGAAGAGAAATCATAAAGATCAGAGCAGAAATCAATGAAATAGAAACCAAAAATAATAATAATAATAATAATAATAATAATAATAGAACAAATGAACGAAACAAGGAGTTTGTTCTTTGAAAAAATTAATAAGATTGATAAACCCCTGGCCAGACTTATCAAAAAGAAAAGAGAAAGGACCCAAATAAATAAAATCATGAATGAAAAAGGAGAGATCACAACAAACACCAAAGAAATACAGACCATTATAAGAACATACTATGAGCAACTCTACACCAACAAATTTGACAATCTGGAAGAAATGGATGCATTCCTAGAGACATATAAACTACCACAACTGAACCAGGAAGAAATAGAAAGCCTGAACAGACCCATAACCAGTAAGGAGATTGAAACAGTCATCCAAAATCTCCAAACAAAAGCCCAGGGCCAGACGGCTTCCCGGGGGAATTCTACCAAACATTTAAAGAAGAACTAATTCCTATTCTCCTGAAACTGTTCCAAAAAATAGAAATGAAAAAAAAAAAAAAAAAAACCTTCTAAACTCATTTTATGAGGCCAGCATCACCTTGATCCCAAAACCAGACAAGGATCCCATCAAAAAAGAGAACTCTTGAGAGACTATGGACTCTGAAAAACAATCTTAGGGGTTTGAAGTGGCGTGGGGGTGGGAGGTTGGGGTACCAGGTGGTGAGTATTATAGAGGGCACGGATTGCATGGAGCACTGGGTGTGGTGAAAGAATAATGAATACTGTTTTTCTGAAAATAAATAAATTTAAAAAAATGATTCTTTCAAATGCTAAATACAATTAAAAAAACAAAAAGAGAGAGAACTACAGACCAATATCCTTGATGAACACAGATGCGAAAATTCTCACCAAAATACTAGGCAATAGAATTCAACAGTACATTAAAAGGATTATTCACTACGATGAAGTGGAATTTATTCCAGTGCTGCAAGGTTGGTTCAACATATGCAAATCAATCAATGTGATACAACACATCAATAAAAAAAAGAACAATAACCATATGATACTCTCAATAGATGATGAAAAAGCATTTTACAAAGTACAGCATCCCTTCCTGATCAAAACTCTTCAAATTGTAGGGATAGAGGGCACATACCTCAATATAGTCAAACCCATCTATGAAAAACCCACTGCAAATATCATTCTCAATGAAGAAAACTGAAAGCTTTTCTGCTAAGGTCAGGAACACAGCAGGGATGTCCATTATCACCACTGCTATTCAACACAGTACTAGAAGTCCTAGCCTCAGCAATCAGACAACAAAAGGAAATTAAAGGCATCCAAATCGGCAAAGAAGAAGTTGAACTATCACTCTTCACAGATGATATGATACTATATGTGGAAAACCCAAAAGACTCCACTCCAAAACTGCTTGAACTTGTACAGGAATTCAGTAAACTGTCAGGATAGAAAATCAATGCACAGAAATCAATTGCATTTCTCTACACCAACAACAAGACAGAAGAAAGAGAAATTAAGGAGTCAATCCCATTGACAATTGCACCCAAAACCATAAGACACCTAGGAATAAACCTTCCCTATGACCCAGCTATTGCACTCCTGGGTATTTACCCCAAAGATACAGATGTCGTGAAAAGAAGGGCCATCTGTACCCCAATGTTTATAGCAGCAATGGCCACAGTCGCCAAACTGTGGAAAGAACCAAGATTTCCTTCAACAGACGAATGGATAAGGAAGATGTGGTCCATACACACTATGGAGTATTATGCCTCCATCAGAAAGGATGAATACCCAACTCTTGTAGCAACATGGAGGGGACTGAAAGAGATTATGCTGAGTGAAATAAGTCAAGCAGAGAGAGTCAATTATCATATGGTTTCACTTATTTGTGGAGCATAACTAATAGCATGGGGGACATGGGAGTTAGAGAGGAGAAGGGAGTTGGGGGGAATTGGAAGGGGAGGTAAACCATGAGAGTCTATGGACTCTGAAGAACAATCTGAGAGTTTTGAAGGGGCGGGGGATGGGAGGTTGCGGTACCATGTGGTGGGTATTAGAGGGCACGGATTGCATGGAGCACTGGGTGTGGTGCAATATTAATGAATACTCTTATGCTAAAAATAAAAAATAAATTATAAAAAATTATTTAAAAAAATGGAACAAGCATCAGGTGAACAAATTCATGTCAATATATCTTCTAATTGTAATCATGAGACAAGCAATAAACTTAAACTCTCAGGAATGAAATGTACTCACAGGAGCTAAGAACCAGCATCTTGGCATATTGTGAGTGCAGATCCGTGATAAAAAATAAACTGTCACAAGGTTTAGATAGAATATTTTATGGATTTCTTGTAATCATGTGTACCAGAGGTGTTATAGGGTGAAGTTCACCAAGACCATATTATTAAATCAATCCTGTCCTTGTGCATTTCTATCCTGTAGGATGGGGAAAAATCATAAAAAGCCTCCCCACACCCGGTTGGTCCTGGCAGGATGGGAGGAAGATGATTCAGAGCAGGAATTCATGGAGATCCATGCATCCTGAGTCCACCACAGGAACAAAAATTTATCTGCAGAGAAAGCCCTCAGAAGAAACATCCTAGGGTCACAGGTGGAGCCCCATAGGATCTGGGATGGGAAAAGACGTCACAATCTCAGTTCTGTTGAGGACTACACACACTTTTCACATGGAATGAAAACCTTAGTCTTCAGGGGAAAGTAGAGAAACAAGAAGCTGGGGACACCCAAGACGTCTGGAGGTATGGGGGGGACAACCGGGAGGAAGAGAATAACTGTGTACCCAGAGACAGGCAAGAATACATGGACTTGGACCACTGGTGGAGGAGGCAGTGACACATGCAGGACTCTCCCGACCGAGGTTCCTGGGAGCACCTGAGGCTAAGGCTACATCATCAAGTCAGTGTTCTTGTAGTCTGAAGGCTTCCACCACATTAGTGACTGTCACCTGAGTAACAGGAGAGTGGAAGTAGATTCTACATGGGGGAGCTCAAGGCAATCATGGTGCTGATCAGGGAACAGAAACAGGAGATCTCTGGAGGAATCTGAACTCTTGTGTGGCTACAGCAAAGACACATTTCACTGCTGCTACCAAGACAGCCCGTTTTCCAGTGGATGCAGGAAGAGAATCACACACTCCACAGTGTAGGCCTCACAAAGAGAGGGTATGATCTTCTACAGGAAGCATAAAACATAACAATATGATACCAAGTGCCCTTTTATGGTAGACATTTATGAAACCCCACCATAATTCCAGGGGCTCTGTACTGTTAGGAAACCTCTCTGTTCCACTCACCTCTCTATTCTCTTATGGTTCAATTCCTGGATGTGCAAGTTTGGCGACAGCAGCTCCATGTACAAATCATATTGAAATTTGTCAAAGCTGGGTCACTCTATTGTATTTGGTAATTCAGAGCTGCTCCATACATCATGAGTGAATTTAACTCCCCCCAAACACCTTCACTACCAGGAATGTTCACGTGTAAAGGACAGAATAGGATGGCAGATCTGTCAGATTTTGTCATTGCTCTAATCAGTGCCACCACCCTGGGAGCATCCTCGGTGAACCATCATCACTCCATGACATATTTACAAAGTGGTGCCTTCTCTTGTTCTGCAATGACACTTCACACCTGTGTGACAGGGGCACACCTGTGTCCTCATCACTGCACTCCCTGATTTACATCAGTGCTCTGTGAAGACCCTTCTCTCAGTATCTTCATGAACAGTGCTGTGGATGTAGGATCTTGTCTCCTGGCTCCCCTGTAGGTTGTAAATGTGAATTACATAATAAATACACTACCAGCTTGATAGAGGCATTGAAGACCATGAGTAGTTGGCGGATCCAGTTATAAGGACACATCTGGATGTTGTGTTAGGGTCTGGAAGAGGGGACTGACCAGCTCGGCGACTGCAGAGTGTAAGAGACATGCACAGCACCGATGTCCATGGGAGTCTCAAACTCATGGGTGTTCTCTGGGCCTTTAATATGACCAGACTGATGTCAGTGTCCACCCTTTCTCCAGGGTGTGTGGACCTGGATGGAGACCAGCTGACTTCCCTACTCAGAGGGAAGGAAAGAAACAGGAGTGATCATATTTTTGTTAGTGTGGGTGAGTTCCTATGGTTTTCCTATGGTTTTCTCATCACCAGGAACAAAACACCTGGCATGTGGGGGTCACAGGTGTCTGTGATGACATTGTCAATGACAACTCTGGCTGGATACTAGGATGTGTTCAAAGACCCATTTAGAGAAGGCTTGCATCAAAATCTGAGAGAAGAACACAGATAGTAACCTCTTAGATCCTCATATGCAGCAACTTCTTGTAAGGTGGGTCTCTAAAAGCAAGGAAAACAACCAAAAAGGAACTTTGGGGACCACACCAAGATAAAAATCTGCAATGCAATGGAAACAGTCAACCAAACTAAAAGGTAACCTATGGAATTGGAGAAGCTACTTGCAAATGACACTACAGACAAGGGGTTGATATCCAAGATCAATAAAGAACTTACCAGACTCAACACCCAAAATCAAATAATCCAGTCAGGAAATGGGCAGAAGGCATGAGTAGACACTTCTCCAGAGATACATACAAATGGCCAATAGACATATGAAAAAATGCTCCACATCTCTTGTCACCCTGGAAATATAAATCAAAACCACAATGAGATATTAACTTATATGAGTTAGAAAGGCTAAAATTAATAATACAGGGAAAAACAAATGATGGAGAAGATGTGGAGAAAGAGGAACCCTCTTACACTGTTGGTGGGAATGCAAGTCATACAAGCACTTTGGAAAACAGTGTGTAGGTTCCCCCAAAACTTAAAATAGTACTTTCCTATGACTCAGCAATTGCACTATTGGGTATTTATCCCAAAGATACAGATGTAATTAAAAAGGGGGCACATGAACCCCAATATTCAAAGGATTAATGTCCACTATAGTGAAACTGTGAAAGGAGCTGAGGTGTCCTTTCACATATGAATGGATAAAGAAGATGTTGTCCGAGAGGGGGGACAAGATGGCAGGGAAGTAAGAGGAGGCGCCTTTTCAACTTGTACCTCAAAGTGAGCTGACTACCTACCAAAGAACTCCAATCACCCATGAAATCAGCCTGAGATCAGAATTATACATGTCTGGATCTCTACAGGGGCAGAAGACACCAGTGGGCAGGTAAAGCAGTGCGGGAACACGGACTGATATCGGAAGATAAACAAAAGGGGGGGAGCCACCAGAGGCGACCAGTTGGAAAGTAATACCCCAATACGAGCTAGAGTGCCCTGTGTCTGGGGACCAGCATTAACTTGGAGACTGGTTGAAAGCACTCCAAAAGAGCAAAGGATTGTGGGGGGAAATTGTGGGAATTGGGACAGCTAGGGACAGGGGCTTAAGTCTCCAGTCCCAGGACAGCCTCCCCTGGTGCTGAGGCACAGAAAGTGCGGCGGAGAAACCAGCTCGTGGTCCCTAAGACCAGCGCGCCTGAGAACATGTGGGGTCCGTGGGGTCAGTTTCCTGTGAGGGGATGGGAGCCACGCCGGGCGGAAGAATGCGAGAGCCCTGCTATAGAGCCTGTGATACTCCACTGAGAGGGGTATAGATACCCAGCCGTTGCCCTTTGATATGCGCCTTTGTTTCAGAGCCTGCACCAAACTCTCCCCCCCCCAGAGAGGTGTGTGAAGGCCCAGCCTGGTTCTCTCGGACCTGCACCCCATTCTCAGAGCCTGAGACCCGCGCATGAACCTCAGCCTCCCCTGAAATTGGTGCCCGCAAGCCAGGCACTCTTAGACCCAGAAAGACCAGGCACTTCCAGCCCGGGCCAGCGGGAAAATCTCAGTGTGCAATTGCTGCTTGGAACCTCTCTGGCAGTCTGGAGCTGCCCAGACAGCCGCCACTGCCTTGGCTTTGGATACAAGCAAAAGATCCTGTGCTCCCAGGGACCAAGACTTGGAACCTGCTCTGCCAGAGGCCAAGGGGGAACTTATTTAGGCTCTGCAGCCAGACTGAGGCTTCTCTCTGAGAGGGAGATCAGGGTGCGGTTTGTTTTCCTCTAAAACTACAAAAACCATCAAAAGCGGTCAAAGTGAGAAAAAAAAAGTGAACAAACATAAAAACCACCAGAGAACAAAAGCCTGAAAAAAAAAAATAACAGATTCCTCAGACTTAAGTAAGGAACATCATAGACTGACAACCCACGTGGCAGGCCCCTTCCCCAGAAAACAAACCAAGAAAGAAAAAAAAAAAAAAAAAGATGAAAAAAAAAAGACTACAAGAGAACAACCACTACTTCATAGGAAAACTTATTTTTCATTCATTCCCACTATTCTGGTTCATTTTTTTTTAATATATAGGTAATTTTTTAAACTAATAACCATCACAGTGAGCTGTCTAGTACATCAAATTCCATAATAACCTTCTAACCTGAACTTTTTGATACATTCACCTATGTTTTTTATGCATGTCTATTTTTTTAATTCCTTCTTTTCTTAAAATGTTATTTTATTTTTTAAAATTAAATTAATTTATTTATTTTCAGGAAAACAGTATTCATTATTTTTTCACCACACCCAGTGTTCCATGCAATCCGTGCCCTGTATAATACCCACCACCTGGTACCCAACATCCCCCCCCCTTTCAAACCCCTCATATTGTTTTTCAGAGTCCATAGTCTCATGATTCACCTCCCCTTCCAATTTACCCCAACTCCCTTCTCCTCTCTAACACCCCTTGTCCTCCATGCTATTTGTTATGCTCCACAAATAAGTGAAGCCTATGATAATTGACTCTCTCTGCTTGACTTATTTCACTCAACATAATCTCTTCCAGTCCCATCCATGTTGCTACAAAAGTTGAGTATTTGTCCTTTCTGATGGAGGCATAATGCTCCATAGTGTATATGGACCACATCTTCCTTATCCATTCGTCTGTTGAAGGGCATCTTGGTTCTTTCCACAGTTTGGCGACTGTAGTCATTGCTGCTATAAACATTGGGGTACAGATGGCCCTTCTTTTCATGACATCTGTATCCTTCGGGTAAATACCCAGGAGTGCAATGGCAGGGTCATAGGGAAGTTCTACTTTAATTTTCTTGAGGAATCTCCACACTATTCTCCAAAGAGGCTGCACCAACTTGCATTCCCACCTCTTACACTGTTGGTGGGAATGCAAGTTGGTGCATCTTTTTTTTTTTTAATTTTAGTTTATTTTAGTCTAGTTTATTCCTTTTTATTTTTATCTTCTAATATTCATATAGAGTTAAACTTCAAAGTAATCCTGCTTCCCCAATCAATACTACCCCTATAGGTAAACTAATTTTTAATCCCCCTTTATCTTAGGAAAGTTGAGTCCTTTAACAAAGATATCAAGATACATCCAGGAAGAAACAAAACATCCTTCCTCGCACACACTGAGAATTTATAACCACTCTCCCATCTTTTTCTTCCACAAGTGTTTCTGTGTTTTTGTGTTTGTCCCCATAGTATATAAATCTTACACTTGGGATCCTTTTTGACGAGGTTCTTCCTTTATTTGCATATATTTTTTTTCTCTTGTCATATACATTTATCAGTCTTTTTGTTTGTCTGTTATTCTTTGTCTACTTCATAAATCTTTCCCTGGGGCCCATTTGGGCTGAGCCTTCTCTTTCATCTTCCCTTTCTTTCCTGTCTCTCTCTCTCTCTCTTTTCTTTTTCTTTTTCTTTTCTTTTATCTCTCATTTGGTGGGGAATCCTGATTGCTCAGAAGTGTTCCAGGGTGCACCTTGACTGCACCACAGTTGATACATCCAGCTACATCTGTTCAGTCATCTCCCACCAAAATGACTAGGAGGACAAATGCCCAACAGAAGAAGAATACAGAGAATGGACCTTCTGCAACAGAACTAACAAATATCAACATAGACAATATGTCGGAAAGAGAATTCAGGCTAACAATAATCCAGGCAATAGCTAGGTTGGAGAAAGCCATGGATAACCAAACATAATGGATTAGGGGTGAGCTGAAAGCGACCAGAGTGGATGTTCACAGTGTTAGGGCGGAGATTAAAGCTACCAGGGAGGAGGTTCACAATGCTCTCAATGAGTTCCAATGTAATCTAAACTCTCTCAAAGCTAGGGTACTGAGACAGAAGATAGAATTAGTGATCTGGAGGACAAACAGATAGAGAGAAAGGATCAGGAGGAAGCCTGGAACAAACAGCTTAGAAACAAAGAAAACAGAATCAGGGCAATAAATGATGCCATGAAATATTCCAACGTCAGAATTATTGGAATCCCTGAAGGGGAGGAGAAAGAAAGAAGTCTGGAAGATATAGTGGAACAAGTCGTTCATGAAAATTTTCCCAATCTCGTGAATGGAACCAGAGTTCATGGACTAGAGTTTGAACGGTGCCCACCCAAGATTATACATTCCAAAAAAAATCACGACACCTGATAGTCAAATTGAGGAATTATAATTGTAGGTATAATCTCTTGAAAGCCGCTAGGGCAAAGAGGCTCCTTACTTACAAATTAAAGCCCATCAGAATAACATCAAACCTGTCCACAGAGATGTGGTAAGCCAGAAAAGGCTTTCAATATATATTCAGGGCACTAAATGAGAAGAACATGCAACCAAGAATACTTTATCCAGCAAGACTGACATTCAAAATGGATGGAGAGATAAAGAGTTTCCAAGACCGGCTAGGATTAAAAGACTATGCAACCACCAAGCCGACACTGCAGGAAATATTAAGGGAGGTTCTATAAAAGAGGAAAAATCCTAAGAAAAGCATTGAACAGAAATATAGAGACAGTCTACAGAAAGAAAGACTTCAAAGGTAACACGATGTCAATAAAAACGTATCTATCAATAATCACTCTCAATGTGAATGGCCTAAATGTGCCCATAAAATGGCACAGGGTTGTAGATTGGATAAAACGACAGGACCCATCCATATGTTGTCTACAAGAGACCCATTTTGAACCTAAAGATATACCCAGACTGAAACTGAAGGGATGGAGAAGCATTTTTCATGTCAATGGGCCTGAAAAGAAGGCTGGGGTAGTGATTTTCATATCCAAAAACTTAGATTTTAAACTCAAGACTGTAGTCAGAGATACAGAAGGACACTACATAATCCTTAAAGGGTCTATCCACCAAGATGATCTAACTATTGTAAATATCTATGCCCCTAATATGGGAGCAGCCAATTACATAAGAAAACTGTTAATCAAGATAAAGAGTCATATTGATATGAATACAGTATCGTAGGAGATCTTAACACACCACTCTCAGAAATAGACAGATCTTCGAAGCAGAAAATCAATAAAGAAACAAGAGCATTGAATGACACAGTGGACCAGATGGACCTCATTGATATATACAGAACATTCCACCCCAAAACAACAGAATATTCATTCTTCTCAAGTGCACAAGGAACCTTCTCAAGAATAGACCAAATACTGGATCACAAACCAGGACTCAACCGATAACAAAAGACTGAGATTATTCCCTGCATATTCTCAGATCACAGTGCTTTGAAACTGGAGCTTAATCACAAGGAAAAGTTCAGAAGGAACTCAAACACCTGGAAACTAAAGGCCACCTTGCTTAAGAATGCTTGGATCAACCAGAAGATCAAAAAAGAACTGAAACAATTCATTGAAACCAATGAGAATGAAGACACGTCAGTCCAAAACCTATGGGATACAGCAAAGGCGGTCCTAAGGGGGAAATACAGAGCCATCCAAGCCTCCCTCAAAAAATTGAAAAATCAAGAATACAGCAGCTTTCTCTACACCTTAAAGAACTGGAGACACAAGAACACATCAAACCAACTCCACACATAAGAAGGGAAATCATCAAGATTAGAGCTGAAATCAATGAGGTAGAAACCAAAGATACAGTAGAACATAAAATGAAACTAGAAGTTGGTTTTTTGAAAGAATCATTAAGATCAATAAAACATTGGCCACACTAATCCAAAAGAAAAGAGAGAAAGCCCAAATTTGTAAAATTATGAATGAAAAGGGAGAGATCACAACCAAGGAAGTAGAAACAATCATCAGAAGTTATTATCAATAGTTATATGCCAATAAGCTTAGCAACCTAGATGAAATGGATGCATTCCTGGAAAACTATAAACTCCTAAAATTGAACCAGGAAGAAATCGACAACCTGAATAGACCAATATCTAGTAATGAGATTGAAGCAGTGATCAAAAACTTCCCAAAAAACAACAGCCCAGGACCTGATGGATTTCCTGGGGAATTCTACCAAACTTTCAAAGAAGAAATAACACCTATTCTCCTGAAGCTGTTTCAAAAATTGAAGCAGAAGGAAAACTTCCAGACTTTCTATGAAGTCAGCATTACCTGATCCCCAAAACAGGCAAAGACCCTACCAAGAAGGAGTATTTAAGACCACTATCACTGATGAATATGGATGCTAAGATTCTCAACAAGATCCAAGCAAACAGGATCCAACAGCACATTGAAAAGATTATCCACCATGATCAGGTGGGATTCATCCCTGGGCTACAAAGATGGTTCAACATTCGAAAATCAATCAATGTGATAGAACAAATTAAGATGAGAAGAGAGAAGAACAACATGGTCCTCTCAATTTATGCAGAAGAAGCATTCGACAAAATCCAGCATCCGTTCCTGATTAAAACGCTTCAAAGTATAGGGATAGAGGGAACATTCCTGAACTTCATAAAATCTATCTATGAAAGACCCACAGAAATATCATCCTCAATGGGAAAAAGCTTGCAGCCTTCCCGATGAGATCAGGAACACGACTATGATGCCCAATCTCAACACTCTTGTTCAACATAGTTTTAGAAGTCCTATCAACGGCAATCAGACAACAAAGAGAAATAAAAGGTATCCAAATTGGCAATGAAGAAGTAAAACTCCCTCTCTTCACAGATGACGTGGTTCTTTATATGGAAAACCCTAAAGACTCCACCCCCAAATTACTGGAATTAGTACAACAATTCAGCAACGTGGCAGGATACAAAGTCAGTGTGCAGAAAGCAGTGGCTTTCTTATACACTAACAATGAAAATAAAGAAAGGGGAATTAAAGAATTGATTCCATTTACTATAGCACCAAGAACCATAAGATACCTGGGAATAAACCTAACCAAAGAGGTAAAGGATCTGTACTTGAGGAACTACAGAACACTAATGAAGGAAATTGAAGAAGACACAAAAAGATGGAAGACCATTCCATGCTCTTTGATCAGAGGAATAAACATTGTTAAAATGTCTATACTGCCTAGAGCAATATATACTTTTAATGCTATTCCAATAAAAATTTCTTCAGTATTCTTCAAAGAGCTGGAGCAAATAATCCAACAATTTATATGGAATCAGAAGAGACCCCAAATCGCAAAGGAAATGTTGAAAAACAAAAAGAAAACTGGGGGCATTACGTTACCTGATTTCAAGATTTATTACAAAGCTGTGGTCACCAAGACAGCATGGTACTGGCATAAAAACAGACACATAGACCAGTGGAATGGAGTAGCGAGCCCAGATATGGACCCTCAACTCTATGGTCAAATAATCTTCGACAAAACAGGAAAAAATATACAGTGGAAAAAAGACAGTCTCTTCAATAAATAGTGCTGGGAAAACTGGGCAGCTATATGTAGAAGAATGAAACTCGACCATTCTCTTACACCGTACACAAAGATAAACTCAAAATGGATAAAAGACCTCAACGTGAGACAGGGATCCATCAGAATCCCAGAGGAGAACATAGGCAGTATTCTCTTCGATATCAGCCACCACAACTTCTTTAAGATATGTCTCCAAAGGTAAAGGAAACAAAAGCGAAAATAAACTTTTGGGAATTCATCAAAATCAAAAGTTTCTGAACAGCCAAGGAAACAGTCAGACAACAAAGAGACAACCCACGGAATGGGAGAAGATATTTGCAAAGGACAGTACAGACAAAAGGTTGATATCCAGGATCTATAATGAACTCCTCAAACTCAACACACACAAAACAGGCAAACATATAAAAAATTGGCAGAAGATATGAACAGAGACTTATCCAATGAAGACATATAAATGGCTATCAGACACATGAAAAAATGTTCATCATCACTAGCCCTCAGGGAGATTCAAATTAAAACCACATTGAGATATCATCTTACACCAGTTAGAATGACCAAAATTAACAAGACAGGAAACAACATGTGTTGGAGAGGATGTGGAGAAAGGGGAACCCTCTTCCACTGTTGTGCAGCCTCTTTGGAGAACAGTGTGTAGATTCCTCAAGAAATTACAATCTGAGGGGTTTGAAGAGGTGGGGGGGTCGGATGTTGGGTACAAGGTGGTTGGTATTAGAGATGGCACGGATTGAATGGAGCACTCAGTGTGGTGAAATAATAATGAATAATGTTATGCTGAAAATAAATAAATTAATAAAAAAAAAGAAATTAAAAATAGAACTTCCTTATGGCCCTGCCATTGCACTCCTGGGTATTTACCCCAAAGATACAGATGTAGTGTAAAGAAGGGCCATCTGTACCCCAAGGTTTATAGCAGCAATGGCCACGGTCGCCAAACTGTGGAAAGAACCATAATGCCCTTCAATGGATGAATGGTTAAGAAAGATGTGGTCCATATACACTATGGAGTATTATGCCTCCATCAGAAAGGATGAATACCCAACTTTTGTAGCAACATGGACGGGACTGGAAGAGATTATGCTGAATGAATAAATCAAGCAGAGAGAGTCAATTATCATATGGTTTTGCTTATTTGTGCAGCATAACAAATAGCATGGAGGACATGGGGAGTTAGAGAAGAGAAGGGAGTTGGGGGAAATTGGAATGGGAGGTGAATCATGAGAGACTATGGACTCTGAAAAACAATCTGAGGGGTTTGAAGTGTCGGGGGGTGGGAAGTTGGGGTACCAGGTGGTGGGTATAATAGAGGGCATGGATTGCATGGAGCACTGGGTGTGGTGAAAAAATAATGAATACTGTTATGCTGAAAATAAATAAATTTAAAAAACGAGTAAACAGTTGCCTATTATTATTTATTCAGAATATATATTTTTCATCTTATATTCAGAGAACATATAAAATATATTTTAGTGTAAAAATTATTTCAATATGAAACTTAATGATTATAACATATAATATTAAGAAAATATCAGAACCTGTAAAAATCTAGACCCCCCCAATTCCAGTACATAATTTTCTAGCAGAGAAGGAAAGCAATTCACCCTCTATGCCTGTAACCAGACTTAACCTGTTTTTGGTGGGCCTGAGCACCCCTTGATAGCCTGAGTGCTCCCTAGTGACCCGAGCACCTCCTTGTGACCGAGGGCCCCCTGGTGTCCTGACTGTACCTGCAGCCCAGCCTCTCCTGTGTCCCTGCAGGGAGTTTTAGGTCTGGGCTCACTGACATGCCCTCACTAGGTCTCTACAAAATAGTACAAGGCCAGGACCTTGGTGGCACTGAGATCAGTCAGCAGCAAGAACTCATTCTGGGATGTGACTCTGGAGATGGACATGTGGCTCTTGTTGGATGCACTGTCATGTGTGCTTTACCTATGATTTATAAGCAAATTCATTGCACCCAGTCACTTGGGGTTGGTGGATTCATTTCCACCAGAAATTACTGCATGACACAGAGAATCCAGAGACAACATTGGTGAGGTTCAGGGTCTGTGATCCCCTCACTCATGAGCCTGACTCCTGAAGCAGCACCTGGGACAGGACACCTGGGTACAAGACCCCGTCACTCATGACACTCACAACCATCCCAATGGTCTGATGTCTGACATCTGGACCATCTACTTGTGGAGCTGTCACCAGCCACAGAGAAGGGCCTAGAAACTCATATTCCTCCAGACCACAGCTCTGCCTTCCTTAGATACCTCACCCTGTCTGAAGAGAGAGCTGTGAGCTCCCACGCCTGAGAGTGGATTTCACCCTAGAGGTTGAGGAGAAGTTTGCATGTGTGGGAGGGAGCCTGTCCTTGGAAATCGACAAGGACAGAGTCGGGCTGCTCTGGACCTTCCAGGACCACCTGTGGGTATCTCCTTGTTGAACTCATAAGGTATGTTGGTCTGGGATGGGTGATCCCTTGGTCTATGAGCTGTGTTGGAAGCAGGTCAACAGGAAGCAGGTCAACAGGAAGCAGGCCTCACTTTCTGAGTATAAGAATAAATATTGAATAAATGAGTGATTCAAAATTCATTTTAATCTAAATCCAGAGACAACATTGGTGAGGTTCAGGGTCTGTGATCCCCTCACTCATGAGCCTGACTCTTGAATTACACTAAATTATATTTACACTAAAATTACACTAAAATATATTTTTCAAAAAAAATATTTAATGGGATCCATACTTTGTAGCTACAGCTTTCCAAATGAACAACTACCTGCACAGCATGGGTGCATCTGGGGACCTTTGATCCCAATGGTCTCTGCTGATGGGATTTGTCGGCCAAGATGTCTGCAAAACGTGTAAGTGATATCTTTTTCCTCAAGCGCATGGACACCAACACAAGGCACCTATGCTATGATCTGCAGATACAGTTCCAATACTTGGAGGGTGCCACTCTTATCCTGAGAAATCCACCTCACAAAGGGGCCTGTTATCTCTGGAAGGGGATCTTGCTTTAAAGAAAAGTGGGTAACTTTTCTCTTATGCTGCACAGTGATGATCATTAATTCAGGCATGGAGTTAACGACACTCAAATAGTACACCGAAGGAAATAGTGTTAATGACCCAGAGATTATTAAGATCTAAACATTAGATGCCTAATAAGAGGTTGTGTGGGTTATGTTCATATTCCTGAAAGACTTGTGGCAAGTGGATAAATGCTGTGTGGGATGAATAGACTTCAAATAGAGATCAGGTGACTATAGAACAGATAGATGACAAATGGATACTTAGATAATTTTATATTATTTTGAAAGATGCTAGAGAAGAATCTTATCATTATAACACATAAAATGGAGTGTTCATAACTGTCAATATTTTAAAACCATATTTTCATGATGAAAGAATATTTTGGTGTCAACTTTGGGTCGACACGTAAGTAAGGGCATGTGTCAGTGTTTTTATGGATAAGCTCAGCTTCCACTTAGGGTGGTGATGGTTCCTGGAGATATTGGTTGTTGTGCTATTTTGTGTAGCTCTGGAGCAGCTCTTCCCCTATAACACCCCATGGCATATACCTTTGATACCTAAGTCATTGTAAACAGGACCACATCTTTAAATGGAGAGGATGTAAATAAGATCTTTGTGTTATTTAGCATCTTGCAATGACTTAGTTGATGAAGGCTCATTTCCCCAGAGTGAGAGGTTACAAGAGAAATTGAGACTCAGAGCAGGAAAACAAAGGAGCCCTAAGCATGGGTTTGTTCACAGCAACAGACACTGCAGAGCCCTACAGGAAACTGTCACTTCACAGCTTCTCTATGCACCTACATCTGGGGCTGGGACTCGTGGTCAGAGGGTCCTGAGGACCCCAAGTAACCAGATGCCCCCTTCCCTCCAGAGCTTACTTCTTCCATTACCTGTCATCCCATGGTCTTACTTCCCAGGGTATCCTGAACTCAGATGTGCAGAGACATATTGTTTCCAGAGTGGCTGCAGCAGGTTGAATTCCCACCAACAGTGCAAGAGGGTTCCCTTTCTGGGCATCCTTGCCAACATTTGTTGTTTCCTGCCTTGTTCATTTTAGACATTCTCTCCTGTGAAGTCATAGTATATTGTGGTTTTCGTTTGTATTTCCCTGATTCCAAATGATTTGGAACATTTTTCATGTGTCTGTTGGTCTTTTGAATGTCTTCTTTGGAGAAATATTTGTTCTTGTATACTCCCCATTTTGTGGCAGGATGAATTGATCTTGGGTGTTGAGTTCAATAAGTTCTTTGTAAATTTTATGAATTAGTCCTTTTTTATTAAGTTCAATTATATAACATAGAGTACATCATTAGTTTTTTTTTTTTACATCATTAGTTTTTGATGTAGAGTTCAATGATTAACTAGTTGCATATAACCCCCAGTGTCCATTAGATCACGTGCCCTCCTTAATACCCATCACCCTGATACCCCATCTCCCCATACCCCTCCCTTCTGAACCCTCAACATATTACTCCATATTCAGAGTCTCTTATGGATTGTCTCACTCTCTTATTTCTTCCCATTCAGTTTTCCCTCCCTTCTCCTATTGTCCTTTGCACTATTCCTTATGTTCCATATATGAGTGAAACCATGTGATAATTATCTTTCTCTGCTTGACTCATTTCACTTAGAATAATACCCTCCAGCTCCACCCATGTTGATGCAAATGTTATCTTTTATCCTTTCTGGAGGATGAGCAATATTCCATTGTATATATGAACCACATCTTCTAATTTTTTTGTCCCAATCTCATAATTTTAGAAGGGTATACTACAGTGAGTCAAATGTGAGAATAGGTGATACTAGGACACTTTGATTCAGGGAGTAATGAATTTCAACATGTAAAAGGTAAGTTGTATGAGAGAAAATAAAAGTAGGTGGAACAGAATAACTGATTTTACTTCCCTGAAACTCCACATAATTTTTAGGAAAGAGATTAAGGAACAACAACAACAACAAACTTGTAAAATCATGAGAACAGGAAGATGGAAAGGTAAATCTAATAACAGGAGTTTAGAATCTGGAAAACATATGGTGAAATACTTATGGGTGAATGATAACTGGCAGTAACACATTCCTCTTGCTTTGGGGTATGTAGGGTAGGAAGAATTTAAAATAAAGTCATGACATTGGTCTGAAATTCTCCTTTTTGGTAGTGTCTTTGCCTGGTTTGGGGATGAAGGTAATGCTGGCTTCATAGAAAGAGTCTGGAAGTTTTCCTTCTGCTTCATTTCTTTGAAACAGATTCAGGAGAATAGGTATTATTTCTTCTTTGAAAGTTTGGTAGAATTCCCCAGGGAATCCATCAGGTCCTGGGCTCTTGTTTTTTGGGAGGTTTTTGACCACTGCCTCAATCTCATTACTAGATATTGGTCTATTCAGGTTGTCAATTTCTTTCTGGTTCAGTTTGGGGAGTTTATAGTTTTCCAGGAATGCATCCATGTCATCTAGGTTGCTTAGCTTATTGGCATATAACTGTTGATAATAACTTCTGATGATTGTTTCTACGTCCTTGGTGTTCTTTGTGATCTCTCCCTTTTCATTCATAATTTTATGAATTTGGGCTTTCTCTCTTTTCTTTTGGATTAGTGTGGCCAATGGTTTATCAAAGTTATTGACTCTTTCAAAAAACCAACTTCTAGTTTCATTGATACGTTCTACTGTATCTCTGGTTTCAACCTCATTGATCTCATCTCTAATCTTGATGATTTCCCTTCTTATGTGTCGAGTTGGTTTGATTTGTTGTTGATTCTCCAGTTCTTTAAGGTATAGAGAAAGCTGCTGTGTTCTGGATTTTTCAATTTTTTTGAGGGAGGCTTGGGTGGCTATGTATATCCCCCTTAGGACCTCCTTTGCTGTATTCCATAGGTTTTGGACTCAAGTGTCTTCATTCTCATTGGTTTTCATGAATTGTTTCAGTTCTTTGATCTCCTGTTTGATCCAAGCATTCTTAAGCAAGGTGGTCTTTAGCTTCCAGGTATTTGAGTTCCTTCTGAACTTTTCCTTATGATTGAGCTCCAGTTTCAAAGCATTGTGATCTGAGAATATGAAGGGAATAATCTCAATCTTTTGGTATCGGTTGAGTCCTGATTTGTGACCCAGGATGTGGTCTATTCTGGAGAAGGTTCCATGTGCACTTGGGAAGATTGAGAATCCTGTTGTTTTAAGGGGGAATGTTCTGTATATATCTATGAGGTCCATCTGGTCCAATGTGTCATTCAATGCTCTTGTTTCTTTATTGATTTTCTGCTTCAATGATCTGTCTATTTCTGAGAGAGGTGTGTTAAGATCTCCTATGATTAGTGTATTCATATCAATATGACTCTTTATCTTGATTAACAGTTTTCTTATGTAATTGGCTGCTCCAATATAGGGGACATAGATATTAACAATTGTTAGATCATCTTGGTGGATATTCCCTTTAAGGATGATGTAGTTCAGGGACGCCTGGGTGGCTCAGTTGGTTGGACGACTGCCTTCAGCTCAGATGATGATCCCACAGTCCTGGGATCGAGTCCCACATCGGGCTCCCAGCTCCACGGGGAGTCTGCTTCTCTCTCTGACTTTATCCTCGCTCATGTTCTCTCTCACTGTATCTCTCTCAAATAAATAAAAAAATAATAAAAAAAGAATGATGTAGTGCAGAAGGAAAATTTCCAGACTTTTTCTATGAAGCTAGTATTACCTTGATCCCCAAACCAGGAAAAGACCCTACCAAAAAGGAGAATTTCAGACCAATATCACTGATGAATATGGATGCCAAGATTCTCAACAAGATCTTAGCAAACAGGATCCAACAACACATTAAAAAGATTATCCACCATGACCAGGTGGGATTTATTCCTGGGCTACAAGGATGGTTCAACATTTGCAAATCAATCAACGTGATAGAACAAATTAATAGACGAAGAGAGAAGAAAAACATTGTCCTCTCAATACATGCAGAAAAAGCATTTGACAAAATCCAGCATCCATTCCTGATTAAAACACTTCATAATACTCGCTTAGCAGGAACATTCCTGAACTTCATACAATCTATCTATGAAAGACCCACAGCAAATATCATCCTCAATGGGAAAAAGCTTGCAGTCTTCCCATTGAGATCAGGAACATGACAAGGATGCCCACTCACACCACTCTTCTTCAACATAGTATTAGAAGTTCTAGCAACAGCAATCAGACAACAAAGAGAAATAAAAGGTATCCAAATTGGCAATGAAGAAGTCAAACTCTCTCTCTTTGCAGATGACATGATTCTTTATATGGAAAACCCAAAAGACTCCACCCCCAAACTACTAGAACTCATACAATTCAGCAACGTGGCAGGATACAAAGTCAATGTACAGAAATCAGTGGCTTTCTTATACACTAATAATGAAAATACAGAAAGGGAAATTAGAGAATAGATTGCATTTACTATAGCACCAAGAACCATAAGATACCTAGGAATAAACCTAACCAAAGAGGTAAAGGATCTGTACTTGAGGAACTACAAAACACTCAGGAAAGAAATTGAAGAAGACACAAAAAGATGGAAGGCCATTCCTTGCTCTTGAATTGGAAGAATAAATATTGTTAAAATGTCTATACTGCCTAGAACAATCTATATTTTTAATGCCATTACCATCAATATTCCACCAGTATTCTTCAAAGAGCTGGAGCAAATAATCCAAAAATTTGTATGGAATCTGAAGAGACCCAGAATTGCTAAGGAAATGTTGAAAAATAAAAATAAAACGGGGGGCATAACGTTACCTGATTTCAAGCTTTACTACAAAGCTGTGATCACCAAGACAGCATGGTACAGGCATAAAAACATAGACCAGTGGAACAGAGTAGAGAGCCCATATATGGACCCTCAACTCTATGGTTAATTAAACATCAACAAACAGGAAAAAATATACAGTAGAAAAAAGACAGTGGGGAAAAAATGGTGCTGGGAAAACTGGGCAACTATATGTAAAAGGATGAAACACGACCATTCTCTTACACCATACACAAAGATAATCTCAAAATGGATAAAAGACCTCAATGTGAGACAGGAATCCATCAGAATCCTAGAGGAGAACATAGGCAGTAATCTCTTCGATATCAGCCACAGCAACTTCTTTCAAGATATGTCCCCAAGGCAAAGGATACAAAAGCAAAAATGAACTTTTGGGACTTCATCAAAATCAAAAGCTTCTGCACAGCAAAGAAAACAGTCAAGAAAACAAAGAGGCAACCCACAGAATGGGAGAAGATATTTGCAAATGACAGTACAGAAAAAAGGTTGATATCCAGGATCTACAATGAACTCCTCAAACTCAACACACACAAAACACACAATCCTATCAAAAAAATGGGCAGAAGATATAAACAGACACTTCTCCAGTGAAGACATGCAAATGGCTATCAGACACATGAAAAAATGTTCATCATCACTAGCCATCAGGGAGATTCAAATTAAAACCATATTGAGATATCACGTTAAAACCGTTAGAATGGCCAAAATTAGCAAGACAGGAAACAACATGTGTTGGAGGGGATGTGGAGAAAGGGGAACCCTCTTACACAGTTGGTGGGAATGTAAGTTGGTGCAGCCTCTTTGGAGAACAGTGTGGAGATTCCTCAAGAAATTAAAAATAGAACTTCCCTATGATCCTCCCATTGCACTCCTGGGTATTTACCCCAAAGATACAGATGTCATGAAAAGAAGGGCCATCTGTACCCCAATGTTTATAGCAGCAATGGCCACAGTCACCAAACTGTGTAAAGAACCAAGATGCCCTTCAACGGACAAATGGATAAGGAAGATGTGGTCCATATACACTATGGAGTATTATGCTTCCATCAGAAAGGACGAATACCCAACTTTTGTAGCAACATGGACAGGACTGGAAGAGATTATGCTGAGTGAAATAAGTCAAGCAGAGAGAGTCAATTATCATATGGCTTTACTTATTTGTGGAGCATAATAAATAGCATGGAGGACATGGAGATATAGAGAGAAGGGAATTGGGGGAAATTGGAAGGGGTGGTGAACCATGGGAGACTATGGACTCTGAAAAACAGTCTGAGGCTTTTGAAGGGGTTGGGGTTGGGAGTTCGGGGTACCAGGTGGTGGGTATTATAGAGGGCACGGATTGCATGGAGCACTGGGTGTGGTGCAAAAATAATGAATTCTGTTATCTTGAAAATAAATTAAAAAATAAATAATAAAAAAACAAGAAATGCAACAGGGCAATAGGAGTGTGCATGCATAGACAAATCATCATGTAAAAATACAGTGAGAAACAGCCATCTAAAAACCAAAAGGAACGTTCTCAGTAGAAACCAACCCTGCTGACACCTTGATCTCAGATTTCCAGCCTCCATAATTGTGCAAAAATAAATTTCTGTTGTTGAAGTCACCCAGTTGATAGTATGCTTTTAGGACAGCGCTAGCAGGCTAATACAGAGACATAGACATACCATTTTCTAAAAAAAGAAAATGAAAAACTCTAATAGATGGACAAATAAAATATGAAGATGTTACAAAATAAAAAATAAATTAAAAAATAAATAAATAAAATAAATTAAAGTTATGGATGTATTGCTGAAGACAGTGGATGGTATTGAATAAGCATTTAGAGTGATTATTCATATATATATATATATGTATATATATATATATAATAGAGTTGGTCATAAATCAGAGATATTTTTCTGATCAAAAAAAGATATATTTATGGGGCGCCTGGGTGGCTCAGTGGGTTAAGCCGCTGCCTTCGGCTCAGGTCATGATCTCAGGGTCCTGGGATCGAGCCCCGCATCGGGCTCTCTGCTCAGCAGGGAGTCTGCTTCCCTCTCTCTCTCTCTCTCTCTCTCTGCCTGCCTCTCCATCTACTTGTGATTTCTCTCTGTAAAATAAATAAATAAAATCTTTAAAAAAAAAAGATATATTTAATCTGAAACATTTTAACATATATTGCACATTATTCTTATCAGTTTGGTTATTCACAGTAGTCAAGACATGGAAACAACCTAAATGTTCATCAGTGGATGAATCCATAAAGACAATGTACTGTATACGTAAAAAGTAATACTATTCAGCCTTAAAGAAGGAGGAAATGGGAGCACCTGGGTGGCTAAAAAAAATAAAAATTTAAAAAAAAATTTTTTAATAAACACATAATGTATTTTTATCCCCAGGGGTACAGGTCTATGAATGCCAGGTTTACACACTTCACAGCACTCACCATAGCACATACCCTCCCCAATGTCCATAAGCCCACCCCCAATACTATGCACTCCTGGGTATTTACCCCAAAGATACAGATGTCGTGAAAAGAAGGGCCATCTGTACCCCAATGTTTATACAGCAATGGCCACGGTCTCCAAACTGTGAAAGAACCAAGATGCCCTTCAACGGACAAATGAATAAAGAAGATGTGGTCCATATACACTATGGAGTATTATGTCTCCATCAGAAAGGACAAATACCCAACTTTTGTAGCAACATGGACGGGAATGGAAGAGATTATGCTGAGTGAAATAAGTCAAGCAGAGAGAGTCAATTATCATATGGTTTCACTTATTTGTGGAGCATAACAAATATCATGGAGGACAAGGGGTGTTAGAGAGGAGAAGGGAGTTGGGGTAAATTGGAAGGGGAGGTGAATCACGAGAGACTATGGACTCTGAAAAACAATCTGAGGGGTTTGAAGTGTCAGGGGGGTGGGAAGTTGGGGTACCAGGTGGTGGGTATTATAGAGGGCACGGATTGCATGGAGCACTGGTTGTGGTGAAAAAATAATGAATACTGTTTTTCTGTAAATAAATAAATGGAAAAATTAAAAAAAAATACCAATGATCCTTTTACAGAAATAGAAAAAAAAAATCCTTATACATATAGAAATATAAAGCACAAGGCTGTGACAACACAATCATGAGACTCCTTGGGACATAATATTCTTTCTTTATAAATATAGTGCAGAGGTATATGAACTACAATGTTCTATGACTAACATAAAATCATACTCATAGGCATTGCAGTGGATTACAGAGAAAAGAAGTGAATGTGTTCATATACAGTCAGCATAGTCCCTGCAAGTTATTTAAGAAAACACAGGGGAAAGGATAGTGTCTATAACAAATAGTGTTGTACATTCACATGCAAAATCATGACATTGGGTCCTCATCTTATTTCATACAGATATATAGATCCAGAAAATCTCACAGGGGATTAAAGACTTAAGTGAAAAACCTGACCCCAAAACCCCCATAAGAGAACAAAGGGGAACAAATATCATGACATTTGCTCAGCTATGGTTTATTTGTTATAAAAGTGAAATCACAGGAAACAAGAGCAAAGACAGACAGGTGGGACTACATCAAACTACAAAGTGTGCAGAAAAATGTTGGCAGCGCAAAAAGGCAGCCTATGATGGGCGCCTGGGTGGCTCAGTGGGTTAAGCCGCTGCCTTCGGCTCAGGTCATGATCTCAGGGTCCTGGGATCGAGTCCCGCATCGGGCTCTCTGCTCGGCGGGGAGCCTGCTTCCCTCTCTCTCTCTCTCTCTGCCTGCCTCTCCATCTACTTGTGATTTCTCTCTGTCAAATAAATAAATAAAATCTTTAAAAAAAAAAAAAAAGATTTTAAAATAAAAAAAGGCAGCCTATGAAATGGGAGACGGTGCTCAACCAAATATTGAGAAGGAGTTAACATTCCAAGACGACACTGCAGGAAATACTAAGGGGGGTTCTATAAAAGAGGAAAAATCTTAAGAATAGCATTGAACAGAAATATAGAGACAGTCTACAGAAAGAAAGACTTCAAAGGTAACTCAATGTCAATAAAAACGTATCTATCAATAATCACTCTCAATGTGAATGGCCTAAATGCACCCATAAAATGGCACAGGGTTGCAGATTGGATAAAACGACACGATCCATCCATATGTTGTCTACAAGAGACCCATTTTGAACCTAAATATACATCCAGACTGAAACTGAAGGGATGGAGAAGCATCTTTCATGCCAATGGGCCTCAAAAGAAGGCTGGGGTAGCGATTCTCACATCAGATAAATTAGATTTTAAACTCAAGACTGTAGTCAGAGATACAGAAGGGCACTACGTAATCCTTAAAGGGACTATCCACCAAGATGATCTAACAATTGTAAATATCTATGCTCCCAATATGGGAGCAGCCAATTACTTAAGAAAACTGTTAATCAAGATAAAGAGTCATATTGATATGAATACACTTATCGTAGGAGATCTTAACATGCCGCTCTCAGAAATAGACAGATCATCGAAGCAGAAAAGAAAGAAACAAGAGCATTGAATGACACATTGGACCAGATGGACCTCATAGATATATTTAGAACATTCCACCCTAAAACAACAGAATACTCATTCTTCTCAAGTGCACACAGAACCTTCTCCAGAATAGACCACATACCGGATCACAAATCAGGACTCAACCAATACCAAAAGACTGAGATTATTCCCTGCATATTCTCAGATCACAATGCTTTGAAACTGGAGCTTAATCACAAGGAAAAGTTCAGAAGGAACTCAAACACCTGGAAGTTAAAGGCCACCTTGCTTAAGAATGCTTGGATCAACCAGGAGATCAAAGAGGAACTGAAACAATGCATGGAAACCAATGAGAATTAAGACACTTTTGTCCAAAACCTACGGGATACAGCAAAGCCGGGCCTAAGGGGGAAATACATAGCCATCCAAGCCTCCCTCAAAAAAAATTGAAAAATCCAGAATACACCAGCTGTCTCTACACCATAAAGAACTGGAGAATCAGCAACATATCAAACCAACTCCACACATAAGAAGGGAAATCATCAAGATTAGAGCCGAGATCAATGAGGTAGAAACCAGAGATACAGTAGAACATATCAATGAAACTAGAAGCTGGTTTTTTTAAAGAATCAATAAGATCGATAAACCATTGGCCACACTAATACAAAAGAAAAGACAGAAAGCCCAAATTCATAAAATTATGAATGAAAATGGATAGATCACAACGAACACCAAGGAAATAGAAACAATCATCAGAAGTTATTATCAACAGTTATATGCCAATAAGATTAGCAACCTAGATGAAATGGATGCATTCCAGGAGTTAACATTCAAAATACAGAAGGGACTCCTTAACCTCAACAGAAACTATCAAAAGCACATTAATAAAAATTTACAAATTACAAGATTAAAAATTCGGGCAAGGATGGAGCATCTGAATGACTCAGTACGTTATGAGCTAGCATTTAATTTCTTTTCAGGTAATGGCAAAGGTCCTGGGATTGAGTCCTGTCACAGGCTCTGTGTTCATTGGGAATCTATTGGACATCTTCTCTCTTCTTCTCCATATGCTCCTCTTCTCATGTTTTCTTTCTTTCACATATATAATATATTTCAAAAAATTTGGGCCAAGGTCTTCCATATTCATTTTCCTATAGAAGATAAAAATAATGGTGGCTGCTAGGTGACTCCATTTATTAATTATCTTCTTTCAGCTCCAATTACGACCTGGAATTGAATCCCACATTGGGCTCTGCCATAACCTAGGAATCTGTTTCTCCCTCTCTTTCTGCCCCTCTGTGCACTTAATGAATTTCTATCTGTCCCTCATATAAAAAAAAAAAATCTTAGGAAGAGAATACAACCAAATGTCTATCAGTGATCAACATCACTAATCATCAGTGAAACCCAACCCTACACCAGTGAGATAGCACCCCACAACTCTTAACAAGTCTATGAAAAAAAAAAAAAAACAAAGAAAATGAGAATGGACCAAGTGTTGTTGATGATGTGGAAAACAGCCAACCCTGGAATACACTTTAAAAAAAAATTCAGTGTTTCAATATTCATTGTTTATGCTCTACACACAGTGATCCATGCAATACGTGTCCTCCTTAATTCCCACCACCAGACTCACCTAACCCTCAATCCCCTCCCCTCCAAAACCCTCAGTTTCTTTCTGAGAGCCCACAGTCTCTGATGGTTCAACTCCCCCTTTGATATCCCACAATTCAATTATCCTTTTCTTCTTGTAATGTCCTCCATGTTATTCCTTATGCTCCACAAGTAAGTGAAACCATATGATAATTGACTCTTTTCTGCTTGACTTATTTCCTCAGCATAATCTCTTCCAGTCCCATCCTTGTTGATACAAAAATAGGGTGTTCATCCTTTCTGATGGAGGCAAAATACTCCCTAGTGTATATGGACCACATCTTTCTTATCCATTCATCTGTTGAAGGGCATCTTGACTCTTTCCATAGTTTGGCGACCCTGGCCATTGCTGCTATGAACATTGGGGTACAGATGGCCCTTCTTTTCACGACATCTGTATCTTTGGGGTAAATACCTAGTAGTGCCATTGCAGGGTCATAGGGAAGTTCTATTTTTAATTTCTTGAGGAATTTCCACACTGTTCTCCAAAGAGGCTGCACCAACTTGCATTCCCACCAACTGTGTAAGAGGGTTCCCCTTTCTCCACATCCCCTCCAACACATGTTGTTTCCTGTCTTGTTAATTTTGGCCATTCTAACCGGTGTAAGGTGATATCTCAATGTGGTTTTCATTTGAATCTCCCTGATGGCTAGTGATGATGAACATTCTTTCATGTGTCTGATAGCCATTTGTATGTCTTCACTGGAGAAGTGTCTGTTCATATCCTCTGCCCATTTTTTGATATGATTGTCTGTTTTGTGTGTGTTGAATTTGAGGAGTTCATTATAGGTCCTGGATATCAACCTTTTGTCTCTACTGTCATTTGCAAATATCTTCTCCTATTCCGTGGGTTGCCTCTTTGTTTTCTTGACTGTTTCCTTTGTTGTGCAGAAGCTTTTGATCTTGATGAAGTCCCAAATTTTATTTTCACTTTTGTTTCCTTTGCCATTGGAGACATATCTTGAAAGAAGTTTCTGTGGCTGATCTTGAAGAGGTTACTGCCTATGTTCTCCTCTAGGATTCTTTTGGATTCCTGTCTCACATTGAAGTCTTTTATCCATTTCGTGTTTATGTTTGTGTATGGTGTAAGAGAATGGTCGAGTTTCATTCTTCTACATATAGCTGCCTAGTTTTCCCAGCATCATTTGTTGAAGAGACTGTCTAAATATTTTTTTCCTGTTGTCGAGGATTATTTAACCATAGAGTTGAGGGTCCATATCTGGGCTCTCTACTCTGTTCCACTGGTCTATGTGTCTGTTTTTATGCCAGTACCATGCTGTCTTGGTGATCACAGTGCTGTAGTAAAGCTTGAAATCAGTTAACATGATGTCACCAATTTTATTTTTGTTTTCAACATTTCCTTAGCGATTCGGGGTCTCTTCTGATTCCATACAAATTTTAGGATTGTTTGGCCCAGCTCTTTGAAAAATACCAGTGGAATTTTGATCAGAATGGCATTAAAAGTATAGATTTCTCTAGGAAGTAGAGACATTTTAACAATGTTTATTCTTACGATCCAAGAGCTTGGAATGGTCTTCCATCTTTCTGTGTCTTCTTCAGTTTCTTTCGTGAGTGTTCTGTAGCTCTTCAAGTATAGATCCTTTACCTCCTTGATTAGTTTTATTCCCAGTTATCTTATGGATCTTGGTGCTATATTACATTGAATCGATTCTCTAATTTCTCTTTCTGTATTTTCATTGTTAGTGTATGAGAAAGTCACTGATTTCTGTACATTGACTTTGTATCCTGCCACATTCCTCAATTGCTGTATGAGTTCTAGTAGTTTGGGGGTGGAATCTTTTGGGTTTCCCATATAAAGTTTCATGTCATCTGCAAAGAGAGATAATTTGACTTATTCATAGCCAGTTTGGAAACCTTTTATTTCTCCTTGTTGTCTGAATGCTGTTGCTAGGACTTCTAATACTATGTTGAACAAGAGTGGTGAGAGTGGGCATCCTTGCTGTGTTCCAGATCTCAAAGGGAAGGATGCGAGCTTTTTTCCCATTGAGGATGATATTTGCTGTTGGTCTTTCATAGCTGTTGGTCTTTCATAGATAGATTTTACGAAGTTCAGGAATGTTCCCTCTATCCCTATACTTTGAAGCATTTTAATGAGGAATGGATGCTGGATTTTGTCAAATGCTTTTTCTGCATCAATTGAAAGGACCATGCAGTTCTTCTTTCTTCTCTTATTGATTTTTTTTATCACATTGATTGATTTGCAAATGTTGAACCATCTGTATAGCGTAGGGATGAATCACACCTGGTCATGGTGGATAATCTTTTTAATGTGCTGTTGGATCCTATTCACTGGGATCTTGTTGAGAATCTCAGCTTCCGTATTCATCAGTGATATTGGTCTGAAATTCTTCTTTTTTCTTGGGTACTTTGCCTTGTTTGGGGATCAGGGTAATGCTGGCTTTATAAAAAGAGTTTACATAAAAAGAATGTTTACTTCTGCTTCAGTTTTTTGGGGTAAATTGGAAGGGGAGGTGAATCATGAGAGACTATGGACTCTGGAAAACAATCTGAGTGGTTTGAAGTGGTGGGGGTTGGGAGGTCGGGGTACCAGGTGCTGGGTATTATACAGGGCACGGACTGCATGGAGCACTGGGTTTGATGAAAAAATAATGATACTGTTATGCTGAAAATAAATAAATTTAAAAAATGAAAAAAAAATTGAAACAGCCCCAGGAGAATAGGTGATATTTCTTCTTTGAAAGTTTGGTAGAATTCCCCAGGGAGACCATCACGTCCTGGGCTCTTTTTTTTGGGAGGTTTTTGATCACTGCTTCAATCTCATTATTAGATATCAGTCTATTCAGGTTTTCAATTTCTTCCTGGTTCAATTTTGTGACTTTATAGTTTTCCAGGAATGCATCCATTTCATCCCGGTTGCTTAACTTGTTGGCATATAACTGTTGATAATAACTTCTGATGATTGTTTCTACTTCCTTGATGTTAGTTGTGATCTCTCCATTTTCATTCATAACTTTATGAATTTGGGCTTTCTGTCTTTTCTTTTGGATTAGTGTGGCCAATGGTTTATCGATCTTATTGATTCTTTCAAAAAACCAGCTTCTAGTTTCATTGATACGTTCTACTCTAACTCTGGTTTCTACCTCATTGATCTCTGCTCTAATCGTGACTATTTCCCTTCTTATGTGTGGAGTTGGTTTGATTTGTTGTTGATTCCCCAGTTTTTTAAGATGTAGAGACAGCTGGTGTGTTCTGGATTTTTCATTTTTTTTTGAGAGAGGCTTGGATGGCTATGTATTTCCCCCATAGGACAGCCTTTGCTGTATCCCATAGGTTTTGGATCAAAGTGTCTTCATTCTCATTGGTTTTCATGAATTGTTTCAGTTCTTCTTTGATCTTCTCGTTGGTTCAAGCATTCTTAAGCAAGGTGGTCTTTAGCTTCCAGGTGTTTGAGTTCATTCTAAGCTTTTCCTTGTGGTAGAACTCCAGTTTTAAAGCACTGTGATCTGAGAATATGCAGGGAATAATTTCAGTCTTTTTATGTTGGTTGAGTCCTGATTTGTGACCAAGTATGTGGTCTATTCTTGAGAAGATTTCATGTGGACTTGAGAAGAATGAGTATTCTGTTGTTTTAGGGTGGAATGTTCTGTATGTATCTATGAGGTCTATCTGGCCCAATGTGTCATTAAATGCTCTTGTTTCTTTATTAATTTTTGAATTGGATTATCTGTCTATTACTGAGGGATGTATATTAAGATCTCCTACTATGAATGTATTCATATCAATATGACTCTTTATCTTGATTAACAGTTTTCTTATGTAATTGGCTGCTCCCATATTGGGGCATAGATATTTACAATTATTAGATCATCTTGGTGGATTGTACCTTTAAAAATTATGTAGTTTTTTTTTGTAACTCTGATTACAGTCTTTAGTTTAAAATCTAATTTTTCTTTTTTTAATTAATTAATTTATTTTCAGCATAACATGCTCCATGCAATCTGTGTCCTCTATAATATCCACCACCTGGTACCCCAACCTCCCACCCCCTGCCACTTCAAACCCCTCAGATTATTTTTCAGAGTCCATAGTCTCTCACGATTCACCTCTCCTTCCAATTTCCCCAGCTCCCTTCTCCTCTCTAACTCCCCATGTCCTCCATGCTATTTGTTATGCTCCACAAATAAGTGAAACCATATGATAATTGACTCTCTCTGCTTCACTTATTTCAGTCAGTATAATCTCTTTGAGTCCCGTCCATGTTGCTACAAAAGTTGGGTATTAATCCTTTTTGATGGTGGCATAATACTCCATAGTTTATATGGACCACATTTTCCTTATCCTTTCGTCCGTTGAAGGGCATCTTGGTTCTTTCCATAGTTTGGCGATTTTTCTGATATAAGATTTGCTATCCCAGCTTTCTTTTGAGGCCTGTTGGCATGAAAATGCTTTTTCATCCCTCACTTTCTATATAGGTGTATCTTTAGATTCGAAGTGGGTCTCTTGTAGACAACATATGGATGGGTCCTGTTGTTTTATCCAATCTGCAACCCTGTGTCATTTTATGGGCACATTTAAACCATTCATATTGAGAGTAATTATTGATAGATACGTTTTTATTGACATCATGTTACCTTTGAATTCTTTCTTTCTGTAGATTGTCTCTATATTTCTGTTCAATGCTATTCTTAGGATTTTTCCTCTTTTATATAACCTCCCTTAATATTTCCTGTAGTGTCGGCTTGGTGGTAGCATAATCTTTTAAGCCTTGCTGGTCTTGGAAACTCATTATCTCTCCATCCATTTTGAATGTCAGTCTTGCTGGATAAAGCATTCTTGGCTGCATGTTCATCTCATTCAGTGCCCTCAATATGTCTTGCCAGCCCTTTCTGGCTTGCAAGGTTTCTGTGGACCGGTCTGTCATTATTCTGATGGGCTTTCCTCTGTACATAAGGAGATTCTTTGTCCTACTTGCCTCAAGAGGGCCTGTCTACAATTATAATTCCTCATTCTTACTATCAGGTGTCTCGAGGACTTTTGAGAATCTATAATCTTGGATTGAGACCTTCCTGCCTGTAGTACATGAATGCTGGTTCCATTCGCCAGATTGGGAAAATTTTCATGGAGAACATGTTTCACTGCATCTTCTAGACTTCTTTCTTTCTCCTACCCTTCAGGGATTCCAATAATTCTGACATTGGAATGTTTCACTGCATCTTCTAGACTTCTTTCTTTCTCCTACCCTTCAGGGATTCCAATAATTCTGACATTGGAATGTTTCATGGTATCATTAATTTACCTGATTCTGTTTTCGTGGCTTTCGTGTTTGTTCCAGGCTTCCTCCTGATCCTTTCTTTCTATCTGTTTGTCCTCCAGATCACTAATTCTATCTTCTGTCTCAGTTACCCTAGCTTTGAGATAATTTAGATTAGATTGGAACTCATTGAGAGAGCATTGTGAACATCACCCCCAGTGGCTTTCAGTTCTTCCCTATTCAATTCCATTTGGTCAACCATGGCTTTCTCCAACCTAGCTATTGCCTGGATAATTGTTAGCCTGAATTCCCTTTCTGACACATTGTCTATGTCTATAGCCATTAGCTCTTTTGCATAAGTCCCACCCTCTGAAGTTTTCTTCTGTTGGGCATTCCTCCTCCTAGTCATTTTGGTGAGAGAAGGCTGAACAGTTGTAAGCTGGATATATTGACCATGATGCAGTCAAGGTGCACCCTGGAATGCTTTTGAGCAATCAAGAGTCCCAACACAAATTAATTAAAAAAGAAAGAGAGAAAAAAGAAAAAATAGTAGAGATAGAGAGAGAGACAGGGAAAAAAAGAAATATAAAAGAGAAGGCTAAGCCCAAATGGACCCCAAGTTAAGATTTATGAAGTATACAAACAAAAACAGACAAACAAAAAGACTGACAAAAGTATTTGACAAGAGAAAATGTATATATACATATATATATGTATATACACACACACACACATATAGGAAATAAAAAAGAACCTCATCAAAAAGAACCCCAAGTATAAGATTTATATACTATTAGAAAAACTAAAAAAAAAAAAAAACACAGAAACACTGGTGGAAGAAAAAGATGGGAGAGTGATTATAAATTCTCAGTGTGGGCGAGGAAGTTTATTTTGATTCTTCCTGGATGTATCTTGATATCTTTGTTAAAGGACTCAATTTCCTAAGATAAGTGGGAATTAAAAATTGGCTGACCTATTGAGTTAGCATGGATTGGGGGAATGGGATTATCTTGAAGTTGAACTCTCTATATTTTTTTGAATATAATTTTATTTTCTAAGATTTTTATTTATTTATTTATTTTTTTCATTTCTTTTCGGTGTACCAGAATTCCTTGTTTATGTACCACTCCCAGTGTTCCATGAAATACATGCCCTCCATAATACCCACCACCAGGTTCACCCAATGTCCCACCCTCCATCCCTCCAAAACCCTCAGATTGTTTTTCAGAGTCTATTGTCTCTCATGGTTCATCTCCCCCTCCAATTTCCCCCAACTCCCTTCTCCTCTCCATCTCTCCATGTCCTCCGTGTTATTTCTTATGCTCCACAAATAAGTGAAACCATATGATAATTGACTCTCTCTGCTTGTCTTATTTCACTCAGCGTAATTTTTTACTTATTTTTTTCTTACTTGTTTCTTTTTCCTTTTTCTTATTTTTTATTTATTTTCAGCATAACAGTATTCATTATTTTTTCATCACACCCAGTGCTCCATGCAATTCATGCCCTCTATAGTACCCACCACCTGGTACCCCAACATCCCAACCCCCGCCATTTCAAACCCCTCAGATTGTTTTTAGAGTTCATAGTTTCTCATGCTTCAACTTCCCTTCCAATTTCCCCCAACTCTCTTCTAACTCTTATTAATATTTAAAACTAAAAATGGAAAAGAATAAACTAAACTAAAATTAAATGGTTAAGCCGCTGCCTTCAGCTCAGGTCATGATCTCAGGGTCCTGGGATCGAGTCCCGCATCGGGCTCTCTGCTCAGCAGGGAGCCTGCTTCCTTCTCTCTCTCTCTCTGCCTGCCTCTGCCTACTTGTGATCTCTGTCTGTCAAATAAATAAATAAAATCTTTTAAAAAAAATAGAAAAGCAAAAGGAAAACACGGGTATGTGTATCAAAATGTTCGGGTTAAAAGGTTACTATGGAATTTGATGTACTGGACATCTCACTGTGTTGGTAAATAGGTTAAAAAATTATCTATATAAAAAAATGAACCAGAATATTGGGAACAAATTAAAAATAAAGGTTGTATCTATGAAGTAGTGGTGGTTGTTCTCTTGTCGTCTTTTTTTTTTTTTTTTTTAACTTCTGGTTGGTTTCCTGGGGGAGGGGCCTGCCCTGTGGGTTTTCAGGCAGTGTTCCCTGAGGTGCCTCCTCCTACTTCCCCGCCATCTTGTCTCCTCCTCACTATTATGCTTTAAATTTTATACTAAATAACTCCACAAATAATAAAATAATGGGAAGTGGGAATTATAACATCTTGAATGAAAATCCCAAGCAGATTGTTACTTTAGGTTGTTTTTTATAAGTTATATTGCACAGAAAATTCATCTGTTAAATATAATTATGTGAACTCTTTTTGGTTATAAAATATATTACCAGTTATGCAAGTAATTCCAATAATACTTCCAGGAGTAGCAGAATCTAAAAATATACGGGTTTATAGTGAATAATTCATCAGAGGTTATCAGTAAATGAATCATACCAAGGATATTATGGAAAGAAGGATATGACAATTAGGCAATGCATCCAGACATTTTCTGCCAATGTTTGTATATTAGAACAGAAAGAAATGTATATATACCTCATAAGAAACACAGCTGGGGACAGCCTGCTGATTATGCAGAGAAAAAACTGAGAGATGAGATTTGAGGAACAAGGGAGAATACTGAAATTCCATAGTTTCTCAAGAGAACTTGGTGGTGACACAGGTAAGTGAGAGAGTCTGTGGGGTTCTGCACACCTGGGACTCCTTGTCCAGGTTCATCTGGATCAGTGAACACAACACAAGGAGACTCACATGAGGCCGGTACACTAGATTAGTAACTATCCTTAGACATTCCTGTAATGTATTAAATACACACACAATACAGCTCCCAACACACAGAAGACCCGCTAATGAGTTTCCCTCTTCTTGGGAGCGACCATCCCAAGATGCTTCATGCTGAGATGAGGAGTGGGCCTGACCCTCCTCCAGCTACAGGCAAATAGACTCACCTCAGACACAGAAGATGCATTCCATGCAGACCCCCCCCCCAATGTTACAAGAATAGAATGACTCTGAGTGGAAGGGCCATTCCTGTGACTCCTCTGATGTGCAGAGATCAGTACTGGTTTCATAGGAAATCAAGAGAGCAAACAGCCCAGAAGATATTTATGAATTCTCTAGGGGAAATCCTGGCCAGTTCAATGGGACAAAAGCAGGGATATGAAAGGAAGTGACAGTATTGTCTCATATAGTACCTGCTATATTATTTTATTTCTGGATCGTGGTTTGAGCCATATATCCCCATTTCAGCCCCACTTTAGAGCCCTCCCATCATGGTAGACATTCATTATTGAACCTTTCTCCATACGACACTTGGTGAAGATCTGGACAGTGTAACAGGACACCAGTTCCATGGGGCTCAGGATACAGGACAGGTTGAGGGAGAAGTCAGAAGAAGGAGAGAATGAGGTTGGGGGGTGGTTTCTGATGGATATTAAAAGGATAGCACAGGGAGGGTAGGGATCTGGGACCTGCCAGCTGAACCTCAGGATTCTCATAAATTCCCTGTGTGGAAGCCAGGAAACACGTCTCAAACACAGTCACCAAAGACGCTCTCATGGACTCTCCCCACCAGAACAGGACCCAGCAGGGAAGGGATGGGTTTCTTCTCTGGATTGTCATCCCACCAGTTTCATGGGGAAATCTGATAGCTCCTCATAGCAGGTGGACTCCTTTTCCATCCAGGAAATGGAGCGGTGCCTACAGAAGGGCAGTTCTTGATCACCTGTGTCTGCCTACATGTACAATGAGCCAGAGGATACACTGGAGCCAGGAGGACTAGAACTGACTTGGGCAGTCATCCTGGGAGAAGCTCATAAACATGTGGGGACAGTGTGTGCCCCGCTGAGGGCAGAGAACAGGCATGCAGCATGCATAGAGCCTGGACTGTGCAGGTGTTTCTCAAGGACAATGGGAATTTGCAGCATGTGCTTCTGTGGAGAACGGAAATGGGACATAGAAGAGGTTGATGAAGGGAAGTTCCGCAGAGACTGGTGAGATCTCTGCTCTGTGGAGGCAAAGTTATATTATTGTGGTTGGTTGCATGGAGAACACGAGGTATTAGAGATGAAAGGAAAAAAAAAATATCTCTGTGGACAGCTGAGAGTCTGGAGAGGAAATCCCTGATCTCAAAAGGAAGTCCTACCCCACTGCACCTGCTCCTGGGTCTGATCTCTGCTGTGGATGCTGAGCACTCTCTGCTGCCCTGAGTGCCCCTGCAGCTCAGCACATCCTGTGTCAACAGGGAGGTTTCTGTCCTGGCTCACACTGAGGTCCCCTCACTGTGTCCTTCGCACGGTAATACAAGGCCGTGTCCTCAGTTCTCAGGCTGTTCATCTGCAGATACAGTGTGTTCTTGCCATTGTCTCTGGAGATGGTGAATCGGCCCTTCACAGAGTCTGCATAGCTTCTGCTACTTCCATCATAGCTTATACATGCGACCCACTGCAGTCCCTTCCCAGGAGCCTGGCGGACCCAATGCATGTAGTAGTTGCTGAAGGTGAATCCAGAGGCTGCACAGGAGAGTCTCAGGGATCCCCCCAGGCTTCACCAGCTCTCCCCCAGACTCCACCAGCTGCACCTTACACTGGACACCTGCAGACAGAAGACATCTTGGTCAGGATACTATCACATATCCTGTTTTTCTCTCACTCTCATTCACTCACATACTCAATTTCTTTTTTTCTCCATAAGTTATCTTTTAAAAGAGCAAGAAGGAAAACCCAGCCAAGCACGAATTCCATGGTGAGTTGTCTGTATTCTGTCCTGATCACTGAGTGAACACCTGGGTATCCCAGGCCCAGGGCTCCTCTCCCAGCTGCAGGATCTCGGCTGTGCTGGTTAAATCAGCAGAAGGAAGGCCCTATTTTCATGTCCTCTGGCTATATATTCAGCTTGGAGATCTATTCTGACAGAGAGGCTGTGATCCAAGCCATTATGAATACCTTTAATTTAGTGCCAATGACAAATTCTGAAAAAAAATTATTATATAACTTTCCAGTGTGTATACTTGTGTTTGTAGGGTATCCATGAACATATATGGGGTGAGACTGACCCCAGGATCTAGGTCAGTGCTCTCCCCACAGGAATTTCTGCCCCCCACCCCGAATCATCTTCAGGACAGAGTGTCAGAATATGAGGCATATGGAACCCATCCTGTAATGGGGATATATTGATTTTGCTTATTTTATACTTTACCATAAATATAGAGAAAATCAGCAGTGTGTAGGTGTGTTTTAATGTCTTTAACATTCTGATCTCTCTATGTCCCTCCAGAATCACCTTTGCTATTACCTATAATTAAGTTCGATGTGTATACTCGACACAAGATCAACGGCCCACAAACGGAGTGTGTGATATGATAAACACAGGTGTTTCAATTAACATTATTGACAGTGAGCGTACCAATTCTCCCTAAAATTTCCAGCATTTCCCCCTGGAATTTTTCCTTTTCTTTCCCTTGTCCACCCTGTACCCACATATCTATTGTCCTTTCTCATGTCACTTTATACTAGCTTTAATTTTGTAGAATTCATAAATGGGACATTGCACTCTCTGTGCTTTCTCTGTAGGGCTTCTTTGCCCCAGAATCAATCCTTGTGGACACAGTCATGTTGCTGTCTCTATCAGGAATCACTGGTTTTAATGACTAACAGCTCTGAAGGCAGGAGTTGGAAGCACCAGCTGGAGGAAGATCTGAAAGAGCAGACAGAAGCTACTTGCTTCAGCCTCATCCACACACCCTCTTGACCCAGGAGTTCTTTGTTCCAAAAAAGAGAACTCCTGTGTTGTTCAGGAACTGTTTCTGCTGTCTGTGGAGAAGAGAACTAAAGGTAACAAGAAGTGGACCAGAGAAGGTTTAGTTAGAAGCTCAGAAAGACCTGTCCATGGAAGCTGTGAGGCACCATGAGGAAGAACAGCATAGGGGAGCTGTCCTGCTGCAGAAGAAACTGTGCACAAACAAATCCGACACGCAGGCACCAGGCTGTGGATGTCATGTCAAGTGGCCAGCCTCTGACTATGCCCATAACTCCCATATTCTTCACTCAGTTCCATTGCTAACCTCAGCTGTGACCTGCAGTCACCACATGGGAACAGCAGCTGCTCTTTTTTTCAAACTAGGAACCTTCTTTCCTTGTCACCATTGTGTGGAGGGAAACCATTTCTGCAGCCACACGTGCCCACATTGCTACAGAGTGTACTGGATATGTGTGGAATCTCCTTTGTTGAGAATTGTTTTCCTGCATTACTGAAGCTCATTAGGAAGCTCAACACATGCGTGTCTCCTACTGTTCCAAAAACTTACTTACATTGAGCCATCATGGATCTTGACTGTGGGTATTAACTGTGACTAGAATGTAGTCTCTGTCAAAACAGTGCAAATGTATTGCCACTCTGTCACCCTCCTGGTTTTCTATTTTAATCAGAATATAAGAACCAGTATGCTTTCCTGAAAACATGATCTCTTTTTAGATACTGTCTGTATCTTTGTACAAAGTGCATTTAGAACAAAGGAGTGGAACTCCAATGGGAATGCCTCAGAAGCTGCACAACCAGGAAGAAGACTGTGTTGCCTCACATGGAGCCTCCCAGCAGCCATGTCATGCTTTGGGACAGAGCTGGTGTGAACCCACATTGTTCCTTGTATGTGCTGACGGTAACAGGGAACACCATGCTCTACACACATGCATCAGTCCTCCCATAAACTGGAGAGGGAGCTATATAGTTGATTCCCTTCTCTGATTTCTGTCTCCCCATGTTTTCAACTCTGTTAAGCCCCTTTATTGGTCACTTTCCAGGGGGAAATGGTAGTTTCAGAGGAGGAGTGTCCATGAGCATTGGAAAGTACAGGTACTGTTCTTAGAGGAATGTGTGCTATAAGGGTTTCCTGTCCTTCCCCGTTTTGTTAACTACCTCCGAGGATCAACTTGGGAAGGCAACCATGTGTGCTAGGCTTCACACAATCTCTTCATTTTTTGGTCAATGTGCTTTTTCTCATCTGCTAGACATCATCCTAAGCCTTGGTTCAGCTCAGGTAAAAACTTTCTCATAAATCCTTCCTTGACAATGTGGCCTCCTCAGTTAAGATGCTCACTTACTTCTTCATGGCTCCCAATGTTCCCCTTGTGCATCTCCCTCAGAACACGTACGTATACCACCATGGTACTTGTTCACAAGCTAGAAGAAGCAGAGATGCCTACATTTTTCTTAGTCCTCAAAGACAAGAGTTATCTTCGTCACCTCTGCACTGTGTGTCATTGGTGCAGAATTCTTTCAGCCCATGTTGAATAGTGGTTTTCCTGCAGACTCGCCGTTGCTTAAGACCTCTACTCTTTACATGTACCTGCTCTTGTACATGGGAACAAAACAGCACCCGTATTCTGTCCAGGCCAGTTCTAGGCACCATGTAATGTAGTCAACCTATCGGACATTCTTTCCACTAGTTCATGCAGTGAATGTTATGAAGAGGCCATTGTAGTCTCAGTGATGATGACCAAAAAGAGAGAGAGAGAGAGAGAGAGAGACATGATTTCTAGACCCCGACCATTCTGAAAACCCACAAATGAATACAAAATGCAGATCCTTTATTCTTTACCCAAAAATCTAGTGTACTGTTCTATAACTGTGTAATTCACTAATGAATATTTATTTGGTTCTAACTGCACAAAGTATAGCCTTGCCTGGTCTCTGTGAATACAGCAATGAGCAGAAATAAAAGAACTTGCCTTCATGGGGCTTTCCTTTGAGGAGGGAAGACAAACCACAAACCAGCAACAACCCTCTCTTTCTCCACAGGGTAAATGATTCTCTGGCTGCCTCTGGTGTGGAGAATAGCTAGGAGTGGGACAGGGACATGGGAGATTGGAATCTGGAAGGTGAGGAGATTCTTGAGGGCGGCCAAGTGAAAACTGATAGGAACCCAGTCCAGGGTGGCAGCAGCGAAGGGGTGAGAAATGGTTGCTTTCTGGGTGTGTCCTGAACTTGTAACTGGTAAGACTTACTGAGTAATTGGCCATGGAGTGAGAGAAAGAGGCAGTTAAGGGAGCACTCAGCTATCAACCCCAGAGTTTAGGTCTCCATCCTTCATCCTGTGAGAAGGCCAGTTCCATCCTAGTCCTCTTATCTCTTGTGGATTCCTGGAGGGTTTTTTCACTGTGTCTCATTATCTCTGGATTTACTGTTTCTCCTTCTGTCCATGTTTTGTTCCCTTCTGTCTGTCCTCTCTAGCATGCTCGTCCCCATCCATCACCTTGTATTTACAGTTCTCTGTTGCATCACTGTCATTCATGTATTTCCATCTGGTTTAATTTTTGTAATATATCTTGCCAACTTTTTTGTTTTTGGTTGATTCAGGTAGGAGAATAAATGCAGCCATTATGTTGAGGGTGCTGGGAATAGTGTCATTGATAAGTATGATAGGAAGGATATTTATACCCCATTCTCTCCATTCCAAACTACCCCCTCCAGACACAACCATGATGACATTTTCATGTGTGACAGTCCCAAGGGTTTACATTAGAGCAAACAGCTTAGAATTGAGACACAGGCATCCTTTGCCTCTTGCTTTCCATAGTCCTTCTGCTTCTGAGTTGCCATCTATGTCTCCCCATCATGTTCTGCCTAGAATTGGGGTCTCTCTCTCAGGACCACCTCGGATTACCTTCATTTATGGTGCAACCTTCCCTTCATTCTGAAGCTCAGAATCTGCATTTTTATCTACCAGAGACTGTCAAGGTCTTGTTCCTTCAGGCTGTATCCTAGAGGGAGCTTGTCTTGGAATACTCGGAGGTCATTCTGAAATTTTCCTGAGCAATGAACATATCTTTGATAGGAATTTCTGACTTTTCCTGAAAAATAATGTCTGTCACTCTATGCTCCATTTTTGCAAAGGTCCTAGCTCATGCACATATGTAGATTGCCAGAATTCCCACAATTTCTGGGAAGGACTCTCTGGTTTTCAATGTTGTTTTGACTTGGCTATGGCTTCCAATTGCTCATGGTGTTGTTCTTATTAACAACCTTGCAAGATGACTGTGCACTCTTATTGGTTGGTTCTTTTCTCTTATGTGATGGCTTGTTGCAAACTTGACTGCTGTTTTGTTCTATCCAGGGGTTCTCCACAGTTTGTCCCTGCAACGTGGAGATTTGCTTGATAGACAGGACCTGCTCCAGTGTTTAATGGAGAGGAGACCTGGACAACCCACTGGAACACAAGATAAGATGTCACTGACTAAAGTGAGACAGGAAAAGTACTGGGGGAAGCGTAGAGATTCCTGTTAGAGGTGTGATTTCAGTTCTTACAGTTCTTTCTTTCTTTTCTAAGTAAAAACTATCGAAGAACAATGCAGTTTTGAAACAATTAATATAATGCAGACATTTAAAAAGAATCACTGGTTTTAATGATTAGCACATTTCCAAAGAATGAACATAGCAGGATTTTAATTTTTTAAGAAGTTATTTGGGGCTCGAATAGTTTCCAGCATCTGATGTTGCAATAAAGTTGCTTCCCCCCTAGATATGTAGCTGAGGAGCTCAGAAAATGTATTATTTATATGCTTTTCAGAAGAAACATGAACCTGAAGAAGATGCAGAGGAACAATTTTACATCAATATGCGAGTTTCTCTGCCCTGTTAAAATTCTGCTTTACATAAGTGTTTTTGAAAGATTATTGTCAATTATGGGAATATAAATAAAACATAACTAAAATGAAGTTTCTGTGAAGATGCTCTAAGGACATGTGTAATATGTTTATGTAATACGTTTAAGGTATATTTTGAAAAGCTTGATGCCCATAATAACTAGTCTAGGGTGTAACCATGGAGCAGAAATCTGGAGTAACATTTATAGCAATGGATTGAAGAATCAGCATATTATTCAAATCCTTTTCCATTAAGGGATTTTGTGAGTCTAATTTTATGTGGAAATAATATCAGCCTTGTGGGCACAGTCTTATTTCTAATGTGGGATCTGTGTCTCTGTGACAATGAGACGATTCTGGTCAGGGAAACAGGAGAAGGCCTTTTGGGACATTCATGATTCTCCTGAAGATACTTTCAGAGGAATCTCTCCCTTCTCCCAGTCCCTGTTTGGGTCTGCCTGTCACCTTTGGGAATGCTGCCACTATGTCCACCCATGATGGGGGTTACCTGGCATTTGGAAGTGCCATAAAATTGATTTCACATCAAGATACTGGAGGCAACCTGGATGTCATTTCTTTCAGATAATCTGCAGTCTCTCACCTCTTTGTTGTCACTAGGTGCTATCAAAGCCTGGTAGTTAAATGTTCTGTTGTAACATGGTGTGAATTAGACACAAATTGGTTACAACCTCGATTCAGTACTTGGAAGGAAACTCAGAAAGAGAGTCAGAATATTTCCTTCTCGTGTGTCATCTTCAGCAGCAACTTTCTGGGGAACCTGAAAGGTGGAACATTGTGAGAAAACAGTCTTCAGGAGCCCACAGCACACAGGTAGATGGACTTAATCCCATGTCCACCCTCCATGGCACATGCATATGTTTTATTTCTTGTATGTGCCTTTTCCTACATTGTGAAGTCATTCCTGAAGCAAAGCCTCCATTCCTTCCTGCAGATGAAAGTCTTCTTGATTTGTGTTTCCATCCTGGGTTATACCAGCTTTTATATCCAATGGCTGAGGTTCACACCTGACAGCTGTCATGGTGGGACAATGGTGCACGGTGTGGTTCAGAGCCAGATACCACAAGATCGTCATACCCACAGTCTCCTGGAAAGCTTGAGAAAACAGCATCCTTAAAGTGAATTTACACAATCTCTCAGAGATTCAGGGACTCTGTTGTCCAAATATACTCCCACTGGCACTGATGGTTAGTGGTCAATGGACTCAAGAGCACATGCCTAATCTCCCTGTGACATAGTACCTGGTGAGGCCATGCATTTAGGAATATTTCCTCCAATTCTAGTCTCTGCCATATTATATTTTGCTCTGGGGACATTTAAAAATTATTCATGTATCATACCCCTCAGTGGACAGGTAGACAAAATCAGTCTGCCTGCCCACTGTGAGTTTTTGATGATTCTTTGACTTTCTTTTTCCAAATATTTTATTTTTCTCAGTGTTCCAAGCCCTTTGCCTTCCACTTAGTAAATTCAGTATAATGGGAGAGCAGTAAATAAATAAATAAATAAATAAATAATAAATTCTACCCTTCAACCTCTTAGAAGGATTTACAGGGACTGTTGACAATAGGCGCAGCAGGGAAATTCAATTCCAAATCAACTTCATGTTGCAGCTCTGATATACCTGTGTTTTCATTTTCTCAGATCAGACTCTTTGACCTTGCTGCATGAGTTCAGGACCTCTGTTCTTCTCCACATCCCCCATTTTCCATCCCTGAATGCATCATGTGCATCAGGAAGACTGCAAACTTGCCATGACATCCAAAATGCACCTGTGTTCACTGCACGGAGACATGGAATGGTGCTTGTAATATTCCTGCAATTCTTGTCCTTGGGGAGCCCCCTCACTACTTTCTCATAGCCCAGGGCTCACTGCCAGGAGGTGCATTCCTCTCTGAGTCTCCTAGTGAGGGAGGTTATGTAGGTGGATGAAATATGTCAACCATTAATGAAAATAATATAATAATTGCATAATATTTAATCAATTTGGTCATTCAAAGAGCAAGTGAACCATAAGACAACTGGATCAGAGCAAAGAGAGAAATAAATTAGGATATTCTGAAATAAAACACTGGATTTCAACTTTGAGCTTCAGCATATACAGAGGAAGGAATTTATCACACCCTCTTTGCTACAAGAAAATGTGGGATGGAGTAGTTAGGATGGTGGAGAAGGGGTCGCTATGCTTGGATTTCTGGAACACAGCTAGGTAGTCATCAAGTCATTCTGAGCAGCCAAGAAAACAATCAGAGGTCTGAGAGAACAAAACCCACTAGTCTTCAAATAAAAAAACTGACCTCCTTTTGTTATGTAACAGGTGCAGAGAGTTGTCTTGGGACAGATAGAGCTGTGGGGGTGACATCAGGAATGGAGCCTGCTTCTGGAAGCTACCCCAATGTATTGTAGCAGTAGAGCACAAAATATGAACTTTTAGAAGTGTGCTACTCTGGGGATGTGGCTGGCATAAAGGTGCTGATGTGGCAAAGTGGGGCAGAATTCCAGGGTCTGAGGTCTGCTGAGGTACAAGAAGGATATGTGGCACCATTGTGATGCACAGATGCTAGGCAAAGAGCCAGGAACCCGGTTGAACAGTGAGTCTAAGTGCGGGCTTTCTGCTCTGACTTGCCATAAACGGTGAACCACAATCTGGTCATGGGATGTCTTTCCTGAGACCTGCAGGAAAATGGAAAAAGATATAATACTCTCCCCTGGAGGAATAGCATGGGTCCACACCATAGTAGTCCCTAGAAGTTTTGAAACTCTATCATGTGCCTGAGATACAGCAGCTCAGTTACAGGTAGGGTGAACATGGGTTTCAGACGGAAACATTGGAGAGAAAGGGGTTGATTGCTGTTCTGTGAGGGCTCACTGAAGAGTGGGGTGTATGTGAAATTTCAACCTCTCTCTGCTTGACTTATTTTACTCAGCATAATCTCTTCCAGTCCCGTCCATGTTGCTACAAAAGTTAGGTATTCGTCCTTTCTGATGGAGGCATAATACTCCATAGTGTATCTGGGCCACATCTTCTTATCCATTCATCCGTAGAAGGTTTCACTTATTTGTGGAGCATAACAAAAAGCATGGAGGACATGGGGAGTTGCTGAGAAGGGGTTGGGGGTAAATTGGAAGGGAAGGTGAATCATGAGAGACTATGGACTCTGAAAAACAATCTGAGGGGTTTGAACTGGCGGGGGGTTGGGAGGTCAGGGTACCAGGTGGTGGGTATTATAGAGGGCACGGATTGCATGGAGCACTGGGTGTGGTGAAAAAATAATGAATACTGTTATGCTGAAAATAAATAAATTTAAAAAAAAGAAAAGAAAAAAAAAATTTCAACCTCTGCCTAGAGAGAAGATGGCATATTCAACCTACCCATCAGTGCCATCAGGAAGCAAAATAGTGGCACCTAGTGGAGGTCAGACACAACTACAGGAAGCCCTGTCCTCTGCTCCCAAGATGTGCCTTTCCATGAGGGCAAAACCCCTGAGAATAATCATAGCAGGCACCTCCCCCAGAAGATCCTCAGAACAATTCCATCTCAGCAAGTTTAATGATCATAGAATGTGGCACACTTTCAGTCCCCAGGGAAGTAGGCTTAGCTTTCTTCCTTTTTATTCTTAAGTTTTTTAATTTTTATTTTTGATTTCTTTTCTTTTTTTTTTTTTTTTTCATTTCAAACCCCTCAGATTGTTTTTCAGAGTCCATAGTCTCTCATGATTCACCTCCCCTTCCTATTTACCCCAACCCCCTTCTCTCTAACTCCCCATGTCCTCCATGCTTTTTGATTTATTTTCTGATTCATCTTTCTTTATGTTTTCTATTACTTCCTCCTTATTTTTTAGGTTTAATTTTTATAAATACACATTCTTATTTTTTTCTATTTTTAATTTTTTCATTGATATATATTTTATTTTTGTGATCTATATTCTATTTAAGAAGCATTCATTATGACAAATCCTCAATTTATTTGTCTTAATTTATTCCCCTCATCTTATTTTATTTTCCAGAAAAAAAAAAAAAATGAACGGATGAACAGACACTTCTGCAATGAAGACATACAAATGGCTAACACACATATGAAAAAATGTTCATCACCCTTAGCCATCAGGGAGATTCATATCAAAACCATATTGAGATACCACTTTACATCAGTTAGATTGGCTAATATTAACAAGATAGTAAACAACTTGTTTTGGAGAGGGTGTGTAGAAAGGGGAACCTTCTTACACTGTTGGTGGGAATGCAAGTTGGTGCAGCCACTTTGGAAAACATTGTGGAGGTTCCTTAAGAAATTAAATACAGAGCTTCCCTATGACCCTAAATTTGCACTACTGGGTATTTACACCAAAGATACAGATGTCGTGAAAAAAGGGACTATCTTTACCCCAATGTTCATAGCAGCAATGGCCATATTTGCAAAATTGTGGAAAGAGTCAAGATGCCCATTAACAGATGAGTGGATAAAGATTTGCTCCATATATACAATGGAGTATTATGCCTCCATCATAAAGGATAAATATCCGACTTATGCATCAACATGGACACGTCAAGAGGAGATTATGCTGAGGGAAATAAGTCAAACAGAGAGAGTCATTGTATGGTTTCACTTACTTGTGGAGTATAAAGAATAACATGGAGGATTTTTAGAGAAGGATAGGAGAACAGAATTGGGCAAAATTGAGGGTGAGATGAATCCTGAGAAATTGGACTCTGAGAAAGAAACTGAGGGTTTTGGAGTAGGGGGTAGTGGGGGGTTAGGTGAGCCTGGTGGGGGACATTCTGGAGGGCACATATTGCATGGAGCCCTGGGTGTGGTGCATAAACAATGATAATTGGAGCACCGAAAAAAATAAAATAAAATTTGAAAAAAGAAGATATTGAAAAGAAATGAGAGAATGGAAAAATTCACCATAAAAGAATGAGTCAGATGTAGATTTCATTCCCAAGTTTTTAATCAATACAAACATAAATATGAAGTCTGTACTAGAATTTAAAGTGGTGATTTTAAGTATACTAGGTGGCCTTGAAAAAAGGTTAGAAGACAATAAGAATCCCTTACTGCAGTGATTCATGAACTAAAATTGAATCAGGTACAAATTAAAAACAAACAGAATGGTCAAAATTAACAAAACAGGAAACAACATGTGTTGGAGAGGATGTGAAGAAAGGGGAACCCTCTTCCACTGTTGGTGGGAATGCAAGTTGGTGCAGCCTCTTTGGAGAACAGTGTGGAGATTCCTCAAGAAATTAAAAATAGAACTTCCCTATGACCCTGCAATTGCACTCCTGGGTATTTACCCCAAAGATACAGATGTCGTGAAAAGAAGGGCCATCTGTACCCCAATGTTTATAGCAGCACTGGCCATGGTCGCCAAACTATGGAAAGAACCAAGATGCCCTTCAACTGAAGAATGGATAAGGATGATGTGGTCCATATACACTATGGAGTATTATGCCTCCATCAGAAAGGATGAATACCCAACTTTTGTAGCAACATGGACGGGACTGGAAGAGATTATGCTGAGTGAAATAAATCAAGCAGAGAGAGTCAATTATCATATGGTTTCACTTACTTATGGAGCATAACAAATATGGAGGACAAGGGGTGTTAGAGAGGAGAAGGGAGTTGGGGTAAATTGGAAGGGGAGGTGAATCATGAGAGACTATGGACTCTGAAAAACAATCTGAGGGGTTTGAACTGGCGGGGGGGTGGGACGTCAGGGTACCAGGTGGTGGGTATTATAGAGGGCATGGATTGCATGGAGCACTGGGTGTGGTGAAAAAATAATGAATACTGTTTTTCCTGAAAATAAATTAATTAATTAAAAAAATAAAACAAGCTCTAAAACCAAGATACAATCCCAAGTGGAGGCCATAAAACATAAGGATGGATGGAAAGGAGCCAATTTGTGGTATAAAAGATAAAATTATAGAAAATAATGACTGAGAAGATGATGGAATCCAAAATAATGGACCACAAAGGTAGACTTAGGGAACTCAGGGACTTTTTAAAACATAATAGTATTTATATCATAAGCATCTCTGGAGATGGACAGAGAGAAAAAGAGGGATTAGGTTTATTCTGTAAGATAGTAGCTGAAAAGTTCTGTAATATGCAGAAGGACACAGACATCAAAATCCAGGAATTACAGGGAACTCTTGCTAGATTCAACAAATGCTGGTGATCTCTAAAGCATATCATAGTCAAACTCATAAAATACAACACAGAGAAGGAAAGAATCCTGAAAGGAACTAGGGAACAAAAAGCTTAACCTTCAGGGCTTTCAGTACAGCACAACTCTATTATGTGATGATCAGAATCAAATCCCACAGAGTCATCACATCCACATCTTCTGGAAAGTTTGAAAAATCGTCACCCTTAAATGAAAGTTCCAGAAATTCTAGGAAACCCTGACTCCTTTGTACTAAGGTTCTCCTTGTGCGTGTCCACTGCATCCTTTCACAGAACCCTGGGATAGTCAACTGGTTAGTCCTGTCTGTGGGAGGGAACATGTGACAAGCCCACTCTGAATCTCACTGAAGGAACTTATCAGGTACTTTTCACAACAAAAGCAGCAGAGAAACTCCAGAGCATCAGTGCTTGGGTTCATGTGTCACTAATGTCTTTATCTGTTCCAGCTGCTGTAACAAGGTACAAAGACTGAGTGACTTAAAACAACACACACTTATTTCCCACATTCTCTTCTGTAGTCTTGGAAGTCGAATGTCAAGGTGTAGACAGATTTGGTGATTGGAGATCCTACATATCTTAGAGTGTCCTTTCCCTGTCACCTCACACGGGACCAGGAGACAAAGGTCTTTCCCAGTCCTGGTGTGTAAAGGCCCTAATACCATCATGAGATTGTGTCTCCTGACATAAGTGCTTCCCTGAGACCCCTCCTCCTCATCATCATCCCATTACATTGTCGTTAGGATTCCCTGTGATGGTAGAGGTCACACACATTGAGCTGACAGCAACAACTAAAGGATCAGTTAGTTATTCCCTGCAGGTGGAAGGCCCCTCCAATCCAGCATCTCAACCTGAGGATTCTCATGGATATGGTAGAAGCTTCTGGTCTCTGTGTGCACACAGGGAACACAAGACCTTCAGAACCACCTGGTGACCTTAGGGAGTGGACACCTCCCCCTGCAGACACTGGGTAGAAAACAGTCTACTTCTATCATTATCTTTTTACTGTGGTGCTTCTATGGATTGTTCTAATTTTCCAAGGATTCATACTATTTTCTAGTTAGAATGGTTAGTTTCCTCTTTTCTTCTTTCAGTTTCACACATGTTTAGTTAAATTACTGCCTTCTAGGTCCTTGACCTTCATTCCTCTCTCTTTTCTTTCTGCCTCACAGATGAAAAATCTAACAAGAAATCACCTGTTCTCCCTCCTTTCATGCAGATGGGAGTCTGACTCCACAAAAGCCCCTCTCATGAACAGGACCCCATCCCCACCACTGACCCACAGTACAAAAGTCCTTCACTGTCCTTCACTGACTCCTTCTATGGATTTATGTCTTGCTGAGAGACAACCCTTATCTCGAAAGACATGACTGTGAAGGTGATGATGGTTTTATACTCTTGTGTGAGTGTGTGTGTGTGTGTGTACACATGTGTGTGTGATCTTTGACTCCACATCCACACCATGTCCTGGTGGGAGTCCATCAGTTTCCCATGGTGCCATTAACATTGCTGTGAACATGGTTCAAGACAGTGAACCCCGCCTGAGACATTTCATCTCTTGCTTTGGTTTGTTGATACCCTTGTAGCCTCCTGTCCGGCATGCATGTTATGCCACTTTTGGCAACCTTGCACTTTGAGCTAGATGTTCCTATGATGCACAGTGTGTTCTTCTGGGTGATGTGCATGGTCATAATAATTCCAGTTTAGGGCCAGGAACAAACAAGTGCAAGTGACACTGACTTCTGCACTTGTTACTATAGTAGTTCTTCAACTTTTCTTTTTTTTTTTATGTCTGAGAATGAATAGGTAAGCACATAACCATGAGTCCAGAGAGGTTCCCTGAGGGAAACAACTACAAAGAGAGAGGAAGCACGAGATTCTGAGAGGAAACCTGCTCATAACCAATATCTGTATCTGCTCCTAGGGCTAAAGATAGAATTGATGAGTAGCGTGCACCCCATGGTGGTCCATATCCCTTCCTACTGTGAGGTTTGTGTCTGGGATCACACTGATATCCCCTCACTGTATCTCTTGCACAGTAATACACAGTTGTGTCCTCGGCTCTCAGACTGTTCATCTGCAAATAGAGCGTGCTCTTGCCATTGTCTCTGGAGATGGTGAATCAACCCTTCACAGAGTCTGTATAGTGTGTGTAACTACCACCACTGCTAATATATGCAACCCGCTGCAGCCCCTTCCATGGAGGCTGTTGGACCCAGTACATGTCATTATTACTGAAGGTGAATCCAGAGGCTGCACAAGAGAGGCTCAGGGAACCCCCAGACTTCACCAGGTCTCCCCCAGACTCCACCAGCTGCACCTCACACTGGACACCTGCAGACACAAAGCATCCTCATCAGGACACTGTCACATAGCTAGTATTTCTCTCATTCATATTCACTATCACACTCAAGGTCTCTTATTTTCTGTAAATTACCTTTTAAAAGAATAATAAGGATAATCCAGCCAATCACAAACTCCATGGTGAGTTTTCTTTATTCTCTCCTGATTAGAATATCTAATGGAAACATCTGGAAATATGGTGGCTGGGGCTCCTCTCCCAGCTGCAGGGGTAGGTTTGGGCTGCTTTAATCAGCAGAGTGAAGGCTCTATTTTCATGTCCTCTGAGTATATATTCAGCTTGGAGTATGTGAACAGGAAGAACAGTTCCCAGAGCAAGTGTGATTGCATTTTAGATTTTCCCTAAAAATAGAGAGAATTAGTGTTTGTGCAGTTCTATTTTTAAGTCTCTAACGTTTCACTATCTCTACGTTCCTCCCAAATCATCTCTGGGATTATCTGTAATAGCTGTGATGTGTGTACTTGACACAGGATGAAATGCACGTGTGTGGACTGTGTGATATGGTAAACCCTGCTGTCAGAATCAGCAATATCCAGAATATCAAAATCAATTCTCCCTAAACCTTCCTGTACTTCCCTTGGAATTCCTCCTTCCCCTTTCCTTCTTCACCCTGTACCCACCTAGCAATTGATCTTCCTTATGGTCCTTTAGACAAGCATTCATTTTCTACAGTATGTAATTGTGTAATTGTGTTATATATAGTTTCATTTTTAGGGTTTCTGTTGCTGAACCAAATACTTGACATTACCACCATGGTTCTGTGTGTACCATGAACTGTAGCTGTCCCCCAGAAAAACATACTGATTAAAATATAACCCATGAGAAATTTTACTAGCCATTAAGCATGCTTAGATGCAGCTTTAAGGAAAACATGTACTGGAGAGGGTCATACGTTGCCTGCTACATTTTTCCGTTATGTCCCCTACCCCAGAGAGTAATTGCAGTTAGTCAAACAATCCTTTTCTTTGGGCTTGGTCACTAAAGGTCATGTATTATGTGACCAGACATATTTCTCCTTTCTTCTGACTTATCTACAAGACTTATGGTCAATGTGTAACCTATTCCATCTTCTTTGTTGGTTGTTACCTACTTTCTAATAAATATGAGACTGAGGAGTTGTTCAGGGCGACAGTCATTTCTACTGTTGCTCCCTGGTACCATTCTCTTGCAGCTGACTTGCTTGTGGCTCATTCTTCTCCTATGCACCATCAGGAAGCTGCAATAAACTATTCTTTTAATGATGGGCAACATTTCAAAGATAACATAGAGTACAATGTGTCCATTTTTAAGCTGGTGATTGGGCTTGGGATCGTTCCCAGGTTTTTGTATTATGATATGTCATGCCTCAGATTAGAGCTGCAAGAGCTAAGAAAATAAATAGGACAAGCTGTAGATCAACAAATTTTAATAAGTCTATCCAATAATTGTGGTCATGAGACAAATAATGAAATTAAACTCTGGGGAGAGACAAGTGCTTAGGGGGGATCGTGAACCACCATCTTAGCGTATTGTGGACACAGACTGCTGATGGCAAATAAACTGTCACAAGATTTAGCTAGACTATGTAATGGGTTTCTTGACATTGAGTGTGCTCTAGTGTGATATATTGTGAAGTTCTCAAGGACCACATCACTAAACCAATCCTGTCCTCATGTATGCTTTTTTGTGTGAGATGGGGACAAATCCCGAAACAGCTCCCAGTGGTTGTGGCAGAATTGGAGGAAGATGACTCAGAGCAGGAATGCATGGAGACCCATGACCCCTGTGTCCACCACAGAAATAAAGACTTTATCTGTAGAGGAAAACCCTCAGAAGCGGCATCCTGGGGTCACAGGTGGAACCTCGTAGGGTCCTGGAGAGGAACGGATGTCACCACTGGTTCTCAGTTGAGGACCAAACATGTTTTTTACCTGCAATGAAAGCCCTAGTCTTCAGGGGAGGGTAGGAAAACAAAGCTGAGGACACCCAGGGACACGTGGAGCTGTGGGAGTGAACCAAGGGGAAGAACAGAAATGACTGTGTACCCGGAGACAGGCAAGAATACACGGACTTGGATCTCTAGCGGAGGAGCAGGGCATGTTCACGCCTTTCCCAGACCTGGATTCCTAGTGAACACCGGAAGCTAAGGTGGGGTCATCAAGTCAGAGCATCCTTGTGGTCCCATCCCTTCCCCCACATTAACGATTGTCACCTGGAAAGAGCAGAAGTAGATTCTATATGGGAGAGCTCAAAGGGATCACAGTGCCAGTCAGGGAACAGAAACGGGATTTCTGGAGGGATCTGGACTCTTGCTTGGCCACAGCAGAGACACATTTCACCGCTACTACCCAGACAACTCCAGCTTGGCAATGGAGCCAGGAAGAGAGTCACACTCAATACAGCAAAGGTCTTTCAAAGAGAGGACATGATCATCTACAGGTGGAAACAAAACCATAAAACATAATAACAATCTAATATCAAGTGCCCTATGCAACTTCAGCATTTATGAAACCCCAGCACAAACCGGGAGCTCCCCACTGTTGGGGAGCCTCTTTGTACTACTCCTTCCTCCATCCTTTCATGGTCCAAGTCCTGCATGTACAAGTTTAGGGAGAGCAGCTACGTGTACAAATCCTGTTGAAATTTGTCAATGCTGGTTATTCCATTGCATCTGGTAAGTCAGAGCTGCTCCACTGCTCCACTGACTCACGCATCATGAATGGACTTCAATCCTCTGAAGCAGCTTCACCACCAGGTGCGTTCATGTGTAGAGTAGCTAGTAGGATGGCAGGGCTGTTACATTTTGTCATTGCTGCAATCAGTATCACCTCCCTGTAGTTTTCTGGGTGAACCCTTGTCTCTGAGTGCCACATTTACACATTAACACCTTCTCTGGTTCTGCAATGACACTTAACACCTCTGTAACAGAGTTGGGTCAAACCCTTTAACCTGTGTACTCATCACTGCTCTGAGTGATTTAAAAAATCTCTCGTTAAAGCCCTTATCACTGTGTCTTCATGAACAGAGCCATGGTTACAGCATCTTGTCTCCTGGCTCCCTGTAGATTGTTAGTGTATATTTAATAATAAATAAAGTACCACATGATGAGTGGATTGGAGACCGTGAAATGTTGGAATTTCCAATTATGATGACACACCTAGACCCTGTGCTAGGTCCTGGAAGACTGGGCTTACCTGCTGTGGGACTGCAGAGGGGAGGCGACCATCTTGACCTCCAGGTCCACAGGGGAGTCTCATACTCACTAGGTGTTCTCTGGGACCTTAATCTGCACAGACAGAGGTGAGTGTCCACTCTGACTCCAGGGTGTGTGTGAACCTGCATGGAGAGCAGCTGACATCACGGCTCACAGAGAAGGAAATGTAACAGTTATTCTTATGTTTATGTTGGTGTGGGTGGTTTTCTAGGGGGTGCTCATCCCCAGGAACCAAACAACATGCATGTGTGGCTAATGGGAGTCTGTGATTTTTGTGCACATTGCCACAATGTCTGGTTTGAGCCTAGGACATATTCCATGGTTAGTGCAGGAACCCATTAAAAAAAGGATTCCACACTAATAAAATGAGTAAATTTCAGCAGGTATTTGATGGTTTCCAGTAACAAACATGGCCAGTGGAATCTACCCTCTCAATCTGATGGAGAATCACAGTACAACACCACTCTGTAAGGAGATGCTCAGACTCAAATCCCATAGACTTATCATGTCCACATCTTCTGGAAGATTGCACCCAAAACCATAAGATACTTAGGAATAAACCTAACCGAAGGGGCAAAGAATCTGTATGCAGAAAACTAGAAAGTACTCATGAAAGAAATTAAGGAAGACACAAAGAAATGGAAAAACGGTCCATGCTCATGGATTGGAAGAACAAATATTGTGATATGTTTATGCTACTTAGAGAAATCTACATATTAATGCATCTTCTGGAAAGTTTGGAAAAATCACATCCTTCAATGAAGTTTCATACTCTCTCCAAAACTGTGATTCCCCTATGTAAAAGTTCTTCAGTGTGCACTGTGTCTTTTTCACAGAGTCCTAGGATAGTCAACTGGTTAGTTCTACATTCAGGAGGGAATATGTGAGAAATCTACCCTTGTCCCTATTGGAGGACCTTATCATGTACTTTTCAGAACAAACACAGCAGAGAGACTCTAGAGCATCCATGCTTAGGTTTACGTGTCATTTATGACTTTGTCTGTTCAAGCTGCTATAACAATGTACACGAACTGGTTGGTTTTAAACAACAGACACTGATTTTCTACAGTTCTGGATTCTGGCAAGTCCCAGGTCAGGGACAGACAGATTTGGTGTCTGGAGAGCACCCACATCCTAAGCTGTCCTTTCAGGGTCACCTCACATGGGTTCAGAATGCAGGGAGGATTCCCAGTACCGGTGTATAAGGACATCAATCTCATAATGAGTCTGCACCCTCCTGATCTAAGGTCTCACCTAGTTTCCCCATCATATCGGCATCTAGGTTTCTACCTAGAGATAGTAAGGTCACACACAATGAGCTGATGTCAGCAATTGAAGGATCAATTAGCTATTTCCTGCAGGTGGAAGGTCCCTTCCATCCTGTAGGTCTACTTAAAGATTCTCATGGATCCAGCAGAAGCTGGATAATCTTCAGAACCATATGGTGACCTTATGGAGTGGACAGCTTCCACCTGGGACACTGGATAAGACCTCTGTCCACTTCTACTTTGATTGTATAACTTGGGCTGCTTCCCTATGAAATTCTTCTCATTTTTCAAGGATTTGGCCCATTGTCTACTTAGAACAGCAATCTCTCTAGTTTATTCTCCTAGTTTTCATCCTCGTTTAGTGGAGTCAGTCATCACGAAGTATCCTTGGATTATTGCCTGCAAGTTCCTTGACCTTCATTCCTCACTCTTCTCCTCCCACCTCACATATGGGAAATCCAACAAAAACCCCTGAGTTCTCCCTCCTTTGATGAAGGTGGGAGATTGGCTCTACAGAAGGGCCTCCAATGAGCATGACCCCATCCCTGCCACTGACCCACATCACACACAGTGAAACAGTGTCCTTCCCTGACTCATGAAGAATTTATGGCTTGCTGATAGACCTTCTGTGTTTTCAGAAGACATAATGGTGAAGGTGGTGAAGGTTTTATGTTCTCGTTCCTGTGTCTTCTGTGTGTGTCTCTTTGTGGTCTTTAGGATCCACATCCACACCATGTCCTGGTGGGTTTCTCTCTGCTTTGCCAGTGTGTCAATAATATTGATGCTGTGAGAATGATTCTAGGCAATGACACACAGGGATCTTACTTCCCTTCTTTGGGTTGTTGATGCCTCTGTAGCCTCATATCCTGCATGCACTTTAGGCTGTTACTAGCAAGCTTGAATGTTTAGCTGGGTGCTCCCTTGATGCATAGTGATTGTACCTGGGAATTCTGAAAATAGTCAGATGATGCGCATGGAGATGCTTGAAAATCATTGATATTTAGGGGGACAGGAACAAGCAAGTGCAAGTGACACAGACTTTTGTTCTTGTTAATACAATTGTTCTCCAACTTTTATTTTTTTTTAAGTCAGAGAGGGAAGGGGTAAGCATGGAATCACATGTCCAGGGATGCTCCCTGGGGGAAACATTGTAAATAGAGAGGAAACACCGGACCCTGACAGGAAACCTGCTCATAACCTCCATCTGCAGCTGCTTCTGGTGCTTAAAACAGAAAGGTGAGTAGTGTGCACCCCCTGGTGTGATCGGATCCCATCCTACCATGAGGTTTGTGTCTGGGCTCACATTGGAGTCCCTTCACAGTGCCTTTGCACAGAAATACATGGCTGTGTCCTCGGTTCTCAGGCTGTTCATCTGCAGATACAGCGTGTTCTTTGCATTGTCTCTGGAGATGGTGAATCGGCCCTTCACAGAGTCTGTGTAGCTTGTGCTACCTCCACCAGCATCAATATTTGAGACCAACTCTATCCCCTTTCCCGGTGCCTGGCGGACCCAGCTCATTCCATAGCCACTGAAGGTGAAACCAGAGGCTTCACAGGAGAGCCTCAGAGAACCCCCAGGCTTCACCAGGTCTCCCCCAGACTCCACCAACTGCATCTCACACTGGGCACCTGTGGACACAAGACATCCTAGTTAGAAAATTGTCAAATACCACAGTTATCTCCATCCTATTCATTCTCATACTCAATGTCTCTTGTTCTCCATGAATTACCTTTTAAAACTGAAACAAGGAAAAGCCAGCTGAGCACAAACTCCATAGTGAGTTTTCTGTGTTCTGTCCTTATCAATGAATGGAACACCTGAGAATACCAGGGCTGGGGCTCCTCTCCCAGCTTCACGATCTGGCCAGGGCTGTTTTAATTATCAGAGGGGGGGGTCTTATTTGCATGACCTCTCACTATAAAGGAAATTTGGCAAGAAGCATCCTCAAGACGTCAGACACTCCAAGTAGGTGTGAGGATCCTGGCAGAATTTTATAGACATGATATCTTTCACAACATTGTCTTTCTCATTATGCAATTTTGATATTGTCATTACATAGCAACCATTATATTTTTTATTTCCACTTACATCCTCCAATCATGTGAGAAAGGTGCCAATTAATCACCATTTATACAGGTGGATCAGTACACACTGGATAACAGGTGGGCTTTGAATGTCCAAGAGCACACAACAGGTGAGAGTGAGCCTGTGTCTGGGCCTGTGCTCCCCACCATGGGACCTGCCAGTTCTCCTGCACCACCTCCAGGTCAAGGTTGGCCATATGTAGTGAAGTTTGCAGTCTTCCTCAGATTCATGATTCCCAAGTAGATGGGTCAATACCACCTTTTTCTGTCTCAGAAATATGGAGACACTGAGAATCCTAGATGGAGAATCAAAGAGATGATGGAAACACTGCAGGTTTTCAACAACCAAAAGGATAATTTACAATTGATCTTTCTATACTCATCCATGGAAGTCTCAATAAAAATAAAATGGTAGAATAATTAGTAAGCAATAAAACTCAGAATCACTGAGAAAACAATGGATGCTGTTATTTAGGGAAATTCATCTATAAAGTGGAGATGATTGTGTTTCTTTTTTAAAAATTTTATTTGTTTATTTGACAGAGAGATAGAGACAGCACAAGTAAGCAGAGCAGCAGGGAAAGGGGGAGAGAGAGAAGCAGGCTCTCTGCTGAGCAGGGAGCCCGATGCGGGGCTCCATCCCAGGACCTGAGCCGAAGGCAGCCGCTTAACTAACTGAGCCACCCGGGTGCCCCGATGATTGTGTTTCTAATCTCAAAATTATTGTCAAGATCATACAGTTAAAGTTTTCCAAATACTTCGCACTTTGCAAATTTTTGAATTTTTGTATGATGATTGATTCCAAGAAAGGAAGACACTTCTGTGTTTCAACAACTTTTCCAAATTACTTACTGTGTTTGTGTCAGGAAAGAGTTCACAGAGCATGGAGATGAAAACTCTTGAGAGAAGACAGCATTCAACCAATCATTGCCCTGGACCATGGGATCCATGGTTCCTGAGAACCCCTGGTGTTTGGGAGCACCCCCAGATGGTCCTACTACACCAGTTGATTATGGCATCAATTTCCTTGATGCTTATTTGTATATTCAGCTTGTATGTTTCTTTCTATTTCAGTCGAGGTAGTTTGTAACTTTCAAGGAAGGCATCCATTTTTACAGGATGTTTGAATTGTTGACATTAGGTTGCTGGTAATAATTTCTCTTATTTATTTATTTTTTACTTACTTATTTGATTGTTTATGCATACATTATTTTATTCTTTTTCAGTGTTCCACAATTCGTTGCTTATGCAACACACCCAGTACTCTATGCAGTTCGTGCACTCTATAATATCCAAAATTAGGCTTATCAAACCTTCCACCTCTCACCCATACAAAACCTTCAGTTTCTTTCTCAGATCCCACAGTCTCTCATGGTTTTCCTCCCCCTCCAATTTCCCCAACTCCCTTCTACTCTCCATTTCCCCATTTCTTGCGTGTTTTCTTATGCTCCACAAGTAAGTGAAACCATATGATAATTGACTCTCTCTGCTTCACTTATCACACTCAGAATAACCTCTTCCAGTCCCGTCCATGCTGACACAGAAGTTGGTTATTCATACTTTCTGATAGAGGCATAATACTCCATAGTGTATATGGACCACATCTTCCTTATCCATTTGTCCATTGAAAGGGATCTTGGTTCTTTTGACAGTTTGGCAACTGTGGCCATTGCTGCTATGAACATTGGAGTACAGATGGCCCTTCTTTTCACTACATCCGAATCTTTGGGGTAAATACCCAGTAGTGCAATTGCAGAGTCATAGAGAAGCTCTCTTTTTAATTTCTTGAGGAACCTCCACACTGTTCTCCAAAGTGGCTGCACCAACTTGCATTCCCAACAACAGTGTAAGAGGGCTCTCCTTTTGCTACATCCTCTTCAACACACGTTGTTCACTATCTTATTAATTTTGGCCATTTTAACTGGTGTAAGGTTGTATCGCAATGTGGTTTTGATTTGAATTTTCCTGATGGCTAGTGATGATGAACATTTTTTTATATGTCTGTAAGCAATTTATATATCTCCATTGGAGAACTGGCTGTTCATGTCTTCTGCCCATTTTTTGATATGATTATCGTTTTGTGTGTGTTGAGTTTGAGGAGTTCTTGATAGATCCTGGATATCAACCTTTTGTCTGTACTGTCATTTGCAAATATCTTCTCCCATTCCGTGAGTTGCCTCTTTGTTTTCTTGACTGTTTCCTTTGCTGTGCAGAAGGTTTTGATTTTTTTTAATTTTTTATTTTTTATAAACATATATTTTTATACCCAGGGGTACAGGTCTATGAATCACCAGGTTTACACACTTCACAGCACTCACCAAAGCACATACCCTCCCCAATGTCCATAATCCCACCCCCTTCTCACAAACCCCCTCCCCCCAGCAACCCTCAGTTTGTTTTGTGAGATTAAGAGTCACTTATGGTTTGTCTCCCTCCCAATCCCATCTTGTTTCATTTATTCTTCTCCTACCCACTTAAGCCCCCATGTTGCATCACCACTTCCTCATATCAGGGAGATCATATGATAGTTGTCTTTCTCTGCTTGACTTATTTCGCTAAGCATGATACGCTCTAGTTCCATCCATGTTGTCGCAAATGGCAAGATTTCATTTCTTCTGATGGCTGCATAGTATTCCATTGTGTATATATACCACATCTTCTTGATCCATTCATCTGTTGATGGACATCTAGGTTCTTTCCATAGTTTGGCTATTGTGGACATTGCTGCTATAAACATTCGGGTGCACGTGCCCCTTTTGATCACTACGTTTGTATCTTTAGGGTAAATACCCAATAGTGCAATTGCTGGGTCATAGGGAAGTTCTATTTTCAACATTTTGAGGAACCTCCATGTTGTTTTCCAGAGTGGCTGCACCAGCTTGCATTCCCACCAACAGTGTAGGAGGGTTCCCCTTTCTCCGCATCCTCGCCAGCATCTGTCATTTCCTGAGAAGCTTTTGATTTTGATGAAGTCCCAAAAGTTTATCTTTGCTTTTGTTTCTTTTGCCTTTGGAGACATATCTTGAAAGAAGTTGCTGTGGCTGATATCGAAGAGGTTACTACCTATGTTCTCCTCTAGGATTCTGATTGATTCCTGTCTCACATTGAGATCTTTTATCCATTTTGAGATTATCTTTGTGTACGGTGTAAGAGAATGGTCGAGTTTCATTCTTCTACATATAGCTGCCCAGTTTTCCCAGCACCATTTATTGAAGAAACCGTCTTTATTCCACTGTATATTTTTTCATGTTTTGTCAAAGATTATTTGTCCATAGAGTCGAGGGTACATATCTGGGCTCTGTACTCTGTTCCACTGGTCTATGTGTCTGTTTTTACGCCAGTACAATGTTGTCTTGGTGATCGCAACTTTGTAGTAAAGCTTGAAATCAGGCCACGTGATGTCCCCAGTTTTGTTGTTCTTTTTCAATGTTTTCTTAGCAATTCGGGGTCTCTTCTGATTCCACACAAATTTTAAGATTGTTTGGTCCTGCTCTTTGAAAAATACTGGTGGAATTTTGATCATAATCCCTTTAAAAGTATAGATTGTTCTAGGAAGTATAGACATTTTAACAATGTTTATTCTTCCAATCCAAGAGCATGGAACGGTCTTCCATCTTTCTGTGTCTTCTTCAATTACTTTCATGAGTATTCTGTAGTTCCTCAAGTACAGATCCTTTGCCTCTTTGGTTGGGTTTATTCCCAGGTATCTTATGGTTCTTGGTGCTATAGTAAATGGAATTGATTCTCTAATTTCCCTTTCTGTATTTTCATTGTTAATGTATAAGAAAGCCTCTGATTTCTGTACATTGCTTTTTGTATCCTGCCACATTCTTGAATTGCTGTATGAGTTCTAGCATTTTGGGGGTGGAGTCTTTTGAGTTTTTCATATAAAGTATCATGTCATCTGCTAAGAGAGAGAGAGTTTGACTTCTTCATTGCCAATTTGGATAGCTTTTATTTCACTTTGTTTTCTGATTGCTGTTGCTAGGATTTCTAATACTATGTTGAACAAGAGTGGTGAGAGTGGGCTTCCTTGTCATGTTCCTGATCTCAATGGGAAGGCTGTGAGCTTTTTCCATTGAAGATATTTGCTGTGGGTTTTTCATGGATAGATTTTATGGAGTTGAAGAATGTTCCCTCTATCCCTATATTTTGAAGCATTTTAATCAGGAACGGATTCTGGATTTTGTCAAATGTTTTTTCTGCATTGATTGAGAGGACCATGTGTTTCTTCTCTCTTCTCTTATTGATTTGTTCTTTCACATTGACTTATTTGCGAATGTTAAACCATCCTTGTAGCCCAGGTGAGATGAATCTCACCTGGTCATGGTAGATAATCTTTTTAATGTGCTGTTGGGTCCTGTTTGATAGGATCTTATTGAGAATCAGCATCCATATTCATCAGTGATATTGGTCTGAAATTATCCTTTTTTGTAGGGTCATTGCCTAGTTTGCAGATCAGGGTAATGCTGGCTTCATTAAGAGTCTGGAAATTTTCCTTCTGCTTCAATATTTTGAAACACCTTCATGAGAATATGCATTATTTCTCCTTTGAAAGTTTGGTAGAATTCCCCAGGGAATCCATCAGGTCCTGGGCTCTTGCTTTTTTTGGGAGGTTTTTGTTCACTGCTTCAATCTTGTTACTAGATATCAGTCTATAAAGGTTGTCAATTTATTCCTGGTTCAATTTTGGGAGTTTATAGTTGTCCAGCAATGCATCTATTTCATCTAGGTTGCTTTACTTATTGGTGTATATCTGTTGATAATAATTTCTGATGATTCTTTCTATTTCCTTGGTGTTAGTTGTGGTCTACCCCTTTTTATTCATAATTTTATTAATATGGCCTTCTCCCTTTTCTTTTGGATTAGTTTGGCCAGTGGTTCATGCATCTTATTGATTCTTTCAAAAAACCAGCTTCTAGCTTCATTGATACGTTCTACTGTATCTCTGGTTTCTATTTCATTGATCTTTGCTCTGAACTTGACTATTTACCTTCTTGTGTGTGGAGTTGGTTTAATTTGTTGTTTATTGTCCAGTTCTTTAAGGAGCAATGACAGCTGGTGTAATCTGGATTTTTCAATTTTTTTAAGGGGAGCTTGCATGGCTATGTCTTTCCTCTTTAAGAACACCTTTGCTGTATCCCATAGGTTTTGTACCGATATGTCTGCATTCTCATCGGTTTTCATGAATTGTTCAAGTTCTTCTTTGATTTCTTGGTTTATCCAAGCATTCTTAAGCAAGGTGGTCTTTAGCTTCCAGGTGTTTGAGTTCCTTCCAATCTTTCCCTTGTGGTTGAGCTCCAGTTTCAAAGCATTGTGATCTGAGAATGTTGAGGAATTGTCTCAATCTTTTGGTATCAGTTGAGTCATTATTCGTGACCCAATATGTGGTCTATTCTGGAGAAGGTTCCATGTGAACTCGAGAAGAATGAGTATTATGTTGTTTTAGGGAGGAGTGATCTGAATATATCTATGAGTTCCTTCTTGTCCAATGTGTCATTCAATGCTCTTATTTCTTTATTGATTTTCTGCTTCAATGATCTATTACTGAGAGTTTTAAGATGCCTTACTATTAATGTATTCATATCAATATGACTCTTTCTCTTCATTAGCAGTTGTCTGTTGTCGGCTATTCCCAATATTGGGACATAAATATTTACAATTGTTAGATCTTCTTGGTGAATAGACCCTTTAAGAATGATGTAGTGTCCTTCTCTTTCTCTGACTACAGTCTTTAGTTTAAAATTTAATTTATCTCATATGAGAATTGCTACCTCAGCTTTCTTTTGAGGCCCATTGGCATGAAAGATGCTTCTCCATCCTTTCACTTTCAGTCTCTCCTTAGGTTCAAAATGGGTCTCTTGTAGACAACATATGGATGTGTCCTGTCATTTTATCCAATCTTCAACCCTGTGCTGTTTTATGGGTACATTTAAGCCATTCACATTGAAAGTGATAATTGATAGATATGTTTTTATTGACATCATGTTACCTTTGAAGTCTTTGTTTCTGTACATTGTCTCCATATATTTCTGTTTAATGATATTCTTTGAATTTTTCCTCTTTTATAGAATACCCCTTAATAGTTCCTGCAGTGTCATCTTGGTGGTCACATACTCTTTTAAGCATTTCTGGTCTTAGAAACTCTTTATCTCTCCATCCATTTTGAATGTCAGTCTTGATGGATAAAGTATTCTTGGTGGCATGTTCTTCTCATTTATTGCCCTGAATACGTATTGTTAGCCCTCTCTGGCTTGCCAGATTTCTGTGGACTGGTCTGACATTATTCTGATGGGTTTTCCTCTGTACATAAGGAATTTCTTTGCCCTAGCTTCTTTCAAGAGCTCCTGTCTACAATTGTGATTCATCATTTTCACTATCAGGTGCCTCGAGGTCTTTGTAGATTCTATGATCCTGGGGGCAGACCTTTCTACTACTAGTAGAGGAACCCTTGTTCCATTCGTGAGAGTGGGAAAATTTTCATGGAGAATTTGTTTGACTATATATTCTAGTCTTCTTTCTTTCTCCTCCACCTCAGGGATTCCAATAATTCTGATGTGGGAACATTTCATGGCATCAGTTATTTTTTTAAATTTATTTTTATTTATTTTCAGCATAACAGTATTCATTATTTTTGCACCACATCCAGTGCTCCATGCAATCTGTGCCCTTTCTAATACCCACCACCTGGTTCCTCCAACCTCCCACCCCCCGCCATTTCAAACCCCTCAGATTGATTTTCAGAGTCCATAGTCTCTCATGGTTCACCTTCCCTTCTAATTTCCCCCAACTCCCTTCTCCTCTCTAATTCCCCTTGTCCTCAATGCTATTTGTTATGCTCCACAATAAGTGAAACCATATGATAATTGACTTTCTCTGCTTGACTTATTTCACTCGGCATAATGGCTATCAGACACATGAAAAAATGTTCATCATCACTAGCCCTCAGGGAGATTCAAATTAAAACCACATTGAGATATCACCTTACACCATTTAGAATGGCCAAAATTAGCAAGACAGAAAACAATATTTGTTGGAGGGGATGTGGAGAAAGGGGAACCCTCTTACATTGTTGGTGGGAATGCAAGTTGGTGCAGCCTCTTTGGAGAACAGTGTGGAGGTTCCTCAAGAAATTAAAAAGAGAGCCTCCCTATGACCCTGCAATTGCACTCCTGGGTATTTGCACCAAAGATGCAGATGTAGTGAAAAGAAGGACCATCTGTACCCCAATGTTCATAGCAGCAGTGGCCACAGTCGCCAAACTGTGGAAAGAACCAAGATGCCCTTCAACTGACAAATGGATAAAGAAGATGTGGTCCATATAAACTATGGAGTATTATGCCTCCATCAGAAAGGATGAATACCCAACTTTTGTAGCAACATGGACGGAACTGGAAGAGATTATGCTGAGCGAAATAACTCAATCAGAGAGAGACAATCATCAATTATTTTCTTAATTCTGTTTTTGGGGCTTCTAAGAAGTTTGTTCCAGGCTTCCTCCTGATTTCTTTTTTCTCTATCTGTTTGTCCTCCAGATCACTACTTCTATCTTCTGCCTCAGTTACTGTAGCTTTTAGAGAATTTAGATTAGATTGGAACTCATTGAGAACATTGTTAACATAAACCATGGTGGCTTTCACTTCTGCCCTAATCAATTCCATTTTGTCATCCATGGCTTTCTTCGAACTAGCTATTGCCTGGATAACTGTTAGCCTGTGTTCCCTTTCTAACATACTGTCTGTGTCCATATCCAGTAGCTCCAGTGCAGTAGGCCCAGCCTCTGAATTTTTCTCCTGTTGGACATTGCACATTGAAAGAGCAACTGAACCATAAGACAAATGGATCAGAGCATAGAGAGAAATAATTTGGTATATTCCCAAATAAAACACCAGATTTCAAGTTTGAGCTTCAGCATATACAGAGGAAGAAATTTATCACACCCTCTTTGCTACAAGAAAACTTGGGATGCAGGAGTTAGGATGGCAGAGGAGAAGGGGTCCCTAGGATTGGATTCCTGGAACACAGGTATGTAGTCTTCAAGTCATTCTGAGTAGCCGAGAAGTCAATCAGAGGTCTTAGAGATCAAAACCTGCAGGTCTTTAAATAGAAAATCGACCTCCTTTTGGAATGTAGGATGTACATAGAGTTATCTTGGGACAGATAGAGCTGTGTGGGTGACATCAGGGATGGAGCCTCCTTCTGGAAGATTCCACAATGTATTGTAGCAGCAGAGCACAAAATATGAACTTCTAAAAGTGTGCTTCTGTGGGGATATGGCTGGCATAAAGGTGCTGATGAGGAAAAGTGGGGCAGAATTCCAGGGTCTGAGGTCTGCTGAGGCACCAGAAGGATGTGTGGCAACATTGTGATGCACAGATGCTAGACAAAGAGCCTGGAAACCGGTTGAACAGTGAGTCTAAGTGCAGTCTTTCTGCTCTGACATGCCATAAACAGTGAACCACAATCTGTTCATGTGATCTCTTTCCTGAGACCTGTGGGCAAATGGAATAATGTATGATACTCTCCCCTGGAGGAATAGCATGGGTCCACATCATTGGGATTCCTAATTTTGAAGTTTTGAAACTCAATCATTTGCTTGAGATGCAATAGGTCAGACACAGGTAGGGTGAACATGGGTTTTAGATGGAAACATTGGAGAGAAAGGGGTTGGTTGCTCTTTGGTGAGGGCTCACTGAAGAGTGGGGTGTATGTGAAATTTCAACCCCTGACTAGAGAGAATATGCCATATTCAACCTACCCATCAGTGCCATCAGGAATCCAAACAGTGGCACCTAGTGGAGGGCACAACTGCTTACAGCAAGCCCTGTCCTCTGCTCCCAAGATGTGCATTTCCATGATGGCAAACCCCTGAGAATAACCACAACAGGCACCTCGGCCAGAAGATCCACAGAACAATTCCATCTCAGCAAGTTTAACGATCATAGAGTGTAGCACACTTTCAGTTCCTGGGGAAGTAGGCTTAGATTTCTTTCTTTTTATTCTTAATTTTCTGATTCATCTTTCTTTATTTTTATATACTTCATTCCTATATTTTTAATTTTTAATTTTTTATAAACACATAACATATTTTTTAAATTTTAAATTTTAAATTTTTTATAAACATATAATATATTTTTATCCCCAGGGGTACAGGTCTGTGAATCACCAGGTTTATACACTTCACAACATTCACCATAGCACATACCCTCCCCAATGTTCATAACCCCACCCCCCTTTTCCCAACCCCCTTCCCCCAGCAACCCTCAGTTTGTTTTGTGATATTAAAAGTCACTTATGGTTTATCTCCCTCCCAATCCCATCTTGTTTCATTTATTCTTCTCCTAACCCCTTAACCCCCCATGTTGCTTCACCACTTCCTCATATCAGGGAGATAATATGATAGTTGTCTTTCTTCACTTGACTTAATTCGCTAAGCATGATACGCTCTAGTTCCATCCACATTGTCGCAAATGGCAAGATTTCATTTCTTTGATGGCTGCATAGTATTCCATTGTGTATATATACCACATCTTCTTGATCCATTCATCTGTTGATGGACATCTAGGTTCTTTCCATAGTTTGCCTATTGTAGAACATTGTTGCTATAAATATTCAGGTGCACGTGCCCCTTCGGATCACTACGTTTGTATCTTTAGGGTAAATTCCCAGTAGTGCAATTGCTGGGTCATAGAGTATTTCTATTTTCAACTTTTGAGGAACCTCCATGCTGTTTTCCAGAGTGGTTGCACCAGCTTGCATTCCCACCAACAGTGTAAGAGGGTTCCCCTTTCTCCGCATCCTCGCCAGCATCTATCACTCCCTGACTTGTTAATTTTAATCTGACTGGTGTGAGGTGATATCTCATTGTGGTTTTGATTTGTATTTCCCTGATGCCGAGTGATATGGAGCACTTTTTCATGTGTCTGTTGGCCATCTGAATGTCTTCTTTGCAGAAATGTCTGTTCATGTCCTCTGCCCATTTCTTGATTGGGTTATTTGTTCTTTGGGTGTTGAGTTTGCCAAGTTCTTTATAGATTTTGGACACTAGCCCTTTATCTGATATGTTGTTTGCAAATATCTTCTCTCATTCTGTCAGTTGTCTTTTGGTTTTATTAAATGTTTCCTTTGCTGTGCAAAATCTTTTGATCTTGATGAAAACCCAATAGTTCATTTCGGCCCTTGCTTCCCTTGCCTTTGGCGATGTTCCTAGGAAGATGCTGCTGCGGCTGAGGTTGAAGAGGTTGCTGCCTGTATTCGCCTTAAGGATTTTGATGAATTCCTTTCTCACATTGAGGTCCTTCATCCATTTTGAGTCTATTTTCGTGTGTGGTGTAAGGAAGTGGTCCAATTTCATTTTTCTGCATGTGGCTGTCCAATTTTCCCAGCACCATTTATTGAAGAGGCTGTCTTTTTTCCACTGGACATTCTTTCCTGCTTTGTTGAAGATTAGTTGACCATAGAGTTGAGGGTCTATTTCTGGGATTTCCATTCTGTTCCATTGTGTGTCTGTTTTTGTGCCATTACCATCCTGTCTTAATAATGACAGCTTTGTAATAGAGCTTGAAGTCCGGAATTGTGATGCCATCGACTTTGAATTTCTTTTTCAATATTCCTTTGGCTATTCGAGGTCTTTTCTGGTTCCATATTAATTTTAGGATTATTTGTTCCATTTCTTTGAGAAAGATGGATGGTACTTTGATAGGAATTGCATTAAATGTGTAGATTGCTTTATATAGCATAGACATTTTCACAATATTTATTCTTCCAATCCAGGAGCATGAAACATTTCTCCATTTCTTTGTGTCCTCCTAATTTCTTTCATGAGTACTTTATACTTTTCTGAGGGTACATTCTTTGCCTCTTTGGTTAGGTTTATTCCTAGGTATCTTATGGTTTTGGGTGCAATTGTAAATGGGATAGACTCCTTAATTTCTCTTTCTTCTGTCTTGTTGGTGTAGAGAAATGCAACTGATTTCTGTGTATTGATTTTATATCCTGACACTTTACTGAATTCCTGTACAAGTTCTAGCAGTTTTGGAGTGGAGTCTTTTGGTTTTTCCACATATAGTATCATATCATCTGCGAAGAGTGATAGTTTGACTTCTTCTTTGCCAATTTGGATGCCTTTAATTTCTTTTTTGTTGTCTGCTGAGGCTAGAACTTCTAGTACTGTGTTGAATAGCAGTGGTGATAATGAACATCCCTGCCGTGTTCCTGACCTTAGCGGAAAAGCTTTCAGTTTTTCTCCATTAAGAATGATATTTGCGGTGGGTTTTTCATAAATGGATTTGATAATATTGAGGTATGTGCCCTCTATCCCTACATTTTGAAGAGTTTTGATGAGGAAGGGATGCTGTACTTTGTCAAATGCTTTTTCAGTATCTATTGAGAGTATCATATGTTTCTTGTTCTTTCTTTTATTGATGTGTTGTATAACATTGATTGATTTGTGGATGTTGATTCAACCTGGCACCCTGGAATAAATTCCACTTGGTCATGGTGGATAATTCTTTTAATGTACTGTTGAATCCTATTGGATAGTATTTTGGTGAGAATTTTCACATCTGTGTTCATCAGGGATATTGGTCTGTGGTTGTCTTTTTTTTTTAAGATTTTATTTATTTATTGACAGAGAGAAATCACAAGTAGATGGAGAGGCAGGCAGAGAGAGAGAGAGAGGGAAGCAGGCTCCCTGCCAAGCAGAAAGCCCGATGTGGGACTCGATCCCAGGACCCTGAGATCATGACCTGAGCTGAAGGCAGTGGCTTAACCCACTGAGCCACCCAGGTGCCCCTGTAGTTGTCTTTTTTGATGGGATCCATGTCTGGTTTTGGGATCAAGGTGATGCTGTCCTCATAAAATAAGTTTGGAAGTTTTCCTTCCATTTCTATTTTTTGGAACAGTTTCAGGAGAATAGGAATTAGTTCTTCTTTATCACTGATGAATATGGATGCTAAGATTCTCAACAAGATCCTAGTGAACAGGATCCAACAGCACATTAAAAAAATTATCCACCATGATCAGGTGGGATTCATCCCTGGGCTGCAAGGATGATTCAACATTCGCAAATCAATCAATGTGATACAACAAATTAATATGAGAAGAGAGAAGAACCACATGGTCCTCTCAATTGATGCAGAAAAAGCATTTGACAAAATCCAGCATCCGTTCCTGATTAAAATGCTTCAAAGTATGCGGATAGAGGGAACATTCCTGAACCTCATCAAATCTATCTATGAAAGACCCACAGTAAATATCATCCTCAATGGGAAAAAGCTTGCAACCTTCCCGTTGAGATCAGGAACACAACAAGGATGCCCACTGTCACCACTCTTGTTCAACATAGTATTAGAAGTCCTAGCAACAGCAATCAGACAACAAAGAGAAATAAAATGTATCCGAATTGACAATGAAGATGTCAAACTCTCTCTATTCGCAGATGGCATGATTCTTTATATGGAAAACCCAAAAGACTCCACTCCCAAACTACTAGAACTCATACAGCAATTCAGCAACATGGCAGGATAGTTATTCTTTAAATGGTAGAATTCCCCCGGGAAGCTGTCTAGCCCTGGGCTTTTGTTTTTTGGAGATTTTTGATGACTTTTTCAATCTCCTTACCGGTTATGGGTCTGTTCAGGCTTTCTATTTCTTCCCGGTTCAGTTGTGGTAGTTTATATATCTCTAGGAATGCATCCATTTCTTCCAGATTGTCAAATTTGTTGGCATAGAGTTGCTTATAGTATGTTCTTATAATAGTCTCTATTTCTTTGGTGTTAGTTGTGATCTCTCCTCTTTCATTCATGATTTTATTTATTTGGGTCCTTTCTCTTTTCTTTTTGATAAGTCTGGCCAGGGGTTTTTCAATCTTATTAATTCTTTCAATTACCAGCTCCTAGTTACGTTGATTTGGTCTATTTTTTTTTTCCTACTTCATTGATTTCTGCTCTGATATTCATGATTTCTCTTCTCCTTCTGGGTTTAGGGTTTTTTCTTGCTCTTTCTCCAGTTCCTTTAGGTGGACGGTTAGGTTGTATACCTGAGACCTTTCTTGTTTCTTGAGAAAGGCTTGTACTGCTATATATTTTCCTCTCAGGACTGTCTTTGTTGTGTCCCACAGATTTTGGACTGTTGTGTTTTCATTATCATTTGTTTCCATGATTTTTTTCAATTCTTTAATTTCCTGTTTGACCCATTTATTATTTAGAAGGATGCTGTTTAGTTTCCATGTATTTGGGTTCTTTCCAAATTTTCGCTTGTGATTGAGTTCTAGCTTCAGAGCGTTGTGGTCTGAAAATATGCAGGGAATGATCCTAATCTTTTGATACCAGTAGAGACCTGATTTAGGACTGAGGATGTGAAATATTATGGAGAATGTTCCATGTGCACTAGAGAAGAATGTGTATTCTGTTGCTTTGGGATGAAATGTTCTGAATATATCTGTGATGTCCATCTGGTCCAGTGTGTCATTTAAGGCCTTTATTTCCTTGTTGATCTTTTGCTTGGATGATCTGTCCATTTCAGTGAGGGGAATGTTAAAGTCCCCTACTATTATTGTATTATTGTTGATGTGTTTCTTTGATTTTGTTATTAATTGGTTTGTATAGTTAGCTGCTCCCACGTTGGGGGCATAGATATTTAAAATTGTTAGATCTTCTTGTTGGACAGACCCTTTGAGTATCATATAGTGTCCTTCCTCATCTCTTATTATAGTCTTTGGCTTAAAATCTAATTGATCTGATATAAGGATTGCTAGTCCTGCTTTCTTCTGAGGTCAATTAGCATGGTAAATTGTTTTCCACCCTCTCACTTTAAATCTGGAGGTGTGTTCAGGCTTAAAATGAGTTTCTTGGAGGCAACATATAGATGGGTTTTTTTTTTTTTTAATCCATTCTGATACCCTGTGTCTTTTGATTGGGGCATTAACCCATTAACATTCAGGGTAACTATTGAGAGATATGAATTTAGTGCCATTGTATTGCCTGTAAGGTGACTGTTCCTGTATATTGTCTCTGTTCCTTTCTGATATACCACTTTTAGGATCTCTCTTTGTTTAGAGGACCCCTTTCAATATTTCCTGTAGAGCTGGTTTGGTGTCTGCAAATTCTTTCAGTTTTTGTTTTTCCTGGAAGCTTTTAATCTCTCCTTCTATTTTCAATGATAGCCTAGCTGGATATAGTATTCTTGGCTTCATGTTTTTCTCGTTTAGTCCTCTGAATATATCATGCCAGCTATTTCTGTCCTGCCATGTCTCTGTGGATAGGTCTGCTGTCAATCTAATATTTTTACCATTGTATGTTACAACTTCTTTTCCCGGGCTGCTTTCAGGATTTTCTATTTATCACTAAGACTTGTAAATTTTACTATTAGGTGACAAGGTGTGGATCTATTCCTATTGATTTTGAGGGGTGTCCTCTGCATCTCCTGAATTTTGATGCTTGTTCCCTTTGCCATATTGGGGAAATTCTCTCCAATAATTCTCTCCAGTATACCTTCTGCTCCGCTCTTTCTTCTTCTTCTGGAATCTCAATTATTCTAATATTGTTTTGTCTTATGGTGTCACTTATCTCTCGAATTCTCCCCTTGTGATCCAGTAGCTGTTTGTTTCTCTTTTGCTCAGCTTTATTCTCTGTCATTTGGTCTCCTATATTGCTAATTATTTCTTCTGCCTCATTTTTCCTAGCAGTGTGAGCCTCCATTTTTTATTGCACTTCATTAATAGCTTTTTTTTATTTCAACTTGGTTAGATTTTAGTTCTTTTGTTTCTCCAGAAAGGCTTTTATATCTCCTGAGAGGATTTCTCTAATATCTTCCATGCCTTTTTTGAGCCCAGCTAGAACCTTGAGAATTGTCATTCTGAACTCTAGATCTGAACTCTAGATATTACCAATGTCTGTATTGATTAGGTCCCTAGCCTTCAGTACTGCCTCTTATTCTTTTTGTGTGTGTGTGGTTAATTTTTCCGCCTTGTCATTTTGTCCAGATAAGAGTATATGAAGGAGCAAGTAAAATACCAAAAGGGTGGCAACAACCCCAGGAAAATATGCATTAACCAAATCAGAAGAGATCCCAAATCATGAAGGGGGAGAAAGGTGATAAAAAGAGGCTCAGAAAGAAAAAAAAAAAAAGAAAAGAAACAATTAAAAAAGAAAACGAATAAAGAAAAAGTTTAAATATATATATATAGATAGATAGATATACATAGCTATCTATATATATTAGATAAACTAGTTAAAAAACGTTAAAAAAGAAAAGGGTAAATGTTAAAACAAATTAGCAAAAAAGAGAAAAAAAATTGAAAAAGAAAAAACAATAAATTAACTGCAAGACTAAAGAATGATAGGGAGAAAGCCATGGGTTCAGTGCTTTGCTTTCTCCTCCTCTGGAATTCTGCTGCTCTCCTTGGTATTGAAACTGCACTCCTTGGTTGGTGAACTTGGTCTTGGCTGGATTTCTTGTTGAACTTCTGGGGGAGGGGCCTGTTGTATTGATTCTCAAGTGTCTTTGCCCCAGGTGGAATTGCACCGCCCTTTCCAGGGGCCGGGCTGAGTAATCCTCTTGGGTTTGCTTTCAGGAGCTTTTGTTCCCTGAGCACTTTCTGTAGAGTTCCAGAGGACAGGAATAAAAATGGAGGCCTCCTGATCTCTGTCCTGGAGGAGCCAAGAGCCCAGGGTCCCACTCCTCAGTGCGCCCTCAGAGAACAGCGCCCAGTAACTCCCATCTGCCTGACCTCCAGCTCACAGAGCCTGCAACCGGTTCAAGGTAACCCCAAGCTGTGAGCTTTCTGTTGGCTCTTTCCCTGTAGCCAGCTTACCCGTTCTAATACCTGTAAGCTCTGTGACACTCAGACACCCCCGATTCTTCTGTGAGCCTGCGGGACCTGAAGCCACGTTGACCCCTCATGGGCTTCACCCCGGTTTAGCCTCTGGAATGATGTCCCTCAGCAGAACAGACTTTTAAAAGTCCTGATTTTGTGCTCTGTTGCTCTGCCACTTGCCAGGAGCCTGCCCCTCCCCACGGAGTCTATTTTTCTGTCACTTTGGATTCACTTCTTCGCCAGTCCTACCTTTCAGAAAGTGGTTGATTTTCTGTTTCTAAAATTGCTGTTCTTCTTCTCTTCAATCTGCTGCCTCCCTATATTTTTTAGGTTTAATTTTTATAAATACACATACTTATTTTTTTCTATTTTTACATTTTTCATTTATATATATTTTATTTATTTGTGACCTATATTTGATTTAAGAAGCATTCATTATGACAAATCCTCAATTTATATGACTTAATTTTCCCCTTATCTTATTTTATTTTCCAGAGGAAAAAATGAAAGGATGAACAGCCACTTCTCCAAAGAAGATTTACAAATGGCTAAAAGACACATGAAAGAATGTTCATCATCACTGGCCATCAGGGAGATTCAGATCAAAACCACATTGAGATACCACCTTACACCAGGTAGAATGGCCAAAATTAACAAGACAGTAAACAGTATGTGTTGGAGAAGATGTAGAGAAAGGGGAACCCTCTTACACTGTTGGTTGAAATGCAAGGTTGTGCAGCCTTTTGGAAAACTGTCATAGAGTGTCTTTAGCTTTCTTGTTCCTGTCACCTCTTCAGCCCAGCACAGATGAGCCTTCCACAGCATTTCTGACATGAGCAGGATGTGGGTTCTCACATCGTATCTCTTGCACAGGAATACATGGCTGTGTCCTCAGAGTTCAGGCTGCTGATCTGTAGATAGGATGTGCTGACAGAGGTGTCCGTGGAGAAAACAAATCGAATGGAGAAGACTTGAGCATGACTTGAATTCCCAGTGTTCATGTTGGATCATCCCAGGTACTGCAGGCTCTTTCCTGGTGCCTGTCACACCCAGTTCATTCCATAGCTGGTGAAGATGTACCAAGATGCCTTTCAGGAGACCTTCGCAGATTCCCCAGGCTTCCTTACCTCAGCCAGACTGCACCATCTACATCTGGGAGTGGACATCTGTAGAGAGGGAATAGCAGGGGATGAAGTCATGCTGACTGACCCTGGTCCCCTCCTCTGCCAAAGGAATGGGGGAATCCCCTACCTGTAGCTAATACCACCAGGAAGAGAATTCTCAAGCTCCAGTCCATGGTGAAGTGCTGTGCTCTCATGGTTTCTATAAAGGATTTTGTGCAGCTGTTGGGTGATTTTCTCAGGGCACAGACGTGTATATTTAACCTAGTACACCTTGGCTCATTCGCATATTCACAAGCAGAATATTTCATATCAGGAAATAGCTCATTCAAAGACACATCAGAGGGGAAACACATTCCTGGGATGCTGCGGTCCCACATCTGATCCTCTGTGTGAGGATATACACCCTTGCCACGTCCCTGATTCTGTTACCAGAGCTCTTTCTACTGAGAATGAGCCCATGTACAGAGCTGTGGAGGCCACTGGGTAAGGCAGTTTCCTTAGGAGAATAAGCGAGTACTGCTCTTGGAAGAAGGGGACCAGGAAGGGCAAGCCTGGTGTTTTAGTCCCTGTGGACCAGTGTCTGTGATGCCCTGTTCACCTCCCTTCTCATGTGGAGAAGTGGGGTCTGGGTAGAGAAACACATGAACCTGAGTCAGGTCACCGGGATGATGTGTCTAATAGACTCAAATGCACATATTATAATTAAATGCTAGTAAACCTAACATAACTATGTGTATAAAAATTACATATTCCTAGAGAGTCTCTTCTAATCAGGTAATGTGTTCAAATGTAAACATCAAGAAGTCATCCCTCTATTTAAGGTAAAAAGTCATGATCATCAAACTAAAAATTAATTAATAAACAATCTATCATTTAACAGTAAATGATTAAAACATTTCCTTGGAAGCCATGAACAAGGCTGACAAGGCTCCATGATATCCTGTATCAACATTTTCATGGATAAAGAAGATGTGGTATATATACACAATGGAATTTACTTCACCATAAAAAAAAAAATTGCAGATATGTGGATGGAAGTAGAAAGTATTTTACTAGAGTGAAATAAGTCGACCAGGGGGAGACAATTATCATATAATTTCACTCATATGTGGAATTTAAGAAACAATACAGGATCATAGGGAAGGGAGGGAAAATAAAATAAGATGAAATCAGAAAGTGAGACAAACCATGAGAGACCCTTAAGTCTAGGAAACAAAATGAGGGTTGCTAGAGGGGAGGGGCTGGTACGTGGGGTAAGTTGGTGATGGACATGAAACATGATTTGTGATGTAATGAGCTCTAGGTGTTATATTCAACCAGTGAGTAACTGAACTTTATTTCAAAACTAATGATACACTGTATGCTAATTAAGTGAATTTAAATTAAATTGAAAAAAAAAAAACTTTTCATTTGGAAGAGCAAAGTAACAAGTACCAAATATGTAACAACAAACCAAATCCCCATTATGAACGTGTAACATGAGGAATCTGGTTTCTGGTCAGATCTGTCAAAGCCTGGAAATATTTACTCTGCCCATACGCTGAACAACTTAAAGTCACCAGCTCCTCTCATACCCACCAGAGATGTTGTGATAGAATATCTTTGTCTGATCAAGTGGCTATGACAAATACCACTGCATGGGTAGGGTATAAACTATAATAATGAATTCCATCAGAGTTATGAAAGATGGAAGTCCAAGGTCAAGTCATGCAGCCCACCCAGCCCCCCTCACTCAGTCAGTGCTGGGAGAGGGTCAGTCCCAGTGATCTCCAGAATGTTGTAGACAGTAGGTCCAGGCTTCTCTTTAGAGGCTCATTATGCTCTCAGGGTCTTGGTGAGTAGTTTCTGGGTTATGCTGAGGTCAACCCATAACCACCCCCTCATCAAGTATTTCCACATCCTTCCTGATTTCTCTGGAACAAGATCTCTCCTTCCTTCCAGTAGGAACAGGCTGGGAATTTTCCAAAATTTTCAGTTCTGCTTCATACTGATTAATGATTATGTCTTCATATCATTTGTTGTTCCCAAACTTTACCATAAGAATTCAAGAGAAACCTTCTGATGCTTTAAGACTTTGCTTAGAAATTCCTTAAGCCTCTTATCAAGTGGGACCTCTCCCATGTTCTTCCTTTCAGATCTCAATGCAAGCAAGCTCACTACCAGACTACAGCATAGGTCACCTCCTCTCCATTTCGCAAAGGGTCATTCCTCACCTTGGGTATGACATCATCAGAGTGGCCTGTACTGTTCATGTCTAACCAAATACAGTTCACAAATATTTAGACATTCTCTAGGAATCTTGGTACTTTCACTATAGGTCTCTTCTTTCCTTCTGGGGTCTCCCATGAATCATCCTTTATTACCATTTCCTGACTATGTAGGCTTCTTCTGCACACATCACAGGAGTCTACCAGCCTTACCCATTACTCAGATCCAAACCTCTTCTGTGATTTAGGTCTTTGTTACAGCAGTACCGCACTTCTAAGGATGGTATAACAGAGAGCATAAACAGCATAGAAATCAATTTCTCAGAGTCTGAAAAACAATCTGAGGGTTTTGAAGGGGCAGGGGTGGGAGGTTGGAGGAGCCAGGTGGTGGGTATTATGGAGGGCACGTATTGCATGGAGCACTGGGTGTGATGCATAAACAATGAATTCTGTTACACTAAAAAGAAATAAATAAAAAAATTAACACAAACACAAAGAAATCAATTTCTCACATTTCTGGAGCCTTCAAAGTGCAAGATCAAGGAATTGGCATATTTATTGTGTAGTGAATGCCTCCATCTGGATTGTAGGTCATGTCTTTAAACTTCATCATCATATGGTAAATGGAAGTTTCATTATGTGAAACTTAAGGTTCACATTATGAATCTTCCATTTATAAATGTGGGATAGCAAAGGAAACAGTTAATAAAATCAAAAGATAACTGACAGAATGGGAGAGGATATTTGCAAACGACATATCAGATAAAGGACTAGTGTCCGAAATCTATAAAGAACTTAGAAAACTCAACACCCAAAGAACAAATAACCCAATAAAGAAATGGGCAGAGGACATGAACAGACATTTCTGCAAAGAAGACATCCAGATGGCCAACAGACACATGAAAAAGTGTTCCATATCACTCGGCATCAGGGAAATACAAATCAAAACCACAATGAGATATCACCTCACACCAGTAAGAATGTCTACAATCAACAAGTCAGGAAATGACAGATGCTGGCGAGGATGCGGAGAAAGGGGAACCCTCCTACACTGTTGGTGGGAATGTAAGCTGGTGCAGTCACTCTGGAAAACAGCATGGAGGTTCCTCAAAATGTTGAAAATAGAACTGCCCTATGACAAAGCAATTGCACTACTGGGTATTTACCCTAAAGATACAAACGTAGTGATCAAAAGGGGCACGTGCACCTGAATGTTTATAGCAGCAATGTCCACAATAGCCAAACTATGGAAAGAACCTAGATGTCCATCAACAGATGAATGGATCAAGAAGATGTGGTATATATACACAATGGAATACTATGCAGCCATCAGAAGAAATGAAATCTTGCCATTTGCGACAACATGGATGGAACTAGAGCATATCATGCTTAGCGAAATAAGTCAAGCAGAGAAAGACAACTGTCATATGATCTCCCTGATATGAGGAAGTGGTGATGCAACATGGGGGCTTAAGTGGGTAGAAGAAGAATCAATGAAACAAGATGGAATTGGGAGGGAAACAAACCATAAGTGACTATTAATCTCACAAAACAAACTGAGGGTTGCTGGGGGGAGGGTGGTTGGGAGAAGGGGGTGGGGTTATGGACATTGGGGAGGGTATGTGCTTTGGTGAGTGCTGTGAAGTGTGTAAACCTGGTGATTCACAGACCTGTACCCCTAGGTATAAAAATATATGTTTATAAAAAATAAAAAAATTAAAGTTTAAAAAAAATAAAAAAATAAAAAAAAGCTAACCATTAAAAAAAAAAAATAAAAAGTGGGATAAATGTGGGCCATAACAGCTCTGATTCCATTCATAACCTAACACTCTCCCAGAAGCCCTTACTCCTTTGCCATCTAATTGGACATTACATTACAACACTTGAATTTGCAGGAGACACATATATTTAGATCATAGTGCAGGGAAAACCGAGACTCCAAAATTGAGTTTACAAATGCGCATGTGCGGGGAATCACAACTTACAAGGGAAGAAGCCACCCACAGATATATCCACAGGACCCACAAGAAAGTAGGAAAATTGAATTGTAGATGGTGAACTGAGAAGGCTCAGTGTGGAGATGTCTGAGTTGAGGCTCCTGTGGAATTGATGACAACCTTGGGGATATCCTACAGGTTTGTGTTTTAGGTCCAGAATCCCCAACTCATTTCCCCAGGAAAGAAAAAATAAACATTTGTTGTGCTTCTGAGGTAGGGAAAGATCCTCTTGAGAAACTTGGCAGATAAATCAAGACCTGGGGGGCAGTAAATGTCAAAATCCAGTCCATTCTAGATTTCTGGGTGGGGTAAGGGAAGCACACCCTTCTCTCCCCTCCCCTTCCCTTAGGCTTTCCTTGTCACCTCAGTGAGGCCTAATGTGAGATACTCTTGTGAGTATGACATCAAAACTCTCAGGTCAGAGATAGAAAAACCAACCATAGAGTACAAACACCTGCCTATACCCACAGATTATTCCCCTACCATTGGACTCTTCTATAATAATAACAGAAGAAAATGCAAAGAGAGCTAGAAAACTAGAAGTCATTTTTGAATTCTATATGAAAATCCATGTCCAAATGAGACAAAAGCTGGAACATAAGAGGAAATGTCAGTGTTTTCTCATTAGTAGTTGATATATATTTTTTCTTCTGAATCATATTTTATGCTAGAAGTCCCATTTCAGCTCCATTTTAGGGGTCTGTCATCATGGTAGACATTCATTATTGAGCCTCACTCTACAACTGGCACCTGGTGGGGATCAGGAAAGTGTCACAGGCCTCCAGCCCCATTGGGCTCAGGGTCCAGGACCAGTTGAGGGAGAAGTTACAGCAGGGTAGCATGAGGTCATCGTGACTTTCTGAGGGATACTTGAAGGATAGCACCAGATGGGCAAGAAAGCAGGCTCTGTCATCCAGATCCGAGATTCATGTGGGTTTCCTGTGTGGAAGCCAGGAAACATGTTTCAGACACAGCCCCCAAGGCTGCTCTCATAGACTCCCCCCAGAGCAGGACTCAACAGGACTGTGATGGCTTTTTCTCTCTGGCTTGTCATCCTTACTGTTTCATTGTGGAAATCATAGAGCATATCCCATGAGGTGGGCTGTTTTTCCACCCAAGAGACGGAGCGGTGCTTAAAGAGGGGCAGTTCCTGATCACCAGTGCCCACCCACATGGATAATGAGCCAGAGGACAAACTGTAGGTAGGAGGACAAGGACCCAGTTCAGGCAGATGTCCTGGTGGTATTTTCTAATGATGTGGAGGCAGTGTGGGCCAGCCGAGGGCAGAGAACAGGCGCAAAGCTTTCAGAAAGCCTGGGCTGTGCGGGTGCTTCTCAGGGATGATGAGAATTCCTGCAGGTCCTTTTGTGGAGAAAGAAAAACAGGATATGGATGATGTTAATTAAGGAAATTTCCCGAGGGACTGGGGAGATCTAGTCTACACATAGACACTGTTATCTCATTCTGGTTGACTACAAGGAGAATAAGAGAAATTAGAGATAAAAAAAAAATAACGAATATATATATATATATATATATATATATATATATATATATATATCACTGAGTGAATATAGAGAGGCTAGAAGGGAAACCCCCTATCTCAAAAGAATGCCCTCCACAACCACTGCACCTGCTCCTGGGTCTGACTTGTGTCTGTGGATCTTGAGTGCATCTTGCTGATGTGAGCATAACCTGGTGTCCTGAGCACCTCAAGAGCCCTGAACTATCTGATCTTTCTGTCCTAAGCACTCCCTGGTGCTCCAAGAGCTCCCTAGTTCCCTGAGAGCTCCCTAGTTCCCTGAGAGCTCCCTAGTGTTTTGAATAACTCCTGGTGACTTGAGCACCTGTTGGGAACCTGAGCTCCCTCCTATGTCCAGAGGGCCTCCTGGTGCCTCAAGCACCCCTGCAGCCCAGCTACTCCTGTGTCCCTACAGGAAAGTTTGTGTCTGGACTCACCCCAAGAGTGTACACACTGGGTACACCCATTACAGTAACACTTTGTGGTGTCCTCAGCACTCAGGCTCTTCATCTGCAGAATCAGCATGTTTTTGACATTGTCTCTGGAGATGGGCTTCACAGGATAGTCTCAGGGACCACCCAGGCTTCACCAGGTCTCCACCAGACTCCACCAGCTACATCTCACACTGGACACCTGTAGACACAAGACATCCTGGACAGGAAACTGTCCTTCACTCACTGTTTTTCTTACTCATATCCACTTTCTTCATCAATGTCTCTTGTTCTCTGTAAATTAACTTTTAAAAGAGTAACAAGGAAAATCCAGTCAAGAATAAGCTCCATCATGAGCTATCTGTGTTCTGTCCTGAATACTGAATGGAAAACCCGGGAATCCCAAGACTGGGGTTCCCATCTCAGCTGCAGTCTTGGGGCTGGGCTGGTTTAATCAGCAGATGGTGAACCCTATTAGCATGTCCCTTGACTATATAGCCAGCATGGTATCTGTACTGACAGAGAGGACAGTAACCAGAGCAGGTGTGACTGTTTTTGATTTGGTGATACTGACAGGATTTGGGAAAAGATGAAGTTTAATTATATGATTTTCATTGTATACACTTGGCTTTCATTTACTAGTTTGTTTTCACATTGTCACACATATTGGGGTGTAGGTATCATATTTCCCCTTAAAGTGACATGATCCTACACCCCGAATTGTGGAAGGTTTGTGAGGTCCAGGGACACTTTCAGGGTGAGAATGAGCCCCAGTATTTGGACCAGTGCTCCTCCCATAGGATTTACTACCCCTCCCCGAGCCACCTGCAGGAAAGAATGCACAGGCTCATGGGGAACGTGGGATCCTGCCTGTAGTAAGGACAAGATGACTTTGCTCTAAAATTTATCTGACATACAGAATCATGGTGCATGCAGGTGGTCCTTCAAGTCTCTAAGGTTTCACTGTCACTGGGTTCATCCCAAAGCATCTCTGGAATTATTTGTAATAGTTTTAATGACTGTAATCGGTCAGGATGAACTGCCCAGAGGCAAGTAGTGTGAGATGCGAAACACAGGTGTCAGAATCAACACTATCCAGAGCAAGCAAATCCATTTTCCACAAAATTTCCCGTATTTTCTTTGCAATTCTTCCTTCCTCATTTTTTTCTCACTCTGTCCCCACATTACTATTAATCCTCATGTTACCTCACACTAGCTTTAATTTTCTAGATTATATCATTTTGTAATTGTATGAAATGTACATTTATTTCTATGGCTTCTATTGCTGAGCCAAATACTTGACAATACCCCAATATTTATTATAATTTTTAAATGATGGGCAGCTTTCCAAAGATGACATAGAGCACAGTATGTCCACTTTTAAGCCGCTGATTGGTCTTGGAATTGTTCCCATGCTTCTGTATTTTATTTTTATGTATGTATGTGTGTGTATGTGTGTATGTATGTATGTATTTATCTATTTATTTTAGTTACCACACAGTACATCATTAGTTTTGATGTAGTGTTTCTGTATTTCAATAAACTCACTACTCAGATTGGAGTTGCAAGAGCTAAAGAAATAAACAGAACAAACTTTAAATCAACAAATTTGTGTCAATTTATGTTCTAATTGTGGTCATGAGACAAACAATAAACTTAAACTCTCAGGAGTGACAAGTACTCACAGGGGCTAAATACCAGCATCTTGGCATATTGTGAATGCAGATCCCTGATGACAAATGAAGTATCACCAGGTTTACATAGAATATTTAATGGATTTCTTGTCATCATGTGAGCTAAAGATGTTAAAGTGTGAGTTTCTCCAGGACCATATCATTAAATCAATCCTGTCCTCATGCATTCCTATCCTGCAGAATGGTGACAAATCATAAAAATCCTCCCCACACCCCAGTCCTGGCAGGATGGGAGGAAGATGACTCAGAGCAGGAATGCATGGAGATCCACGCATCCTGTGTCCACCACAGAAATAAAGAATTTATCTGTAGAGGAAACCCTCAGAAGCATCCCCATAGGATCTGGGAGAGGAACAGATGTCACAGTCTCAGTTCTGTTGAGGACCACACACACTTTTCACATGGAATGAAAGACTTAGTCTTTAGGTAAATGTAGAGAAACGGAAGCTGAGGACACACAGGGACCACTGGAGCTGTGGGAGGAGACAATCAGGAATAACAGAATGACTGTGTACCCAGAGACTGGCAAGAATGCATGGACTTGGTCCACTGATGGAGGGGGGCAGTGGCACGTGCAGGCCTCCCCTTACCCAGTTACCTGGGAACACTTGAAGCTAAGGCTACGTCATCAAGTCGAGTCCTTGTAGTCTGAAGCCTTTCACCACACTAAAGACTGTCACCTGAGTAAAGCAGAGGAGTGTACTGGAGAGTGGAAGTAGCTTCTACATGGGGGAGCTCAAGGAGATCACAGTGTTGATCCAGGAACAGAAACAGGAGATCTCTGGAGGAATCTGAACTCTTGTGTGGCTACAGCAGAGACACGTTTCACTGCTTCTACCCAAGAAGCCTGTTTTCCAGTGGAGCCAGGAGGAGAGTCACATGCTCCACAGCATAGGTCTCACCAAGAGAGGGTGTGATCATCTACAGGAATTTAAAACATAACAATATAATACCAAGTGCCCTGTGCATAGTAGACATTCTTGAAACCCTACCATAATTCCAGGGGCTCCGTACTGTTAGGGAATCTCTCTGTTCCACCCACCCCTCTATTCTCTTGTGGTTCAAGTACTGGATGTGCAAGTTTGGCAACAGCAGCTCCATGTACAAATCATCTGGACATTTGTCAAAGCTGGGTCACTCTAATGCATTGGGTAATTCAGAGCTGCTCTACTCATCATGAGTGTATTTAACTTCCCTGAAACACCCTTACTACAAGGTATGTTCATGTGTAAAGGACAGACTAGGATAGCAGAGCTGTCAGATTTTGTCATCGCTCCAATCAGTGTCACTTCCCTGGGAACTTCCTTGTTGAACCCTCACCTCTCAGTGACACATTTACACAAGTAATGCCTTCTCTAGTCCTGCAATGACACTTCACACCTGTATGACAGGGGCGGGTCACTCCCTTTATAACCTGTGTCCTCAAGACTGCACACAATGATTTATATCAGTGCTCTGTGAAGAATCTTCTCTCGTTGTCTTCATGAACAGAGCTGTGGATGCAGGATATTGTCCCCTGGCTCCCTTGTAGGTTGTTAATATGAATTAAGTAATAAATACACTACCTTCCTGATAGAGGGATTGAAGATCATGAGAATTTGGCAGATCCAGTTATGAAGACACATCTGGAATCTGTCTTAGGGCCTGGTAGATTGGGCTGACCAGCCTGGGACTGCAGAGGGGAAGAGACACCCACAGCATCCGCTTCCATGGGAGTCTCAAACTCATAAGGTATTCTCTGGGCCGGTAATCTGCACAGACAGAGGTGAGTGTCCACCCTGGCTCCAGGCTGTGTGTGGTCCTGGATAGATAGCAGCTGACATGACTTCTCAGAGGGAAGGCAATAAACAGGAGTGTTTATATTTATGTGGGTGTGGGTAGGTTGTTATGGGGTTATCATCCCCAGGAACAAAACAACGGGCATGTGGGGTATCAGGTGTCTGTGACGTGGATATGGTCAATGACAACTTTGGCTGGATACTAGGGTGTGTTACCAAGTTAGTTCAGAGACCCATTAAGAAAAGGATTACATCAAAATCTGAGAGGAGAACAAAGGCAGTAATTTCTTAGATCCTCAACTGCAACAACTTCTTACAAGATGTGTCTCTAAGGGGGAGGAGTCAAGATGGCGGTGAAGTAGCAGGCTGAGGCTACATCAGGTAGCAGGACATCAGCGAGATAGCTTATCTAAACATTGAGGACACCTACAAATCCAACGGGAGATCGAAGAGAAGAAGAACAACAATTCTAGAAGCAGAGAGTCAACCACTTTCTGAAAAGTAGGACTGGCAGAGAAGTGAATCCAAAGCAATGGGAAGATATACTATGAGGGAAGGGCCAGTTCCTGGTAAGCGGCAGAGCAACAGAGCACAAAATCAGGACTTTTAAAAGTCTGTTCTACTGAACATCGCTCCAGAAGCTAAACCAGGGTGAGGCCCACGCTGGGTGAGCGTGGCCCCACGTCCCGCAGGGTCACAGAAGGATCGGGGGTGTCTGAGTGTCACAGAGCTTGCAGGTATTAGAATGGGGAAGCTGGCTACAGAGACAGAGCCAAGGAGTGAGCTCTCAGCTTGGGGTTACCTTGAACCGGTCACAGGCTCGGTTAGCTCAGAGTGCGGCCGGAGGCCAGAGAGACGGGAGTTATTGGGCGCTATTCTCTGAGGGCGCACTGAGGAGTGGGGCCCAGAGCTCTCGGCTCCTCTGGGCCAGAGAATGGGAGGCCGCCATTTTCACTCCCGTCCTCTGGAACTCTACAGAAAGTGTTCAGGGAACAAAAGCTTCCGAAAGTGAACCCGATTGGATTATTCAGCCAAGCCCCTGGTAAGGGCAGTGCAATTCCGTCTGGGGAAAAGACACTTGAGAATCACTACAACAGGCCCCTCCCCTAGAAGATCAACAAGAAATCCAGCCAGGACCAAGTTCACTGACCAAGGAGTGCAGGTTCAATAGCAAGAACAGTGGAATTCCAGAGG